>NC_137773.1:121663959-122353959 GCF_963455305.1 Plecotus auritus | reverse complement strand
ACTGAAAAGAGGATGCAAATTGTAGATCAGTCATTTTCATTCACTGTTTTAGCAGGATGGGCGTTGATGGAGTGCAGGCTGCATCCCCCCACACACGGCCCCTACTTGGCCTAAACAACCCTGTGTATAGTATGTCTGTCTTCTCTTAATGCTTCTTTTGAGTAATTTCAAATACTTGACTTCAGAAGAGACTGACACTAATATAAGGGCTCATTAGGTTTATGGTTAGCACTCTACAGGTATCACTGTTTGTAATTCAAGTGACTAACTGCATTGAAGCTGCAGCCCAACTAACACATTCCCAGGAATTAAAATGTAAAGCACAAGGAATATGTTGGTTTTGATTTGCTGGCTTCTTTTATAGAAAGGTATTGGGCCATATTTTACTCTAAAATATCTTTCTCAAAATGTTTCATAATTCCATGTCCTCTTAAATTTAACAAAAAATAAGAGGCCTTATATATAAACATATCACCAAAATTTGATTCTAAGGTAACTACTTTTGTCTTCAGTGGCTTATGTTTCAAAGACCTGATATACCTTACTTGCATTTTCTATTTACAATAATGAGCTACTTAACTAGGCTATATTTTCCAAACCATTGGCTGTATCATATTGGCCCACAGACAAATAATTGCCTGTTTTGCTACTTGCTTATAAATAAGAGTGATGAAAATTATATGTAAATATGTATATGCCTGCACAGTGAATATATATTGAAACCTCCCAAAATATTAAAATTATCCCATTTTCTACTCTTGCATTATGAACTACTCACCAACGACTGAAATAAAACCATATTCATTATGCATGCACACCTCCAATACGGTGACCACCTATCATTGGTATGCTGTACACAGAAGGTTGTACTGTAACACAATAAAAAGTAAAAAAGGCAATTTGAGGAGGAGTATGCTTCTTGCTCTAACTGCAAAAGATGTAAAGAGAGATTTTCCTTGGAAAAAAGGAAGTTTGACCCACAATCCTGATATATTCTAAAGATTCATGAAAAGCCGAAGAATTTAATATTTGATAGAGCGATGTTATTTTTAAAGAAACTAATATACAGCATAATGTCTCAAAGTTATTATCTTGCCATGGAAATACAAAAATAAGAAACTCTGAAAAAATTTCCTGAAGCAAAAGGACTAAGAATAGACTGAGGTCCCTACTTTTGCAGAACAATTCACTCTAGTACTTTTCCATGTGTTTTCAATAAGAGTAATATATTGTAAAAGAAACAAATGCAAGCAGCACCTGAAGCTAATGTGAGAATCATCCCCGCACTAGGATAACCACAGGTGACAGCTATTAGTATGTAATTTAGATGGTTTATTGAATATGTAGCATTCACATAAGAATGCCTTTCTTCATATGCAGTATTTTCTTTCACTATTGGAAAATTTTAGATCTTTATTTCCTTTTGCCTCTATGTCTGTGATCAACAACTCTTCTGATTTCTATGTAGGCAAGCCCTTCATTCAATTTGGTTTCTTCCAGATTACTCCTTTACCCTAGAGTAACTTAAAGCTTCATTTTAAGTGTGATTTTTAAAAAGCAGGAAAAGGCCCAGCCAGTGTGACTCAGTGGTTGAGCATCAATCCATGAACTGGGAGGTCACAGTTCGATTCCAGGTCAGGGCACATGCCTGAGTGGCAGGCTCGATTCTCAGTAGGGGGCATGCAGGATGCAGCCAATCCATGATTCTCTCTCAACATTGATGTTTGTATTGCTCTCTCCCTCTCCCTTCTTCTCTCTGAAATCAATAAAACATATTACAAGTGGGATCACTGGGTCAAGTGGGAGTTCCATTTTTAGTTTTTTGAGGAAACTCCATACTGTTCTCCACAGTGGCTGCACCAGTCTGCATTCCCACCAGCAGTGCACCAGGGTTCCTTTTTCTCTGCATCCTCGCCAGCACTTATCATTTGTTGATTTGTTGATAATAGCCATTCTGACAGGTGTGAGATGGTACCGCATTGTTGTTTTGATTTGCGTCTCTCTGATGATTAGTGACTTTGAGCAGGTTTTCACATGTCTTTTGGCCTTCCTTCTGTCTTCTTTCAAAAAGTGTCTATTTAGATCAGTTGCCCATTTTTTGATGGGGTTGTTTATCTTCTTTTTGTTAAGCTGCACGAGTTCCCTGTAAATGTTGGAGATTAAACCCTTATTGTTGATATCATTGGCAAATATGTTCTTCCATGCAGTGGGCTTTCTTGTTGTTTTATTGATGGTCTCCTTTGTTGTGCAAAAGCTTTTTATTTTCATGTAGTCCCATTTGTTTATTTTCTCTTTAGTTTCCATTGCCCTAGGAGCAGTATCAGTGAAGAAATTGCTTTGGCATATGTCAGAGATTTTTCTGGCTGTGGACAAGAAACTAGAAACACGAATCAGAAAGGATATATGCACCCTATGTTCATAGCATCACAATTCACCATAGCTATAATTTGGAAACAGCCTAAGTGCCAATCAGCAGATGAGTGGATTAAAAAACTGTGGTATATCTACACAATGGAATACTACGCTGTGGTAAAAAAGAAGGAGTTCTTACCATTTGCAACAACATGGATGGAGATGGAGAGCATTATGCTAAGTGAAATAAGCCAGGCAGAGAAAGATAAATATCACATGATCTCACTCATTTGTGAAATATAATGAACAACATAAACTGATGAACAAAAATAGATCCAGAGACAGAGAAACATACATCAGAACGTCAAACCTCAGGGAAGGTAGGGGATGGTGGGGGTAAGGGGGAGAGATCAACCAAAGGACTTATATGCATGCATATAAGTCTAATCAATGGACACAGACAACAGGGGGGTGGGGGCATGAATGGGAGGTGGGGGGTAATGGGGGAATAAAGACACATATGTAATACCTTAATCAATAAAGAAATTTAAAAAAGACATATTTTAAAAAAATAAAAAGCAAGGGGAGGCTTTGGGGAAAATTGTGACTTGTTGATGGTCCTTTTTATAACGGACGCAACATGAGGGAATGAGTTCACTTCCCAGTGAGTGGGTGCTGCAAACTGCCATTTGGGTATGAAGAGTGGTGGGTGAGAAACTGAGGCCTAGAATGGCTCTGCTGGGCTTTGAATGTAGGTCTGTGTGACACCAAAGACTATCCTCTTGACCAGGGTGCTCTACCAGCCTGTCTGGAACTCCCCAGAGGCTGGAGTGGGAAGAGCACATGGTATAAGAGGCCATCCCATAGGTAGCATGCTCCAGATGGATGAACGGAATAGTCTGAATCAACCTGCTCCTATCAACTAATCCTCCCCTTTCCCTGTTTCAGAGGGCTGCAAGTGTCCCCACATCAGGCAAGAATTGGGGCAGCATAATTGTGAAAGTCATCTGCATAATGCCTGGGTGTCCCCCAAGTCTAGAAACCTACTGGTAAGCAAATATTTCACTGTTATTATGTAATGTCATCAAAGAAATCTTCACATTATAGAAAATAAAATATTATTTGTGTTTCCAGACTTTATGGAAATTCTGTAGAGATAATGTAAAGAAATAGATATTTTTTTCTTAAAAGTATGCTTTGCTACATTATGAAATTAAATATAGTATTCTTTGATTTCCTAATCTAAAGTGACTGAACTGCTTTGTCATGTTTTTCATATCTACCCTTTCTTATCTGTCTTGTCACATTCTCCCTGGTAATTCATTTATCCATTCATCTCTCAACTTAGTTGACCAATAATATTTGTTGGCCAATTACTGGCAGGCAGTGTAGCAAGCATTAGGGATTCCTAGTAAATAAGATAGACCGTGAACCCACCCTAAAGGAATTGCACCTCTAATAGGATTTATAGTAAAACCTAAAGCTTATTATGATACAGTGGGATAAATGTTAGAATAAGTAAGGGGAATACTATATAAATATGCCTGGGTAGGTGGGCCTGGGGTGGGGAGGATGGTATCTAAACAGAGACCTGAAGGATAGGTAAGGGTTGGCAGTGAAATATGCAAGAATGAGATAAAAATGTTCCATGCAGAGGAACCAGGGTATGTAAAGGCCAAGTGGGAGAAAAGATCATGGTCTTGTGAAGAAATGAAAGAAGGTCTCTGTGTCTGGTGTCAGAGTGTGATGGGTGGAGATGGAGTCAGAGGAAAGACATCATTAGAAATGAAGACTTAGGTAAGGAGGTGTGGTTGGGCCTGAATTTCAAAGGCTGAGGAAGCTCTGGTAAATATCTTGGGTCCCATTACCCTCAATAATGGGAAATCAAGATGGGTTTTATGCAGAATAATGACATACATTTTCATTCTGGATGGAGCACTGTGATGGCAGGTAAATTGGGAAGTGATGCCTGAAGGCACAGAGACCACTTAGAATGCTATTGTGGTCCAGTTGGGAGGTGACGGTGGTCAGAACTGAGGGTTTCCAGAGAACAGACTGACCAGCATCCTTAGTCAGAAACCACATCATTGCTTACAGCATTTTTCTCAACCTGATGTTCAAGATGGTCCCCACGATGAAGCTTGCTCCCTCAGGTAAACCTGAAACACAAAAGAAACACAGTTGGGGTCAATAGGAATTCTTTAGAGTCTCCCGAAAAACTTCCCTCTGTCTTCCTGCCTTTTCATATTGTTCTTCTCTCCCTTGTTTGTATTATCCATATTTTCTGTCATTCTTTCACATAAATTTGTAAATATCATGTAAGTTTGATATATCTTCAAGCACTGTGGGGAAGGGTATAGACTGTGATGTTGGGCACCCATGGGTTTAAGTCCTGGGCCTATTATTAAATATCTAAGTGACCTACAACAAGTTTCTTAAAGTCTTCTGAGCCTCAGTTTATGTTTAAAATGGACATTGTCATTATTATTTTCACTACCACCATCATATTTGTCTTCCAACTTTAAAACCACACATACTCCATCACAATAACCTTTATAGTGTCTGTTTCATTTGTCCTGGAGAGGAGCCCATGATTTACAACAAGCTCACCCAGGGAATTCCAACTCATGGGAGAGAAATGGAACATTAGTCCGTGTTTCTTTTTCATTAGATACACATTCTAACTTAAATATTTTGACATAATATAAATGAAAAATTCCATTACTGGGAAAATCAGTTAGACTTCGCAAAATATCAATGCCAATTAACAAATATAGGTTCTAAATTATTTTAGAAATTACATGGAAATTTTATATTATTTTACCCACATAACCCAATAAGTAGAAGTCAGTTAAAAATTATTATTGCCCCAGTCATCATAAAAGCAAACATTTAAAAAAGCATATTTTAAAAAGCACTTTCTGTAACTAATGGCAACTTCTCATAAAAATTACTTTTTGTCCCTGGACAAAGAGTTCAGAGCCAATCAAAACCAATCAATATAAATGGTAATGTAAACCATAATTAAGGATGGCAAATAGGTTCTTGTATGATGGTAAGTAATGCATTTATAAAAATAAATATCTAAAGCAACACTTAAAAAACCAAGCCATCAAAGTCTAAAGGATGCATGCTGGTAACATTCCTGCCAATTTCTATATAAACTTTTATGGATACCAGCAACTATTATGGGATTGCAAATGCTGGTATTGAGTCCTGCAATGTTTTAAAGGTAACCTAGGTTTTCATATACAGACGAATCACTTTAGCCAAATCTTGATATTCACTTACTGTAGTGACCAGCCATGTGGACAGGCAGGGAGACCTGGCTGTGTGTGGGGCTCTGAGAACTTGAAGGGCTGGTGGACATCTCTCATGTGTTAGCTGAAGTCAATACCTGAAAGAACTGACACACAAACCATTCTGTCCACTTCAAAACAAGGGCTTATAGAAAAAAATAAAACACGCAACCACAGCTGGGAGTAATTTTGGATAGTATGCCTAACAGGAAGCCATCATGTGGCACGCAAATAGGACTGTCATACTGCACACCTCCAGGGGGTGCCAGTTCCATTGTGCTCCAACAAACATCATTCACACTGGGAAGTGATTATTCTCAACGTATACAGTACAGAAAGTGGAGGTGAAACAGCACGCATTCAGATCTGAGAGAGGTGATATGCAGATCAATGTGATGGTAAAGGGGCTCAGCATTTGGGGAAAAAGGTATATGTTTATTACACCATTATATCAGGTAGTCTGTATTTAAGTAGGATTCATACACTAGCAGTACAACAACCCTTCTAAGCTTTCAGTATTTCTAATGAGTTAATGTCTTATACCTCTAAATGTGCTGTCTGCTCAATAAAGTAGAGAGAAAAGGTACTGTACAAAGTTACAGCTTTGCACACACATTTAAGTTGATGACTCTAGGTTGTATTACTTAAAAGTAAATTTCTGTTTCAAGTCGCCAGCTGTTTATTTTGTATTTCCCTGTTGGCAGGTGATGTTCAAAGGGCTCTGCTTACCCCATGGAGGCTGTGTACACTGAGATCGCTGTCTTTAAAATATTTAACTATGACTCTGACTGCATTTGCCTGCGAGAAAGCCTTTTGGGATTTGGTCTCTTTGCTTTCGCTAGGCATGTGGGGAGGTTGAGGACATTCATGAATCAGAGCTCCTGAACACAGAGCGTAGCTGTGCCAAGCCAGCTGGCAAGATTTCGCTGGTTAGGAATAGATTACAAATACTTTGTCCTTCTCTCCCATAGAGTTAGGTGGCAGGATCTTCCCGTCCATCTAGTTAGCTCTTTGCACGCAGTCCATCCTCAGGTTATGTTTGCTTTGTTCTTTGCATCACTTGGGTTGGAAGATGTTGTTAAGTAACATGTGATTTAAATAGTCTTGGGTGTATTGTTAACCCTCCGAAGCACATGCTTCTCATGGGATTGGAAGATATACCTGGAAAAGCTAATGAAGTGTTTCAAATCTATATTTCTCTCGTTTTCTTTCTCTCTTTACTCGATATGCAGAAATAACGACATAGTGAACTGTGGGTCCTACTTTTTCCCTCGAGCTGATAAGAACAATGTATTGAGTATGTGCTGTGAGCAGAGTGTTGTGCCCTCAGTCGAATATATTGCCTGATTTATTCTATTCAAGAACATTTTGAGAAGACTCTGTGATGCTTTCCTATAGACAAAGAAACTGGAGCTCGGAATGATTGAATAATTTGTTCAAGAACACACATTCAATGTTTAAATCCGGGTATGTGGGACCTCAAAGTTTTTCTGTAACTGATGGCCCCTTTCTGCTGACTGGTAGGCGTGGTGGGCGGTTTCATTTCCGGGCATGTCTATCACCCATGTCCTAACGGATTCACAGTTATTCGAAAGCTTCTTCCAACGACCCAGAACCCGGATTTCATTTGTTTCATATTCTTCTATGGAAGGTAATTCACTGTAATGAGCATCTTTATTCAAGGGGTTCAGTTAATAAATTATGGAACGTCTCATTAGTATCTGTTATGGAGGGACTTTTGCCTGTTAGTTAAGCTTCCTCATGGCACATGCCTGGAAAACAGCATTATTGAGTGTTTCTGATGTTTGCGGGGGGGGGGGGGGGGAATCCTCCCCCAAACTAGAAATTTAGAGGTAGATTTATATAATTACAATGCTTTAGGTGCTCATGTTTTAGTCTAGAAATTGTCAGGACAAAAATAAACTAAGTGGGTGATAAGGCCTAATTTTCACTGAACTGTAACAAGCAGGTACAGTTTTTTTTTCTTTAATGACACCTGTGGCATCTGGGAAGATGAAACCAGCCCTTTCTCTGCTCAGTTAAGAGCAGTGCAAGGGGCTCTCCATTCCAGGTGTTTCCTCCCGGCTGGAGATGACTCAGCCACGTGCAGCGCCACGCAGCGCAGATGTTCCTTTGCTCGGCTAACTGGGTATTGCTTATCTCGGCGATATTTAATACAAACACACAACTGTTCATCCTGCTTTATGGCTGTCAGATTTCTGCTTCATATTTAACAAATGGAAGTGTATGAGCAGATGTATTATGGAGTCGGACTGACTTTTTCCCTCATTAGGTTGCATGGAAAAGCTAAATGCTGGCCGGAGGGTGAGCCGATCCCTGACTGCGGGCCGGGCCATTCCTCCGCCTGGCTGTTCCCTCGGCTCCAAAGCCCATAGAGCCTTACTCTCCACTGTCCAGATCAAAAGATCAAACATTGATTTCGTGATCCTAAGCAAACTTCTCCATTCGCGACGGTGACCTGTGTTGGCCGCACCACCTTCTCCCTCTGCATCGGGCACAACTGCCTCCACCTTCCCGGCAAGTGATGCCGCACAGTGAGCGGGCTGGGATGGGCCCGCGCGGCTTCAGGGTTCCACTCCTACTGACCTGGGGGCCTGACTGTGGTCCACTCGCTGGCGCTGGTCTGCCCCTGCCTGTCCTCCGGCCTCATCCGGGCCTGTCCTCGAGTCTCACCAGTCACACTGGCCTTTAACTGCATGATGGAAGCAAGCTACCAGGATGTATGTTCGCTGAGACTTGGCCCTGACAGGCCTGCGCAGGGGCTGGGCTGTGGACCATGACTTCCACCTGCTGGAGCCAGTCTGCAGCGGAGAGGCCGAAGGTTATTAAACAAACAAACAACAAAAAGAGTGAGACTATCAAATTGAGACCCTTCCAGGGGATGGGCTGCAATGCCTGCCCCAAGCACATTCTGATCAGCAGCTGGGAAACGTCAGGGGGACGATTCAAGCCAAAAACACTGATAGCACTGACAGGATCGTGGAAGTCTGGTTCCAGACCAACATTCTCTGGGTGATCTTTCAGACCCAACTGCAGGCAACCATGGGTTCCGCAGGCGAGGGGAGTAGGTCCCCACCCTGGACCTGGGGCGCTCGCTGTGCATGGGTTCAGCAGGGAGCTGCCTTCCAGGCGGCGCTGGGCCCGCCTCCATGCTGTCTGCATTCCTATCCCAGGCCCCTGCACAGTCACCTCCTGACCAGGGGCCACGGCTGAGTCACTCTTTTCCACTTGGACTTGGTACCTTTCCACTCCTACCCTTTCTCTCCCCCTGGCGCCCCCCCCTCCCATTTCTCCCCCATGGACCCAGCCACATTCAGGAGCCTCTGTGGAGTCTCTGGGGCCTGAGGTGAGGTGGTCCCCAGTCTGCATTGTCCCTGAGCCTTGCCCAGGACAGTTCCAGGGGGAAATGGAACATCTGGGAGACAGCCCTCTCTGTTGCATCTGCCTCGCTGGCCACAGTTAGTGAGTGAGGGCTTGATTGTGACTGTCTCTTTAAGGCTCAGCAGAGATGCCAGTGTTTCCTGTTCTGTGCGCTTTGATAATAGCAGAAGGGACCCCAAACTTTCCTGAGCATGGTGAATTGAGTACTAGGCACTATCTTAGTGCTTCACAAAAATGGACTCAGGTAACACAGTTTAAGGTCACTATCATTTCTATTGCCATTTTGTGATTGAGATAACAGACCAGAGGTTAGATAAATTGCCTCATCTTGTACAGATAGTAAGTGGGACAATGAGGATTTCAACCCAGTAATGCAGGCTCAGAGCCTGTCCCCTAACACCCTGCTACATGACTTCCCTCTATGTCCCTTAAGGAACTCATGTCCTCTGCCTGTGACTGCAGACCTGTCCCCACCTATCACTCCTATGACTGCTGCTAGGAGCCCAGCACTGTGTCATTTCCCCTCAGGCCATTTGCACATACAGTCCTCCCATACACACATCCTGCCATCTGGCTCCTGTCCTACTATTGAAAGTAAACTGTCCCCCGGCCAGTGTGGCTCAGTTGGTTGGGTGTCACCCTGTGCACCGAAAGGTTGCCGGTTCGATTCCGGTCAGTGGACATGCCCGGGTTTCAGGCTTGATCCCCACTTGGGGTGTGTGCAGGAGGCAGCTAATCATTTCACTCACATCAATGTTTCTCTCCCTCTCCCTTCCTCTCTCTCTAAAAATCAATAAAAAAAATCTTTTTAAAGTAAACTGTAATTGAAAAAAATGTTTACATTATTTTCTCAGAGAAACTTTCCTTGACTTGTCTGAGAATTTATTCACATAGCACCCTGTACCTCTTTGTTGAGGATTTGTCACAAAGGTAAACAAATAATTGTTTGTTAGCTAGTCTCCTGTGCTAATCGCAAGTGCCCCGTGGTAAAGGCCACAGCTCTCCTGTCATCACTGTCCCTCTACAGTGAGGTGCAATGCAAAGCCCATCACAGAGCTGACTGTACAAACTGTGGCTGAATCACACTTTTCTGTGTATAAGTTTCCTTATTTTAGAGAAGATACAAAAACAACTGTCTTATAGGGATTTGCAGACCATGAGATATAGATTGTCTAATAGCATATAAAGTAAGGCTTGACATATAGTAGTTGCTCAGTAAATACTAGCTATTATTAGGTATGGTAGCAATAGGATTGTTCTTCAAATGTTTTCTACTCTTCCCTGTGGGATGATAATGCATTCCTGACCCGCTGAATTTAAGCTAGGCCTTGTGACTTGTTTTAACAAGTGAAATACAAGTGGAAGAGATTTGTGTTGCTTTCAAGTCGAAACTGGAAAAGTCATTGAGTGATTCCTCAGGGCTCCCGGAAGTTCCCCCTTTGCCAGCCAAGATCCAGACGCGGTGTTCATTCAAAGATGAAGTGTGCCGGAAGTGATGGGCAGCCCAGCTCCAGTGTACTGACATAGATGGGCAGCACTATCCACAATTAAACTTTGTCATCACAAGCCAGTGAGATTTGGGGGTAGTTTTGCACAACAATAAAAATTGGCCTAACCTAACTAATATCTCAGACCTATGTCAGTGCTCATCAGAGTGTACTAGTATTTAGTGATTCTTTTGGGAGGAATTTTCTGAGGGTACTTTTTAAAAGTATACAATACTCCCTTAATAATTTCAGGCACATACCTGAACTTATATACAAAATAAAAATAATAGCTAACATTTATCAATCATTTATGATAATTTAAGAACTTTAATGAGTATTTTGCAAGTACTAACCATTTAGTCCTCAAAAACATTATGAAACCAAGTAGGGACGGTGACACTCTTTTCACAGGTGAGGAAACTAAGTCACAGAGTACTTAGATTGCATCCTTCAAGGCTACACCACTGGTTAGTGGCAGAGCCCGAATCTGGGCCCCATCGCTGTGAGTTCAGAGCCTGGGTTTAACCACTGTGCTTAATGGTGTCACAGGTATAGTGCTCAATGTGCAGACTCAAACACCTATGGAATGCTAAGAAGAATGCACATCATTGGTTGACATGATTATGCTTCTTCTTATGGAAATAAAAGGATGGACTGCACTGAGAATCTCCCCAGATCTCAAGTTCTGTCATTGAATTTTATTTTCTTCTATAAGAAGAGTGTGATTTAGGCAAGAGAAGGACCAGTCCCACTCATCATCTACTCCCACCTGTTGCCCTACAGGAGGGGGGGGAGCACCAGTGGTTCAAACCTGCGGATGCTTAGAAAGCCAGCATTCACCAGCATCGTTGCCAAAGGGAGTGTTCAACACTTCCCCTCTATTTACAGACTCAACAACATTCTGAGGTGTCCACAGTGAATATCCAAACAACTACCCTAAAATGGGTTAGAGGGCCCAGGGATTTAAGAGAGCGGACCCTCAGCTCAGATGTCTAAGTTCTCTATGATAACTCATAGAAATATCAGTGCTTTCATTTTGTTGAAAGTGTAATATATGAATATACACACATTTTGAATCATTTAGGAGCTAAATGGAAAGTTGAGTAAAAGCCAAAATGTTAGAGGTGTTGGAAGCAATACGTTTTGAGTCATCAGAGCTGGTCTCAGATCCTGGCTCTGTCTATGTGATTCTGCAGCACTGCCTGCAGTCTGCAAGCTTCAGGTTCCTTATCTATGAAGGCAGTGTGCTGAATTCCTAAATCAGACAGTTGCTGTGAAAAATAAATGTAATTTTGTCATTACCTAGCATGTAACAAATGCCCAATAAATTAATAAAGTAGCTATTACTTATAATTAATTATTAATTAAGGAACACATTTATTAAAAGAATAATTCTACATTGTAATATGGTGGCTAGATACTTATTAACCCAGATCTCTCCCAAAGGACTTTTCCACAGAGGGGTAATACCATGAATGTTACTGCAGGAAACTGGCTTTCTTTTAAAGGTGTTAGTGCTATTTGGCAACCAGCTCGAGTCCAGCACCCTGCCCTACTATGACTGAGATTCAACACAGAGTCTTAAAAACAGATAATCCAAGGCAGAAACTGTCTTAGCATAACAAGAGAAACAGGTAAAGCAGGGACACTGTGATAGAGCAAAACAAACAGGTTTTATAAATATTACGTGAAAACCAAACCCCCTGGCAATTACAGCTTTCATGTAATTTATGCCCTTGATTTGTCTAAATCAGTGACCCATGAGGTAGTGGCATAAAAATGTCAAATTTGGCAAGAACTTAAATCACTACAAGGAAACACTAAAATTTTATTAGTTAACTTTCTGTCGTTGACTTCTTCCAAGCAAAAGGCATTCTTCCTGGAGTGAGGTGAATGAAGCATTATACTTTACTAAGATGTTATGGATCTGTGATTGTTAGCACCCAATACGTCACGGAAACACAGAAACACGACTTGGCTGTGAAATCCACAGTGCAGAATTAATATTTAAAGCATGTCCCCCCAAAAAAAGATGGCGGCTGGCAGGATGGAGGTGAGGGAGAGGAAGTGAGTGAGTGAGGGTATGAAAAGAGAGTGTGTGGATGTGTGTGGTGTGTGTGTGTGTGAGTGAGGGAAAGTCAAAACAAACCAAAGGAAAATCGTTTGGGCAAAAAATGAAAAAAGGATCCCAAGTCAAATTTATAGAAAAGATTCCTTTATTAACTTTTGGTCGAGAATATGTTTGTATATTTTCAGAAAACACCTCCAAGACCATGTGGATTCCTGCAACAAAGAGGAATTGACAGGACTGCTCCAGCCATGAAGACAGAAGAGAAACAGTCCAGAGATGGAAGATGCTGACGACGCCTTGCCATACTGGCAGTCCGCAGCTGTGCATCGCGGCAGGTTGCCCAGGACCAAACCAGAGAGGGTCGGACCTGCATTACCACCATTTGTCCACCATCCAGAACTGAAATATCATTACTGACATGTACACATTAAGGAACTGTTTGACATTGAAATTGGGACTCAAAAGAACTGTTGGCCTGGAAAGAAATTCACTACAGACTGATTCATTTGCCTCCCAGCATAACCATTATTGCTTGTCTCATTTTCGGTTCTTATAAGTGTATTTCTAGTATCACATGATCTTACTCATCTAGGGGAAATAATGAACAACATAAACTGATGAACAAAAACAGACCTGGAGACAGGGAAGCATTGATCAGACTGTCAAACCTCAGAGGGAAGGTAGGGGAGGGTGGGGGTAAGGGGGAGAGATCAACCAAAGGACTTGTATGCATGCATATAAGCCTAACCAGTGGTCACGGACAACAGGGGGGTGGGACATGCATGGGGTGGGATTTGGGATGGGAATGGGGGGATGAGGACAAATATGTGATACCTTAATCAATAAAGAAATTAATAAAAAAATAAAGCATGTCCCCCTTTGTTCCTGCTTCACAGGAACACTAGCTATCACATTTATTTGGCAGAAAGCAATAGAAATGGACTCTGGCTAAGTTGGGTTAATAAAACAACAACCACAACATGGAAGGGTAAGGCTCAGAGAGTGAAGAGGCTAGGTGACTATGCAGGCCTCCGCAGGGACAGACATCAATGCCTGGGATCTGGTTGCACAAATGAATGACCAGCCCTTTCAGGTCCCCTCAGATGTGATGAAATAGCTCCAATGAGTTCCAGGCTTGAATGTCTCCATTTAAAATATAAACACTTGGGGGAAACTAGTTGTCCTTCATTGGCCAGAGGAGGACAAGGCGCCTTGATTAACTATCTGTGCGGAGAAGATGTTTCCCACATTGGGGATCCACATCAGCCTCCAAAATTATGGCACCCCTGTCAGCTAAAAATCTTCATTTCAGCCCAGGGAGACCCATGTTGGAGTCCTAACCTACAGAGCTGTGAGAGAATAAATGCGTGTTGTATTAAGCCTCTATATTGTTGGTAATTTGTTATGGCATCCACAGAAAACTAGCACAGTCATTGTTTAGTATAAAAATATGTCCCAGTTATCGCATGTGACACACCTACATTACAAAAGTCAACAGACGCCGAGTGCCCTCACCTCCTGAAGCCAGGAGCTCCATCACTGGAGCAGATATGCTGCGAGATGGCTGCTCTGTGTTTGCTTAGATTCTCTATTTCTCTCCTTGGAGTCCATCTATCACAGGGCCAATTAAATGAACTATATTTTCTGTATTCTTAATGCTTTGGTGTCTGGGGTCCTGGGGAGAGATGCCCACCGCCCAGGGCTAGACGATTCTTAGAGATGGCAAAGACTCCACCAGGAGCCTGGCTCTCATATGCAAACCATCCAATCCCAAGTGTGCAGTCCCAACCACCTTCTCATCCAACTCTCACACACAGAGCCCATGTTTCTGGCCCTAAATCATCCCACGGCTGGACAATGAGGGATGACCCCTGTGCCCCAAAGCCCGCTGGGATGATCCACATCCTGAACTGTTTATTCTGCCCTGCCTGGCCTTTTCCATCGAAACCTCAGTAAAGGCTAAGGGCTCTGCCTAGATGTCTCCTCAGCCCAGTCTTCTGCCTCCTGACCATCCTCTGCTCCCCCTGTGGTCCTGTGTGGCATAGTGTGTCCCCTTTTCTTGAGAAATATAGATAACTAGAGGCCTGGTGCATGAAATTTGTGCACAGGGGCAGGGGGGTGTCCCTCAGGCCAGCCTGCACCCTCTCCAATCTGGGATCCCTCTCACAATCCAGGACTGCTGGCTCCCAACTGCTCGCTTGCTTGCCTTCCTGATTGCCCCTAACCACTTCTGCCTGCCAGGCTGATCACCCCCTAACCACTCCCCTGCCATCCTGATTGATGCCTAACTGCTCCCCTGCCAGCCTGTTTGCCCCTAACTGCCTTCCCCTGCAGGCCTGTTCGCCCCTAACTGCCTTCTCCTGCAGGCCTGGTACCGCCCAACTGCCCGCCCCTGCAGGCCTGGTCCCCCCCAACTGCTCTCCCTGCAGGCCTGGGTCCCTCCCAACTGCCTTTCCCTGCAGGCCTGGTTGCCCCCAACTTCCCTCCTCTGCCCGTTTGGTCACCCCTAACTGCCCTCCCCTGCAGGCTTGATCGCCCACAACTGCCCTCCCTTGCAGGCGTGGTCCCTCCCAACTGCCCTCCCTTGCTGGCCATCTTGTGGTGGCCATTTTGTGTCCACATGGGGGCAGGATCTTTGACCACATGGGGGCAGCCATCTTGTGTGTTGGAGTGATGGTCAATCTGCATATTACTCTTTTATTAGATAGGATAGAGGCCTGGTGCACGGGTGGGGGCCAGCTGGTTTGCCCTGAAGGGTGCCCCGGATCAGGGTGGGGGGTTCCCTTGGGGCCTGGGATGGCCTGGGCAAGGGGCCTGTGGTGGTTTGCAGGCCGGCCACGTCCCCTGGCGACCCAAGCAGAGGCCCTGGGATCTGGGATTTATTTATCTTCTACAATTGAAACTTTGTAGCCTGGAGTGGAGCCAAGCCTTCTGCTCGCTCGTGGCGGCAGCCATTTCGGTTGGGATTTATGTATCTTCTATAATTGAAACTTTGTAGCCTTAAGCGGAGGCCAAGGCAGGCCAGGGCTGCAGAGGCTTGGCTTCCTCCATTGCCGCGGGCAACCCTAGCCTCCTGCTCTCTCCAGCTCCATGGCTGCCACCATTTCTGTTGGGCTTTATTTATCTTCTATCATTGAAACTTTGTAGCATTGAGTGGAGTCCTGGGCCAGCAAGGGCAGGCGGAAAGCTTGGCTTCCTCCATTGCCAGGGAAACCCAAGCCTCCCTCCTGCTCTCTGTGGCTGCAGCCATCTTGGTTGGGTTTATTTCCATATTCCCTCCTGATTGGCTGGTGGGCCTGGCTGGTGGGCATGGCTTGTGGGTGTAGCAGAGGTACAGTCAATTTGCATATTACTCTTTTGTTAGATAGGATACATCCTTTTCCCCCTGATACTGGCCTCATCATGCTGTTACTCAGTCAAACCGCTATACATTAAATCTCAGGTATAATTTTAGAACAATGGCAAACCTGATTCTGCCAGGTTTTGGAAAAACTGGGGACATAGTCTTGGGTTAGGAGGAAAGCTAAAAGTGTCAGGGGAGCTGTAGTCAGAAGATCCCCATAGGAGCGTGTCCCAGGCTCGACTACTAAATCACAACATCTCCCTGCATAGGTTCTTCAGGCCTCAGAGCCTCTCTGGGGAGGGAGCTGTGGAAGGTGGGCCAGTTCACAAGCCAAGCCAGCCACGCTCCTTTGCTAACTACAGACCTCTGCCTGAAGTCTATCTGAACCTGGCGTGGAGAACAGTTTAAAATTTAGAGTTAGACTGGACATTTTAGTCAGTGAACTAAGACAGCTCTTGTGACTTGAAAGGGATGGGAGAGGCTATAGGACTTGTCCAACTTCTCAAATGTGAACAAGATAGGATTAGCACATAGGACAGTTCAGGAGAGACAGAAGGAGGAAATATACCACATTTTTCATGATTGCATCCTATGGAGTCCAGCATTTTTCATAATCAATTAAACAACAGAGTAATTACTAGACCCAAGGAAACAAATCTGTCCTAAAACAATGTCATTATAGAACAGATACAGAATTCCCAACACTAAGTAAGAGAATCAACATTGAAAGTTAAATTATTACATATTATTGACATAGAGGGTAAAGTAGATAAAATCATAATGAATCCTGATGAGATTAAAACAATGCAAGAGCTACCAGATAAAAATAAGGCTAAAACAACCAGCAGAAGAATAGCTGATCTAAGGCACTATTCCTCCAGGAGCAAAAGAAAAAATGCATTCAAAGATATAGCACAAGAGAACTTTCCTGAAATAAAGGAAGAACCACATTACAGATCGAAGAGCACACAATGACTCAGCAGCACATTCCACTCTCCAGGTTTCTGGGCAGAAAGAGAAAACCAGGTCCCTGAGGAAGGACTCTGGCTGGCCTCACACCGCCCCTTAGAACACCCAACACGGAGACGGAAAGCAATGTTTCTAGTTTTGAAGGAGAGAGAATACTACCCAAGGAAATATTTCCCTGGCAAAGTGGCTTTTATTCCTGATGGTTATAGAGAGACATTATCAAACATAAATCGGGATGGAGCCTTTGTTGGATGAAATATCTTGAAAACCAAAGTCAGCCAGTTGAGAGACTAAGAATTCAGCAAGGACAGAGTCAGGAATGATAAAGTTCCCATGGGGAGCACTGGTTGCATTAGACCTAAAAGTAATCTCTCTTAGGTAGAGGGAATATTCAGCCACCATCCAGCCCATGCCATACTATCCCCCTGTGATAGTGCACAGCTGGGGGTGAGGCCTTCCCCTCCCAGCATTCCTTGGTTGAGGTTGTGCTAACTCCAGAGGGAGGTTCAGAAAGCAGATGAGAGGTGTAGGCACACTTTCCTGAGTTCTGCTCTTCTGCCCACAGGCCCCAAAGAGGAAGCCTGGACTTGTCTATCAGGACCCTCAGTGAGTAATCATGAGACTGGTTTCAGGTGGGGTGAGGGCGCTCATCTGTCTTCTTAGCAATGTGCATGTAGGAGGCAGGTGAGGCTCTGAGGCCCATGGCTGGGCTGCAGTGATTTTCTGATGTCTCTGTCTGGCCCTGCCTGGAGCTGGCCATTCCAATGCGGTTTCCCACTCTCCTGACCTGTTCTTTCATATCCTTAAATAGTGTTTCTCAACCTCATTATTGCTGACATTTTGAGTGGAGTCATCCTGTTCTGGGGGCTGTACTGTACTTTGTAGCCTGTTGCACCTCTACTCATTAGATGCCCACAGCACCTGTCCCCTGCCCAGCTATAATAAGCGAAAAGGTTTCTAGATCTTGCCATATGTCCCCTGGGGTTCAAATGAATGCCTCTGGAAAACCCTTCATTTAAAATCATACAGGAGAAGATTTGACTTTGGGTGGTGAGTGCATGGAATAATAAACATAGAAACCCACACCTGAAACTTATATGTTCATGTTGACCAATGTCACCCCAATAAATTTAATAAAAATAAAATCACAGAGCCTGCACTACAGCCCTTTGGATCCCCTTGTTTGGTTTTGTGTTGTGTAAGATTTAAAAAATGGGAGAAGGTTTCAAATGCTTTTACAGAGCAAGAATGTGGAATGAGGCGGGCAGCATGGCTTGCTGTCCCCGGGACAGCAGGCTCGACGTCAGGAGACGGGATTAATCTCTAGCTGGTGTGCAGCCTGAGAGATGGCTGTCCCTATGATTCCCCTGAATCTTCCTGGCCCCACCCCTCAAGAGTCTCTCCCAGACCCACCAAGCTTGTGGGCAGGACTTGAGAGTTAGAAAGCCGTACAGCGCCGTACAGCGGGAGCATCTTCACACAGGGAATGAACTCTGCCACAGCCAGGACAGTATTTTATAAGGTTTATCATTAGTGGTGGTACCCTAAGAGGTGCAGTTCTTATATTTTGTTAAATTATAAAAGGACTAGAGGCCCGGTGCATGAATTCGTGCACGGGTGGGGTCCCTCTGGGTGGCCTGCAGGGATCAGGCCAAAACCCGCAGTCCAACGCCGCCTGCAGCTCCTACCTGCTGCTCCCTCTCATCCAGGCCCCACTGTGCCTGCTGTGGGCTCATGCCCAATCAGTCAACCATGAGCCCTGCGTCTGGCACCCTCCCAAGGGGAGTGGTCTGCGGGATTGGGCTGAAACCAACTCTCTGACATCCCCTGGGGGGTCCCAGATTGTGAGAGGGCTCAGGCCAGGCTGAGGGACTTCCCTGGTGGTCAGTTCACATGTGATCATGACATTTTGCTGCTTGAGGGTGTCTTCAAAATTGTCCTTGACTGGAGTCTTCCATGCGAGGAAGAACCACGTGTCCTCTATGTGGACACAGGGGCCATGTGACCCAGGGGCCTACCTCCTTCTACCTGCTCAGCCTGCTGCAGGCTCCTGTAGGTGTGGGCTGCTTGCCCAGCTTCCATGAGAATGGCCCCAGCGGAGGCTCCTGTTCCCCTGTTCCGAAGGTCCCAGTGTCTTAGTGGCCTGGCCTCTGGGGACACAGACCAGACTCCAGCATGTGCCCGTCCTGCTCGCTGTGGGAAAGCACAGCGGTCCCAGGGCCCAGGGCTGGGCCTCCGCTGCCTGGAAGGGCGTTGCACCCTGACCAAAAGGTGCAGGGGATAGCGTGCCCGGGAGAACACTGGCCAGCAAGTGCCCTGGGAGGGAAACAAGGCACCAGACGGTGCAGCCACTCATGGCCTTGCTGACTGTTCTCTGAAACAGCTGTTCCCGCTGTGGTGACGGGTCTCCCCGGTCTCTGGGGGAAGCTGAGGCCGGTGGTCACACTTGCTCAGCCCTGGGTTTCCTGCCTCCTCTGCCTCACTCCCCATCTCCCCAACTCAGCTTCCCTAGGACCACGCACCCCTCTAAAAGATGGGAAAACACTTTTAAAAACATGTCCCATCAAGCCTGGTTGGATAGTTATAGATAATTCTTCATTTTGAATTTTAATTAATTTCAAAAATGTAAATAAGGAATGTACAGTATATTTTCCTGAACATTATTGCAAAAACAACAGATTTCACCTCAAACCCGCAGTGATACTGTCACAGAACACCCAGTGGCAGCACTTTGCCTACAAGGTCACCGTGCCGGTGGGGAGGGAATGCCCGGAATAAAGAGCCTCCATCTGTAGCTGAAGGCTCTGTAGAGGGGTGTGTCGGAGGGTGCTAGCCTGAGGTCGGTGGCTCACTGTCGGGCATAAACTTAAGTGTTTATAACGAGACAGCTTAATACACCACAACATACATTCTTTGGTAGAAGTGAGTTTTGTGCATTCCCAATTCTTAGCATCTGTCCCTGCAAAATGAATTATTAAAAGATGAAGACCAGTGCCTCATAAGGTACATACCATTTTCTAAACAGCCATCTGGGCATTTCTATCAAGCTTTATTATATACCTGTTAACTATATTTTCCAAAAGGGAAATGGCACCAAGAGGAAAAAGTCCTCAGGCATAAACTCATCATATCGTAAATGTTCAACACTCAATGGCATGTTTTCAAATTAAAATAAGGTCCTACAGCACAAACTAACATTTTACCAGATGAAGTAAGTTGAGGATATTAGCTGCGGAGAAATCTTGGAAAGACTGGCCAAGGTATGTGATATCAGTATAACCACATTGCCAAATTTCACTCCTGTTAAATGCCTTAAAATGCCTGTCAGAAGCTGTAGGTTAAATCCCTAGCTCGCAGCCGCTGTGGACTTAGGAAGCAAACCAGAGCTCCCACGCGTGTCCAGCCACTGCTCTATCTGCTGAGGGCAGACTTTTTATTTAAATATATATATTTTTTGATTTCAGAGAGGAAGGGAGAGGGAGAGAGAGATAGAAACATCAATGATGAGAGAGAATCATTGATTGGCTGCCTCCTGCACACCCCATGCAGGGCATCCAGCCTGCAACCTGCACACGTGCCCTGACTGGGAATTGAACTGTGATTTCCTGGCTCATAGGTTGACATTCAACCACCAAACCACACCGGCTGGGTATGGGCAGACTTTTAAGCACTAATAACAAATGTTCTTATTCCCCTATTTAGTCCCAGCCCCAAGATTACTTTACTAGTACTGTAACTTTTCTTTGGCAGCTTATTTCCTTTGAGTAGTTGTCTGTTATAAGAGGCAAATGGGAAATGAATAATATATAAAATTTTAAACCTAACCTTTTCAACTCCCTCATCATGGCCCACTGTGTTTTTAGGAGCATATCTGCTAGCAGAGTGTTTGCAGGATTCATGACTTGAACTTCTAATTTATGAGCACTTAAAGGTACACTTAATCATCAGCTCACTAACTGTTAATACTTTACTTGAGGATTTTCTCTCCAACTCTTATTCCAGACAAAAAGAAAACTCTTAAAAGTCATATTCGACAACTTCAATAAACAGGCAGGTCGGGTTGGAACATGGGCCACTGTCGTTGACATGTGGATGATAGTGTTCTAAGAAGGTTTTTACGACATGAAATGCCAACCTTGCCAATTTTTAAATGTTAACAGCCTTATGGTGAAGATGAAATTTTATACACTCCACAAAGGGATTGCAGAATTTGTAATCTTGGCCTGAGAATGGCTTGATTACCTAATAAGTCATTTTTACTTGTTTTTAAATTATAGGTGTTTATGAACTTTTATAAATTTATAAGCAAAACTTTCTGGAATGTTTTATATAAGAATTGAGTCCAAAAGACAATTTAATATGCTAGATTTACAGATTCGTGGGGGAAGACCGATTTTTTTGTCGGTCCTGGAGGAAAAATGAGCCAAAATAAATTTTAAATGGATTATGTGTAGCTCTCTAAGCAAAGCCAGAATGTTCCGCTGCATTTGTAGGCAGTTCTATATGACTCACTATAACGTGAATGCATCATCTTTAGCAAAGTAGAATGAGTTGCCTAGGGCCCACCTTATCCGGAGAAACTTTGCCTAAATGTCCATAAGTGTATAGTCCATTACTTAGCTATTATTTATCCTATTGTATGTGGAATTCTTTTGAAAATGTTCCACTAAAATATACTTCATATTTGGATAACATTCCATAGATGAATTTTATCTTAAATTATTGCGTACTAATTTACATATTTTAGGAGACTAACCTTAAAGTCCTTATTGAAGATATGGTTAAAACTTGCTGAAATTATTCATGAAACACTATTGTCATTAATATGTTATGTACATGTTATTTGTATGAATGAAACTAATAAATCTGTTAGAATTCCTTACCTGAACACTTCCTTAATAATAGAAATGTTATGTGCTCTCCTCTGGAGTTCCTTGTGGTTTCAGGAGATTTAGGAAAATATGCACTAGGGATCAGGTAGAAAACCCTGTATCTAAGCAAAGCATTCAAGTTGTAATTTTAATTAACCTCTTTGAGAAACACATTTTCAGCAATGATTCAATTGTAATCTCATAAATGTGCTGAAGTAATTTAGTAATTATAGAGGTAACTTTCTAACCACCCACTAACACATACCAAAAAATAAAGAGACAAATATGACTCAAGTTAGTGTCATCAAAGATAATCATTGTATCTTTTAATATATTTGTTTTTAGTTTTTATTTACACAGACTGTGTTTTTAATAGTGCTATGTTCAAATATAAGATAAAATTCCAGTCTTCCATTCTACATTATACTTATGCTACCCATGTATTTCTATGTAATTTTAATTCAGCAATGATGGCCTGAAGATGTCAGGTAATTCCTCCTGCAGAAAAGAGTTTAAAAAGAATAACCTCCAGAATTTGCCATCTGTATATCCTCTTCAGTGAGAAGTCTTTCATGTCTTTTGCCCATTTCCTAACTGAGTATTTGTCAAGGTTATCTGTGTAGTCTACATCAGGGAAGTGCAAATCAAAACCCCAGGATCCACCACTGCACACCTAAAGGCATGGTTAAAATACAGAACAGCATCGCCACCAAATGTAGGTGAGGGCAGGGAGAAACTGGATCGCTCATGCTGATGGAACGAGAAATGGTGCAGTCACTCTGGAAGAAAGTTTGGCAGCTTGTTTTGAAACTAAACGGGAAGTTACCAGATGGCCCCATAATTATCCTCTTGGGCATTTATCCTGGATAAATGAAAACCTGCGCTCACACTCACCACCATACCACCTCCACCACCTCCACCACCACCACCACCACCATACCTCCGGCATGATCAGATTAGCTAAAAAATGGAAGCATCCCAGGTGTTTTTCAACAAGTGAATGGCTACATAAACAGTAAGTAGTGCTTATTTTATGGACTATCACTGTATAATAAGAAGAAAATAATAAATCTGCTACAACTTGGGTGAATCTTAGGAATTGTGTTGAGTGAAAGAAGCCATTCCTAGGTTACATAATGTATGAGTTCATTTGTAAAACATTTTGAAATAACAATATTCTGGAAATGGAATACAGATCAGTGGATGTCAAGAGTGAAGAAGGGATGGGGGTGAGAATGGATGGATGGAGTCACAAAAGGGCAACAGAAGGGATCTTTCTGGCAGTGGAGCTGTTGGGTGTCGACTGTGGCCGTGGATACAAACCTTACACTTGTGATAAATGTTATAGAATGAAATACACACACACGTAAAACTGAGGAAATGTGAGTAAAACAGTGTAGCGCATCAGTGTCAACAATACCTTTCCCCTGCAATGGCCTAAGTATAGCGCTCCTATAAAACCTGCTGTAAGTCCAAGGTATGAAAATGAAGAAGCCATTACCTGAGGACGATGTTGCTAACAGATGCACAGAATAAACCAAGAGATAGCCCAGGTGCTCACAGACACCGCTCCCCGCCCTGGAGGCCGGTGCTGCACGCTGAGTGTGGCTCAGGGGCAGGAGCGTGGCGGCCCCCGGCTGCGCTCTGCCTCTGTGACAGATCGTGCAAAGCAAATGCCCAACATGTTTTCACTTTCACCTTCTTTCCTAAAAGCAAAAATCCTTTTTGGATTTCTGTTAGTGAAGACAGCGACTCATAGGTCATTCATAAAACTGAAGTGGTATAAAGTGAACTTTTGAAAAGTGGGGGGAACACCTGTGTGCTTGTTGTGATAGTATACTATAGTGTTAGAGAAGTTATCATGGGGGAAACTGAGTATACATGTCTACGACTTCACAGAAGTTAGAATCAGCTCATGAACCTCTTCTCCCAGTTAGAGTCTAGGGTTAGAAGGAGCAGACGATAGAGCTCAGGGAACAGAAAAGGTGGGCCTTCAAAGCGACACCGTGGGAGTGGAGGAGCCGCGGAGGCCCCAGCCCTGATCTGAGTCTACGCTCCTCCTACCCCCCACCCCCCCGGAGCACAGCGCTGCACGTGCTTGGACCAGGGAGCCCGGGACAAATGCAATGGGCTCTCGAGGGTCAGCGCCCACTAACACTCAGAACTGCTGCTGCTACCGAGGTATGTGTGTTGGCTGCATTTTTGACTGAGTGTGTTTTCCAAATCACACCAAGTGCCTGAAAGTAGAATCCGTCCTCATCTTAGGTATCAGAGGTAGGAAGTTGAGGCTGGGAAAATAATTGGAAATTTAGAGAAAAAACCCTAGAAACAAAAGAACCCTAGAGAGTGAACCCTAAATTCTGAATGTGAAGTTTTCCCAAGTCTTTGGCTGGGAGCTAAAGTCTGCAGGCACAGGGGGCCACTCAAGGGCCAAGCCCAAAAGCAGCAATGCTGGAAGCCAAAGCTAACGGCTCCTACACCAGCGGCTGGGCATGGCAGGGAGGACGGCATCATAGCTTCACTCCGAGCAAGTAAATTGCCTTCCACTACAACAACAACAACAGCAAAATAAAACAAGCAGACCAATGATCCTCAGAGTATTCCAGAATCACGACAAGGTATAACCTACATGTAGTTTCAAACCCAAATTACTAGATCTGCAAAGAAGCAGGAAGGTTCCGGGACAATGGCATACAGACTGGATCTAGAGCTTCTTTTGAGTTTGTCTCACAGTCTGGGCTGCAGGCGGCAGTGGCGGGCATTACAATGGTGTTTCCGTAAGTGTGGCTGTGCTTCCAGAGGGGCCCCGCACCCCACGGACCCATCACAGCCTCACCGTGAGGGTGAGCTAAGGGGTCTGTGCAGGTCTCTCCACACACTCTCATTTCCCGTTAGTGGAGGTGAAGCTAGTTGCCCAGGGGAGAGGAGAGTCTCAGTTATCGTCTGTTCTACAAGGGTCATGAGCAGACCTCCGTTAACACTGGGATGCAAGAGGGCAACTCTTTGAATGTTGAGATAAAAATGTGTCCCTCTAGTGCAGGGTTATATTTTATCCATGATGGAATAATTTCAACTCAAGTGGCCTATATTGAGAAATAGATTTAATAGTGGAGAGACTGTGGATGAATGGATCCCCGCCAGGCAGGAACAGAAAGTTCAGAGCATTCACAGTCCCAGAGGAATATAGGACATGATATTATTCCCAAAATTATCAGGAAGAGAAAATATAATAGAGGGAAAAAATAGTGAGGCTGTTTCCCACACCCACCTTCCGGATGCTCCTTGCATGAAGTTTTTGTTTCAGATTTCTCTTTGGAAACCCTCAGTGTTTTATAGACTCCTGTCTATTGAGAAATCAACCTGAAGCTTTTGTTATTTTTGTAGCAATCACCTTGTCCTCCGTATGTAATTCTCGGAAGCCCATCTGTTGGTGTCTAAGGAACTGTGCTGCCTCATCTGGGACAAAACTAGCATCCACAGTAATCGCCCAACTCAGTGCAGATGAGGGTGTCCACCTGTGTGTGGGAGCAAGCTGGGGACCTCTCTCCAACGCACTTGCTTCTTTGGGGTTACTAGTTTTGGGAGTAAGGTATCTTATTTCTCTTCCGTCCTCCCTCTCCCTCTTCCATCTCACCCTCATGCTGCCCCCTGCTTCCTGTACCCCCCTCCTTCCCCTTCCTTCCATCTTCCCTTCTTCCTTTTGACATTAGTTCCTGTAACATTGCTAAAAAAATCTGTCCCAGATATCAAACACTTGGAAAATGTTATGATAGAAAATGTACCCAGAATTTAGTCTGACTATTTAAAGAAAGAACTGAAGATTCAATTTCTTATAATAACTTGCTACTGTTTTATTGACTTTATGTCTTTAGGACTTAGCTAACATCATCTGAAGTAGATGGTGAAATGAAGACAAACCAACAAGCAAAAAGAAAAGCCCAAACAACTGAATTTTTTAAATGTCACAGACTTCTTTCTAAAATTTAGGAACTGTAATACTGATTTTTTTCTATACTGGGTGCTAAAAGGAACTTAGATGGATTTATGGTGCATTACACTATTTTTAAGGATAATTTCGAGAAGGGCCATCATCAAGCTGCAAACCTCCCTAGCAGGATACAGGGTTCCCCGCTGCATGAACTTGACTTCTGAGGAACCAAGACTGGCACCAGCATCTGCATGATCTGTGTCTGGGCTTTGGATCTACACCTGAGACTCTGCCACTCATTAGCACAGCTGCTCCCTGAGCATTTAGTTTTCTTTTAAGGGTGCAGGCTGATTCTTCACATAGGCATTCTTAGAAATGATAAGAGTGGCTAATATTATTATGGCAATAAAAAGCTTTTTAAGAAAGGAATTGTGCATTTAAAGGATTTGCTCTAAATTGTAGTCCCATTCTCTCTGTTCTGTCAAATTTGGGGGCTGATTTTATTTAAATCAGTGACTCCTGCATGGCTAAGCATCATATGAGGTCATCAAATATTGGGTTAAATAGAGGGGGAGAAAATTAACCCCGACTTTGGCAATCATACCCTGTCTCTTCTTCAGTGAAGAGAATAAAAACAGTGAAGGTTGAATAGAAGATTGTGGTTTGCCATGTTCCAGACACCACAGCAGCTTGATAGCATTGACCTCTGTGCATTTGACTGGCTTGCTTCCTTTCAGGTCCTGCTTTAAGTCTGTATATGCTGGCATGATGTGATTTCCAAAATAAACTAACGCAGAATGCACAGGAGCAAGGAAGGGAGCAACACACACATGCACACAAACACACAGATGTTTACTTTTGTGTGTACCTATCATGTATACACACAGATTCAGTATCTGTGAAAGGGTAGATAGGAAATTGGCTATGAAATTGCCTTTAGAATGAGACAGAGCAAGAATCTGAAATTAATTTTCATTATATGTGCCTATTTAGATTTTGAAAAGGAGATTAGAGCTGATCTCAGTTAGATGTCTCCTAATTATACATCAAGACTGAAATAAGGTGCTTACCCCAATACCTTCACAAGAATCTCTTATACGTATGTCGATTACATAATTTATTTATAACACTAGAGGTCCAGTGCACAAAATTCATGCACTGGGGAGGATGTCCAGCCTGCACCCTCTCCAATCTGGGACCCCTCGGGTGATGTCCAACTGCAGGTTTAGGCCCGATCCCACAGGTTTAGGCCCTGTGGGATCGGGCCTAAACCTGCAGTTGGACATCCCTCTCACAATCCAGGACTGCTGGCTCCTAATCGCTCACCTGCCTGCCTGATTGCCTCCTAACTGCTCCTCTGCCAGCCTGATTGCCCTCAACTACCCTCCCCGCTGGCCTGATCACACCCAAGGCTTTTATTAGTATAGTTATGACCCTTCACAGAAAATTTTACTAACCCTGCTTTACAATAAGGGCTTGACAATTGAATCATTGGGACCAGACACCAAGATTTCCTTTCTTTGAATAGTGGAGGGAATAATTATCTTGTCTTTAAGTTGCCCTGAAATTAAAATGAGATAATGACTTAGAAAAGTATAAAGGCTCCATATAAAGACAACTGTCTTTTTCATGTACTGAAAAGACAATAAAGTGGTAAAATGAAAAACACTATTTTTATTCTCCCCCTTTGCTGAGAACCAATTCCAGCATGTAATAATTACAAGAGTTTTACCAAAAGGTTGGTGAAGCTTGGACACCTCAACAAGGGTGAGCCACACATATAGTTTACCTGTTGGAAACGGCTAAATGGCACTTCCCCCAAACCTGAATAAGATTGTTAATTGCCAGACAGCTCAGGGCATTTTATTGCCTCCTGTTGGCCAAACACCTGAACAGCTGTAGGCTATTCCCCAAACTGACAATCTCTGTAAACCCTTTGATACCTTACCCTTTGAAGTGTATATTTCCACCTTGCCTTAGGATAAATCGTGTTTAATAAAAGCACAGGGTCCTGAGACAAGGAGAGTCTTCTAGTTCCTTCAGCTGAAGCTCCTCTGACCCCCAATGCCTTTCAAAAATATCTTTCGTCTTCAGACTCCTTCTTAATCATCTATGCACAGCCCCTTTCTCCAGAATGCTGAACCCTTTGTAAGGCTGGGAAAAGAATCCCAGCATTATGGCACCTGAACAGGAGACACCAACACCCCTTCCTTCCTTTACAGCCTTTATTTAAACTTTGAAATTCATAAAAATTTCACTCCAATTTTCATTCAATATTATTTTGTATTGGTTTCAGGTTTTATATTAGTTACAGAATAGTGGTTAGACAATCATATACTTTACAAAGTGTTCCCCCATATTTCTAGTACCCACCTGGCATCATACCATCATTACAACACTATTGACTATATTCCCTATTTAAGTGACAATGGGTTCACAGGTTCCTTCCAGTCTTTCTTTTGTGTTGTTTGCCTTTCTTTTTCTTTCTCACTTCTTCCCTCATTTTCCTTATATAGTATCTCAATTGGCCATCAAAGCTCAGTGAAGGCACTGGGACATGCTTAATCCATTTTACAGACCAGGAAACTGTGGCCAATTCCAGTTGGCTGTGGAACTTGACTCAGCGACCAGGGAGCCCTCAGAGCCATGCTCTCTGCCCTTCCTAAGGGGCAGCCGCCGGGCAAACAGTTCCGAGCCTCTTTCTCAAGCACCTCTTCATCGTGGACGCTCGAAGCTCCACATTCTTTCCTCTCCCTGTCCCCCGCCCCCATTCTTTACTGCCCCTCCTTCTCCAGAGCAGGTGGAAGGCTTCGCACTCACCGCCTAAGCATGCTCTGCCATGGGGAAGGGCAGTGCAAGCTTGCTTTTGGGTCAAGGCGGGAGCAGGAGTCGCTGCCTCTGAAGTGTGAAGGCTGCCTGGGAGAGGCTGGTTAGCACTCTGAATTACGTCAGTCAGTGGGGTACCCTGCAGTGTGGCACCCCTCCACTGAGGTGGCACTGCCCCTCAACCCCTGCTTCAGGGCTGCGGGTCCTTGCCCCTCCCCCTGGAGGTCCTTCCATGCCCCTTGATCCCTGGCTGGGCCCACCTGCATCTTGGGGCCACTGCAGAACCTCTCTCTCCTCAGGCGAGGCAGATCCCTGCCTGCCGGCCCCCTGCCCAGGCCCGAGCCCCCTCCTGTGCACCTTGCCTCTCCAGGTTTTTGCCTTTGATCTATGGCATTGGTGACAGCACACTCCTAGCAAGCCTGGTACCCAGAGGGGCAAAGGGTCAGTTCTTTGCCCAGAATGTTAGAGGTTGCAGTAGCATTTGCAGATGTTGCCCAGAGCCTGCTGGTGAAGGCAGCGCCTGTGTGGGGTGTCCTCATAGAGGGATGGTGAGGCGCTGCTAAGTGCGCCTTGGAACGCCTGCCTCCTGGCCAGCCGCTTTGCCAAAGCTGTGGCACTCACCCTGTAGCCGCCCCTCAGACAGCCCCGCAGTCATGTTCATGGGCCCCACGGGAGTGGCTAAGCAGTCCCAGCCGCGCCTCCGGGAGGGGTGGTGATGTTCACGGGGCCTCACGGGAGTGGGTAGGCAGGCCTGGCCACTCCTTCTTGGGGTGGCAATGTTCACGGGGCCCACAGGTGTGCTAGGTGGGCCGGCCTCCCCTCCCCAGGGCAGCGATGTTCCCAGGGCCCCATGGGTGGTACCTGGCACTGCCAACCCCACCTCCCCGGGTCCTGATGGACTGGTACCTTGCAGGCTGTGTCTGGTGCTGCCCTACCGGACTCCCCCAACCCTGATGGACCTGGACCCCCAGGGATGGGCCATGGCACTGCCTGCCCCGCCTGCGTATGCAAATTTACCCAACATCTTTGATGGGTTAATTTGCATACTCACTCCTGATTGGCTGGTGGGTGTGGCTTGTGGGCGTAGCAGAAGTATGGTCAATTTGCATGTTTCTCTTTTATTAGTGTAGATGACAGAGAGACAATGACCAGATCACACAATGTTGGCTTTGTCACAATAGGTCTACAGGAGCTTCATTGAGAAATAGATGTAGAAGATTCAAGTCAATGAGAGGCATTTTATAAAACCAACTGCAGGTGTGTGTGTACACATATCTCACTGGAATATTATGGAATGCCTGAACATATTACATAATCTGCAGGAATTCTGTATCTGAGCCTCAAATTACAAGTAATATTTTTAGGGCTAAAAGAAAATGTTGAAGAATTGATGAGAGACTGCCTGGTTTGCATCGGGTAGGTATGACTCTAAAAAACACCCAATGTGGTGACTTAGAATAACAAGCACTGCTTGGCTCATGGTTCACCAGATGGTCACTGTGCTGGCCTCCCGCATGTCTCTGTGGCCAGCTGGGAGTGACCACAGTAGAGCCGCAGGCTAGCTGTGCTCATTAGTTTGGGGTTTTGCACATATCTGGGAGCTCAATGGGCACAATTAGGTTGACTGGTCACTGACCCACACTGTCCCCTATCTCCTGCAGGCTGGCCTGAGGTGATTCTCTGGACAGGCAGGGCCCCCAAACACAAAGTGACAGCTTACACAGCCACTCGAGGCCCAAGCCGGGAATGCACCCTCTGCACCAATGTCTGCTTTCTGCTGCCCAAACGCGCCCCAAGCCAGCCTGGGCCCAAGAGTCTGGGGCAGACTTACCCTTCCTAGAGGCCTCCCAAGCCGTGTGTCAGGGGTGGATCTGGAAAGAAGCCCACTGTGGACACATGGCCTTGAACTTTAGGAGAAGGATCCTGAATTGGGAAAATGTATATAATTAAAATTAAAAAACCTTTTTTCCAAACAGTTGAAAAAGAGTAATTAATTTTAAATGAGCTTTGTAATAATAATTCTGTCTTTTATTTATTTTCTTATTCTCCCATTATAATAATGGTTGTAATTTACTGAGTACTCCATTGTGCCAGTTACTATACAATCCATAAGGTATTTCATATGCATTTATCTCTCATCTGTAGCACTACATGGAAGGTATTCTTTCCATTTTTCAGACAAGAAAACCAAAGTTCATCATTAAATGCTAAGTGGCAGGTCCAGCCATTGGTTCCAGATCTGCTTGGCTATAAAGTTTGAGTCTTCTCAAAGCACAGTAGAGTTCTATATCTGGGCTAATTTTTGTAAATTTGACTGTGAGTGCACCACATTGGAGCCAGGGAAGGGGGCTGGAAGAGAATGAAAGAGGAAATAAGAAAGATAACCAGCCATGACATCAATGAGTGTATGTTTTGGGAAGTCTGAGTTGGACATTTTAGAGTGTCCAACTCAAACTACGGCCCGCGGGCCACATGGGGCCGCCGAGGACATTTATCCAGCCCGCCGGGTGCCGCTGCCTGTCCTGCTTAGCAGCCAACTCGTCCTGGGTCCGCAGTGCGCATAGGAATTTGTTCATAATTTTTTTTTTTAAACTATAGTCCGGCCCTCCAACGGTCTGAGGGACAGTGAACTGGCCCTCTGTTTAAAAAATTTGAGGACCCCTGCTTTAGACCTACTGTTACTTCAGGTAATTACAGCTCCCAGGTGCTTCTGAGGCTGGTGTGATTCTGATATTTTTGTTTCCTTTTAATAATATGACTTTAAATGCATGTCAACTCCTTTATCTCATATTTAATTAGAGATTTTTGATCAAATTAGTGTTAGAGGAAAAATCTTGTGTATAGAATGTGAGTTTAAATTCAATGTCTACTGTGCCACATTTTTGTTGACTTTTCAAGAATAATTTTGATTCTACATACTTTTTGTTTTAAGGGCAGAGTTCTGACCTTGAACTTCAATAAGATGCAAATTCAGTTAGCTATGTCATATTCTCTGGAGGAATGGATTTTAACGTTTATGTATATAATGCCTTTGTAAAGGGGTGCACAGGATTTATTCTACCATCATCAGGTGTGTCCATCTAGGTAAGCCTATCAGAACCAGTGATGTCATTAAGGCAGAAACCCCTCTGTGGACCTCAACTTTGCATCCTGCTTTAGGAACGAGTCAGTAGTTAATCTATAAAAAGTCTTCTGCAAGGAAGATGATGGATTTGTTATTAAGCACACGTAACTGCTGATTATCATAAAGTTTACATGAAAACAGTATATAAAGTGAAGGGAGCAAACAAAATTACCTTACCAGAAGCATTTTATTTTATAAATAGAGGCCCAGTGCACGAATTCGTGCATGGGTAGAGTCTGGCTGGCCTGGCCCCAATTGGGGTGGATCGGGGCTGGGCCTGTCTGGAGGAGGAGATGGTGGGAGGTTGGCCAGCAGGCCCACTCCCGATTGAGGTTGGGGGGCCGATTTGGGGCAGGGCCGGCTGTGAGTTGTGGGCCAGCTGGCCCCACCCCTGAATGGGGGGTGCTGATTGGGGGCCAGCGGCCTGCGGGAGGGGCCATGGGTGGTTGGCCAGCCAGCCCTGCCCCTGATGTGGTGGAGGGGCCGATCTGGGGTGGGACCGGGCAGGGTAAGGAGCTGCAGGAGGTTGGTAGGCCAGCCCCACCCCCGATTGGGGTGGGGAGTGCGATCAGGGGGTGGGGAAGTCAGGAGGAGGGGCTGCAGGAGGTTGGCTGGCCAGCCACGCCCCCTGATCAGCTGGTTCACTGGCCACAGTGGGCGTCATAGTGACTGGTTGTTATAGTCATTATGGCCATTACGGTCACTGACTTTTTATATATATAGATGCTAATTTAAAAATATTTTTACCCGAGGATATGTTTTTTATTGATTTGAGAGAGAGAAACATCGATCCATTGACTCCTATAGTCTCTCTGATCAAGGTTTGAGCCCACAACTTAGGTATGTTCCCTGACTTGGAGAATCAAACCCCTAACCTTTTGGTGTAAGGAACGGCGCTCCAACCAACTAGCCACCCAGCCAGGGCTATAATGCTAAATTTTTATTGAAATATAATTTACATAGAGACATGCACATAAACTTATATAGCTCAATATATCTTCACACAGTGTACACACATGTGTACTAGTAAACAGCACCTACAAACAAGCATATTATAAGCCCCTTCATTCTCCATTCTAGGCACAGCTCTTCCTACCCTCAGAGAAACCACTATTCTGACCTTTGACTGTACAGAATAGATTAATCTTGCCTACATTGAAGATGGCTCATTCCCATTGCTGATGAGTGAATATTCCACTGGAATGAACATTTGGGTAGTTCCCATTTTGGGGCTATTAAAAATTATGTTACCCACTTCTGGGAATTTATCTGAAGAAACCCAAAATACTAGTTTGAAACAATGTATGCATCCCTATGTTCATAGCAATGTTATTTACAATGACCAAGATTTGAAAGCAGCCCAAGAGTCCATCACTAGATGAACGGATAAAACAGCTATGGTACATTTATACAATGGAATACTGCTCAGCCATAAAAAGGAAGAAAATCTTACCCTTTGGGATAGCATGTGGACATGGAGAACATTATGCTAAGTGAAATTAGCCAGTCAGAGAAAGACAAGTGCCATATGATTTCACTCAGATGTGGAATTTAATGAACAAACTGAATTAACAAGCAAAATATAGACAAACTCATAGAGAGCAGTCAGACAGCTCTGGCAAGGGTCTGGGATGTTGTGGGGGCAGAGGGGTTGAGAAAAAAAGAAGAAAAGAAGAGCCCTGGCTGGTGTGGCTCAGTTGATTGGGTCAGGGCACATGCCTGGGTTTCCAGCTTGATCCCATGGTACAGGCTTGATCCCAGCTGATAGATGATTGATATTTCCATTTCACATCAATGTTTTCGCTCTCCCTCTTCCTTCCTCTCTCTCTCAAAACCAATTTAAAAAATCTTAATTTTTTTTCCTTACAATTTAACCCAATTTGTAAAAAAAAATAAAGAAAGGAAGGAAGGAAGGAAGGAAGGAAGGAAAGAAGAGTAAAAGAAAGAAAGAAAGAAAGAAAGAAAGAAAGAAAGAAAGAAAGAAAGAAAGAAAGAAAGAACAAACTCTGGACATGGACAACAGTGTGATTTTGGGAAGGAGTGTGTGGGTGGAGTTAGAAGAAAGTATGGGGGGATAAATGGGGATGGCAAAAAATAAAAGAAAAAAATTAACGTTGCCTTGAACATGACTTTTATGAACACATGTGCACTTTACTATTGTGAATGTACCCAGGGGTGAAATTTTTGGGTAATCTCAAGATTCCAAGTTAGCAAGTCTAAGAAAATAATAATAATAAAAAACTCTTTGATTTTTAGAGGGAAGATATTGTTGACAGAGTTACACTGAAACTAACCTTCAGGAAAATAGAACACAGAATGTTTATAGATTTACTGAAGTGATGGTAGCTGGTTTTATTATTTTTTGGCTTTCTCCCTTATCTTATAAAACTGCTAGGAATGACTAACCCATGCTTTATATTAATTTAAAAAAACAGACTTTAAATGCAACAATCTTTTTTTCTCATGTGTCCAGAGACTTTTGGTTTCCTTTCCTCAATATGATTGAGGTCTGATTAGAGTTAGAGAACAATGCTTTCAAATCAGTCTTGTGCTTTACAATCCTAAGACAAAATTCTATGTAGAAGAAAAGCCTGTGGTTTCATTTTCTTAGTACTCTATATGCTTAAAGAAGACCCTTTATATACACAAGTTTCCATTTTGCATCTCAAAACAAGTATTTCTCTAAACAGTAAGTCTCAAGAGAGCATGCACTTTTCAAAGAATTAAATTTTTTATAAGTATTTGATTAGGGAGCCATGATTTATAAAATCAATAATAGCATTTTTATGAGTTGCTCAATAAACTATAAATAGATAAGAAAAGGTTAAAATAAAAACGATAGAAGACATTATCACTCTACAAAATCAATGGTGATAGAACTTTGAAAGTTGGTGTTTTCTAATTGTAAGTTTTATGTTTCCAAAGGCTTTATATAGCCATTTGCAAATGTTATTAACTGTTTGGCTTGATTGTATGAATTGGTTCATTTTTTGGTAACCATAATGGAAACACACAAGTCGTATTGAGTTGTGTACAGTTTAATCACTAATTATTTTCATTGTTCCTGATATGAAGAGACTATTCATACTCATATGCAGGTTATAAGTTTTCTGAACAGTGTACTTACAATTTATGAATGAGCCCAGCTGGTGTGACTCAATGGTTGAGGGTAGACCTATGAACCAGGAGATCCAGGTTCGATCTGGTCATGACACATGCCCAGGTTGTGAGCTTGATCCCCAGTAGGGAACGTGCAGGAGACAGCTGATCATTGATGATTCTATCTCTCCCTCTCCCTTTCTCTCTGAAATCAATAAAGATATATTAAAACACACACAAACAAAACCAAAGGAAAAAAACTTGTGAAAGAATGGCAACTGATTTAAGCAGAGTTCAAATTATTAAACAATAAAAACACCATCTTTTAACCTAATTAGATGTGCAGTAAGAGGAACTTAGTGAAGGCAAACTAATCAACATAAATGAGGAAAGTGTGACAAAAGTATGAAAATGTCCAAAAGGAAGTGACATTAGAAAAAAAAACTCATATTAAAAGAACTCTTGGAGCTATTTCATGCCATTCAAGCTCAAAAAATGTTGAAAGGTGATTCACACTTAGAAAGGAGTATGATAATTTGCCAAGGCATGGAAAAGATGCTGGCTTGGTATCATGGTCTGTGATGAGAAGAGGAAGGCAAACACTGTTTAAACTACTCTTAATATGATTATTTTTTAAATATGTGTTTATTGATTTCAGAGAGAGTAAGGGAGAGGGAGAGAGAGATAGAATCATCAATGATGAGAGAGAATCAATGATCAGCTGCCTCCTGCACACCCCCTACTGGGGATCAAGCCCACAACCTGGGCATGTGCCCTGATCTGGAATCAAACCCTGACCTCCTGGTCCATGGGTCAATGCTCAACCACTAAACCATACTGGCTGGGCACTATGATTATTTTTTTATGAATAAATAAAACATCTTGTTTTATTAAGTTTGGACTCCCATTTCAAAATACTGTATACTGTGTGGTTTAAACAACAGAAACTTATTGCTTGTGGTTCTGGAGGCTGGAAACTCTAAGACCAAGGTTCTGACAAGGTAGGGTTCATTCTGGTGCCTCTTTCCTTGTTTTGTAGGTGACCACTATCTCCCTGTATGTGCACTGGACCTCTTGTCTGGGTGCTTGGACTTGGGGAAAAGGTATCTCTCTCTTCCTCTTCTAACAGATGAAGGCCCCACTGAAGCTATCTATCTTAAGAATGGGGACACATTTATCCATCTGCTCCCAGTCCTAGGGGTCAGAGTAGCCCCGTGAACATTAACTACCTCACACTTCTAGGCTTGTTGTAGGCACCCAATGCCACGGTACCTTAGGTTTGGGGCAAGAAAGCAAGAGGGACATGGAGTGTGGCAAATCCTCACATTAAAGGGACTCTTGGAGCTGTGTCATGACATTGAAAGTGCCAAAGATAAAAGGTTGGAAATGGATTCAACCTTAGAAATGAGTGAGTCATTGTGAGGTTGCACCAGCACAAAACTGGTCAAAACGTAGAAGAAGCCATCATTGTGTGAATGGCTGGGGTGGGCGGTGGGACAGGGCTTAGAAGTGCTGTAGAGCAGGTGTCAGATACACTGTCAGGATTATGCATGTACATACTTGTCCAGTGTTTATCTCCACATTTCACAAGAAACGACTGTCCAGGGTAATTAGGTGACTAGAATCTGAGATTCCTAAATTAAGCCTGTGGCCCCTGAAAGGTCCGAAGTTATTGCAGGCTAGTAGTATCCCTGGTTCTCAGCAACTTCTCAGTGGTGACCTTCCTAGTAAGCAGAGAAATGCAAGTTAATATCACAATAAAATGTTATTTTGCTTCCTCTAAATTATGGGCCTGACAATACCCATATTGGCAAGGATGTAGCATAGCAGGAACTCCTACATTGCCAGTGAGATTGTTTATACAAGCATTATTTTTAATAGCAAAACATTAGAAGCAGCCCAATATTTGTTGGTGGAATAATTGATATATTGTGATATATTTACTAAATGCACTATTATACAACAATAAAACATGAATTAACTATAGATTTATGTGACAGCACAATTGAAGGTTCAACGAAGCAAAACTATATGAATAATCTATATTTTAAAAAGCAAAAGAATAATAAACATAAAATTCAAAATAGTGGCTACCTTAGGAGGGACACAGAAGTTGATGCAGAGAAAGAGCACACAAAGACACTGGTAACATTCATTTTATTAGGCATCATGTGGCAGGTGAATGCTACAGATTCTTTGTGCATAGCAAATATTTTGTGATGTAAATAAAACAAAATGCATGTATTTTTGAAGTGTCATGGTATGAAAACCCAGATATGTTCGATGCTTTGAAACCAGCCCCATTTTAACCGCAGTGCTGAGGGACTAGGATGTCAGCTGTCGATAGAATGTACTGGCAACTCTGCTGTCCCCGGAGTGCCACTGCCTGTGTTGGAACTTGACTGCCATTTACTAGCTGCAGGATATTGGGAAAGTTTCTCACCTTCTTTACCCCCATTTCCTCGTCTTTAAAATGAGGAATAAAATGGCCCCTGCTTGACAGGGTGGTTGTGAAGATCATGTGAAAAAATGTAGGTAAAGCTCCTAGGATGTGGTTGCTTAACACATGGTAAGTGCCTAGCGCAGTGGTCGGCAAACTCATTAGTCAACAGAGCCAAATATCAACAGTACAACGATTGAAATGTCTTTTGAGAGCCAAATTTTTTAAACTTAAACTTCTTCTAACACCACTTCTTCAAAATAGACTCACCCAGGCCGTGGTATTTTGTGGAAGAGCCATACTCAAGGGGCCAAAAAGCCACATGTGGCTCACGAGCCGCGGTTTGCCGACCACTGGCCTAGCGAATATGACCCTCATAGGTCAGATCAGAGGGCTGGAATGTGATCACATACATGGTCTCTTGCATGTCGGCCACTGCCCTACGCGGGCCTGGCCCCAGGCACCACAGTAAGAAGCCAAGGCCAATGTGCCTGCAGCCTGAGGCCGGGCTGCCCATCTGCGCCCAGCCTGGACGGACCGGTTCCCAGCCAAGGTGCGGTTAGTTGATAATAAGTACAGGGTGTCCCCAAAAATCTATACACAATTTGAAAAACTATGAAGGCAGTGTTTATTAAAATGCATTTCATTTTCAAAATGTAACAGAATCCGCTGTTAAAGTGTGCATACATTTTTTTGGGACACCCTGTAATTGTTTTCAAGGCTATGATTCTTAGAATATTTTGTTGGCAGAAACAGTTGACTTATACATGAGATGCTGTTATTATTGTTCTTATTGTTATTGGTATTAGAGATTTGAAAGATAGTTGCTTCTGGGTTTCAAAATTTATCTCACTCAAGTTGAACCTAGACGGGTTGAAGTAGTGCCTTAAAACAGCGAATTTCAATCTTTTCCATCTCTTGCCACACATAAACTAATTACTAAAATTCTGTAGCACATCAAAAATATATTATATTTTTTGCTGAAATTACAAAAAATCAGGTATAATTTCGATTCATTCACACTGGATGGCTATTGTTGTGTTGGCTGTTGTTATTTTTTGGACAGTCTAAGGGAAAAGGGACCAGTGCCCCTGACTAGATATTCAGGTATGCATGTTTTAAAAATTCTTGGGACATACCAGTGCACGCAGCACACGGACTAAAAATCACTGCCTCGCGCTGACTGGTGTGGCTCCGTTGGTTGGATGTTGTCCAGTGCTCTGAAAGGTTGCCGTGGTGTGCAGGAGGCAGCGGATCAATGTTTCGCTCTCACATCAATGTTTCTTTCTCTCCCTCTCCCTTTCTCTCTCTCTAAAAATCAATAATTAACAAAAGAAAAGAAAATGACTGCCTTAAAACACTGAGAATTTTCAGTTTTTATCTTGAGTAGCTGACTCAGGCATAAGCATCTTACTCCCATTGGCCTCCTCCTCCTCTGGCTCCAGAACACACAGGCTAGCGCAAGCGCTGCTTCAGCACACTGCCGCTGTCTAAAAGACCTGAGGACAGAGAAGCACACTGTCCCTGGGTCAGTAAACAGTCAACTGTGTAACCAGCTGTTTGACATCACCTTTGCGATGTCCCCTTTGCTGTCAGAGCACTGTATAGTCCACAGAGCCCTGGGCACAGATGGTGTTGTTGATGTGCACTGCAGCCTGCCTGGTCGCCAGGGTCAGGGTGATGTTTCCTCCTGCGCAGTGAAGAGCCCTAGTCTCTGAGTGTGATGTCACTTGCCCAAGGCGACAAAGCTTGTAAAGTCACAACTGGACCCAAATTGGAAACTTCTGATGCTAAACACTGGCTTTCTTTCATAGATGCCTTTTATTTATTTACTAGAGGCCCAGTGCATGAGATTTGTACATTCAGGGGGTTCCCTCAGCCCAGCCTGCGCCCTCTCGGGGGAGAGGGCCTAAGCCATCAGTTGGACATCCTTAGTGCTGCCACGGAGGCAGGAGAGACTCCTGCCACCTCCGCTGTGCTCGCCAGCCTTGAGCCTGGCTTCTGTCTGAGCAGCGCTCCCCCTGTGGGAGCACACTGACCACCAGGGGGCAGCTCCTGTGCTAAGCGTCTGCCCCCTGGTGTTCAGTGCACGTCATAGCGACTGGTCGTTTGCCATTTGGTCGATTTGCATATTAGCCTTTTATTATACAGGATTTTCTATTTATTGAGGTTGCTAAGGGTATTACAAATGTCTCCAATTCCCCCCCATCCACCCTCCCCCCCACCTAGCTCCAACCTCACCCCAGGTCTGCACTGGACTATTGTCTGTGTGTATGGGCTATGCATATATGCATGTAAGTTCTTTGGTTATTCTCTTCACCCCCGCACTCCCTCGCCTGAGATCTGTCAGTCTGTTCCATGCAGATAGGGTGTGGCCAGCCTGCAAACCACCACAGGCCCCTTGCCCAGGCCTCCCCATGCCCTAAGGGAACCCTCACCCTGATCTGGGGCACCCTTCAGGGCAAACCAGCTGGCCCCCACCCATGTACCAGGCCTCTATCCTATCTAATAAAAGAGTAATATGCAGATTGACCATCACTCCAACACACAATATGGCTGCCCCCATGTGGTCAAAGATCCTGCCCCTATGTGGACACAAGATGGCCACCACAAGATGGCCAGCAAGGGTGGGCAGTTGGGAGGGACCAGGCCTGCAGGGGAGGGCAGTTGGGGGGGACCCAGGCATGCAGGGGAGGGCAGTTGGGGGGGACAAGGCCTGCAGGGGAGGGCAGTTAGGGGTGACCAGGCCTGCAGGGGAGGGAAGTTAGGGGAAAACAGGCTGGCAGGGGAGCACTTAGGCATCAATCAGGCTGGCAGGGGAGTGGTTAGGGGGTGATCAGGCTGGCAGGCAGAAGCAGTTAGGGGCAATCAGGAAGGCAGGCAGGTGAGCAGTTGGGAGCTAGCAGTCCTGATTGGAGAGGGTGCAGGCTGGGCTGAGGGACACACACCCCTGTGCACAAATTTCATGCACTGGGCCTCTAGTAAATACAATAAAGGGTAAAAAATCACATGATCATATCAATAGGTGCAGAAAAAGCATTTAACAAAATCCAGCACCCACTTTTTATAAAAACTCTTAGCAAAGTGGAAATAGAAGGAACATATCTCAACATAATAAAGGCCATTTATAGTAAACCTACAGCCAACATCATACTCAATGGGCAAAATCTAATAACACTCCTTAAAAGCAGGAACAAGACAGGGATGTCTGCTTTCACCACTCTTATTCAACATAGTACTGGAAGTCCTAGCCACAGCAGTCAGATAAGAAGAAGAAATCAAAGGCATCCAAATTGGAAAGGAGAAAGTAAAACTCTCATTATTTGCGCATGATATAATATCATAGATAGAAAACCCTAAAGACTCCACCAAAAAAGAACCCAATTCAAATTTAATAAATGAATTCAGCAAAGTAGCAGGATACAAAATTAAAATCCAGAAATCAGTGGCATTTTTATATAACAACTAGAGGCCCGGTGCACAAAATTCATGCATGGGGGGAGGAGGGGTGTCCCTCAGCCCAGCCTGCACCCTCTCCAATCTGGGACCCCTTGAGGGATGTTCAACTGCCCATTTACAGGGATTGGGCCACGGGGGTGTGGCCAGCCTGGGTGAGGGGCTGATGGTTGTTTGCAGGCTGGCCACATCCCCTGGTGACCCAAGCTCCCAGTCCCTCCTTTTTTTCTTTTTTCTTTTTTTTCTTTTTTCAGCGCTTCCTTGAGCGGAGGCCAGGGCCAGCTGGAAGCAGGTATCTGGCATTTATTTATCTTCTATAATTGAAACTTTGTAGCCTTGAGCAGAAGCCAAGGCCGGCCAGGGCAGGCAGTAAGCTTGGCTTCCTCCATCACTGGGGGCAACCCAAGCCTCCTGCTCGCTCCAGCTTTGTGGCTGCCACCATCTTTGTTGGGTTAATTTGCATACTTGCTCCTGATTGGCTGGTGGATGTAGCAGAGTGATGCTCAATTTGCATGTTTCTCTTTTATTAGTGTAGATAATGAACTCTCAGAAAGAGCAACTAAATTAAAAAAATCCCATTTACCATTGCAATGAAGAAAAAGATACTTAGGAATAAACTTAACCTAAGAAAACTATAGGACATTGAAAAAAGAAATAGAGGAAGAGACAAACAAGTGGAAGAATATACCATGTTCATGAATTGGAAGAATTAACATCATTAAATGTTCATATTACCCAACGCAATCTGTAGATTCAATGCAATCCCTATTAAAATACCATCAGCATATTTCACAGATCTAGAAGAAATATTCCAAAAATTTATATGGAACAACAACAACAACAAAACCCCACACAAATAGCCACACCAATATTGAGAAAGAAGAACAAAGTTGGAGGGATCATAATACCAGATATCAAACTATACTGCAAAGCCACTATAATCAAAACAGCCTGATACTGGCACAATAACAAGCATATAGATCAATGGAACAGAACAGAGAGTCCATAAATCAACCCAGGTCTTTATTGTCAATTAATATTTGACAAAGGAGGCAAGAGCACACAATGGAGGAAAGACAGTCTCTTCAATAAATGGTGTTGGGATAATTGGACAGGTAACTGCAAAAATAAAACTAGACCACAAACTTACACCATATACAAGAATAAATTCAAAATGGATAAAAGACATAATTGTTAGTCACAAAAACATAAAAACTCTACAAGAAAACATATGCAGTAAAACCTCAGATATCTCATGTAGCCGAATTTTCGCTGACACATCTCCTAGTGCAAGAGAAACAAGGAAAAAATAAACAAAAGGGACTTCATCAAACTATAAAGTTTTTGCACAGCCAAAGAAACCATCACAAAATGAGGAGGGAACACACTATGGGAGAACATATTTGCCAATGACATATCTGACAAGGGGTTAATTTCCAAAATATATAAAGAACGTATAGAACTCAAAAAAAGGAAGGCAAACAGTCCAATTAAAAAATGGGCAGAAGACCTGAACAGACCAAAGAGAACATACAGAAGGCCAAGAGACATGTGAAAAAATGCTCAACATCACCAATCATCAGAGAGATGCAAATTAAAATGACAATGAGGTATCACCTCACACCTGTCAGAATGGCTACCATCAATAAATCAAGAGACAACAAGTGCTGGTGAGGATGTGGAGAAGAGGGAAACATAGATGCCTTTGGTGACTCCAATTTTCATGAGAATACACACTTTTCAACAGATTGGGTCAGTAACAGCTTGTTCTAGTCGCTTACATCGAACTGGGGCAATGAGAAGTATGCCAACACAGGTAGCAGCAGTGTGTCATTCCTATGTCACAGGAATGCTGACAGTTACACAGATTCCAAAACAGTAGCTCCTGGAACTCTAGACCTGTTCTGATTTTTCAAATGTGTTTGATTAGAAGACCTGTAGGTGGGGGTGCATGTAGGGTAGGAAGCATTCTTTACCTAAAGGAACTTGGAAAGATCTGAACTTATTAACTATCCTTTGCATGAACAAGAGGTTGCAGAATCAACAACCACTCCCTCTTTTCATATACTTACTTGAAAATTAACATAGCATGTGAAATAAATTGATACATTAATTCATTTTATTTTTTAAAAAAATTTCTGCACAAACAGAAACAAAATAATGGAGGCTTCTCAAGGGGTTGCGTATGTTTAGAACATTATCAGATATGCTTGTTTGTAAAATTCTTCAAATAATGTCATATGATTTTAAATAATACATCTTGTTTTTACCAAATAAAATTAAAAGAGTTTCTAAAAACAGTTCTTTGTTGTTGGAAAAGAGCTGGTTCTATTATTTAGTGTTAGGAGCGAAGGCCTGTACATTTGAATGCTAAATTACAATCTCAATTCTACCACTTGCAGGTTCTACGACTTTGGAAAAGTTACTTAAAATCTCTAGCCTTCGGGCTTCTCATCTATAAAATGAGACAACTAGTCAGACATTTCTCACAGGTTTAATCCTGAAGATTAAACAGGAGAATTCATGTACAGTGCTTAGAAAAATCACTTGCACTAGTAGGTGTTCAGGGCTAGCAATTTATTACTGGTTGTTACTCATACAGGCATTGGTTGGATGTGACTTTGGCAAGTGATTTCATCTTTGTCAGTTCCTTCACCTGAGCAGTGCATGGAAGTGATTGCTTTATCTGACTGTTATATGGTGGGTAAGAGATTAGACTTGAGACAGACTGCTTAAGTTTCAGATTCCACCAGCAAGCAACACATCTCTAGGTTCCAGTGCCCTTAAAAAAAAAAGGCTGCAAATAAGGTAATCTATCTTACAGGATTGGTCGGAAGGTTGGATGAAGAAATGAATGCAAAACGCTTAGGACGAGGCCTTACACATGCCAGTACTCAAAGACTGGTTGCAGTGATACGACGATGAGGGAGCTGGAATAAAGAGCCCAAGGTTATTACCCTTGTCTCCAATGGTCTCAAAGGGTTGCCTCCGCAAACCTCTAACAAGAATATTTTAGAATTAAGTCATTGACATCTTTGTGCAGTTAGTCACCTGCTCCTGGGTTGTTGGCCTCTGGCTCCTGTTGGGTAGGGCACCCTGCACTTGGCTTCGGGCCCATCTTCCCTATGGGGCGCGTTGGAGGCTGAGCCAGAGTCCACACGCTCACAGTGGGTCCCACAGCTCACAGCTGCTGGCAATCTGTTGCCTAGAACACATTCTCCTTGAGAGAGCTCCTGTGGTTGGAGGAGAAGATGTCCCTCCAAAGTCCCTTGTGCTTGCATTGGATCCCACAGGTCTGACACTTCTGGAATAGCACTCCTGTGCAGCCAGGTTTCACCATCTGTGATCCCTTATCTGTACCAGGAATACTTCTGTCTTCATCTCAGACTGTGAAATCTAGGTCTCTCCACCTTTAAAGGTCCAGCTAGAAACAGTTTGCCCTCCACAACTAATCAGATACTCTCCACCGAAACTTTTTATAGCATTAGCAAAACACAACTAAACTCTCCACTGTGGCCTGTAAGTCTTATGTGATCTTATGATGTGTTCTCATCTGCCTCTCTGATACCTTCTCTTATTCTATGCTTTAATCACAAAAGCCACCTGTCTGTTCCTTTAGGACTCCAATTTAATTATCACCTTTCACCTTACTACTTACTGTTCAACTCTGCCTGGAAAGCTGTCTACAAAATCATTTCCTGGTTGGACTTTTTCCCCCTTTTATTTTTAAGGCCCCAAAGAGGGCTGAATTTTAAAAAATCAGTAGAACAATTTTTAAAAACTAGACTGGAGAGCTTACCAAAGAGCTTAGCCCATTTACATTTGTATGATTTCTAAAAATTTGCATTTATTGCTGTCATTTATGTGCTGTAGGTCTTATTTTTTTTCCTCTTTTTTCTTCTCTTATTTTAGATTCATAAATAATATTTTCTCATTCCATTTTATCCCTTTATTTGTTGGGAACATCTATGTCATATATCCATTATTTTAGTAATCGGTAGTAACATGCCTACCTATCTTAATGACATCTGAAGTTAATCAATATCTTTATCATACTGCAGAATAATACAGGACCTTAAATATTACCACCATCCAGCGCTTTAGTTATAATTTCTCCATAATTAGACAATATTATATTTTATATTGTTACTGATTTTTTTATTTACCCATATATTTGCTAGTATGTTTTGTCACGTTGCTTCTTGCAACCCAGCCCTTTTGTGTGAGGTATACATACTTCTGCTTGATATACATCCTTTAGAGTTTTTCTTAGAGAGAGTCAAAACCTTCAATAAAACACTAAGTTTTAGTTGTATGACACTACTCTTATGTTAGTAAGTGTGAGAACGTTCTTGATATCATTAATGATTAAACTTTGAAACAAATTTTACCATACTTCTAGTTTCTGAATACTGTAAATCAAAGAGAATGGAAAGATCATAGGTGGACACAGGTAAGAAACAAACAAACACAATTATTACTGTTAGTTAAAATACATGATGTTCTTTTTGCTGATTAAAATTGGTCAATATTGGGAATTTTATATGATTTATCCTAGCATTTATAGTTATTCACATGTAAAATTACAAATAGAGAGAATGAGATGCCAAAATTGAAAATAATCTTAAATTTACTAAATATTTTAATTTAGCAAAACTGCCTTCTTATTAATGGACATTAATAACAAAATATAAATATGAACATAAAATTAACTTACATTAATAAAATATTACTTTAGTTTGTTTTACATCTTGGAGTTCTTCAAAATATTTCATTTGAGAAGACAACTCCTATAAACCAAACCAAGGGGGAGGGATGTACTAGAGGCTCAGTGCATGAATTCATGCACCAGTGGGGTCTCTCGGCCTGGCTTGCAGGATCGGGCCAAAACTGGCTCTCTGACATCCCCTGAGGAGTCCCAGATTGTGAGAGGGTGCGGGCCAGGCCGAGGGACCCAACAGTGCACAACTGGGGCTGGGGAGAGATGCAGGAGGTTGGCCAGCCAGGGAAGGACCTCGGGAGGGCTCCAGGGCATGTCCGGCCTGTCTTGCTCAATCCCAATTGGCCGGACCCCAGCAGCAAATTCACCTACTGGTCAGAGCATCTGCCCGCTGGTGGTCAGTGCATGTCATAGCGAGTGGTTGAACCGCCTTAGCATATCATTAGCATATTATGCTTTGATTGGTTGAATGGAAGACTGGACCACCGGACACTTAGCATATTAGGGTTTTATTATATAGGATATAGAATCTTAACATATACTGTTGGTTTCTTTTTAAATAAGAGTAAATATTCTCTGTTTTACTTTGACTAGTAAAGCTTTTAAAAATCCTCTATCAAAATGTGAGTCAATTCAGACTTTTTTTTTTTCTCATGAATCTATGCCTAACACTTCTCTCATCAAGTGAAGGGTAATACAATTTACAACTTAAAACCCATGCTTTCCCTAAAATTACTTAACTACTTCTAGCATACAATATGTACTCTTACTTACAAGAGGATTTGTAGTTTGAGATAAAGCAGTCTAGAATAAATAAATTTTTATCAATCTAGCTGATAGTAATAACTTAATTAAACTATTTCTTCTTAAAAGTTCATGCTTTCTGGTAAAATATAATTTCTCTGTAGTTTATCTATTTCATTGACACAAATGTTGACATCATTATTCATTATATTAACAGTCAAAATAATGTTTTCCTTGCCTATAGTACTCTTCCAAATGTAAATTACCATTCACACTATGGCCTGCATGCCTATATCCTTTATCTCTTGACATATTTTTAGAGCTAAAGATTTAATTTTGGTGGATAAATGAAATAAAGGCAACTGTTAAGCAAATTAGATAATTATAAAACTGGTTGGTAATTTTAGTTTTACTAATTTGATAATTTATTACTTAAGTAAAGCTCTATTTTTTAGAATTATGTTCCTGTGGAAGGATGATTTAATCTAAGTTATAAGGGACAGCAATGCTGACATCATCATCATCATAACAACAACAATCATAGTTACCATTCTTTACATTGTAGTATTCTCTACAAGTTCACTTAAGTTTTTTATTCAGTCCTCAAAACAATGCAGGGAGGTAGGAAAAGCATGCAACATTCCACAATTTAGAGATGAGGACAATGAGCTGCATGAATTGTGACTTCGTCCAGTCACTGTTGGATTCCAGGCCTCCCATCTCTGCCTCATGTTCTTTCCCCTCCCTCGGGCAATCCCAATACTTGTGAAAGCCCAAACCATCACCTGTAACAAGCAATGGTTTATATAGGAGCTTATTAAAGCAATTCTTAAATCTCAAAATATAAGTGAATATATAATTTTCATAGATTAACCCATTGCTACCCCTTGAACATTAGCCACAGTTTGGAGAGACCTAAACCTTTGTTATCCATCACTAGTTAGTACATGTAGCTGTTGAGCTCATGACATGCAGATAGTCTGAACTGAGATGTTCTATAAGAATCAGAAACACACAAGATTTCAAGGCTTTGTATGACAAAAAGAATGTAATATATCTCATTAGTAATTTTAATATTAATCATACATTGAAATGAAAGTAGTTCAGATGTAATGTTTAACATATTGTTATAATTAATTTCACCTGTTTTAAAAATTATTTTAATGTGGTTACCAGATAATATAAAGTAATATATGTGACCCATGTATGCCTCACTTTGTGTTTTTATTGGACAATGCTGTTCTAAAATTTTTATTTGTCTCTGATTTCACTCTTTAGTTAGCACACTTTCCCCTTTAAAATGATTGAAACTTTTATGCCAACATGTAAGCCTCATTTTAACATAGTCATCTGTTTATGTCCTGTATTTGGTTCTCTACCCTTTAATCTAGACTCTGTTACATTTCTTAAAAATTTATTAAACCTACTTAGTTATTTGAAATGACATTCAAATGAAAATTTCAGGTATGTTCTAAAAAAATGCAAAGATGGAGAGATTTTGATTACAAATAATAATTTTATCCTGCAAAGACTAAACTTAAATTAACATTTTATTGAATAACTAGTGGCCCGATGCATTAAATTTGTGCATGGGGGGGGGGTGGGGGGAGGGTGTGTGTTCCGCAGCCCGGCCTGCACCCTCTCCAATCTGGGACCCCTTGAAGGATGTCCTACTGCCAGTTTACAGGGATCGGGCCTAAACTGACAGTCAGACATCCTTCTCACAATCTGGGACCACTGGCTCCTAACCGCTCACCTGCCTGCCTGCCTGCCTGCCTGATTGCCCCTAACCACTCTGCCTGCCAGCCTGCTTGCCCCCAACTGCCCCCTGCCGCTAACCTGATCGCCCCCAAATGACCCCCCCCGCCAGCCTGATTACCCCCAACTGCCCCCCATGCCAGTGTGCTCGCTCCCAGCTGCCCCCCCTGCTGGCCTGCTCGCCCCCACCTTTCCTCCCCACTGGCCTGTTCGCCCCCAACTGCCCCCCTGCTGGCCTGCTCACTCCAAACTGCCCCCCTGCTGTTCTGATCACCTCCAACTGACCCCCCCTGCTGGCCTGCTCGCCCCCACCTTTCCTCCCCACTGGCCTGTTCGCCCCCAACTGCCCCCCTGCTGGCCTGCTCACTCCAAACTGCCCCCCTGCTGTTCTGATCACCTCCAACTGACCCCCACTGATGGCCTGCTCACCCCCACCTGGCCCCCCTGCTGGTCTGCTTACCCTCAACGGCTCCACCCATTGCTACCCCTTGAACATTAGCCACAGTTTGGAGAGACCTAAACCTTTGTTATCCATCACTAGTTAGTACATGTAGCTGCAAAAGTGAGAGGAAGCTTGGCTTCCCCCCCCCCCCCCCCCAGCATGATCACCCATAACTGCCGTCCATCCTGGCCTGATCACCCACAACTGCCCTCCCCACTTGGCCTCTAACCACCTCTACCTCAGCCCCACCACCATGGCTTTGTTCAGAAGAACGTCTGGAAGGTCTCCTGGAAGGTCTCCCAGTCTAATTAGCATATTACCCTTTTATTAGTATAGATAGAGGCCTGGTGCACGGGTGGGGCCGGCTGGTTTGCCCTGAAGGGTGTCCCGGATCAGGGTGGGGTCCCACTGGGGTGCCTGGCCAACCTGGGTGAGGGGCTGATGGCTATTTGCAGGTTGGCCACAGCCCCTTCAGGGTGGGGAGTCCCACTGGGGTGCCTGGCCAGCCTGGGTGAGAGGCTGATGATTATTTGCAGGTTGGCCACGGCCCCCAGAGACGCAAGCTGCCAGGCCCTTCTTTTTGCTTTTTTTTTTTCAGCACCTCCTTGAGTGGAGGCCAGGGCTGGTTGAAAGCAGGTATCTGGGATTTATTTATCTTCTATAATTGAAACTTTGTAGCCTTGAGTGGAGGCCAGGGCTGGCCAGGGCACTTGGGAAGCTTGGCTTCCTCCATCGCTGTGGGCAACCCAAGCCTCCTGCTTGCTCCAGCTCCGTGGCCACTTCCATATTGGTTGGGTTAATTTGCATACTGGCTCCTGATTTGCTGGTGGGCGTGGCTTGTGGGTGTACGGGAATTACGGTCAATTTGCATGTTTCTTTTTTATTAGATAGGATTCCACTGAGAAAGCACTGCCTGAGTTATCTCATTCTCTCTTTCTGTCTCTCTACATGTGTATATTAGGGTCCAACAGAGATCTGATGAGTTAACACATTAACCACCTAGAACAGTGCCTGCCATCACAATAAGTGCTAGCTTTCATTTTATTATAAATTTTGATGGAAGAAACATCACAGATCAATATTCCCAAATGATATATGGCACAACAGAACTTCAGAGCTATTATGGGAGTGGTTTTAATAAAAGGCAGTTATACAAACACATCTGATTATATTATTGTCCTTCAATATTCTTTTACCTAAATATCCTCTCACTTTTGCAACTGTGCAGTTTATATTTCTAATATTTCAATTGTTCTTAGAATTGTAGAATTTCACTACTAAAGGAGAAGTGATTGATTATTAAAGTAAAATCCCCCACTTTACTGAAGAAGGTGCCACTCAAAGATCTTAAGGAATGTGTCTTGCATTCAAATAGTTAAGAAATGCAAGTTTAAGAGTGGGACTTTATTGAGGAATAGCAGCAAAACTAAGTAAAACTTTGAAGATTGTATCTCATTTAATTCTCATAAAAAGCAACTAAAATAAAGACTGCACTTCTCCCTTGTGAAGATGAGAAAGTGAGAGCTGAAGAGGTGGAGTTCAGGGAGATCAGGGCCAGTGTGTAAACTCCGGTTTGATTTCAAATCTGTGCCCTCAACCCTATGGTGTGTTGCTTTTCATGTTATTCTTGTTTGTTTGTTTTAAAATCAAAGTGACAACATAAGGGGAACACAAGCAAATGATCTCTTTCTGGTGAGTCTTGAATGAAGCTGAATTGAAGATATTTGACAGATTTAGACTCTCATTGGGGACAAATGCCAATAAGGAGAGGAGGCAGCTCAAGTTTCATGGTTCTGGAGCCGCAGACACACAGCCCTGGGAGGACCTGGTCTGTTCATCTCAGTGGGAATAAACATACAGGATGAGGTAATAACTGGGTTAGGGTGGGTAAAGCATACAGACACACTTCCTGGAGGGACATGTGAATGCATTTAAAGAGCAAGACAGAATGTGTAATAGGTGGTGAAAATAACTTTTTGCTTCTGTTTAGAGACAGAGTTTAACTTTGATCAAACAGATCTCAGGAACTTTAGTCTGACAGACCCAGCATTAATGGATTAAAATAACTTCAAAATTGTGCAAAAGACAATTGAATTAATATAATTGCTCATTAATTAAATAAAAAATAAACTTCTCCCTTTATTATTAAACCATTTCCAAATTTATCTTAAGTAATTTATTTAAAGTCATTTGAGGTCTACTGGGTTTAATGATTTGAACAGGCAAATTTGATTTGGAGATGAAATGATTCTTTGGATTCTTCTAGCTTGAAAAATATTCTCTGCAAATAAATAAGTCTCTCAATCCTAAATTGAGGGGTGCAAGGAGGGATGAAGGAAGAAGAAAATTTAATCAGACAAAAATATTTTTTCTAGTTTAATGGATCCAATGAGTACAACATAAGATAGTTCTAGAAAATTCAAATGAAAAGTGGCAAGAATGGTCCTATTGTTTCCTCTTGCTATTATAATAAACTAGAGGCCCAGTGCACAAAATTTGTACATGGGTAGGGTCCCCAGGCCTGGCTGGTGGTCAGGGCCGATCGGGGCCTTCTGGCTGCTGGCCAGGGCATTCCTTCATTCCACGCCACCCCTTGGTGGTCAGTACATGTCATAGCGGGCAGTCAAACTCCCAGTCGGTCAAACTCCAGAGGGGGCAATTTACATATTAGCCTTTCATTACATATGAATGGCGTGGTGCACGAAATTTGTGCATGGGGAGGTGTCCCTAAGCGTGGCATGCACCCTCTCCAATCTGGGACCTTTTGGGGGATGTTGCCAGTTTAGGCCCAATCCCTGGCTCCCTCTCACTGGCTTCTAACCACTCACCTGCCTGCCTGTGTGATCGCCCCTAACCACTCTGCCTGCCGGCCTGATCGCCCACAACTGCCCCCCCTGCCTGCCTGCCTGCCCCCAACTGCCCCCCTGCCAGCCTGATCAACCCCAACTGCCCTCCCCTCCTGACCTGATCGCCCCTAACTGCCTTTGCCTCAGCTCCACCACCATGGCTTTGTCTGGAAGGACATCCAGAAGGTCTCCTGGTCTAATTAGCATATTACCCTTCTATTAGTATAGAGTAGTGGTCGGCAAACTCATTAGTCAACAGAGCCAAATATCAACAGTACAACGACTGAAATTTCTTTTGAGAGCCAAATTTTTTAAATTTAAACTTCTTCTAACACCATTTCTTCAAAATAGACTCGCTCAAGCTGTGGTATTTAGTGGAAGAGCCACACTCAAGGGGCCAAAGAGCCTCATGTGGCTCGCGAGCCGCGGTTTGCCAACCACTGGTATAGAGGATTACCACAAACTTCAGAGCTTGAAACAATAACGATCATCACCTTACAGTTTTGTACTCCAATACTCCCACTGGGCTCAGAATCAAGGTGAGGGTGACTGGGATGCTCTGGATCTTCAGAGAAGACCCATTTATTTCCTTGCCAGCTTCCAGAACCTGCCTGGATCCTGCGCTTGTGGCTCCATTTCTCCATCTGGAAGGCAAGCCAAATAGCATCTTCAAATCTCTCTGACTTTCACACTCATGCTTTCTCTCCTTCACCTCCCTTTTCCACATACCAGAACCCTGGCACAATTAGCCCTCACCACAGAGAGACAGTCCCTTTGTGCTGCTCCTGTCTCCCCCTGACCATCCCTCTCTTTCCACTTCTGCTGTCCTCAAGTCATAAGAGTCACCAGGAAACAGATTTATCCAAGATTATGTTTCTTCGGTCATCTGACCTCATGGAACTTTTGGCTAACCTATAATCTTGCAACATGCCTTTGAATTCCTTTTCTTATGGTTGTGTGTCAACACTGATATTTTTCATTCCATCCTCACCATATAATTCCTACTATTCAGAGAGTTACCTGGTTAATCCTTGTTCTCCATTTCTGTTTTGCTGTGTGTACAGTTGCTGTGTATACAGTCTGTATACAATGTCTGTGTATACAGACCCATACAATATCTGGATTTCTATACAGATCTATACTAATAAAAGATAAACATGTAAATTGACTGTCACTTCATGATGCCCATAGCCAATCAGGAGTGAGTATGCAAATTAACCTGACAAAGATGGCGGTGGCCCTGACCCCCAGCCACTCCGGGCATCTGGGCAGCAAGCCTCCTTAGGGCCTCCCTGACATGCTCCACACCTGTCAACTGTCCTTGAAGCCTCTCTGTGGCCCAGCCCTGGCCTCAGAGGCAACGCTCTGGTGCTTGAGGTCATAGCTCCTGGTGTCTGGCGTCTCCCTCTAACCCAACCCTGCCCCGCTGCTCTGGTAAACAAAACCCTAGCATTGGAGCAGCCCCACAGGTGCAGACATGTGCAGGAGCTCACTCTGTGCACAGTTAGCATGCCCCAGGAGCCCCGGGCCAGCCAAGGGGTAATGGTGGCAGCCATGGTGGCAGCGGCAGGTGGCTCAGCTTTGTTTTGAATATATGAAAGAGGTCACCTGCACAGTAACCCAAATTATCAGATCTCCCTCCTCCCTATCTCACCAAATCAGGAGGGGAGGGGCAATGGGCATGGAGGGTGGGCGGGTGGGCAGGAGGTGGAGGGTGGAGGAGGAAGAGGATGAAGAAGGGGGCCAGTTGCATCCCACTTTCACAATGGGAAAGTGAAACTCACTAGTGCACCCAACCTCTCCAGTCCTCCCCGCCTGCCTTGCTCCCCCTACCTCTTCCCCTCTGTGCCTCCCCAGGAGCACCAGTGCTGCACAGAGGAACTCTCCAGAGAAGGAGGGTGAGGAGGAAATGGTGCCGGAGTGCGCAGGGCTTGCCACCGCCGCTGCTGCTGCACAGGCTGCCTGAGTGAGCCTGCAGCATGCCAGCAGTGTTCTTGCACGAATCTTCAAGCATCGGGCTTCATATATATATATGGCCAGATTGTTATGATCTCTGAACGCATAATAATCTGGCTACTCAGTGTATATCCTATATAATAAAAGGCTAATATGCAAATTGTCCCCTCATCCAGGAATTTTACCAGCAGGCAGGCCAGCCAACCGCCCATGTCCCCATGGCCAGGCTGGCCAGACCCCACCCATGCACGAATTCATGCACTGGGGACCCCACCCATGCACGAATTTATGCACCGGGCCTCTAATACACACACACACACACACACACACACACACACACACACACACACTGAGTGGCCAATGTGTTCAGAGATCATAATAATCTGGCCACTCAGTATCCTATCTAATAAAAGAGAAACATGCAAATTGACCGTACCTCCACTATGCCCACAAGCCACGCCCACCAGCCAATCAGGAGCCAGTATGCAAATTAACCCAACCAAGATGGCGGCGGCCACAGAGCTGGAGTGAGCAGGAGGCTTGGGTTGCCCCAAGCAATGAAGGAAGCCAAGCTTCCCATCTGCCCTGGCTGGCCCTGTCCTCCGCTCAAGGCTACAAAGTTTCAATTATAGAAGATAAATAAATCCCAGATACCTGCTTCCAGCTGGCCCTGGCCTCCACTCAAGCAGGTGCTGAAAAAATAAAAAAGCAAAAAAGGAGGGGCTGGGAGCTTGGGTTGCCAGGGACTGTGGCTAGCCTGCAAACAGTCATCAGCCCCTTACCCAGGCTGGCCAGGCACCCTAGCGGGACTCCCCACCCAGAAGGGGCTGTGGCCAACCTGCAAACAGCCATTAGCCCCTCACCCAGGCTGGCCAGGCACCCCAGCGAGTCCCCCACCCTGATCCGGAACATCCTTTAGGGCAAACCAGCCGGCCCCCACCTGTGCACCAGGCCTCTATCGATACTAATGAAAGGGTAATATGCTAATTAGACTGGGAGACCTTCCAGGAGACTTTCCAGATGTTCTTCTGGACAAAGCCATGGTGGCAGGGCTGAGGTAGAGGCAGTTAGAGGCCAAGAGGGGAGGGCAGTTGTGCATGATCAGGCCAGGATGGGACAGCAGGTGTGGGTGATCAGGCTGGTGGGGGGCAGGGCCATTGGGGGTAAGCAGACCATCAGGGGGGCCTGTGGGGTGACCAGGCCATCAGTGGGGGTCAATTGGAGGTGATCAGGACAGCGGGGGGGGGGGGGGAGGCAGTTTGGAGTGAGCAGTCCAGCAGTGGGGCAGTTGGGGGTGAGCAGGGCAGTGGGAAGAGAAGCTGGGGGCGAGCAGGCCAGCAGGGGGGGCAGTTGGGGGTGAGCAGGCTGGCAAGGAGGGGCAGTTGGGGTAGAGAAGGCCAGCTGGGGGGGTAGTTGGGGGTGAGCAGGCAAGCAGGCAGAGTGGTTAGGTCCGATCAGGCAGGCAGGCAGGTGAGCAGTTAGGAGCCAGTGGTCCTGGATTGCAAGAGGGATGTCTGACTGCCGGTTTAGGCCTGATCCCACAGGGATCGAGTCTAAACTGGCAGTCAGACATCCCCTGAGGTGTCCTAGATTGGAGAGGGTTCAGGCTGGTCTGAGGAACACATGCCCCCCCCCCCCATGGATGAATTTCATGCACCAGGCCACTAGTGTGTGTGTGTGTGTGTGTGTGTGTGTGTGTGTGTGTGTGTATCTCCTATCTAATAAAAGAGTAATATGCAAATGAACTGTCACTCCAACACACAAGATGGCTTCCCCCAGGTGGTCAAAGATGGCTGCCCCCATGTGGACACAAGATGGCCGCCACAAGATGGCCAGCAGGGGAGGGCAGTTGTGGGTGATCAGGCCAGCAGGGGAGGGCAGTTAGGGGTGATGGGGCTGGCAGAGGATGGCAGTTTGGGGCACCTGGGCCTGCAGGGGAAGGCAGTTGGGGGGAACCAGGCCTGCAGGAGAGGGCAGTTTGGGGGAACCAGGCCTGCAGGGGAGGGTAGTTGGGGGGAACCAGGCCTGCAGGAGAGGGCAGTTATGGGGGACCTGGCCTGTAGGGGAGGGCAGTTGGGAATGACCAGGCCTGTAGGGGAGGACAGTTAGGGGCAACCAGGCTGGCAGGGGAGGGCAGTTAGGGGCAATTGGGCCAGCAGGGGAGCAGTTAGGCATCAATCAGGCTGGCACGGGAGTGGTTAGGGGATGATCAGGCTGGCAGGCAGGCAGGTGAGTGGTTGGGAGCCAGCATTCCTGGATTGTGAGAGGGATGTCCAACTTCCCGTTTAGGCCTGATCCCACCAGGATCAGGTCTAAATGGGCAGTCAGACATCCCCTGAGGGGTCCCAGATTGGAGGGAGTGCCGGCTAGGCTAAGGGACACCCCCCCCCCAACATGCATGAATTTCATGCACCAGGCCTCTAATATATATATATATACATACACACTAGTGGCCCAGAGCATGAAATTCATGCATGAGGGGGGAGGGGTCCCTCAGCCTGGCCTGCACCCTCTCCAATCTGGGATCCCTCTCGCAATGCAGAACCACTGGCTCCTAAGTGCTCACCTGCCTGCCTGCCCGATGCCCCTAACTGCTCCCCTGCTGGCCTGATGGCCCTAACTGCTCTTTCCTCCTTGTCGGATCCCCCTACCTGCCTATCTGCACTCTCCTCCTGGCCTAAACTCCCTAACAGCCTATGTGCTCTCCCTTCTTCTCCGTGCCTTCAGACCCCAGCGCAGGAGTGCTGAGAGCTCTCTGCCGAGGCCCCGCCCCTGTCCTGATGCCCCCCCTCCAGGTTGCACTGCACTGCAGGCCTTCTTGTGCTTCCCCAGCAGCAGCCTCGCATCCTGATGGCACAAGTCCCCACCCCCATCCCCATCCCTGAGCTCCTGTGTGTGCACACCTTTGACTGGTTGTGACTCAGAAACCGTAATGGACAAATTAGCATATTCCCTCTTTATTAGATAGGATATCTTATCTAATAAAGAGGGAATATGCTAATTGACCCTCACACTGTTGCAAAGATGGTGGTGCCCACAGCCAATAAGGACGGAATATGCTAATTGACTGCCATGCCCTCAAAGATGGTGACGCCCACAGCCACAAGATGGCAGTGCCCAGTCCCCTCAGCCCCGCCAGGGTGGCAGGTGCATGGCAAGGCCTGAGGCACAGGCAAGCCTCTGATGGCAGCTGCCCAGCTGCCCAGAGCTGCCTGAGGCTCAGGTAACCAGGGCCGGCTGAGGTTTGCACTGTCAGCAGTGGCAGCAGCAGCGGTGTGATGGGGCGTTGCCTTCCCCTGATTGCCAGGTCGCCTCCCACCCCTGAGGTCTCCCGGACTATGAGAGGGGGCAGATTGGGCTGAGAGACCCCCCTTCCAGTGCATGAATTTTCATGCACCAGGCCTCTAGTATATATATATATGGCCTGGCGAATGAAATTCATGCACTGGGGGGGTGTCCCTCAGCCCAGCCTGCACCCTCTCCAATCTGGGACATCCCTCTCACAATCTGGAACTGCTGGCTCCCAACCGCTTGCCTGCCTGCCTGCCTGCCTGCCTGATTGCCCCTATCCACTCTGCCTACCAGCCTGATCACCCCGTAACCACTCCCCTCCCAGCCTGATCGATGCCTAACTGCTCCTGTGCTGGCCGGATTGCCCCCAGCTTCCCTCCCCTGTGGCCCAGTCGCCCCCAACTTCTCTCCCCTGCAGGCCCAGTTGCCCACAACTGCCCTCCCCTGCCAGTCTGGTAGCCCCTAACTGCCCTTCCCTGCAGGCCTGGTTGCCCCCATCTGCCCTCCCCTACTGGCCTGGTGGCCCTAACTGCCCTCCCCTGCTGGCCTGATTGTTCACAGCACCCTCCCTTGCTGGCCATCTTGTGGTGGCCATCTTTGACCACATGGGGGTGACCATCTTGTGCGAGGGTGTGAGGGTCAATTTGCATATTACCTCTTTATTATATAGGATATATATACACACACACATATATATATATATATATATATATATATATATATATATATACACACACACACACACACACATACACACACACACATATATATATATATGTAAGTTATGGACAAAATTTTTGGCAAGAACATACTTAAGAGAAGAATAATATCTAGTACTTGTTCTACATATTTAGAAAGTTTGGAACCAGTTATGGTGAAATTATGTAAATAATTTTCTCAGATGGCAATTATTGACAAAGGACTGTTCTCTATTATATAAAGAGCAAACTTTGATCTCTGGGACCCAGACAAGTTTCACTGACAGAAGCTAAACCTATCACAAGATCCTAGGAATAACTAATCACCAGTGAGTCAGCTCATAGAAGCAATGCAGTCCTATATCGACACAGATCACTACTTGTGAATTAATGGTAGACACTAGATGTTATTCTGATAGGGGGACTTACAATCTGATAGAGCACCTGAATTAATCTGAAAAATAATCATATTATTTTAAATCTCAGAACACATGTACTTATGTGAATAGGGGGGTTAAGTTTCTCATATGTGAATAGGGGGTTTGAAGGCCTGTGCGAAGCAATTAGGAAGGTCACTCAGCTGTGAATCAAACAACCAGAACCGATAAGGATGGGCAGGCTGACCCCCCAGGAGTCAAAACATCATCTCATCAAAATCATCTCATCAATATCATCTCATGGCCTGGTGATTAAGGACAATAGCTGACGTCTGCGGACCCCCAGGACTGCACATAGCACCCTAGCCCCTCCCCCTTTATAATCCTGTCCCCTGCACCTTGCTGGAAGACAGGATTTTATGCTTGTAAGCACCCTGTCTTCTTGGTTGGCTGGCCTTCTCAATAAATGCCTCATATGATTCAACCCTGCCTTCATTATTAGACACAGTGACAGGCAGCCCGAGCCCAACTGGGGGTCTCCCGGTAACAATTCTACCATGTATTTTATCACTAAGTATAAACCATGGTGTGAAAGAAATAAGCTTATAAATGTTATATTCAGATTCAATAAATGATCATTTTTCCCATTGAAGTTTGGTAAATAATGTAATAAATCTCCTACCAGAATCCCATGTATTTACAAGTAAATCACCAGATTTTCAGTTTAGCTCTTTAGTACTCATAATGAATCCTTAATGTCTAACAGCATCCACTGTTTACATTTGCCTGGGGTCTCTAAAGCATTATGAGATGAAATGATTTTCTGGCTGTCTTAGATTTAAAGTGTTTCATGAATTTCATATTCAAGTGAATAACTTCCTTTCTCCATCTCTCGCAGGAAAGGAGAAATGGGTGGAGCTGCATTGAATGGCGTGCTGTCTTGTGTAGATTGAATTTGTTGTGAATTGCATGGCTCTCAATTGTACTCTCATGCATCCTTAAAACAAACCCACAAATTCTATGGGACACATATTTTGTTCTTTGCTGAACACTGAGAGTATATAAATGATGATTTAAGTTCTGTGAAAGTGAAGTTGGTATAAGGCTACAAACAGCATGTTAATATTCTTTAGAAACATAAAGGAAAGCTTGCTTTGAATATCCTTAAAAGTTTAATAAGAGTTCCTCTCCAGGAACTATAGATAAACAGCTCCACAGAAAAATAACTAGGTATCCATTAGCTTTGGCAAAGATGTACCCGCATTTCCAATTATTAAATTCTCATAAAGCCAAAGATTTCCTGCTTATAGAATCACTTAAAACAAGTCCTAAGACTTATATTGTTATTTAAGTAGGAAACATTCATGTATATAGAACATATTTCTGTCTATATAAATGTAAGAGGTTGCAAGAATGAAACATGATTCTATTTGAACACTTTGGAGAATTCATCAGGAGAAATCAAAACAGCATAGAGCGGTGAGTTAGCTGGCTGGACTTTGGGAGTAATTGGTCACTAACCTTTTCCACGAACCCAGATAATTAAGTTCATGTAGACAATCTCCACTGAGGTCCTATCAGGGCTACACTTTGTCCCAGGTGCTGGGGATACTGTGCTGGACGTATTAGGCAATGTCCTCCCTTGACAGCATTTACCTTCTATTGGGGTGACAGACAAAACCTCAACAAATTTGGTATGTATACCGTCAAGTAGTTATTTAGAAGTGCTACACACTAAAATAAAGCAAGGTTAGGAACAAAAATGATGGAATGTGACCTAACTGCCCCAGGTTTAACTTTTCTCACAAGAATCTTTTGCTTTCTATTTTCACAGGAATCTAAAGCAACTTATAAAAATACAAAAGGCACAAAATAATTGCACAAATGTTCCAGGAAGTTGGACATAAGGTTAGGGAACCGGTTACTTCCAGGATTAAATTAGATCACAGAAATATGGTTCTTATGGCCTGGTCTAATTGCTGCACGTGAGCCACAAACTTGGCACTAAGCCTGTTGGCCAAAGCAAAGAGGAATATTCCAGCATTTTGTAAGACTGGCTATTTCCAAAACATGAATACTGCTCAGGGGTTGCTGAGAAAAACCTTCCTCTGAGTAGGGACCCCGGGAAATTTTCTGGTATGGAACAAAGACCATGCCATAGAGTGGATGGACTCTGAGAGCCCTCAGTGAAGGCCAGTGGTTCATCACTATGACCAGCTTGACAAAAGTAAAGATCACATTATTTTTAGCATGCTTATTCATTTTCTTTTGCCTTGTGGTTTTTTTGGGGGGGAGGGGGGGTGCTTTATGTTGAGTTTTGTGCGCGCGCGCGCGCGCGCGAGAAAGAGTGTGTGTGTGTGTGTGTGTGTGTGTGTGTGTGTGTGTGTATGCTGTGGAAAAATGTCTAAGACCCCTTTGAGATTTTAATGAAAGCTACAACACTGTTCCCAGATTATATCCATCCATAATTCGGCACACAGCATGACAATGTTAAGGGGATTTTGAAGATTAAAAAAGGAATTTCAAGATGTCCATTTTCCCCTTATAACATCATTAAAAAGAGAGAAACATGCTCACTGTTGTATGCTCTGATTTAATATTTCTTATTTTTTAAATTTATTTTTCAATTACTGTTGACATACAATATTATATTAGTTTCAAATGTATGACAGAGACTGGGCATTTATATTATAACCTTACAAAGTGATCACTCCTATAGGATAGTACCCACCTAACACCATACATAGTTATTACAGTATTATTGACTGTATTCCCTATGCTGCACTTCACATTCCCATGACTGTTTGCATACCTGGCAATTTTTACTTCTTAATCCCTTTTACCCTTTTCATCCATTTTCCCAACTTCTCTCTCATCTGGTGACTATCAATTTGGTCTCTACTAGTATATCTACAAGTTTGTTTCCATTTTGTTTATTTTTTAGATTTTGCATATAATTGAAATATATGGTATTTATCTTTTTCTGTCTGACTTATTTCACTTAGCATAATACCCTCTAGGTCCATCCATGTTGTTTCAAATTGTAATATTTCATTCTTTTTTATGGCCAAGTAATACTTCATTGCATATGTGTACCACCTCTTCTTTATCCAGTCATCTATCTATGGACACATAGGTTGCGTCCATATGTTGGCTATTGTAAATGATGCTGCAATGAACATAAGGTTGCATATCTCTTTTTGAATTACTATTTTGGAATTCTTTGGATTAAATACCCAGAATTGAAATTACTAGGTTTAATAGTAGTTTAATTTTTAATTTTTTGAGGAATCTCCATAATGTTTTCCATCTTGGCTGCACTATTTTACAATCTCATCAACAGTTCATCAGGGTTCCCTTTTCTCCATATCCTCTTGAACATTTGTTGTTTGTTGATTTATTGATGATAGCCATTCTGACAGGGTGAGATGATATCTCATTGTGGTTTTAATTTGCATTTCCCTGATGATTAGTGATATTGGGAATCTGTTCAGTTGTAAATTGGCTATCTGTATGTCCTCTTTGGAGGACTATCAGGTCTTTTGCCTGTTTTTTTTTTTAATCATGTTGTTTGTGTGTGTGTGTGTGTGTGTGTGTGTGTTGAGTTGTATGAGTTCCTTACATATTTTGGATATTAACCGCTTATCAGATGTATCATTAGTGAATATCTTTTCTCATTCAGTAGGTTGTCTTTTTGTTTTGTTGGTGATTTCCTTTGCTGTGCAAATCTTTTCAGTTTGATGTAGTCCCATTTATTTATTTTTTTCTTTGTTTTCCTTGCCTGGGGAGACATATCCAAAAAAATATTGCTAAGAGCAATATCAAAGAGTTTACTGCCTATGCTTTCTTCTAGCAGTTTTATGGTTTCAGGTCTTACATTTGTTTTTAATCCATTTTGAGTTAACTTTTGTGTGTAATGTAAGGAAATGGTCTCTTTTTATTGTTTTGCATGTATCTGTTCAGTTTCCCAAACACCATTTATTTAAGATACTGTCTTAATCCATTTTATATTTGTGCCTCATTTGTCATAGACTAGTTGATCATAAAAGTATTGTGTTTATTTCTGGGCTCTCTGCTTTGTTCCATTGATCTATGTGTCTGTTTTTATGCTTGTACCATACTATTTTGATTCCTATGGCCTTGAGTATAGTTTGTTATGTGGCATGATACCTCCAGCTTTGTTCTTCTTTCTCAGTATTGCTTTGGTTATTTGGGTTCTTTTGTGGTTCTATATAAATATTAGGATTATTTTTTCTAGTTCTGTGAAAATGCCACTGGTGTTTTGATAGGATTACATTGAATCCTTAGATTGCTCCTGGTAGTATGGACATTTTCAAGATGTTAAGTCTTCCTATCCATTAGTGCAGTATAGCCTCCATTTAGCTGTATCTCAACAAAATGACAGTGGTGCCTGCCACGGCTTCCATATCTGAGAGAGTTGCCTGATCCCGCCTCTCCAGTCCTCATGTTGAAGTTATTCAATGTAGTTTTGCCCCACACGTCCTGGCCCTTTTTGAGCTATAGCCCTTACACTGGAGCTTAGCACGAGTGAGTTTGTGAGTGAGTGAGTCTGTCCTCAGCCCTTTCAGAGCAGCACCTTGGTCTCTAGTAGCCCTTTGTCTTTCTCAGAAGCAATCCCTGCTGGTTTTCAAGGCCAGATGTTATGGGGTTGGGGGTCCTCGCCCCTCAGGAGGGACTTCTGCAGCTGAGATATCCCCCCAGTTTTTTAATCTTCACACTATGGGTGTGGGACCTGCCCATTCTGTATCTCCAGCCTTCCTATCAGTCTCCACATAGCTTCTTCTTTATATCCTTCATTATAGAAATTCTTCTTCAGCTAATCTTCAGCTGGTTTTCAACTATAGTTGCTCTATAATTTAGTTGTAATTTTGATGTGATTATGGGAAGAGGCAAGCAAGCTCAGTTTACCTACTCTGCCATCTTGACTGAAAGACTCCTGTTTGCTATGATTTAAAAGAAAACTCATGTGCATATATTATTTGGTGAGGTATTAATAGAACCATATGCTTTGAAATTAAGACCATCTGATTAAAATTAAGATCAAGCAAAAAACTAGTATCTAACAGTACATTAATAGGTTGGACAAGACAACTCTCTCATACCACCTAAGTCCATTACCTTCCAAGTCCATTATGTCTTTACTGTCTAGTGCATTCTCTTTCTATTTTGTTCACTTTTATATTTTTTAAGGGAGGTAGAAAGGATTTCTGTGACAGTAATATCCATAGCTTGGTATGGATGAATTAACCTTCTAATATAATAAAATTGAATAAGGTTTTTAGAAAATCCCTCTAGCTGAGCCAAAATTGAAACTCAAATCATGGAAAGATCTATCATAAACAGGGAAGAAAATTGTACCAATCTAGGTGGACAAATGTCTTAATTGTCAACCAAACTTTTAAAAACAGTTTCATTCCGTGTCATTAAAGGATGTCTAATGATTTCACCTCCTGGGACTCATTCAACCAAGCCCATAACATTTACCCACTTTGCCTGCCTAAATAAAGTTAAATTAATCAGAACAAAAATGCTCATTGTAACATGATATAACTTTACCCATTATTTTTCAGCAGTTTATTTTCTATTTTCTCCATTTTCTTCCCCTTGATATTCAAAACCTGTACTGAAAGCCAATAAAGCAGAGGGTGGGGGAGTCATTAGTTAGTTCCCATGAAAGAGAAGTACATCTCTGCGTGGGGCACACAGTCTTTGGTGCGCTGGTGGTGGTACCAAGCTATCAAATTATAAACGCCTGCTTCTGTTTCAGAGCCCCACAATGGGCATACCAGCAGGAGAGAAAAATACTTTTTTGTACATAATTCTGTTAGTGTAACTTTCTCTTCAGGTACACTTGCATAGCACTTGCTTTATGAGTGAACCTTTTGTTATACAGTAGGTATACTTCTTGAAAATTAGTACCCATGAAATATTTTTAATTTGAATCCTGTTTTCCCAGAGAATTTGACTCCAAGTTCAGAAAACTTATTTGTTACTTGCTTAGTGTGCTGATCATTGCTTAGAGAATCAGAAATTATAATTAAAAAAATATCCTTACAGCCACTGGTTGGAGAATATTCTCTAGGGTTGCCCACATGAAAAGTAGTTCGTAGCCAATCAGTGCCCAAGATTCAAGGTGTCTTCTCTTATGACTTTTGATTTGGGTGTGTTTTTGAACTACAGTTAGTTTTGCTTCCCTTGGTATATTAAAATGCTGTGACATAATTTTCCTGATTATTAGTTTGCTTATTGTAAATTGGGATAAAAACAGTGCCGTGGCATAGCATTGTGGTAAGGATGAAATGAACTGATACCTATAAGTCACATGGAACAGTGCCCCACCTAGGAAGTAGCCAACAGAGCTGACAATCATGATATGAGGATCATGGCTTTTCTCTTTTGATTGGTAAACTCATAAATTTCTCTGTATACCTCAGTTCAGTTATAGCTGCGCTGAAGGGTAGCATCCTATCTTTCTAATGGGTCCCACTTTTGCATATATAAGTCAACAGTTCTCTATCTAGTAGTCTACCTGTAATTACAGCTGTAGATGTGACAGATGGTTTCTATGAGGCTGATGCCATCTTACCTCAAACGCCCCTAGGATCTCTCTGCTCTTCTGTCTTAAGACTTTCCCAAAGCCATGAATAGTTCTCATATTCAGGGAAGACAATATTCACGGCAAATCTTAAGCGTGAGGATGAGAGTCTATGTGTAAATGTCCCCACCTCTCTGGTTTTTAGAAAGACCATTCTGAACACATTCCACATTCCAGATGTTCCCCACTAGGAATGAGGCTAGGTGCTTACATTTATCACCAGTTCAATAATGTAGCTTAATTGGCTTTTTCTCCTTCCATCCTTCCTGCTTCTTGGAATCATCTCTCAAATAAGTTACTTAATACTTTATCTTGGGCTCTTCTGTGGAGAAATTCAACTTTAGATGCAGAACATATTTTTACACATATCATTGCAATTATATTCTCCAAAATTGGTGAAAATACATCCAGATATGTTGTTGTGTAATTCAGTAATAAGGAGACAAACTGACAGAAATCTAATTTTATTTACATAGAAAAATCCAAAAACCTAAGTACCTTTTCTTGAAACATTTTTATGGGCTTCCTCATATTAAGTGAATTCTCAGTAAATAAACACTTACATATCTTAAAGATAGTCTACATAGCCTACTTCTTAATTATCAATCTTTCTATAAAGCAATCCTATTTTAGTGTTAATTATGTGTTTACTTCTCTATTTTCTAGGTTTAGGTATTGGGCAGTTCTTGTGATTTACATCCAATGAGTAATTTCACTTAGAAGCTAAATGTGAATGGAGTGTGTGGGGGAATGTAAATTGGAGGGGGGAAAAAAGAAAATAAATTTTCATTCTGTGGCCAGGTCGATTGATCCATCAACTCAACCATGACTTCTGCTGTTTACCACTTGGTCAATGGAACTGACCAATATTGATAATATCTTGCTTTAGGCCTAGATAGCTCAAATCTCAGTTGGTTAATGCTCCTCTGCAAAACCAGTTTGTGTTGCTCTGTAGGCATTTTACAGTTCCCCGTGTCTGCCTTATTATAGGTCTATTTTTGTCTATTATTAATGCTTTATTTAACTTTTTCCCTGGAGGGGCATACATGAGATTAGCAGTTATTTTTTAGAGAGAAAATTAATAAAGATTAAGGACTCATGCAACCACAATCCCTTAAGGGATAAATGCTAACCAATATGGCTTTCATCATGCAAACTAATAGCTCTAGATTGTATTCTATTGGAAGACACCTTGGCTTGGCCAATACAGTGGTAATAATTTTTTTAAGTTGTCATTTAAGTATCAAGAAGTTCTAAACAAAAATGAATATTTCTAGCATCTGACACATGGGACGCTCTAACAGACCATTGTCTCTTCTTGCAATGCACACATAGACTGAAGCTCAGAAAGATGTCCTTCAGTCAGAGGTCACGATGGTCCCCTCAGAGGTGGCCACTTCTTATTCTTGACTTTGGTTTCCTTGTCCCTCATCTACTTCCCTCAGTTACATTAGCAGCCTAGCCCCTTTAAGATTTGAATAGGATCTCAGTTTTAATATCAGAGAAGGCACAACTTAAAACAACTTTCCTATTTTAAGGCCCAAGTAAATCTAGGATACAATGATACAATTTAAATGAAGTGATTTTAAAGCCTACTGGGGCTTTTATGATTTTTTCCAGACTTCATTAATTTACTGATATGAATCCTGAGGAACAGAGAAGTTAACATCTGCATTAGGGTCACATGGCTAATGATAGAGTATGTCAGCACTCAAGTGGTCTAAGTACATTTTGAAGAAACTTCGCTTTTGCTCTTGGAGTAGAAAGGTCAGAGGCTATGTCCTCCTCCAGGATTTTGGTTATTTAAATAATTACCCTTTTAAAAATCAAAGTATTCATAAAACCCAAATCACAAAACCCAGAAAGTCTTTCAAACAGCCAAAAAAATCAGACATTTATGGTTTAAAGCAGTCTGGGCAGATGGTATGAGTATATTGTCAAGATGATGGATTGACAGGAAGGTGAGATGACTTACTGAGTGAAAGAGAATGTGTTAATAGGAATCAGATGCTTTAAAAGGTTAAATGCATTATTCTCATCTAAATATTACTTTTTGGGTTATGATTAACCCTAGTATTTTGTTTTATTCTTCACATTTGAAACTTCTTCCACTGTAAGATTTAGGTCTTATATAAAAATATAATATGTGTCCTAATATATTTTAAGACCTTCTTAAAGGTCATACTGAGAATGATCTGAGAGCTTTAACAAAACATGTGCACTAGAGTCCTCATTGGCTACTCAAACAAAAACTCTTACAATTCAAAGAATTATGGGTTGATGTTAGGATGAGGTAAGGGACCCTTGTCTCTTTAAAAAGCCATTCAAGAAATCAAAACTCCAGTGGATGGCCTACAGGGCCCATTAAAAATTTCAAGATCTGACATGTGGAGAAAATGCCACACAGAGGTAATATAACTCATTTTAAATAAGTGCTGTTCTCTAAGAATGCCCAACTTTCAAGGCCCTAAGTAATTCAAATTTCTTATTTTTTAAAATATATTTTTATTGATTTTAGACAGGGAGAGGGAGAGAGAGATAGAAATATCAATGATGAGAGAGAATCATTGATTGGCTGCCTCCTGCATGCCCCCCAGTGGGGCTTGAATCCAAAACCTGGGCATGTGTCCTCCCCAGGAATTGAATTGTGATGTCCAGGTTCATAGGTTGATGCTCAACCACTGAGCCATACCATCTGGGCTCAAATTTCCTATTTATGTGCTTATTTTTTGTGAAGTAACCCAAATGCTCTTCTCTCCTCCAAAAACACCCTGGGTCACATATAACATATACTAGCTCATGTGTACTTTTAAATAGGTGCTTCACATCATGCATTTTTCTTCCAATAGTCTCACAATTGGTCTCTCTGCTTCTACCGGTTATCCCTTACCGTCTATTCTCAACCCAACAAGCTCAGTGTCCTGTTAAAACAGAAGTAACATTGTGTCACTCATCTGCTCTCACCCTCTAAGAGCTTTTAGCTCAGAACAAAGATTTAACTCATTATTATACCCTACAACAATGGTTCTCAAAGCATGGTTCCTGGACCAACGATATCAGCATTAGAAACTTGTTAGACGTGCATATATACTCTCAGGTCCTACCCCAAATCAACTAAATCAGAAACTATGAGGTTCTGGAGGTGACCCCAGCAGTCTGTTTTAATAAGTCCACCAGGTAATTAGGATGCCCAGCTAAAGTGTGAGCACTACTGCACTGTAACACTCCATGTTATATAGGTCACATTCCCCTTGGACTTCATGGATTACTCTCCCTGTCCCCAGACACTCTGGCCTCCTGGCAGCCACATGAATATGCCAAGTCCAATCCTACTTCAGGGCCTTTGCGCCTATTGTTCCCTCTCCCCACAGATAGACACATGAGTGTCAACCTCATCAATGTTAGGTCTTTTTTCAGATGTCATGCTCACAGTTGAGGCCTTCCCACACTCTACGTTATATTTGTAGGGCTAAAGTTGTAAAGTACGGCAAACTGGTGGCTGAAAACAACAGATAGATACTCTCCCTAGTTCTGGAGGCCAGAGGTTCCACCGTCAGTGTGTCAGCAGGGCCATGTTCCCTCTGAAGCTCATTGGAGAATCCTTCCTTGGCTCTTCCTAGCTCATGGTGATGGTCAGAAGTCCTTGGTATTCCTTGGATTGTAACTGCATCACTCTAGTCTTTTCCTCTGTCATCTCATGGCACTCTCCCTGTGTGTCTCCATACTATCTTTTTATAAGGAAATCAGTCATATTGGATTAAAAGCCCACCCTACTCCAGCATGACATCATCTCAACTAATTACATCTGTAAAGTCTCTATTTCTAAATAAGGCCAAGTTTTGAAGTGCAGGATGTTAGGACTTCAGTATACCTTTTGGAGGATAACCCATAACACCCACCCTATTTAAAATTGTTCCCTGTCAAATCAGGAAGAATTAGAGAATCTGAATAGACAGATTACAACTAGTGAAACTGAAGCAGTAATAAAAAAAACTCCCAACAAACAAAAGTCCTGGACTGGATGGCTTCACAGGTTAATATTATCAAGCATTCAAAGAAGAACTGACACCTATCCTTCTCAAACTATTCCAAAAAATTCAAGAGGAGGGAAGACTTCCAAGCTCATTTTAAGAGGCTAGCATTATCCTAATTCCAAAACCAGAGCAAGACACTACAAAGGTATAAAATTATAGGCCAATATCCCTGATGAAGATAGATGCTAGAACTCTTAAAAAATATTAGCAAATCAGATCCAGCAATACATTAAAAAGATTATACACCATGATCATGTGAGATTTATTCTGGGTATGGAAGGTTGGTACAATTTCTTCAAATCAATAAACATGATATACCAACAACTGCGGCACCCACGAAACAGCTGCGAGCCCCAGAACAACGCTCCCCAATTGGCGCAAACACACAGGGTTCAGAGGAGCTCTACACTCCACCACGGAAAGGTCAGATTTCGCCTGGGATAAGGTGAGGTCTCTGGTCCCGGCGGGAGAGAGGAACGCGCGTTTTGTGGGAGCTGGAGGACCAGGGAAGTCTGTGCCTAGAAAAATCCGTGGCTGTAGGGGCTGGTGTGATCTGTGAATGTGGAAAGGGGTCCTCAGAGCTGCTAACAGAAGGGCTCTCTAAAAAGCAACCCATTTTGATCTGAAGTGCAGGGACACCCTAAGAATTTCAGGCTGTCCAGACTTACGCTCAGCCCCGGAGTTCCCCGGGCGCCTAGGCTTACGCGCAGTCCCGGAGTTCACACACTTGGGCTTTTTCCTGTTGAAATTCTTGCTTCTGATTACTAAGCCCAATACATAGGATCACCCAGTTGGGGACACCCTGGGAGACTGCAGGGGAAAGTTGTTTTACTGGAACCTGGGGATCGGAGCTGGGAGTGACCATCAGAGAGTCAGCTCTGAGGCAGCCCACTCCCACAAACCGGTAGTGAGTGCCACAGGGGAAGAAGGCTCTAACACTGCCTAGAGAGGCCATATATAGACCTGGAAGTCAATCCAGAAACACTGCCACCCAGGGGCTGAATCACAAATTGACTCTCATGTAATCAAAAATAAAAGAATACGAGAAATTAAGACACACCGCCTGCTTAAAATCAGGACTGGCTTACAACACTGAAGAGCAGTGGAACGCAGGGAACTGCAATACTGTCTAAACTGAGAAACAGGCGTGCCAAACAGAACAACAGAGGAAGTGAATGACCTTCACTACTCCACATTTTATTTTTATTTTTTTATTATTTTTATTTTTTTATTTTCATTTTTTGCATCTTTTAATTAAGAAACTAACTTTTTTTCTTTTTTCATCACTTGATTTTACCTTTTTAATTATTACATTTTTATTTTCAATCCATATTATTACTACTGCTATTTTATCCTTTTTTTTTTAAAGTGTCATTTTATTTTCTCTTCATTTTATTTTGGGATTAGGGTTCTACATTCTATTTTTATCTTTCCTTTAGCATCGTTTTACTCTATCTCAACTCTACCTTTATGCCATCACTCTCTTCCTAACCTGCCCCTTTTCAGTGTCCTGTTTATCTTACCCCTTTCCTGCTTTAGATTTTCCCTATTCTTTCTGTTTACCCCTTGTTAAAATTTCACCCTACTTACATATCTAATCTCCAATCCCCTGCTCCAAGTCCATACACACCTTTCTCTTCGCTGTCTTAACTATCCAAAAACTTGTTTTTCTCTCTGTCCTTTTGTTGTTGTTCGCTTGAATGTAGATTATATCGAATTTTTATGCTTTTTTGTGAGATTGTTTTGCTTATTCTTCTTTTGTTTATTTTTTTGTTTGTTTTGTGCTTCAGCTTTCCCTTGCCTCACTCAATATTAGCTGGTGTTGTAGTTTGTACTAATCCCCAGGCACTTGTTGCTGGCATTTGCTGGGATTAGTGATTGTTCTATTGGAGTTTTATCCCCAATATATATAGTCTGTTCCCCTTCCTCTCTTAGTCTCTTTCTTGTCTCTCTTACTTTTTTTTTCTTTTTTTTTCTTTCCCTTTTCCCAATTTCATTTTGACACTCCTTTTTTCTTTCTTTCTTTCTTTCTTTTTCCTCTTCTTCTTTCTCTCATATCACCTAATTTGCCTTTCTCTGGTGGTCACCTTTATTGGAGGTTATTAATATCGTGGATACATTTCTGTTCAGTGCCTTGTGAGTTGTACCTGGTAGTGCTGTATTTTGTGCCTTTAAATCAATGCAGGAGAGAGAGAACTACAAAACCAGACACCCAGAGAAGAGAGACCATGGGGAGACAAAGACACAGCCCGCATATGAAAGAAAAGCAGGCATCACCAGAAAAGGAAGTAAACGAAATGGAAGCAAGCAACCTTCCAGAAAAAGAATTCAGAGAAATGGTCATAAGGTGGCTGAAAAGAATGGAAGACAAATTCGACAATATGAGCAAGAACCAAGAGGAAATGAAGAAGAACCAAGAAGAAATGAAAAATGACATCGCTGCTGTAAAGAACTCAATAGAAAGCATCAAGAGTAGACTAGAAGAAGCAGAGGACCGCATTAGTGAGCTAGAAGACAAGATGGGAAAAAATACCCAAGTAGAGCAACTTCTAGAAAAAAAAATTAAAAGGCAGGAGGAGAGCCTAAGGGAACTTTGGGACAACACGAAACAAAACAACATCCACATAATAGGGATTCCAGAAGGAAAGGAAGCTGAGCAAGGAATAGAAAACCTCTTTGAAGAAATAATGACAGAAAATTTCCCTGATATAGGGAAGAAAAAACCCACACAAATCCAAGAAGCTCACAGAGTCCCAAGCAAAATGAACCCCAAAAGACCGACTCCAAGGCACATTATAATTAAATTGGCAAACATCAATGACAAAGAATCTTAAAAGCGGCAAGAGAGAGACAGAAAGTTACATACAAAGGAACCCCCATCAGACTAGCAACTGATTTCTCAACAGAAACTCATCAGGCCAGAAGGGAATGGAATGAAATATACAAAGTCATGCAAAGGAAGGGTCTGAATCCAAGAATACTGTACCCAGCAAGGCTGTCAATCAAAATTAAACATGATATACCACATACATAAAATGAAGGATAAAAACTACATGATCATATCAATAGATGCAAAAAAAAAACCATTTGATAAAATACAGCACCCATTTATGATAAAACTCTCAGCAAAGAGGGAACATACCTGAATGTAATAAATACCACATATGACAAACCTACATTATACTCAATGGACAAAAACTGGAAATGTTTCCATTAAGATTGGGACTAAGACAGGGATATCCTCTTTCACCACTCTTAGTCAAGATAGTACTGGCAGTCCTACCCACAGCAATCAGACAAGAAGACATAAAAGGCATCCAAATTGGAAAGGAAGAAGTAAAACAGTCATTATTTTCAGGTGACATGATGTTGTATATAGAGAACCCTAAAAATTCCATACAAAAATACCTATTAGTACTGACAAATGAACTCAGTAAAGTAGCAGGATACAAAGTAAATATCCAGAAATCAGTTGCATTTTTATGCACCAACAATGAACTATCAGAAAGGGAAACTAAGAAAACAATTTCATTTACAATTGCATAAAAAAAATCAACACACTTAGGAATATTCCAAAAATTTATATGAAACCACAAAAGACCCTGAGTAGCCATCATAATCTTGACCAAAAAGAACAAATTTGGAGGACTCACGCTACCTGATATCATATTATACTACAAATCCATAGTAATCAAAACAGTATGGTTCTGTCATAAAAACAGACATATATATCAATGGAACGGAATACAGACCCCAGAAACAAACCCACACCTATATGGTCAATTAATATTTGACAAAAGAGGCAAGAATATATAATGGGGTAAAGATAGGCTATTCAATAAATGGTGTTGGGAAAATTGGACAGATACATGCAAAAAAAAATGAAACTAGACCACCTTCTTACACTGCACACAAGACTAAACTCAAAATTGGTTAAAGACTTAAATGTAAGTCTTGAAATCATAAAAATCCCAGAAGAAAATATAGGCAGTAAACCTCAGACATTTCTTGAGCAATATTTTTTCTCATATATCTCCTGGGGCAAGGGAAACAAACAAAAAAATAAACAAATAGGACTACATAAAACTAAAAAGTTTTTGAACAACAAAGGCAACCATCAACAAAATGAAAAGACAACCCACTGAATGGCAGAAAATATTCACTGATACATTTCGTAAGGGGATAATATCCAAAATTTATAAAGCTCAACACATAGAAACTCAACCAATACAAGTAAAAAATGGGCAAAAGCCCTGAATAGACACTTTTCCAAAGTGTATATAGAGATGGCCAATAGACATGAAAAGATGCTCAATATCACTAACCATCAGAAATTCAAATTGAAACCACAATGAAATATCACCTCCTACCTGTCAGAAGGGCTACTATCAATAAATCAACAAACAAGTGTTGGTAAGGATGTGGAGAAAAAGAATCTATAATAATAAAAGGGTAATATGCTAATTAGACCAGATGTCATTCCATATGTCCTTCTGGACGAAGCCAGGGCTGGAGGGAAGCCCAGGTCCTGATTGCTGGAGGGAAGCTGGTGCCGGCAGCTGGGGGAAGGAAAGCCTACTCTTGCACAAATTTTCGTGCATTGGGCCTCTAGTGATAAAAATAAAATTGCTCCCTGCCCTCATCACTTTCTATTCCACTTCTGTTCGTTGTTTCTCTTGCTGTTTGTCACCTCCTAACTCACCCTATGTTTTACTTCCTGGTTTTTGCCTCTGCAATCTAAGTTCCATAAGGTCAAGGATTCTTTTCTGCTGTGTTTTCATCCACATAGTAACTACAGCTCTTACAACACACTTGGAACATATTAGGAGCTCAATAAATAATTTTTGAATGAATGAAAACAGTAGACCATTAACAAAATTATTTCATTGCTAAAAGAATTTGATTACTTGTCTTCAACTTAAAGCATAAAATCTACTCCTAGTAAGCTAGGCATTGATAGGTATATAAAAATACCACATGAGAAAAGTTAAGATCATTCTGAAATTTACGGTACTCTTGTGGGTGGGCAGAGCTTTTTATCAGGAAGAAAGACTCAAGGGAAGCTTTGGAGTTGGGGATCAAATTGGTTTAATAACTAACCTGGAAAAAAGGAATCAGGGAATGGACATATATCAGCAGTATGGTTGGTTAAAGCAACTGGGTCATGAAGACAATGCTCATTTATTCATTCATTTATTGAATAAATACTTGGGTATCTAAGTGCCAAGGTCTGGGCTCCAAGCTTGGGATATAAAATTAGGTCTCTGGCTCAGCCAGCATGGCTCAGTGGTTGAGTGTTGACCTATGAACCAGGATGTCATGGTTCAGTTCCCAATCAGGGCACATGCCTGGGTTTCGGGCTTGATCCCCAGTGGATGGTGTGCAAGAGGCAGCCAATCAATGATTCTCTCTCATCATTAATGTTTCTTTCTCTCTCTCCCTTTGCCTTCCTCTCTGAAATCCATAAAATATATTTAAAAAAATTAGGACTCTGAATTTATGGAACTTGGACTGCAGTAAGGGATTAAATATGAGAGAGTACATAGTTGTATCACATGCCCCTATTTTAAGGGGCAAGGCCTGCTTAAACTGTCTTTATATCCAACTAAAGAAAATCAATTTCCTTTCATCCTGTGCAGGTACAAAGTAATAACAATGTTTAGTCACCAGGTGGAAATTCACCAAAATAGAAGCCTGGATTGGAATGTCAAAGGTAAGGCTGCTGTTGCTCAGGCCTTGATACTAAAGTCGAAGTTCCAGCATACCCTGAATAATGGGATTAAAGGAGCTGAGTAGTAACATAGGTGAGAATATCGACATGTTTTGTTTTTTTAATGTATTTTTATTGATTTCAGAGAGCAACAGAGAAGGAAAGAGAGATAGAAATATTGATGATGAGAGAGAATCATTGATTAGCTGCCTCCTACACAACCCCTACTGGGGATCAAACCCGCAACTCTGGCATGTGCCCTTGACTGGAATCAAACCTAGGATCCTTATTCACTGAGCCAAATTGGCTAGGGCAGAAAATGGGTGTTTTAACTTTATACCCAAGTTTGACTTTATGGTAGGCCATTTCTGAGCTGTGTAATTTTGGAAATGGTACCTAATCTATATGAGACTTGGTTTTCTTATCTATAAAATGGCATTAATCATTCAGTGTTGTGAGATTAACACAGAGAAAGAATAAAGCATTTAGCACAGAGGCTGTTTCGCAATGAGTACTCAGAACACTTGTTAAAGGAACACACATCCAGATGTGGCCTAGTCAAGAGCACGGCGGCTTTTTGCTTCTCTTTAGTGGCTTCATGGGATAGAAGAGATGGAGCCCTGAGAACAATATGAGCCAGAGATAGGAAAATGGGAAACACCTCCACAAATCAAGAGGCGGACAATTAGGTCAGGGACAGCACAGAAAATGACAAACTTCTCTTTTATTTTGTTTTTTTTTTAGGAGAGTGTCTGAACTTGAATAATTATGAATTTTTGATGACAAATTTAAGGCAGATTTTGTAAACACTACAGAGAAGTTACCCAGGATACTAAAGCATGAGGTTTCATCCTGGTGTGAAAATTAGGCAAAATGGCTGTGGAGCCCTTCTCTTTAGCAGTGTGCTTACCCGTGCTGCTTACAGAAGACAGCAGTGAATGGAAGCTGAGCGGTAATCGCTGCTGCTCCACCATCTGTCTAGAAAGATGTGTGCCACAGGAGTGGCTGTCCTTCAGACCGTTTGGGAAGGAACAGCATTTATAAGTGTCCTGGCCTTGGGTTGAAAGAACACTCAGTACAGAGTTGAAACCAGACAATTAAGCCTGCCTCCTAAGCTTATTTCCAGGGCCTGCACTTCAATGGGAATTCTTTGATAGTGAGTCAGGTTTAAGCTGTTCATTGGTAATTCAAATTACTTTATTAAACTGTGCTAATTAAAACACAAAAGGTTAGAAACCCCCACTCACTCTCCCTGTCCTGTTTTTCCTTCAGATTTCTCCCAATTGATCACTAAAATTTGGATAGCTCATTGGGGGAGTCTCTAGTCATCAATAATGAACAACTGTGGTCTTTTGCTAACCTGGTGGCTTTTGAAAATGTCCATTGGTAGCCACAATCAGGTTTGAAGCTATGCAAATGATAGCACATTTAAAAAAAATTCTGGACCTAGACAGACAGGTGTACTTCTTTAGTTAGAATGTCATCTGTGTTTTAGGGACCGAGGCAGGGAATGACTAAGAGTCCGCATCCCCCCCACCTCTTTTCCTAGATTCTGCAGCACGCTGTCAAGATATCAGTTCGCTGGCCCACTTCTGACTGAACACAAAGGTCTTTTCTTACAGGTAAGGTATTGATATCCATTTTTCTATTCTGGAAATATGAGCAGTGGCCTGTTTAGGTCAGATATATAGGTCTACATTATGGATGGCTCACAGCACCTGCTTTGATAAACTGATTGTTCTTCTCTCCTTGCTTACCTCAGAACAGAGATCTTTCTGCTAAATGCCCTCTGCTCAGTCTTCCTCTGGTTCTAACTTCTTGGCGTGTCTACAGCATTGCGTTAAGCCAGGTTTGGTGTCTATTCAATACTTCCTTGAGCAGTGGATTTTTTATTTAAAGCAACACAGAAGAACTCAGTTTTGTTGCCAGTACCATGGGGACAGTTTTATGAAGAGACATAATTTGACTTAGAATATTCCCACTTCTTGTAACTGTGTGCTGTATTTTAATAAAGTTCCCGTATATTATGCAAATGAAGTGTTTTACAGACTTGTCACAGATGGCAGTTGGAAGTGACTGCTGCATGATCACTCCTTACCAAACTCTTCTGAAAAACCAGGAGCTTGATTTGTGTCCCCATGATCCCTAAGTTGAGGAGGATAAGCCATAGAATTAAGAAAAACTTCTAGAGTTAAAGAGGAAGGAAAACAGTGTTCTTTACAGAAGGATTAGGAGAAAATGCCTTCCTTTGTGTTTCCTGAAAGAATTGATGCCTCCACTGAAAGGACCCATTTTTTACTATCTATTATGCATCATGCTGGGGAGAAGATGGGAGGAGGGGAGACAAATAAATGTTTGAGAGCATCTGGGCTGTTTATTTTCTATACTGTTAAGTGTTTCTCATTAGCATCACTGCAGATTAAATCCCCCATGCTGGTCATCTCTTCTGGGTCCTCCCAGAGCAAATTTAGAGCATGTTTTCTGGAATCCACTTTCTGCTCCAGGGCCATTCCCATCTCCCTGTGCCTATGGCCATCTGACCTCTGTTTCCTGAGGACAGGGCCTTTCCGCCATTTGTATTTATTGCTCTGACTTCTAAATCTGGTTACATTAACATTCCCATGGAGATTAGCTTATTTATTGAATGAGCCACTTTTTAAAAATAAAATGTGGCTGAAAGAACTCTAGTTAAGCTAGTTCAGGTAGAAATGGAGGTTGTTGATAGGACCCAGAAACATTGCACAGTGATGAGGTTTGGAATGCTGTCAGGCCAGAACTCACGGGAGGTAGAACTGGACAGTGGGTGTGGATCTGCACAGCTGGGAGCCTGCACCATCCCACCACAGTCACAGAGCCCACAGACTTCATTCAAGTGCTCTGTTGTCATTGTGCTCTGCCACCAACCCAACAAATGTTTCCCAATCCCCAAAACAAATTCTTTATAAGCAAATGGCTGGCCTGGCTCACCTTTTCTCCTTACTCCCCAGGTCAGTGACCAGCATGTGGCTGATCCTTCTTCTGGTCCATTTAGATGGAGCTGCCTTGGATGCACTGGGGAGAGAGTGTGGATGAAGAGCTACCTGCACTGGAAGTAGCAGAGGTCGTTTGAGAGGGGGTGTGGGTGTGTCCTCTAAGATAAGAAGTCACATTTGTCCCCAGAGGTCTTTATGGAATGGCTAACGTGGTATTTCAGCAAAGGCGGAATTTTTGGAAGAGGTTAAATGTGGGCAAGGTGGCTTTCATCAATAGTGAAATTGTATTGAACAAGCATTTCTTATTTTGCAATGAGTCGGTTCCTGACAATAATAGAAGACTTCTATATGTCCTGCGTGTGTGTTTGTAAACATGCTCATATGCACACACATGCAGTAGAAACAGGAGAGAAATTAGTATGAACTTTTAGTGCCAAGAGACTAGAGATCCTCTGGCCCAGCCCACACATTTCATGGAGAAATCCAGACTCAAGTTTATGTGGCCAGCTTCGGGGCGTACATACAGCTATTAAGTGGCAGAAAAGACACTCGGATCTCTTGAGTCCTCACTCAATGAGCATTATAACTCAGCTCTACTATATTTTATCTCCAGAAAGAAAGTCTTTGTTGATTTAAAAGGCCCAAATATATATCATATCTTATCATCATTGGCTTATTACCTTATAGATCAATCTCAAAGGTACTCACTCCAAAGTGGTACCTGACCACTGACCAAGGTCGGTCCTTCCTTGTCCCCAGATTTTCTATTACATCATCATTCTCATAGCTTTCTATCACCTATTCCTATCTTTACTCACCTTGTTTGTTTGCTCATTTTCTCTAACACTAAAATAGGGGATTCCATGAAGGTAAAGATTGTTTTTTTTCTTCCTGTCTATACCCTCAGCTCCTGTAATCATGCACAGCACACAGTAGGCACACATAAATATTAATCATGCTTGTGTACATTTAAATATATAAACATTAAAGTAAATATTTGGGGGTAACACATGGACTTCTCTGGTCATACAGAGAATAATTTCCTAATTATTGAGGTCTTGCCAAGTTTAATATTCCTGTGATATTAAATTTCTCTAAAGTTCTCTACATAGTTTTGTATGCCATGTCACAGTTAAGGCTAAAATCATACCTGGAATTCATAGCAAAGGGAGCCAGCGACATCTGATTCAGACGTGACTTCACCTGTGTGGGTATATTCCCCACGAACTGTGAGTGAGCGTGTTCATGACAGAGCCACTTGGCTGAGAGTTGCCACATCCCAGCTCTCTTCTTTGTTTGTGGATGTTCCTGTGACTCACTGACAGTAAGAGCTGTTCATTCTTATTTCTGGCTCTTGGCAGCCTACAGATGCTTCCTGTTAGTGCTCCTGGCAGGTTACTGGTGAGGCCTGTTGTTTATTGCCCCATCTATCAAGTCCTATTTATTTTTAAAATAAACTTTTGAGCATACTGTAAACTCCCCTCACCAACAGAGTTTTCCTCCTCTTTTATACTTGACAAGCCTCTAAAAGGAACAGTAACTCTGTCTCATAAATATTTGAACTTGAGCCTTTTAGGAAAGAATTATATTTAAGATATTCAAGAACAGAAATGGTCTCAATCTAAAATCTCCCTTCCAACTATTCATTCTCACATTATCATTCTCTCTCTCCCAATGCCTCCTTTTCTTTTTAATTGCATTACCTTATCCCTGCCTCTATACTGCCCTGCCTTTCTTCAAATTATCCTGTCTATGCCCAATTCTCTAGTCAAAACTTCCATCCATATCTTTATTATATCTACTTACATAATATAAATGTCCTTAACAAACAGGTTAAAGGGTTTTCTATTCCAAGCTCATCAAGCCAAAATATTTTACATCCCTTTCCTGGTCCCCTATCATGTGAACTTGCTATTCCTTCTATCAGTAATCTGGACTACTTTCCAACACAAAACTGAGGATAAAGGGAATTGACATGGTCTGGCATAAAGAGCTTAGAATTTAGAGTTGTATTGACTTGGGCTCAATTCAAACACTGCTACTTATTAGCTTATGGCCTGAGGTAGCCTCCTAAATTCTCTTACTGTGGAAAGGTGAAGATGAATACTTATTTGGGCAAACATTTCTGGTATTCTTTAAATATTCAGTTTGTCTCCTTCTGAACACTTGAACATGCAAGTGCTTTTTAATTTGGGCCTGGTTATGTGATTCCTTTGGTTAATGAAATATGAATGGTAGTGGTATGCTTCACTTGTGGACAGAAGCTTTGAGAGGCAGTGTGTAATTTGCCGAGGTCCCTTCTCTCAATGAGGCAAATATGGGCACATGTACTGAGAAGACTCCCTCATCCTGGGATCTTGGCTGTACATCAAGCAGAGCTTTTTTGCTGATCGACCATGAATATGTAGCACGAGATAGTGCTGTGTGTTACTGCAGCAAAACTTAACCTATTTTGACTGATGTGTTTATTTGGCAAGGTTATTTGTAGAGTGAGTGACAAGATGCATAAAATAGAAAGATAATATGTGATCAATAATTGGTGGCTTCCACTATCGGGAGCACTGTTATCATCATTAGTATCATTGCTATTTTCTTAGGGTTATGTGTTCTTTCTATTGCACATTTTATTTTTCCCATTGTCTTATTTTGCTGTAAATATGTACTTGCCTTTCTGGCACTCCAGTAAAATGTACGATCTTTGAAGAGGACAAGGTACCTCATGTGTCCTCATCAGGCGTACTCATTTAGGTGTGGTATCTGTACCAACTAAACTCTACCACAGCCGTATGAAAACAGATGCAGACAATATATAAACAATGGGTGTATTTGTGTTCCAATAAAACTTAATTTATGAAAACAAAAGGCAGACCATTAGCTTATGGATTCTGATTTAGACTCTATTCTTCTTTCCCTCCTCTGTTCTCTTTTTAGATTTTGCAGCCCTCGTTTATCTGTTTCTTTTTCTAGTGTACCTGTGTTCTCTGCTGCCACAGGCACATTAATTTTCCTCATGGCAGGCAGAAATGGCCACCAGGAGCCCCAACTCTATGTTATAATGGAAGTAAGTCCCTTTCTCCCTAGTGTTCCTCTTGCTTAATATGCCCACACCTGGGCCAGTCTCTGTTGACAGAACATGGAAATTCCTGATTGGTTAGCCCCTGTGATCAGAGAATGGTTGAAGCGCTGTGATTAATGAGCACTTCAGAACCACCAGGGATAGGGATAAGAGAAAGAGGGATACTTGGTAGTAAAACAGGATGCTCATTACAAGCTTCCATTCAGCTGCATATGCAGAGAAGCAGGAAAGAACCTACTTCAGGGGGCCATCCTTAACAATTCTTCATTGTGTAGTAGGCTTGCTGCTTTATAGCCAGTCTCCCTGGTCATTTGTCAAAGACCTCCCTTGGGATCTGGGAACAAAAGCATTGACTATGATTTCTGATGGGTTGTATGTGGGACGCAGGAAAAAGAGCAACCTAGGAAGACTCTTAATTTCTGTCCTAAGCACTTGGGTGAGTAGAGTCTCCCTGCTTTTAGATGGTTAAAAGTTATTTCCAAAACTGTAGAGGGAAGGCAGCAACATGGACAATCCCCAATTGGCTGGTAAGTATTTTTCTAATAATCTGAGGAAACTCACAAAACTTTACAAAAGTTAATAAACAAAGCAATATGATGGCATATGAGTCAGGACTCTCTGGAAGCTCTCCAAATTCCTCTCTGTGATATGGGGAACACCTGCAAATTCCTAATATAAAATGCCATAAAAAGTCAAAAAAACATTTGTTATCCCTGGCCATATAAATTCTGCCTAAAGGGCATTGGTGGCTACCTACCATGGATATTGGCTGGGCACTCTAACATGAGTCATTCTAATATACCAGTACTTCCTCTATTTTTACTTGGCTCAGAAAATTTAATGAAATTATACAAATCCCCGAAATCTAATATTTTATGTGATAAGATTGTGTAAGAGGAGGGGGTGGAAGAGAAGTTTGGAGAATGTGGTGGCAGATGGCGAGTGGGCTCGGCACATAGCGTTCCTATATATAGGGGAGGGGGGACATTTTTAAATTTAGATCCAAGTATTTTATATATATTCAGCAACATCATTTACTGAAGCAGCCTAGCTGGATAGAACTTTTAAATATTTCTTTTGGTTGGGGGTGGGTTGTGTGATATATATTTTCAACAGTTTTACATATTCTTTCATTTAAAAATCAAATGATATCTATAGGCTTTGAGTATGTCTTTTGAGAAAGGGTTGAGAATATCTATTTCTAGAGAGTTCCTTCCAAGGAAATTTAATGACATTTTAAAAATTAGAGTTCTCACAGCTGATTTACCAACAATAGAAAATTAAAGTGAATGTTCACAGCGAAGATGACTACAGTTTAGTAGAATGAACAATGAGCTGGCAATTAGGACAGTTGATATCAAGGTCCAGTTCTGGGTCATCGGAGGTCAGGTAGAAGGTGTTACCTTACACAAATCACTTCAGCTCTTTGGTCTTAATCTTCTTTTTAAAATGAGAATTTGGAATAAATTATCTTTGGGATATTTTTTGTTTTATATTTGATTGTTGTCTCTTAATGCTCTGTTAATTAGGATGCTTTGGGTTGCAAGTAACAGAAAGGCCACCTCAAGCTGCCTGAACCTATCACAGGGAAAGCCTAGTGTTGAGTGGACTTTAGGGGGGTTTGAGTCAGAGAAAGAAATCCCCCACCTCGTTCACTCTGCTTTCCATGGTGCCAGCCTCATGTAAGGTAAGGTTGGCACTCCTTCAGGATCTCCAAATGCCTTTAATGACTCCCATCAATTACCTGGTATCCTGTTCAGGTTTGGACAAAAAGAGAAAATCATTTCTTGAAGCTGTTTGAGATGAATGAGGAAGCGTCTTTCCATGAGCTCTTTGCAGATCTGCCCTCAGATATTGTTGGCACAAATTGGCTTTTGTGCTCATCTCTGATGCTGGCCAGGGGACAGGGCCACCTTGATCTGAGAAAACACACAAAAACCCTGGAACCAGCAGTTAGCTCGGCAAGGGGAAATGTGGCTAAATGACTAAAAATCAAGAAGGGGGCTGTAAGGAGGTACCATGTAGTCTACTAACCATTGCTTGGAACATTAATGTTCCCATAATCTTATGCAGTTAAATTAATGAAATGGAGGTTATATCGTAGCCATAATCATATCAAGCACATAGTAAGCATTCAATAAAGGCACCTACATTGGGCTACCTTAAATCTGTTAAACATAGAGAACATGCCTCTTAGTTGGCAACTAATTAACAAGAAATCACAGGTCTTTCTGGGGTTGCCATAGTGACCAGAGGCCTATAGTAATTTTTTCTTTTTGTGCAGTGGTTCTCAAATGTGGATGCAAATTGGAACCACGTAGGGAGCTTTGAAATATACTGTCACCTGCGCCCCACTTCCAAAGATGCTTATTTGATGAATCTGGGATGCGAGCCTTTAGAGTTTTAAAACTCCTCAGATGACTGCGATTCACAGCCAAGCTTGAGGACCTCGGGCGTAGGGGATCTCAGCATGGGCATGTCCCAGGGCAGCGGGCAGGCATGTCCAGGGCTTCCTTTGAGCTCGTTTTTATAATTCTCTTCTCTTCTGTTCTAAACTAGTAACTGCCAGATTCTCCCCTCTACGCTGGGACTCCCAGAAGTACCACATCCTCTCCATTTCAGTATGAAAAAAAACAACACAAAACTGAATGTGAGGGTGGAAGCCAAGAGCGGGGAAGGCCTACTGTCAGTATGGTGTGTTAGGAGAAAGGGACAAAAGGGTGGTGAGAGAAAACACGAAGCAATGCAAGAGTCTTCTCTTTGGCACTGGAATGTGGTTGGAGATGCACATTTAGGCATTGCCTCAGACTCAGATTCCCACACAAACACCCATACACATACAGACACATCATCTGAAATGTCTTCCTAGCCTCCTCCCTGCTCAGCCCACTGCCAACCACTTGCTCAGAATACTGCTGCAACTTCATAAGACACCTTAAACATGAATAAAGGAGAAATGGCTATGTTTATGCATTCACTCACATTCATTTATTCATCTATTCTATAAATATTGAATGAGCACCTACTATGTGCCAGATAAATTGCCAGATGATAGAACAACAGTGAACAGAATAGGAGCTTTTTTATGTTTTTAAAATTTTTTTTGCATTTTTTATTAAGGTATTATATGTGTACATATCTTACCATTGCCCCTACCCCCACCCCACTCCCATACCTGCCCTCACCCCCCAATGTTTTGCATCCGTTGGTTACTCTTATATGCATGCATACAAGTCCTTCGGTTGATCTCTTATTTCCCCCACCTCTCCCTAACATTCCAGCTGTAATTCGACAGTCTGTTTGATGCTTTACTGCCTCTGTATCTTTTTGTTCATCAGTTTATAATGTTTTTTATTATCCACAAATGAGTGAGATCATGTGGTATTTTTCTTTCATTGCCTGGCTTATTTCACTTAGCATAATGTTCTCCATTTCCATCCAGATTGCTACAAATGGTAAGAATTCCTTCTTTTTTATGGCAGCATAGTATTCCATTGTGTAGATGTACCATAGTTTTCTGATCCAGTCATCTGCTGACAGGCACCTAGGCTGTTTCCAAATCTTAGCTATTGTAATTTGTGCTGCTATGAACATAGGGGTGTATATATCCTTTCTGATTGGTATTTCTAGTTTCTTAGGATATATTCCTAGGAGTGGGATTACTGGGTCAAATGGGAGTTCCATTTTCAGTTTTTTGAGGAAACTCCATACTTTTCTCCACAGTGGCTGCACCAGGCTGCATTCCCACCAGCAGTGCACGAGGGTTCCTTTTTCTCCGCATCCTCGCCAACACTTGTCGTTTGTTGATTTGTTGATGATAGCCATTCTGACAGGTGTGAGATGGTATCGCATTGTCGTTTTGATTTGCATCTCTCGGATAATTAGTGACTTTGAGTATGTTTTCATATGTCTCTTGGCCTTCCTTCTGTCTTCTTTCGAAAAGGTTCTATTTAGGTCCGTTGCCCATTTTTTTATTGGATCATTTATCTTCCTTTTATTAAGTTGTATAAGCTACCTGTAGATGTTGGAGATTAAACCTTTATCAGTGATAACATTTGCAAATATGTTCTCCCATACAGTGGGGTTTCTTGTTGTTTTGTTGATGGTTTTCTTTGCTGTGCAAAAGCTTTTTATTTTGATGTAGTCCCATTTGTTTATTTTCTCTTTGGCTTCCATTGCCCTAGGGGCAGTATCAGTGGAGAAGTTCTTTCAGCATATGTCTGAGATTTTGCTGCCTGTGGATTCCTCTAGTATTTTTATGGTTTTCCATCTTATGTTTAAGTCCTGTATCCATTTTGAGTTTATTTTTGTGTATGGTGTAAGTTGGTGGTCTAGTTTCATTTTTTTTGCATGTATCTGTCCAATTTTCCCAACACCATTTATTGAAGAGACTGTCTTGACTCCATTGTATGTTCATGCTTACTTTAAGAAAACAAGACCCATATATCTGTTGTCTACAAGAAACCCGCCTCAGAAAAAAAGACGCACACAGACTGAGGGTGAAGGGATGGAAAAAGGTTTTCCAGGCAAATGGAAATGAAAAAAAAGCTGGGGTAGCAATACTTATATCTGACAAATTAGATCTCAAAGTGAAGGACATAACAAGAGATAAGGAAGGCCACTTCATAATACTAAAGGGAGCAATCCAACAAGAAGAAATAACTCTGGTAAACATATATGCACCCAATACAGGAGCACCCAAATACATAAAAAAATCTCCTGGAAGATATCAAGGGAGAGATGGACAGCAATACAATCATAGTAGGAGACTTTAATACTCCAATATTACCATTGGACAAATCCTCTAAACAAAAAATCAGCAAAGAAACATCAATCCTAAATGACTTACTAGACCAGATGGAATTAATTGACATCTTCAGAACATTTCACCCCAAAGCCACAGAATAGGAGCTTATAGCTTGTACAAGGGCCCTGATCTGGAAAGTTTTTGAAGTGTGTGAGAGGGCCATGATTACCTTGTTCATGAGTTCTTTTCTCTCTACCTTGTTTTTTTGAATGAATACTTGCTGAATGAATATATTACCTGAGTATATTACTGAGAGAAGACCAGAGTGACTGGAGCATGGTAAATGTAGGCGTGAAATTATATTTAGGTTGGAAAAATGAGCCGATAGTTATGCTAAGCCTTGTGGTCTATGGTTGTTGTTTTTTGTTTTGTTTTGTTTTAATGAGACATTATTTTCTGTGCATTAAAAAATGATTGCATGTTTTCAAAGAGGGACTAAGGTCAGGGAAAGAATCTCTGAGACCAGAGGGATGAGAAAGAGCCATTTGGGCAAAGAATAGGATGGAAGAATATTCCAGAAAGAGGAAACAAGATATGCAAAAGCTTGTAGTCAAGAAAGGCATGGTTGGAGAACTGAAAAGCACTGTGCTTTACCTGGAGATAGCAGATGGAAGGCAGTCTAATGCAGAGAAAGGGAAATGGATATGGCACAGAGCAGTAGATATTGTTGCAAGTACATTTGATGCTGAATCTTACAGGAAAATAGAGGAGGGCTGTCTGACCTAGACTTGGGAGGCCAAGAAAAACTCCTTGGAGAATGAAACAACTGAACCAAATTGAGAAAATGGATTGATTTAGAAGAAAGCAGGTAGAGGCAAGGTAAGTGAAAATGGAAGGGGAAGCAAGGATGTGGCAAATAGGAAATGCTGAATCTACATAAGCATAGAGAAGTAAGAAAGCATCTTAAATTTTAGGGCTAAATCTTGGTTATGTCAGAGAAATCAAATTTAATTTTAAAAATTTATAGAGACTTACTTGCATAGGATAACAATTAGTAAGTGATGTTGAAACAAGGCTCCAAGCGGTCTGACTCCAGAGTCCATGCTCTTAGCTCTTGTGCTGACTGCCTCACCGATGTCACAGAATAAAAAAATAAAAGGAGGGAAGCCCACCAACATGTGGATTCAAATATATATGTATTTCTATTTTCCTATATATTCTCTATTTCTGGAAATTATCTCTTTCCTGTAATTGAACTTCAAACAAGATAAAAGAGACCAGATAATCAGCCATATTGGTAGTACGACAAAAGCCAGAGGAAAAATTTACTTGTAGGCAAATCAGATATAAACCTAGGGTGTCAAGAAAAGTTAATTGGATTGAAGCCTATACCAAGCAAAGGAGACTTACGTTTTTCTGTTGTAGTTAACATGTAGAAACCTACAGAAAAGAAAAACGTTCTTGTTGTTAATTTTCTGTCTTGCATTGTAGAAAATTTACTGCCAAAAAAGTAAGATCACCCACAATTTATAAGCAAATACAAATTGTAGGATATTTAGAGAAACAAAGTGCTATAAATTAGTTAAATATAATAAGGTCCCCATTAGAGGAATAGTTACTGACATTGGAAAATGTAACATTTTTATTTAAAAAATGCAAATCATAAATAATATTACATATTAAAGTATAATTTTTAGAAAAAGCAACAGAAACAAATAGGCATGTTTGGAAAAGTATTAGGGGTTTGTATACTTAAATATGAATACTGTTAACTTTTGTGTGGTAGGTTATTGATAACTTTTATTTTTTTCCTATTTAAATCTTGAGTTGTCTACCCTTTAAAATGTGAATATATTACTTTATAAGTATAAAAATTATACAAATATCAGAGTACTGTAGTCCTAAAAGTATATATGCTTTAATCAACACTGTGACTATGTCTTTAATATTTGTTCCCTCTTTCTTGTTATTGTCCTAATTTCTTTCACTCTGGGCATCTCTTTTAGGGGAAGCTAATTTCCCTCTTGATTTACACATGAGCATGTGATACAGCTCTCAGAAAAGCAATGTGATCTTTTCCCTTGACCAAGGTAACTGGCTCAAGTTGTAACCAAAGTGAAGCCAAGAAGACATGAGCAGTAGTTTGCTGGGGGAAGCTCTAAAAGAGTCTTCTTTGCTTATCTGAGAGAGATTCTCAAAGCAATCCTTTCTCTTGCCATTATGTAGATAAAGAAGCACTTAGTCCAGAGAACTGTCGGCAGCCATGTTTCATCCATGGTGGGGAGCTTGCCTCAGGATAGATACCTTGAAAGGCAAAGAGAGAGTTGGAAATGAGCTGGACTTGATGGCTTAGTGAAGTTGCTGAATCAAACCCTCCTGGAGCTCAGTCCCACCTGTTGTCATCCTGTAGGAAACCATACATCCTCTTCATTATTTACTCTAGTTTGAATTGTTTTTCTGTTTGTTTTTTTCCTGTTAATTATAACCAAGCACAGTCTACCTTCTGGAAGGTTACTAACAGGTCATTTAAGATATTTCTTCTAGGTTACTAAAAATTATTTGAAGTCACAAGTTTTTATTTTCCTTGACCTAGCTGGTATATCCTAGAACTATGCTGCCAAATGCAGTATCCACTAACCACATGTGGCTATTTAAATTTAAATTAGTTCAAATAAAATATAACTTTCCTTAGTTGTACTAGCCACGTTTCAAACGTTTCATAACCACATGTGCACCGTGGCTGCTGTCTTGGCCTGGAGAGGTAGAGAGCATTTTCAGTGTCACAGAAAGGCCTACTCCCCAGCCCTGTGGGAGATCAGAGAGGAAGGGGGAGCAGGGAGTAGAGAGAAGAACCTCAGAGGAGGAGACTGGTACTCACTGGGGGATGGGTATCCTCTATGTTCAATGTAATGGAATTCTAAGTGCTTTCATTTGATTTTTAATATTTGTAGAATTTTTATTTTTCAAGACTGAGCTGTGAGCTCTACCATCAGGTCATATTTGGATAACAAATACTGAAAACCAGGGCTAAAAATTCAGGGAAGTTTAATTTTTTTTTTTCTTCTAGCAAAAATACCCAACATAAGTTTAGTAGCAGCTAGGCATGGATTTAAACTAATGTATTGGCCAATTTCCTTTCCTTACTGTCATAGCAATAGTCTCTCACAGAACAAGATGGTCACCTGAATAAGTGTCACACTTCACAAATGCATGCTACTGGCTAGCAAAAGAACCAGCAAACTCTACTGGGAGTTGAGAGTGCACAAAAGCTACTGATTTTTAGAAAAACAGTTTATTATGCATGTCATCTTAATAGTGAACTCATATTTTCTTTTGATTTATTCATTATTCCTCATTTATTCACACAAACATTTGAGTGTCTACTATATACCAGGGAGTATTCATGCACTGGAGTGGGGAGTCCCTCAGCCTGGCCTTCCCCCTCTCACAGTCCGGGAGCCCTCAGGGGCGGGAGGTGACCCAGCGATCAGGGGAAGGCGACACCCCATCACACCTCTGCTGCTGCCACTGCCGGCAGCACAAGCCTCGGCCGGCCCTGGTTACCTGAGCCTCGGGCGGCTGTGGGCGGCTGGGCAGCTGCCATCTGAGGCTTGCCTGGGCCTTGGGCCAGCCCTGGGTGGCTGGGGGGCTGAGAGGAATGGGGGACTCCGGAGGCAGGTGCGTGGAACAGCCGGGTCTGCCTAGGGGTGGGCCCAGCCTTGCTGCATGCCTACCACCCTGGTGGGGCTAAGGGCACTGGGTGCCACCATCTTGTGGCTGTGGGCACTGCCATCTTTGAGGGCGTGGCAGTTAATTAGCATATTACCTTCTTATTGGCTGTGGGCACCACCATCTTTGAGGGTGGGGCAGTCAATTAGAATATTCCCTCCTTATTGGCTGTGGGTGCCGCCATCTTTGTGATGGCATGAGGGTCAATTAGCATATTCCCTCTTTATTAGATAGGATGTTTGATTTTGAAGATATAGCAGTGAACTAGATGCTGATTCTCCTTGCTCATGGTGATTCTAGTAAGGAGATAAAGCAGATATCAAACAGATAATTCTAGAAGTAGTTAATTACAATGGCATTTAAGGCTACACAGATGATATTCTGAGAGCCGTAGGAGTAAAAACCATATGATCTGGTTTGGAGCATTAGAGAAAGCTATTGGGGAAGTTTCCCTGTCTCATTTAAGGACTCTAGAAAAAAGTAGAGCAGGAACCAAAAGTGACAGTGTTTCTAAGAGATTAGAGGCCGGATACAGAAAATTTGTGCAAGAGTGGGCCTTCTTTCCCCTGGCTGCCGGCACCGGCTTCCCTCTAGCACTGGGACCCGGGATGGCTTCCCTCCGGCTGCCCGCAGGCACCCAGGACCCAGGCTGGCTTGCCTCTGGCCGCCTGCAGGCACCTGGAACCTGGGCTTCCCTCCAGCCCCGGCTTCATCTGGAAAGACTTTTGGAATGACGTCCAGAAGGGTGTCCAGTCTAATTAGAATGTTACCTTTTCATTATTATAGACAAGGGGCCCAGTGCACAAATTCGTGAACCTTGAAAGGAACTGTGGGACTCGAGGCTGACGTGGGCATGGAAGCGGGTCTCGGCCCATTCTCCAGGCTCCAGTCTGGCCCCTCCCGCTGTGGCCCCTGGTCCCCTGTCTGCCGGCAGCCCTTATCCCGCCACTGCTACTCCCACACACTGCCAGCGCCGGCCCCACTTGCACCCACTGATGGTGTGGAACAATTTAGGCCAGGCCATCAGTGGGTGCGAGCAGCAGCTGCTGCCCCGATCACCCCTCAGGAACAGAGGGAGGGAAGAAAGATTCAGGAGTGATCAGGGCTGGCAGCCGCCACTCACACCTGCTGATGATGCTGAGCAATGGGGACCTGTGCCAGGTGCCAACAGCGGGTGCGAGTGGGGCCATCACTGGCAGCAGGTGCAAGAAGTGGCTGCTGGCCCCAATAGCCCCTCAGGAGCAGGGAGAGGTCAAGAAGCCCTGAGGGGTGATCGGGGCCAGCAACTGCTGCTCACACCTGCTGATAGCACCAAGCTATCGGTGAAGCATCAGGCGCTGGCAGTGGGTGTGAGTGGGGCCTGTGCTGGCAGCAGGTGTAAGTGCCAAGTGGGACCATGATGCACAGGAGCAAAGAATTTTCAGTAGCCACCAGAGGCTCGCCCCGATGACAGCGATCGGTGCCCTGCCTTGGTCTGGCACCCCCCTCACCTGCTTCACCATTCGGCCACAACCAATGCCCACCATGTTCCGCGCATGCCCCCTGGTGGTCAGTGCACATCATAGTGACCAGTTGTTTGGTTGTTCTGACCTTTGGTCTATTTGCATATTAGGGTTTTATATATATAGATGAGGCTAGAAAGTAGACAGGGGCCTCAGCTCATGCAACATACTGTCAACTGTGGTCATGAATTTGGGCTTTATTTTAAGCTTAGTAGGAAACCATTGAGAAGTTTTTAAATTACAGGAGTGGTATGATCAATATACACCTCAAACATATTCTGTGTGGCTGCAGAGATGGGTGAAAGACATGGTTGAAGGCAAGTGGACTAGTTAGGAAAGTATTGCTGTAGTTCAGGTGAAAGATGATGGGAGCCTAGGTATTGAAGTTTGAATGGAGAGGGACAGAATGAACAGATTTAAGACATGTACAGGAAGTCAAATTAATAGGAAGTGACATGGTATGTGGGAGTTCATGGAGAGGAAGATGGCAAAAAGAGTCTTCATTTCTGGCTTGAATCAGTGAGTGGGTGACGGGCCATGTCATAGAGTGAGTGTGGGGGACAGTGACTGAGACCATTGATGGTTCAGAGAGTTTTATAAACCAAAGCAATCATGTTTTTGCTTTTATTATCATCAAAGCAGTCATTTTCATGACCTTTATGTGCTTATCATATATGTTTATACTCTTGTAATAAAGTGACCACTCGATGTCTAACATAACAATGTATTTATCACTTTTATTATATTAGAGAGAAGTTGGTGAAGCTCTTATGGTTTCAACTTTCTGTTTTAATAGGGGAATAAAGAGAGAAGTGGAAGAACAAAAGAAATCACCTTATTCTTTCTTTTTCTTCTGAGAGACAGATAAGATAAGCAATGAAAAATTATAATTGATAAAGTAATTGCAGAGATAGGCTGCTAGAGGTGACAAATGAGACTCCTACATGAAGGTTCTTTTCTTCCAGCCTAAGAAAAATCTTGTCTTCCATTTCCCCTTTTTCACAGTTACTAAAAATTCTGCTTTATATTTCAGATCCAAATTATAGCATTGAATATCACCAGCTTGATAGAAAATGATTTAGTTTTAGTTCATTTTCTCTTATTGTTAATGATTTTTATTTTTTCTTGACCAGCAATTTAGTTTTTATTTGTTTGTTTTGTCTTGGTTTCTTTTACTATGTTTTTTTTTTTTTTTTTTTTTTTTTTTTTTTTTACCTTGTGGATTCTGTATATTTTTAAGAAATAATTGTTTCTTTCTTCACTTCTACTGTTAGGAAGCTTAGAGTCAAATAGTGCTTCCACTATATCACTTGATGGTTTGTATTTTATGTTCAAACTTCACAGTAGGCTCATTTCTCGTTGCTTATGTGGCCTTTTATCTTTATCATGTAAAATTTATTACTTATTTCTAATTTGTTTGCCTAGAAATTGGTTGCTTTGAGCTTAGAACTCTGGGACTCAAAGATGAGACTGAATTATAGTTCTTTAACCTTACAACATTAGTTCAGTCTCTTAACTTCTCTGAAATTTAGGAATTCATCCATAAAACAGAGATCACTGTAATACAGACCCATTAGCACTTTTGTGAGTAGAATCCTCCTCATTATTATATGATCATCAATCATCATCAATATTATATATTATTATAATTCAGATTTTCTTGATGTACTTCATCTGTTTTCTATTCGTCATCTTTTTCCAATTCTTAGCTTAAATATATTTTGAAACAATGCAGGGTACAGAATAACATTGTAAATAAGGGAAGTATATGTGCCTTAGTTAGGTCTCAAAGGGAATACTGACAAGCTAGGGATGTTGCTGTATATCTGGTATGGGGCACATGCTAGGTAGGATTCCATGAGAGGGGAATATTTCAGGTGAGTTCTACAAAAGAGGTGATAACATAATTGATTTATGCAGTTGGGCTATGAAAAAAAGATAGGGTAATATTATTACTTAGCCAAGGGAAAAGGTCTATTGCCATCAGGGATTTAAAACAGACACTGTCAACCAACTGATGGGTAGCCCCAGTTACTACAGAAAACAGAAGTTGGGCTTCAATGCTACAGCAGGCATAGAGATTAGAGGTCAGGTGCCATGATAATGATCCTTTTATCCATGCCTCCATTTACAGTAGTCAATTAAATGGAACAAGAGAACACACCAGGGTTGTGAAAACCCAACCAAAATGTGTTATCTCAAGAAATACTTAGAACTGGTGTAAATGGTGTGCATAGAAGGCACTTTAGTTTCACTGAAAGTTGGCATGTTTCTCAGTTCAGATGTAATTTATTTAAATTCCTTTACTTGCTTTTCAGTTAAGAAATATACACAAACATAAAATCTTGTACGTCTCATTTTTTTCTGCATACTTGTGAATTAAAAATAGCCCAATTATTAAGTGGTTTGTTCCTCAACTAAGCTAAAGATGCCAAGAAATGGGAAGTGTGGTAATCATGGGAATGAGGGAGTTTATGGTGGTACATTGAGCCTTGATACAGAATTCAGGCCCTCCAATGGGTTTTTCCCCTAACTTAATACTACAAAGTATATGTGAGGGTTTTTTTCCCCCTAGATTTTCATAATTATTTGGAGAGGTACAGGAAGGAGTCATACTCCACAGGATATTCTTTTCCACCAAAATATCCCCAGTAGAAACTCCTGTCCTCAGAGCTTTTATTTCTGCACCTCTAATGTGTTCCTGTCTCTGTCTCTCTGCTCCTCACTATTTTTCTTCTTCCCTCCAGATTTCTAGCCTATTACATACTAGAACCCCATCCCTTCTTCCCCCTGCCTTTTAATATGCAGGCAATTTGCTGAATATTCTTATTTATTTAAGAACTAGAGGCTTGGTGCACAAAATTTGTGCACCCTCTAGCAATCCAGGACTGCTGGCTCCTAACCGCTCACCTGCCTGCCTGCTGATTACCCCTAACTCCTTACCTGCCTGCCTGATCACCCTTAACTGCCTCTGCCTCACCCCCGCCACCGTGGCTTAGTCTGAAAGGATGTCCAAAATGACATCCAGAAGGTCAGTTGGCTGTGCGGTCTAATTAGCATATTATGCTTTTATTACTATAGATTCTGAGTGTTTCAGCTTTCACACACACCCTCCCCCCACTATTTTCACTGAGCCTTTCTTATGACTAAATGTGGATTTCTCCATAGGGAGGTGTTCTGGTGATTGGGATTTTATTTCTTTTATGTATACACAGTGTGCATTTACGTAGACATTGTATTTGAAATGTGTATCTTTAGGGATTAAGCTGGATCGTGGTTTGAACACCCAACTAATTAGGGTATCTTGAATTCATGAAACTGGATGGGCTTTTGCCTTTTGAAATATTGTGCTGCATAACAAAATGGCTGAACAGAGCATGCTCATGGACAACATAAGTGATCAGCTTATAACTCCTGGCTTATGAGAACCCTTAGATACTCCAGCTGCAACAATCAATGCTTTGGACTTAACACTGCTCTGATAAAAAACCTCCAATGTATTTCTATTGTGGAGGGCTCTGTGAAGGTAGGAACTTGGTGAGATGTAGACACTGCTCTCTCCTCAGTACTTAGAACAGTGGCTAGGACATAAAAAATGTTTAATATATGAATAATACAGGCTAAAATCTTCATCAGTCAGGATAGACTTGGTTATGCTGAAATAACAAATAGCCCCAAAGTCTCAATTGCTTAAAGAACCAACTATTGCTTATTCATATGTACATCCATTATGGGTTGGTATGGGAAATGGGAGCCTCTCCTCTTTGTAGCCATTCATGGATCCAGGCTGAGAGTGCAGCTAGTCCATGTTCAAGGCACAAAAAGAGATCTGGGGAAGGAGGGGTGCTTCAACATTTAAATGTTCCAACTTTAAAGCAGTACCTCATTGGCTGAAAGTTTATGGTCCACCCAACCATGAAGGATCAGGAAGTGCAAGCTTACAGTTGCAAAGGCCCAAACTTTTTTGAGATGTGTGAAAGTAGTTCACTTTTATTTGGGAGAATGGACTAAATTGTCTTAAATATCAATGTGTATTGATGCTTATATTATTACGATAAATGATAATTGGCTGCAATGTAATAAATTACAATGTATTTAATAGAAAAAAATGGAACTGTTGGTATTCTTGTTTTATTACATACATACACAGAAATTCACTTAAACCGTAAAGGGTAAGTCTTCCTTCCAATCTTTTTAATTTTTTTAAATTTTAATTATCAACAATTCCTATTTGAGTGCCTTGAACATGATCCATAGAACATGTTTCAAGTTTGTTAAAATAAGTTGAATTCTAGATAAGGCACTATATTGAGCCTTAATTAAATTCATAGAAATGAAGAAAAGAATGGTTACAGATTTTCAAAATAGTAGCCTGTATTAGCAAATGTGAACTTCCTTTTCATTTTAATTCATTAGCATAGCAAGAACAAAACCAAGAACAATCATAGGGCAAAGACCAGCCTCCACACTGCTATTTCCAAATGCCTGGAATAGACTCAATATTTGCCTCTTAAAAAAGCGAATAATTTTTTGAGAGTGTCTTAATGTTAAAATATAATGTAATGGTTAACTTCGGGTAGTTTGTTTTTCCCATGAATTGTTTTATCCCAGTATTTAATAGATGGGCTCCTAAGCTGATCACTGGGCTTTGAAACCTTCTCTAGCACTTACCTTCAGCAAATTTCTTAATCTATCTGTCTTCTCTCAAGTTCACCATTCATGAAATGAAGATAATAGCAATATGTGTTGGGGTCAGTAAATAGGATTAATAATGGAGTCAGTAAAAAGGATTGAATTACATCTTACAGGAAACATACTATGGAGTAGTGCCAGCACATGGTGAAGGCTTAACAAACATTAGTTGCTGCCACTGATGTTATTATTATTTTAGTCTTGATATTGCCCAGTCTGTGTCAACTTTCTATGTATATTCACCAATACAACAATAATGAACTGAAAGGGCGGGGAGAGACCAACTCCATGTTCCCTTTGTTCCATGTCCTCCACCTCGTGGAGTCAGGTTCCCACCCTAGAACCTCTCCAAGAGCCCAACCCACACTTTTGAATTAGCCAATAGAAATGCAAGGGGAAAGTAAGCCACGCCCTGCCCCCATGTGCAACCTGACCCCGACCAATCAGCGGAGGCCACACTACCTCACCCCTCCTACCTCTCCCAGGCCCCCTATAAATCAGCGCGTTTGGGGTCTGGGACTCTCTCTCTCTCCACCTCACCGCTGCACCAGTGTGTGTGTGTGGGACTGAGCTCGAGCTAGCTCGATTAAAGGCTCTTTGCTTTTGCATGGGACTCGGCTCCCTGGTGGTCTTTGGGAATCACGAAATCTGGGCATAACAGAACCACAGAAAGGAAACATGCAATACCAAGTAAAACTCTGGTGTTTGACTTATGTTTAACTGTAAGATTAGTAGTCACTGTTATCTTGAAATTTGTTTATTGGTCTGATTCACTAAACACTTGTTAAGTCACAAAGAGCTATTATGTGCACACTGTGCAATGAGAAAAACCAGTGGGAAAGACTAATGAGTCTGAAGGGCCCCTCACTCTCTCATTGTTTGTAAAACGGGGGGGAGATAATGGCTTCCAAATATTCATTGCAGCAGCCAACTGCAAAATATTGATAGTGTTAATGGGTTTATAATTAATGACGGACCATCCCCTCTCCAGTGCATTCGGGGCAGAGTAGGCAGCAAAATGTAGGAGCTAGGCTGCTACACGGTGCTGTAAGTAGCAGGAGTCTGTTTCAATACATCCCTCCTCTGTAAAGTATCACATGTCTTAAAGTGACATTACCTCTATTACAGTTCCAGTGGGTTGTAATACCTGCCCACTAACTCTTCCACAACTCAAGCAGCACTGTAACACTGTAGTGCCTAGTACGTTAAAAGGCAAGAGAGTATTCTGAAGCATTTCAAAGCCTGCAAAAAGGCAAGAGAGTATTCTGAAGCATTTCAAAAGGCTTTCTGAGGAGGAAAATTATAAGAATTAACTTGATTTTGAAAACAACACAAAAGACTAGACAATATAATCTTTGACCATGGAGATCACATCAATCGTGTTTTCTGCCTTGTCCCCAGGCATCTGCACATACTAGATGCTTTATAAGGGATTTGTGAAAGAATTGAATGAGTATTTCTGAGAATAATTACTGGTGCAATGCAATCTATAAATGATCTTACATTGTTGATATTTAGGTACAATCCAAACACACTAGATTTCCAGAGAAGAAAGTGTTCAAACCTGAGTACGAGAAACAAAATATTGAACTTTTGAGTGTTTCCTCCTTCCATCCCAGCATTTTACTTGAGAAGAAGGGACATTTAAAAGTAGCACTTTCAGTGTATTTATTTGTCAAAACCCAGACTTCAATGCTGAAAATGACATATTTCTATTTATTAAACATGTTAAAAAAGCTCAGAAGGTTTTTATTGGGCTTATGCAGATAAACATTTATATTGTATTCCAGATATACCATATTCCCAGATTTAGCTGCCAAAACATTTGAGAGACTTGAATTTATATAAACTTAACAATATTTTTTGTTAACTTATTGGTTATAAGAACATTAAGGGGATAGAAATGGCTCATATTTCACTTTCCCATTTACTGTTAGAAGTCTAATACCCATTAACACTATCAATATTTTGCAGAATGCTTTTTGCTTTTGTATCTCCTTCCTTCTTTATTCTTTTGGCAAATGAGTATTATTGATACAATCTCTAACATAACGTACTAGGCACTACAGTGTTACAGTGCTGCTTGAGTTGTGGAAGAGTTAGTGGGCAGGTATTACAACCCACTGGAACTGTAATAGAGGTAATGTCACTTTAAGACATGTGATACTTTACAGAGGAGGGATGTATTGAAACAGACTCCTGCTACTTACAGCACCGTGTAGCAGCCTAGCTCCTACATTTTGCTGCCTACTCTGCCCCGAATGCACTGGAGAGGGGATGGTCCGTCATTAATTATAAACTGATTCTCATTAGGAAACTGCACATTATCTCACCATCATTTCAAAGGTCTCGTCAGGCAGAGGGGACGCCAGGAGATGATTTAAAGGTGAAAATGACAAGGTTTTCAGCCTTCAAACCTTGGCTCCTTTTTTGACAATACAGTCTGAATGAACCCAATGTCTCCTTTATTGTGGAAATAGCATCAGAAGAGAAGAAACATTTTTTAAAAATCCTGATAAAGAAGACTATTGGAAGCTCTCTTTAAAAAAAAATCTCGAATTGTGGCACAGATGGGTTTTAGAAAGTGGTAGAGCTTTCCAATGAACACTAACAGAGAGCTCTGCTCTTGGCTGGATTTCTCAGGTAAGAAGCCTCTTTTAAGAATTTAAGCTTCAGAAAGCAGATTTGTAACCTATTCAGTCATCTCTATGGAACTAGGTAAGGCTGCATGCATTATTTTGGGGAAAGCACCTATCAACATAGACAACCTCTTGGTAAGAGAGTAAGCAATGGGAGCGATATGTAGGGACCTTGAAAGTAATGCTGAGAATCAAAGAAAGTTAAATTTTAAAAAAAGGAAAAGAAAGAAAATCCTGTAAAGGTCAAGTCACAGTAATCTTTCTGAGTGCCAAGATCAAGTGGGTGGTGAAATGAGCAAGAGAAAGCAGGCACTGAACAACTGTGAAATTTTGATTGTGGTAGGCTTTTTTCAAGTTTATATTAATTCCTGCTGCATTTTAGCTGAAATTCACAAGCAGTCAATGCATGCCACAGTCACCTCTGTTTTGTCTTTCTATAATTTTAAGGATATTTTGCAAAAACCCCAAAATGCATTCATTCAGGATTCCCAGGAGGGGTATTGCTATTTAACTGCTGAAGAGAATGAATCTATGTTACACTGATAGTTCTGGAGACAATGAGCTAAATCTGTTGTATACAAAAGTAAACAGTGGGCAGTGAAACAATTAGAAAGTGAATGGTCCATCTGAATCCCAGACTGGGGCAGGAAAAGCACCATGCTGTTGAAAATAATGTTTTCCTACTTTGCACTTAATTATGGCTGTCACCATTTGTCTATTATAGTTCTAAAACCCTTCTTAAAGACATCTCTCTCTTAAAACCCACAAATTATCTTGTATTATGTCTGTATGCACACACATATAATGCATATTTTTGCTTTCTAAAATTACAGTTTTTTGAAAGAGTACAAATTTCTATGAGTAAAAAAGCCACAATGGGAGGTCACTAGCAGGTTTTAAATATATAGTTGAAACACTTGAAGTGTATGATTTGACAATGGGAAATTAAAAAAAAAGAAAAAGAAGCAAACTTGGTTCCGAAGCTCTCTCTACCTAAGAGAAAAGCATACACTTAATTGTATTCCTGTGTAGGAAATGCTTCCATATCACTGGCTGAGTGAGGATGATGTTCAAGTTGATTAATTTGGCAATAGGAAGTGCAGCAGAAGGTGTTGTTTGAGAAATTGGACATTCTGTAGCGTAGCTGAGCCTTTGCAGCTCTAAGATCCTTATGGGTGCAGATAAGACTGTCAAAGTTTTGGTGCCTGTGAAAAGGTGTGTGCTCATCCATAAATGCATACACCACCTGTATATGCATATTCATCAACACTGTACATCAAATGCCACAGTGGGATTTGAGGAGGCAAAGCAATATTATAAATTATGACTTGCTCTATGGTAGACGCACAGATCTTGCATGTGAAACTCATTCTGGCTGAAGACAATTCCTTCTGATTTTAAGTCCAGCCAGAAAGACTGATTCTATCAGGAGATTACAACATGCCTCTGAGAAATGATTACTTAGTTTAGAAGATAGCATAGTGATTAAAAATTCATGACTGTAGAATTAAAAAAAAAAAGAATCCACTCTTTCCTTTCATTATGTCAGACTTGCAATGAAGTTAGAATGAGCAGGAGCATGCAGCTTTCCAATGCCTGGAATAACTGTCCCTTACAGATCAAGGTGTAAAACAGGACTGTTAGTTAGGATACTATGTTTCAAACTGCCTACGCCATAGGCAAACTTTAATTCATTTTTGCATTTTGGCAATTCTTGGAGTTTGGTTTTGCTGAATTTCACAAATGCATGCATGATCTTCTGGAGAGTGCTTTCCTCCAGTCCTGCTGCATGCATGACCTCTGCTCGGCCTTTTTCTCTAGTAGCAAAGGGGCATGATGCCCGAGACCCCCTTCTCTCCTCAGTGGAACTGAGTGGGCTGGGGCCTGGAGGCTGAGGCTGACCCTCCCTGTCTGCTGTCCCCTTCAGAGCATGGCGGTGGTCTCGGCGATGTCCTGGGCCCTGTACCTGTGGATAAGTGCCTGCGCCATGCTGCTCTGCCACGGAGCCCTCCAGCACACTTTCCAGCAGCCCCACCTGCACAGACCAGGTAAGCCGCTGGCTCTCTGCAGCCCCCAGGCTCGCCGCTGTCTCCTTCACAGATGGCGAAGGCAAGTGACTACAGTGCTATGTGGTCTGGGCAGCTTGCCTCTGAATTCCAAGACATATTGTTGGCTAGAGGCTTTGGGAAAAGGGGGTCACTAAAATGGCTTGGAGGTATTTCTATTCTCAAAAATGGGGTTTTCTCTAAGAGCCCACCACACACACACACACACACACACACACACACACACACACACTGAAAAGTCCTTTGTTGTTGTATAGTTTGGCCTAAAATAGAATATTCTGTAAAAGGTGGGATAATTTTCAATACTTGGAGATTGTTTTTAGGGGGACAAAATATGATCTTTGCAACTGACAAAATAATGTGTGTGTATTCTTGGATGCATTTTTATCTAGTATAGATATTATCATCTTGGTGTGTAAGGGGCTAAGGATTTTATGGAATATTCGTGCCAAAACTGACTTTGGAAATAGTTTGGCAATGAAAAAGAAATTAAAAAGTAACTTACTATTTCTTGTCTGTTATTCCCTCCTTTCTGTCTTCCCTCCTTTCTCCCTTTCTTCCCTTTCTGTTCACCAGTCTCTCCGCGGCTTCTCTCCTTGGCAGCTTCAGGGACCAGTTCCCCTTAACCTGGTTGGGTTTTTCCCTGTATTGGATTTTGAGTTCTGGAAGCATTTTGCTTTCTTGGTCTTTCTGTTCAAAATATGCTTTTTACCCTTTCATGGCCTCGCTCTTAAATCTGGGGGTTTCTCTCCTCCTTTGCCTCTCCAGCTTTCTCATCACTGTTCCCCAAGCGCGATTGTCCGCACCCGCCCTGCTTCTCAGAAAGATTTCCGTCCATTTTTCGGTTTAGCTTCAGTCTTTGCATCCATTTCCCGCACCCCCGCCTTCTCCCAGCGCCTCCCCCAAGTCAGAGCTCTGGGGACCAGTTGCGCCCGAGCTCGCGATCACCAGTTCTCATGGCTACCGGCCCTGCACCCCCCTCTCCAAATCCCCGCCGCTTCCTGGCCTCCCGCCTCCGCCCGGCTTCCTCCGCCGGGTCCACGCCTCCGCCTCCCGGCTCCGCAGCCGGCGCTGGGATCCCGGGCTAGTCCTGTCCTCCCGCAGCACCTGCCCGCGCCCCTGCAGCCCCGGCTCTGCATCCGGCTGGGCGGCGGCCAGGAGCTGGTGCGGCAGGTCCTCCCGCGCGCCAGCTGCTCCTGCGGAGCCCGGGTCGCCGCGGGAGGAGCGTCGGGGGCGACCTGAGATCCGAGCTGCGGCCAGCGCTGCAGGTGCGGGCGCAGCCACCCTCACTCCCCACGCCCTGGTGGAGAGGAAGGCGAGGGCCCGTGACCCCGCAGGTGGGCCTGGGTCGTGCTCCGTCGCTGGGCGCGCCCGCATTTCTGCCGCGTGGGTCCTGAGCCCAGAGCGGCCCCGCCGGGCACCCAGGCTCAGTGCCAGGCGGAGGAGCCGCAAACGGGGGTTTGGGAACCCGCACGTCGCCTCCAATCAGTTAGTCACAGATCCGTTCTGGCAAAAATGTCTTTGACTTGTTACATAGTCATACAAACAACGCGGGGAATCTGCATCCCTTGTGCTACTTAACAACAGGAATACTTAACAAACACTATTGTGAGTTTCAGTTACTCTCAAGGTTAATTCCCATTGTTCCGCTTGGCCCTTCTACAAGTCGGTGCAAGCCCCCTCCCCCTTCTCCCTGGCCTCGCAGAGGGACGTTCTGAGGGACTGGGTGACTGAGACCACACAGCAGTGACGGCCATTGGTGGGCAGGCCAGTCTATTTCCCTCCGAGCCTGGTCCCCAAGGAGGCTGCAACAGCAATGTCTCTCAGGGCAGAGAATAATGCCAAGGAGCCTCTGAGGAATTGGCAGTCCCTTGGCAAAATTTGTGAAAACTTTCAAGTTATGTCAATACATGGACTCATTTGAACTGCAAAGCCATTCTGAAAGGGGGCATGGCAGATGGGCGTTGTGGGGGTAGAGGGGGGGGTGGCATATGATGACCCAGAGCGCAGAACTGGCCATTGCCATTTAAGCTTGAAAAATGGCCTCATGGTTTCATGGAGCAGGAGCAGGCAGACAGTGCCCTGACATTGGCCAAGTCCCTTTTCTTCCTGGGCTCCATTTCCTTCCCCTTTAGGGGTGTTTCGGGGTGTAAATGGAAAATCTCCACCAAAGTGCTTTGTAAATTGTAAAGCTCTTCACAAATATCAGGAATTACTGACATCGTCCCACTTAACAGCTGAGGACAGAATGCTAGGGATGTTGATGACCAACATTTGCTGTTCATACATCTAGTCCATCCACATAGGTCAAAACTTGGTTTTTATTTTTGCTGTTGTTTGAAACTATATGGTACATGGCTAGAATATTCACCAAATGTGATGTGTCTTGCTTTACTCTCGATGCATACAGTCATGAAAAACAGCGCAGTTTGCAATAAGCGTCACATATACTGTCTCTGGTAATCAGTTAATCTTTGAGTTTTATTTATTTTTTTTGATGAGGGGTTATGACTATGCTACTTAATAAACTCATGTCTTTATGAGGCTTATTATAAAAATGTTACAATTTTAAACTCAGAAACACATCATTAGGTTCTGGCTGAAATGAAACTCAGTATTAGTTTTCTCATTGTCTACCCTTAGAAATTGCTTATGATCACCAATGCATAGTGTTACGTCATCAATCTGTACTTCAAATACCCCAGGAAACCAGCGCGGAAACCAATTTCAACCCCAAGTGCTTCTACATTTGAGACTCATTTCAGACTCATTGATGAAATGAAGAAGCTATAAATAATCTTTCCAGATACAGAAAGATTAAAATGATATTAAATTGAAAGTCCAATGTATGTAATATGTTTATTCAACTTCCTTGGGGTTTTAAGAATAGCTGAAAAGATTAAAGCAATAGATCTTGGACATGGCAATATTCTAGATTATTTCATTCAGAAATGGTCTTCTTTAATGCGGTCTTCTCTTTTGATTTTAAAAGTAAATCTATGCTTTTTGTGATGAGATCTGGGATGTTTCCCTTTGGGGTCTTAAATCTTCAGGGACACTAATGAAATGTATATGAAAACAAGAGAGAAATCAGGCCAGTCCTCTGTGACAACCCACCTCTAAATGAGCAAATAAATAAACAAATAGCTGGATAAATGAGCAAAAAAGGAAAAACATAATCTCATTTTGTCAAATCAGTTCAAACCAGTGACATGATGAGAAAAAATGAGCCCCCAGCAGACCCTGCGCTTTGCCACATTTGCCTAAGCTTGAAAAATGGCCTCTTTCATGGAGCAGGAGCAGGCGGACACCATGTGCATACCAAGCACCAGGAAATGTGAGAGATGACAGATCTTTCACTCAGGGCCCCAGCGGAGGGCCAGCGGGGCTGTACCGCTGCCTTCTCCGTGCTGGACCGGCTGGCCCCTCTCAGCCTCTTGCAGGCAGCCCCGCCATCCACTGCACAGTGAGATTGATGGCGCTCTGGTCCCAAGCAGCCAATCCCAGCCTCTCAAGAAATAAGCCACTGCGCTGACAGATGAGTGGAACTGTTCCGATGCTCCCCTGTTCGGAGTGTGTGGCACCTGATGGCACCAGCCAGCCAGGGTCTTCCGAGGAAATGGTTTGAGATTTGGGCCAATTTCTGCTGTCAAAACAGGGAACCAGGGCGGTGCTTTTGTGAGACCGCGAATTTGGGATCTGCCTCCTTGCTGCAGTGGGTTTGTACACACACAGAATGAGAATATCTAAACTGGAAATCGGACAGTTTTAATATATTCCCCTGCAGTCCCTAAGCACTTCCTATTTTTCGTCCTTACAGTGTTAGGAACGAACCATTTATTTTCAGTTACTCACTAGTTAAGGAGGATTAAAACAGTCAATCATATGAAAGTGAATTTTGAAGTTACACAAATGAGGAAAATGTGCGATAGATTAACAGATTTGTAATTGCAATAATTTACTATTTGACTAAATCGCATTTTTATTGCGGGAATAATGTAGGAAATTACTATAACAACTTGAAGATCATTCACGCCTATTTTATAGACAGTACAGCGAGAAGCAGGGCACTCCATTGAGAAGGGCAGCCGAACCAACGGATCCTTCAAAGTGAGTTCCGCTGTCCAGGTGGTTAAAATAGCTTCAAGTCCTTCTAATCACCAGTTGTTGGGAAACAGATAAAAAAGGATGAATGGTTTGCTAAATGTAACTTTCTAATTTAGCATTAGTTTCCTCCCTCATGAATATATGAATTATGACAGCAATTTAAATGGTTACTTAATTTCAAATGTGAGGGTGTGTGGGTGTGTGTGTGTGAAGGGTTGTCCTTGAAACTTAATAAAATATGGATAATTTCAAAATACTTTAGTGAGAAAAGATCCTTGAGAGTCTCTAGTAATTTAAAATTATGTAGATAAATTACATGAGACAAGAAGTTATAAGAGCCTAATGAATCATTTATTCTGCAGTCACTGCTATTTTATTGACAGGGATGTAGGGAAATGATGTATAAAAAGATTGCTCTGAATAGAATCATCTGTGTAACTTGCACTTAGCCTGATTTAAAGCTATATTAAGCAAACTCTATATTTAGAGGTATGCATTTATGACTTAATTATTACACACTAAACATTACCATTCATGTTAAAGTGTTTTTTAAATTAAAATATTAAAAAGCATTGCTTCATACTTATTTTTACCTCATTGTTCCATATTACTTTATTGAAAACTGCCAAAGGCTTATGCATTAGAATGCCAAGGTGTGTTGCATTAAGAGTTGTTTTAGCAATTGTAATATAAATAGAAATAGTGAGGACAGTAGTGACAGCATATTGGCTTTTGAAGGATTTGGACTAGTACAAGGCTGCTGAGTTAGTGAATTGGTGTGAAGTTTAGAGCAGACAGGTTGTTATTTGGTGAGAGCTGATGCTTGTGATAATCCATTGATCATCTGTTTGATAGTACTGACCTCATCCCAGAGGCGGAGGGCAGCTATGAACATTTGATAAGACCCCAAATTTCAAAACCAAGTTAGAGATGCAAATAAATATTTTCTGTCAAACTCATGAACTTAGAATTATTTCAGTGCTATGTAAATATTGTTACTCATGTGAACTCAACCCTGTGCCCTCAATTCATAGGTAAGGGAACTAGATATTATACCGTACTACAAACAAATATTTGGAAGTTGCACAAATGATCATTAGCCTTCATTTGTTAATTTCTTAAAGTAAAACCTCTTCCAATTTTAAATTCTGTATAAAATTCTCAATGCTTGAGTGTATAAACTGGTACAACATTAAAAAACAAATAAAAACAATTTGGCAGTGTCTCCCAAAATGTAAAATGTGCAAATCATAACAATTGCATTTCTAGAAATTTATCTTCATAAAGTGATTTGACAAATATGAAAAGATGTCTGTTAAGGCTTAGTTATTACAACAATGATCTTAATAGCAAAAAGTTTGAGGGGAGGCTCATTTCTATCAGAAGCGGATTGGTAAAACAAATTCTGGAACATCTACGCAATGGGTTTCACTGTAGCTACTGCAAAGGATGACATGTTCATATTCTTGTGCACAAAAATGCCCATGATCTACTGTTGACTGAAGAAAACAAGGAACAGAAGACTCAGCATCGAAATAATTTTTGTGGAAAAAATATTTGCACATGCATAAAAATGTCAGAAAGAACATGAACATTCTTTATAAGTATTCACCATAGTGGGAGAACTAAAATAAATGAGTTTTTTTCTATAATTCTCTACTTTTTAGATTTGTTTTTAGTATGGGTATATATTACTTTTTAATGAAAAGCTCAAAATATTTCCTACAGATAGTTTTATGGAAACATTAGAAATATTATCAAACAATATTTCCAATTTAAAGAACAGGAAGAAAGATAGGTAGGAAAATATCATGAAACCCTTTTCTTTTCAAGAGCTTCCAATATTCAATATTGATTGAAATATCTAGGCTAACATTTCCCAGTTCACAAAACACTGTATCCTCAAGATGCCCCTTGGAGACAGCTGCTGGGGTGGCACTCACTTTCTGGTATGTTCTCTCTCGGGGTCTGCAGTGCGTGTTGAGTGTGTAGAAGTTCTGGAAAGTTCGCCAATAGGAAACCTGATTGTGTTTAACTTATATTTCCAGACATTTTTAATTTGGTCAACATCTACAGTGCCTATCACAGATGTGTTAAGAAGTGTGGGCCAAGGTAATTCTGGAATCCTGTGCTGTTCATCTTTTTATCTCTCGCTTCTGGTGAGAAACTCGACATGTAATAGGTGCTCAGAAAATATGTGAAATAATAAAGGAAAGAAGGGATGACTGTTCTGGTAAAATCTTAAGCTTTTCCTTATTGGTTACTACCTGTGAGTGAGTGTGTGTCTATAATTAGGAGCTACCTCCAATGAAGAGTGATGCAAACATTAAATTGGCAGTAGAACTTGTGTGTATCTGTGCAATATCTCTGAGTAGATATTTGACTTTATTCCATATTTGACAGCTATTCCATTAATTAAAATAACCCAAAGAATATACTTACAAATGTAGTAAAAAATTAAATCCTTATGGTTTTCAGTCATGGCATGATTTTTTCCCTCTGGAGATTTAAAATCTTTGTCTTGGGGAACTGAGGAGAAAATTCACTTAGTAAATAGGGAAAGGCTTTTTGCTTTCAAAACTTCTGATATCAAGAGAAAAATTCACTTTATCTTTGTAACAGTGAGAAAATAACTCTACACAAGCATTTTTTTCTTTCTTTGGGGTAAAATGAAGATTAATCCTCCCCCCACAATATTTTTCTCATTGATTTTTAGAGTGAGTGGAAGGGAGGGAGGGAGAGGGAGAGGGAGAAGGAGAGGGGGAGGGAGAGGGAGAGGGAGAGGGAGAGGGAGAGGGAGAGAGATGTGAGAGACACATTGATTGGTTGTCTCCTGCTCGCCCCTGACTGGGGCCCAGGATGGAACCTGCAAGCCAGTAGGTGCCTTTGACCTGGAATCAGACACTTTGGTGTGTGGGCCAATGCTCTAACCACTGAGAAACACTGGCCAGGGCAAGATGATTTAAAAAAAATAATAATTTGTGTAAACAAATAAAATTCTCAAAAGATAATGTCTTCAAGGCACTTAGGGGCCATCTTGGCCCACTATTTCTCCTTCTCTGTCTCTATATAATAAAGTTGCAGAGAAAGAAAATAGAAGTAATATTATTACAGTGATGTTCTCTCCAAAGATGGATAGGTATGCTGTAGCATCTACCTATTCATGAAATGGATTCATGTAAGGAAGGGGGCAATCCTCACTGAGTATGGGAGGAGGAAGACCTGCGTCCTCAGCCAAGGTTGTTGTTCTGTTGGTGAAATTACCTGCATTCATCTTATTATTCCTTATTAGACCATCTTTTCCAGGGATGCTCCATTTAACCCACAAATAAAACCAAGCTAATTGAGTCTGTTTACAACCATGGGATTTTCCTGATTTCCACTTGCATGGATGAAGAAAGGACAAAGAGTCATGTGCTTTGAAGCGAAGACAGAATGTCAGGGTCCAGATTTAGATGAGCCACCACACACAGTGGGGGAAAAGGCATGTCCAGCCTCTTGAAATTGACAGTATACCTTGGGTTAGAGTCAGTAGGCCAGCCGGTCATTTGTCCCATTGAATATTGTGTAAGTATTCAATAAATACATTCTGTAAATATTCAATAAATATATTCTGATCAACAAGCAAGAATTCTATATACTTTAAGAATGACATACTACCAGGCAAGCAGCACATTAAGCCTTTTGATATCTAATGCCAAAGAGGAGAGAGCACCAGAGTGAGGAGTGGGCTGCTTGAGCTTCCAGGTCTCACTTACAGAGTCAGTTGCAAGGCTCCAGACGAGAGGGCTGGAAGAAATCAGGGATTTTCACACGGAGCCTAGCAGCTCCAAGGAGGTGAGCTATGCCTTCCCCAAACAGTAAGGTATATTCTGCCAAATAGTGAAGCTATGAGCTGCCCAAGGAACTGATTCATTGATTTTATCCATTTGATAGAGCAAGATTCAGTATAATTTCATCTTTGTATATTGTTAAAAACCTTCTGCTAAAACTATTTGAAAACTTTCTGGATGATTTCATTGATGAGCAAGCCAAACACCTTCATAGACCAGGCAGGTTAACAAAACTGATCAGATCAGCCTGAGGACCAGACATACAAAATGCTGAACTGTGTCAACTAAAAAGCATATGCACTGGTAGAAGGCACATCTGAGATGGGCTCAGTATAACCAGAACATTCAATATTTTCAGGTAAGATGGAAACCTAGACTTTTGAGTACAATTTCCTTGTCTTTTAAGTGCCAGGTGGGCCAAAAAAAACTTGACTCAGTGCGATATCCTACCTGAAGGTTGTCTGTGTGTGACCTCAGGCAAGATTATCTCCAGCTCCAACATTGTTTGATTCCTAAGGAATTTATCAAATTCTTCTTTGCAGGCAGGGTGGAGAGAGGAGAAGGCAATGGAGCCCCAAAAGGAATTTTTATGCACACGTGTCTTGGCCTGCTTTACAGTTATACTCATGGTTTAGTCCTAGCCTGAGTTATGCCCAGTGTGCTGAAATCCTGGGTTTCTGCGCCATTTGTCTGACCCTGGGGGTCTGAAAACAGTGAGCATTATCGAATGAAGGCAATGGGCTGAACAGAGGTCTCATTTAAATCTTAGCTAAAAATCTATTAATTTTCCTCTCGATTAAGGTTTGGGGGAAATACTAATTTGCAAATGTAATAAGCCAGAGGGAAGCTGCAGGCCTCATAGTGATACTGGTATAACCCTTAATTGAACAATTTATTAAAATTTTCAACATCTTTTCTAAAGTCCACTAATAGGTTGTAATTTATCTTAAATCCCAAAGTTTTTTTTTGTCATGATTCTTTTTTTTTTTTATTTTTTTAAAAATATATTTTATTGATTTTTTTACAGAGAGGAAGGGAGAGGGATAGAGAGCTAGAAACATCGATGAGAGAGAAACATCGATCAGCTGCCTCCTGCACACCCCCCACTGGGGATGTGCCCGCAACCAAGGTACATGCCCCTGACCGGAATCGAACCCGGGACCCTTCAGTCCACAGGCCGACGCTCTATCCACTGAGCCAAACCGGTTTCGGCATGATTCTTTTGATCAAGTGATTTAAGATTTCATGTGTCTTGCCCTGCTGGTGTGGCTCAGTGGTTGAGCATCGACCCATGAACTAGGAGATCACAATTTGATTCCCTGTCAGGGCACATGCCCAGGTTTCAGACTTGATCCCCAGCAGGGGGGTGTAGCAGGCAGCCAATTGATGGTTTTCTCTCATCATTGATGTTTCTATCTCTCTCTCCCTATTCCTTCCTCTTTTTGAAATTAATAAGAAAACATAAAATAAAAGATTTCATGTGTCTTCATTTTGTATATGAAAGTACAGACTACTTATTAGTACCCCAACTGAATTATGATTCTACTAGCAAGGACATGTAACTAAGGCTGGCCGAGCTTTCTCAATTCAGTATTTTACTAGGAAAAATGGAAACATTGAAAATGCCTGCGTGCAAATAGAATTCATGCAAGTTGGGGAAGCACAATTTATCAGTGTGTCCTGAGTGTTGTTTGAGTTGTTAGTGATTTTCAGTTATAAATTAGTGTGGGCCTAGTTTCATCATTATCAGTTAAGTTTGCTGTGGACTATTTGGTTAACCCTGTAGTCTGTAATGATGCATATTTTGGATTCTAAATTTGTTGGAGACTGGACTTTAAGACATTCCTGAATTGTGCTATCCTTGTGTAAAACATGTCTATACAAACCAGTCTCATACTTATTTGTATGGTGACAAATCTGTACTGCCTAAGAGCCCATGCGAGCAACGTAAGTCAAGGTAAGTAACATTTTATGTTTATTTTTATGTCTATAGGGCTCCATTTTATAAAATATGAGCATGTTAATAGGCTTGTGTTATTTTATAAAAGTAATTAGTGATTCATAAATGTAACCTCCAGGAATTTATTACCTACGTATTTTTCCACTGGGAAGTGGACACAGGTAGGAGTTTAATATTCCACTTCCTCAATGTGCTGTGGTAAGGAACGTTTGAACACCACTGTTCTATGAGGAAACTGTAACTAGAGACAAGTCCATCATTGAACTCTGAATTTTAAAACATATGACATAGCAAATTAATACAAAATAAAATAAAGCCATTTTTCTGAAATATAATAATAAGGTACAAGACAGGAGACCATGTTATTTGAAAGCCTCCCAATGATGTCTTGTTAAATTCAATTGTCTTTGTGGCTTCTTATATCTCTTTATCTGATGAAAATGCAAGATGCTACATACCAGACATGTGTTTGAGAATCTAGGTCACTGGGTGAACCTTTGTAGGACAACATTTTTGACAGCTCCTCCCAGGATTGTTTAGAAGTAAAAGCAGATTGATGGCGTCTGTGCTGCCAGTCCCCTGCCCCCTCTCTATCCCCAGCCTCAACAATCAATCACAGTGATTGTTCCCACAGAGCCTCAACGTGATGGCAGAATCTGTCTCAGCTCTTCTCCAGTTACCACCTGTGGACAGACTGACACTGGCGCACAGTCAAGAGTCTATGACCAGCCCTGCTGTGACGTAACTTTCTCCAGAATCCCTCTCCTACCCCCAAAACGCCTGCCATAAAATACTTCATTGGAAAATGGGGAAATGAACCAAACTGCGGTTAAATTTAAATAGCAACACGTGTCTAGTGACTACTGTTTGAGATAGTGCGGCATTAGACAATTCTGTCACCTTCCGAGGGTCGCAAGGCATCCTCATTACTTCCCTATGAGCTCAACCCCAACAGCATGCTTTGTGATCCTAAAGCAGGAGGCAGTCATTCCAAGTGGAGAAGGTTTTGGAAACCCTTGTGAAGGGGGTGAATCTGTGTTGGGCTTCGGATGTGTGGTAGAGAGTGAGCGGGTAGCGAAGGATCAAGGGAGGTCTATTCCACCAAAGGAAAGAGAACAAGGGAATGTTAGAGGCAGGTGAGGGGAACAAGGCTGGAGGTGTGGGCAGACCTGAATTGCTGTAGGCCCTAACTATTAGAAAAACTTTGTATTATTCCAATGAAAGAGAAAGCAAGATTGTTTTCTTCGTTACTGTTTTGTAATCTAAGGTACACACATGACCACAGATGGAGAGCTAGGTAAGACGGAAGGAAAGAGTCCCAGTGTCTACAATTAGAGTTTCTATCAAGAGCAAGTCAGTTAATTAACAAAAATGCAGCAACAGCTCTCGGGCCAGACTCCCACTGCTTTCCTCCCAGATCTCCGCTCCCTGCAAGAGGGACCAGCAGTCGGCAATTCTGGAGCACATAGCCAGGGCCAAATAATTACTTGCTGGGTGAATTAAAGAATGAATGCTTCTATTTAATGTTGCATTGAATCCCCCAATAACCTTGTAGATTTTTTTCCCATTTTACTGATTAAAAATATCTTAAAGAAGAGATCATTGACTTTTTTAAGACATGGAGTTTGGGAGGGCAAGTTGAGAGCTTCCCATCTCTGAAAAAGGTTCCATTTATTGAGTCTGGGCTGTGTGTTGGCCCTGGTACAGGCTGTTTCTTAAGATAAGATGTTTGATCTGTACCACAACCCTACATGGTTGGTACCGTGACCTCAGTGTACAAAACCCTGCAAAATGTGGTCAATAATGATAAAGCTGAGAGGCTCCCCGCCGGCGTTCCTTCCGTCACAACCAAGTCCTGCTTTTAGGAGCATCAGCCAGCTGGTCGTGGTCAGTCTAACCCACACAGCGCCTTTCTCTGTGAGGGCCTAGTTCTGCATTGCAGGCAGCTGTCTGGGCACTTAGCTCAGCCATGTCCTGCAATAATTTTGAGTGCCGTGGCTGAGCAATGCTTCAGTCTTAATTTTGTGTGCCCACAGGTCTGGCTGGAAGTGTGCTTTCTTTCCTTATTGGATGAACAGAACCTTATTTTCAAGTATTTTTTAATAGGCTATTGTCTCTCAATGCATTTTTTTTTAGAGTTTGAAGGCCCTTTTTTGTGCTTGCAGACAGGGAAGTAGCAGCAGAGAATGAATCTACATTTATTGGACTCATTTCCACTGGAAGAAAATTCTCTGTAACTGCAATTTCAATTTTTGATGAGATTTTTGGCATTTATCATGTGGAAACTTTATAAATTATCTAGAATATTGTAAAGTGGGCTGACCTTTCCAGTAAGTGGTTTGATCGTTTGCAACAGTGTCTTTTTGCAAACATATGAACTTGCTGTCTTTCAGATAAAACTTTCTAAACCTGTAGCCCAATAGCGTGTTAGGTAGAAATTGCTTATGTAATCAGGCCTGATGTCTCCCTTTGCAAGTCCTCTTATCAGCAAAATAAATTTCTTCCTCTCTTCTGCAATATCCCCATGGCCAGTGATGGCAGCTTCCTGACACAGTTCACTCTTCCTAGGACTCCATTGCTGATCAACATGGTGCCCTTAGTATTTCAGTCCAGATTCAACCTCTGAGTCCTTCCAAGCCCTGCTCAGGCACTGAGTTGGTAAAAGAGAGGGAAATGATTTCAGAAACAATAATAACAACCACCCTCAGGACCGCTGGCCTGTGCTTACAGGTAACTGATTTCCCCTCAAAGTGGACCATGCTACTCATTTAAAAATAATGATTTAAATGATTAAACATGTGGATACAAACAAAGTATTTAGAATGAGTCCTGAGACAGGGTAAGTACTCGTCATTGTGTCGCACCTGTGTACAGCATTGGGATTTAAAGAGTTGCCTTGCTTGCAGGATTTTTACCTGACCTTGACTCTGGGCCAAGTAGTTGTAGGGCTAAGAGCAGGTGGGTGTATAAGTAAAAACAGGAGTTCATATATCAGCTCTATTTTATCATGCTCTAAGTGTGGGCAATTCAATGCCACTCCCCCTGCCTCATCTATGAAGTGCAGATTTCTGTTTATAAAATCTCTACCTTAAGTGAGAAATAGAGAAGATGTCTGTTCTACACCTTCCACAGAGTAGGCGTCTAGTACTTGGCATCTCCTTATATTGTTATACAAATATATGAATGTCAAAGCAAAGATGGTATAGAAGGACTACTTGACACTAACACATTCACCCATAATAGTTTATTGCAGTGGTCAGCAAACTCATTAGTCAACAGAGCCAAATATCAACAGTACAACGATTGAAATTTCTTTTGAGAGCCAAATTTTTTAAACTTAAACTTCTTCTAACGCCACTTCTTCAAAATAGACTCACTCAGGCCATGGTATTTTGTGGAAGAGCCACACTCAAGGGGTCAAAGAGCCGCATGTGGCTCGCGAGCCATGGTTTGCCGACCACTGGTTTATTGTATAAAAGGATGCACATAGAAATTTTACAACTTGGGCTCTTTTTACTTGCTTTATGAACACATTGAGTTTTCTGACACTTTTCCATGTACTCAGAAAAGACAAGTGATAGGGATTTTATGGCTAATCTCTGCTCCGGAATCCGTAATGACTAGCCTTGAGTTCTAAGTCAATATAAACAGGCCAATATTTATAGCATCCTTTCTCCCAATAGCACTCTAATCAATAAGTTTGGCAGAGTCTGTATGACCCCCCAAAATAGGGAAGTTTGGCTAATTAATTTAAACATCTGGCCAATAACTTATTAATAGGAAAAAGTCCAAAATTTAGCAACAGCCCAAAAGTTAGCATTGGTGCTTTATGATTCTCAAAATGGATTATAAGTTTATTATAACTCTATTCAAAGAACTACTAGTCAAATGGAATATAATAAAATCCATCAATACTTCATCAGCTGCTTTTTTAATTAACTGTGTTGTTTTTATAATAACACATTAACTCTTTATCATAGGACCCAACTTCTAATGGAAGAAATCCAGGTATATACTGATAAACACAATGGTAAATGTCCATTGCTTGCATCCTAGGGTCCCATTTTTGTATACTCCTACGTATACCTCATATTTTCTGCTTGCTCTGAATACAAAATGATATCTTTGTATATTAAGAGTTGCCTAGGTATCATGGTGTCCAATATTTTGAACCTTAGCCAAAAAAAGTGCCAATATTTCTTATGTTTTAAGTCTCTAGGTAATTTGTTTAAGCATGAAAGAGTAGCCTATACAGATAGAAGCATGGATTAAAGATATTTAAAATGATGATAAATTTGCAATTAGTGTTTCAAAGTCTCCTGAGCACCGTATCCAACAGGCAAGGGTGCTCCACTGAAGAGGTCAAAGCCTTACAGAAGCCTTGCAAGCTGGTTGGTAAAACTGTCTTTTTTTACTGTCCTCATTAACACACTTCAAAAATGCTCTTAAGTATTTCTGGTGAGCAGAGGATTGGAGTAACTTTACAATAGTGTAAAGAATTTATTATAATCTTTTCATACATCTATTTATATTCAATTTGACATTAATAGGTTGGCACAACAAACCAGAGTTAATTATATTTAATTAAATTGTTGAAAAGAAGGGTAGTTTGTTATTATTATAAACAGAAGGCTTTATTGATGTACTTGTTTGTATGAATAAGATCTGGTGCAAAGTTCTTTCTTCTGTATATGGCATTATTAATCAACAGAAAGCAATATAAAAATGCTAATTCAAGGCAGTTGTCATTTTAATAGAAGCTTCACATAGTGTTTGTAATATATATCCAGTGTTAGGTAAATGCAATGGGATTCCTGCCAAAACAGACATCCCCGTTTTTCTCCTGTGCCTCCTGAGAAGCTCCAAGACCATCTGTCCACCCCTCTTTACATCTTTGGAGGGGTTGTTTGGGATGGAGGGGTAAGATCTTGGTCAAGGCTTTCATTAAATATATATATTTCAAATGAGACCTGAAGAAGTAGGAAGGGCTAAACAAGACTTAAGGCTGGATTTGGGAAAGCAAAGAATTTTAAGCAACATTGACATCATTATGAAGACCCGGAAGCGGAAAGGAAGATACACTAGAAAAATCTGAGGAAGGTCAGAAGATCAGGGAAAAGGTACAACTATGAGACGGATTAATGAATGCAGGTAAAAATGTTTTGAAGACAGCAGGAGACAAGCAGTGGAAGCTGACATTGGAATAAAAAAGTTAGTTAACACTCCTCATTTGTGTCTGAGATTTATATATACCCTAAATATAGATTTTTATTAAGTATGTACTATATGCCTGGCACTGTGTTAATGATTCAATATTATTTCACTAATCCTTACACTTACCACAGTAAGGCAGCTGCTCTTATTCTTTTCTTTCTACTGGTAAGGGAGGTAAAGCTCAGAGAGTTTGAATATCCTGCCCAAAGTGCAGAGTTAAAAGAGGCAAAGCCAGGTTCTGAACTGGGGTGATTTGGCTCCATATCACATGCTCTACTGGCTATAATACTGAAATCCCCTTCTCGGCCAGTATCATCAGTGTTAGTTGTGATGGACATTATTGAGATGGAAATACATGTACCTCATAATAGGCGAACTCAGTGATTTGCAACTGGTGTGCTACAAGAAATTAGAAAACCTGCAATACTTGACTATTTAGTCAGGGGCACTGACCTCTTTTCCCTTAGATTGTCAAATAAAAAAAAATGATAACAGCCAACACAACAATAGACATCCAATGTGAATGAATCAAAATTATACCTATAGTTTGTTAGATCAGGAAAAATATAATGTATTTTTTGTTGTGTCACAGAATTTTAGTAATTACTTTATTGTGCCATGAGATAAAAAATGTTGACAATTGCGCAGCTGGGTGATGCTATGGTAACCTTTCAAATCTCAATGGCCAAAGGCATTAAGAGTTAGTTCTTGCTCATGCCCCTGCCCACTGAGGCTGAGTGGAGCACGTGTGCCAGGTTATCTTCCGCCCATGATTAGGAGCAGCATCTGTTTGAAATGGCACTGTTCATCATGGCAGAAAAAAAGAGAGTTTGAAGGGGTAGAGGAGGAACAGGAATTTCTTCCTACCCTTCTACATTCTTCCAGCTGGGCTAATAATCACATTAACATGAGGAGACAGATTAATAGGAGAAAATGACCACATTTATTACATATGCATGTATGGGGGTTTCCTAAGAATATGGGACCTGGGACAGATTAGGCAATTCAGGCTTCTAGGCCACCATGAGCCAAGGAGAAATGGGGGGTAGTGGTGTGGGACTTCAAAGACAGAAAGGCAATTCACATGGAGAAGGAAGAGCAGAATAAACGTTTGCTGGGCATCTTCAATAGTGGGACACAGCAGAGACTGATCACGGGGCCACCCTGCGTCCTTCTATCACACAGTCCATGTTGCACTGCTTCTCTGTGGCGACAGCTCCCCTCCTGGAGCAGCTCCTCTAGCAGTTGTGGGGAAGGTCAACGTTTTCTGATGAGTCTTTTGTTTATTGAAAATAACAAGTTTAAAACAATTGAGATCTTGAAAAGGCATATTTGGGGATGGCAAATTCTGCTCTGCCTCCGTCCCCACATTGAAACTTCAAATAAGAAGTTCCACAGTCTGAAAGCGAAGTTAGTCGATTGCTCCATATCTTACTGAACTGATGACTCAGTTCTGAGATTAGGTCGGTAGCATTGAACAGCTGTGTCTCTTTTCAGAAGGGGTGATGCCGGTGGGCTCCCCAAACAGGCCTATGCTGTGTAAGCAAGCACTCAGGTATTTAAGAAGAGGCATTTCTTATAATGGAAACAAACACATTGGAGCGAGTTATAAGCCAGCGTCGGAGTCCTGAGAGCTCCAGTGGGAAAGAGGTCGGATGGCAGGCTTGAATGGTCTTTTGCAGTTTCCAATGTCTCTGATGATGTCATTGAGTATCAGGCAAACTTTTTAGTAGCTTATACAGCAGGCAGGCCTGGATTGTCTAAGCATGGATTCTGCAGCAGTTTCTCTGAAGTTTATGTCAAGGTGAGCTGTAGTTTGCAGGGCTTTGGGAAATAAGCAGTTTTAGTTTTCAATGATTCCAAGTCAAAAGTGAGGGAAAATTAGAAATGTTAGTTTAGAAAGTTGGAAACAAATATTTGAGAAAACGCAAAGAATTCAGGATCCAGTTCAGTATGCAGCTAATAACCAAAACCTCAAGGAAGTTAATAAAACTAGAATTTAATATCCATACTTGTATGTTATAGTTTCTATTGAAACTAATTTTTCAATCTAAAATCCTCTCTATTGTACCAAAGATAGACAAATTAAGACTGATTTATTTGCAAAATTAGTCTAGTTTTAATAAACCTGTACTGGTATTTGTATAAGTACAACAAGAATAGCAATTGATCTTATAGGCTCTTTTAAATCTGTTAGCCATCAAACTCGCCTACAGTACCTTTAGATTTGATGAATTCCTTCCTCTCTTCTTAAGGTTCCCCAAATATCCTGAGGTTTCTGAACCTGGCAGGAAGTAACTTTTCTGGAAACCCTGTAAGCAAGGTACCAAGCTGTTTTCCAGGGTTTTATTATTATTATTATTATTATTATTATTATTATTATTATTGGCTTCCATGAGTCTGTCCTGGTTCCTTAAGGCTGTCTGGTCATATCCAGTCTATGCATTCGCAGACATGACATTCCAGTCCAAGCCTTGGTGATATGACTCGTTTCCAATTGTGCCCTGCTACAAAGAGAACTTGTTCTTCTTAAACTTATGCAAATAACTATAATGCCATGAAAAATAAGGTTACTCACTAAGAGTTTCCAGATTCTTCAGTGATCAGGTAGGAGAAAGGAGTTAAATGTTTTAATTCATTAAAAGGTGTAGTTTATCAAATTGTTCTAAATCATAGATAGCTTAAGAGAAAAAGTTTCCTTAAGTTTGGCAAACAGAGATTTTAAAAATCAGTAATATTTCAAATAAAAGTAATAAAAATTATAATCATCCTCATCAATTCAGTCCCACATAATTAATTCTTATTTATCTTGATATTTTATCAGTAGCTTTATGAAGCCATCATTTCCCCCCACTAGATTTCTGTAACTTTTTACCTAGTTCGATGCATGATCTGAAATTGTATCAGAAACCTGTATGTTATAGTGTCAGAGTCCTCTTCATAAGTCTCTCTGAAGATAAAATATATGTATATGCAAAAGCATCCCAGTAATACAATGGCTCTCTGTAAGTGACAATGACTGAAAATACCCAAGGTTAAAGATAATGCAATTGACTACAGAATTTGTTTAAGACACAAAACATTTTAAGGAAATAGCTAGAATTATCTATATACTAGGGGCCCGTTGCATGAAGATTCGTGCAATAGGCCTTCCTTCCTGTGGCTGCCTGCACTGGTTTTCCTCCGGCACTCAAGACCTAGGCCTTCGCTCCGGCCGCATCAGCGAAGCCAAGCCTCTTTAGTTTTCAGTCTTCAGTCTTCAGTCTTTGCTCCATGCCTGTGTATGCAAATTAACCCTCCATCTTTGTTGGGTTAATTTGCATACCCACTCCTGATTGGCTGGTGGATGTTGCGAAAGTACTGTCAATTTGCATATTTCTCTTTTATTAGTGTAGATATAAAACCCTAAGTGACTGGACGACCAGATGAGGGATGACTGGTAGCTATGATGTGCACTGACCACCGGGGGCAGACGCTCATTGCAGGAGCTGCCCCCTGGTGGTCAGTGTGCTCCCACAGAGGGAACACCACTCAGCTGACCTATGGGCACCAGACATGAGCCTCTCCCCCTGTGCACCCCTCCCCACCAATGAGCTGGCAAGTAAGGCAGGGCTGCAGTGGCACTGAGGTCCACTGACCCCCACAGGCCAGGCCGAGGGACCCCACCGGTGCACAAATTCATGCACTGGGCCTCTAATAAGTGATAACATTATACCAGGCATTTGAGAATTTCAGAAATTTCATATAATTTTGGAATATTTATATTAATAATATTACCCATATAATATACCCTAGAAGTTTATAATCTCATATTTGAAAATGATTCAACACACCCAATAAAGCTAATTAGTTTAATGTTTCTCTTTCATCAGGAGAGAGAATAAATCTCTTGAGGTGTTCCAGGGGCCCTCTAAAATACCTCAGAATTATTTCCAGGTCAAGAAAAATACCATTTAAAATTTGAATATTGGGAAGTAGATTTTTTTTTTTTTTGGTCAAAATATGTTGAAAAGCTTTGGACATTTAATGAAAAAGATCACTGATTATTATGAAACAACTAGAGGCCTGGTGCACGAATTCATGCATGGGTGGGGTCCCTTGGCCTGGTCAGTGATCAGGGCCAATCAGGGCCAGGTCAGTCGAGGCCTACTGGCTGGGGGGAGGGACTGCAGGCAATGGGACCTGCCAGTTGGGGGGAGAAACATGGCGTGGGAGGTAGGCCAGCGGCCCCGAGGAGGGACCCAGCCCTTGGTCCCCCTGGGAAAGGGACTGCATCTGCCACCACCCATCCCCAGTTCCCTGTCCCAGCCCAGGGCCGGAAGGCCTTGGTGGGGTCGGGAGAGAAGGTGATGATTGCCGGGCCAGGTGCGGAAGGAACAGACACTGGATGCCGATGCCAATGCCACCAGCTAGCTGCGGGAGTGGGCAGCACTGACCACCAGGGGGCAGCTCCTGTGTTGAGCATCTGCGCCCTGATGGTCAGTGCATGTCATAGTGACTGGTCAACCGGTCGTTCTGGTTGTTCTGGTTGTTCAGTCACAATGGTCACTTAGGCTTTTATATATATAGATACTTAACTATCCACTTACCAGGGGTGGGGAACCTTTTTTCTGCAAGGGCCAAAATTATCAACTTAAAAACTAGCCTGCTATATTTAGTCAATCATTTAATTAACTCACCCCTAATACCTTTGCAGGGCCAGACCAAATGATTTTGAGGGCCTTATAAGGCCTGTGGGCCAGATGTTCCCCACTCCTGATATAAACAGAGTAACAAAAAAATTCAAACGCAAATACCTAAGGTTACATTATTGTTAGCAAAACTTTAGCTTTTACTATTGAGAATATTTAGTTTTTTAAGTGATCAAGGACCTGATTAAGACAACATAAACCATAGAAATTTATTTTGATAAAACACAAATACTTGCTTTCTAGGCAGAAAACTTTCACAATATGTTATTAGGACCAGACCAATAGTCCAGAAAAACTTTGTCCTTTTTTAAAAAGGAAGAAAAGCATTTAGATTCATGTGCTAAATTTGTTTAAATCACAAACCATCTACAACTTTCCTTATGGAATTTAGTTAGTCTCTTATTCAGAAATAGCCAGTTTATTTTAGGACAAATCACTTCTAAATTCCCCCCAAAATGTATCTCTATAACTTATATCTTCCATTACTAAAAACACTATTTTTCTTTCATTTCAATTAGAGTTCTTAACACTTAGCAATCTTAATTTCTAAAGACAACTAAAGTAAGCAATTATGAATCAGCCAGTATTCTGTAGATTGGCAAATCTATGAATACATTTCAGGATCCTTAGACACAAAGGCTTTTATTAATAGGCAAATGTTATGTCATAATTTTTAGAAATACGTGTTTCCTCAATGAAAGAGCAAGATATTTTTATTAACAGATCCAAATTTATCTTTTAATGTCTTACTAATAAGAAGTCAAAAATAAACTTAGACTTATTTAACAATTAATGTTTACCAAATGATCTTATTTGATAATGAGCTAGATTAGTGATTTTTAACCTCTTTCATCTCATGGCTCACATGAACTAATTACTAAAATTCTGTGGCACACCAAAAAATATATTTTATTTTTTGCTGACCAACAAAAAAAAAATAAGTATAATTTTGATCCATTCACATCAGACAGCTACTTGTCATTTTTTTTTTATTTGACAATCTAAGGGAAAAGAGGTCAGTACCCCTGACTAAATAGTCAGCATTGTATGTTTTAAAAATTCTTGTGGCACACCGGTTGGAAATTGCTGACCTAGATAGTCAATAAGTTCTATTATTTAACTTAGTAAAATGCTATGTTTTCAAGTTACCAAAAGATTTTGGAAACTACTTTGAAGTACATAGACTATGACATATAATTATTGCTAAAATGTTTTACTTTGAAAATCTTTTTATCCTACTTACACTGTTTAGTTTATTAATCCTTAACAATTTTGTTTAGATTACCCATGAAAACTCCATGAGACATCAAAATCATTTATCATTCCAAGTTTTTTCCTGCTGACATATTTTGTAAGAGATAATATGAACTTATTTTTGTAAACCAAGGTAAGATAAAAGTATAATATTTAAGTCTAACTCTAATGACATGCCTATTTTAATTAAACCAACAAATTATAAATTAAATTAAATTCTGAATATTTTCCCCAAATCACAGGAACCTGAAGAACATTTTGGGTTAGTTTCTATTATATATTTGAGAATTTTTATATAACTGTATATGTTTAAGTGATTAAATAGTGCTATTTTACCAATTAGCAATATCATCCACAGGTGGAAAAATAGCACATCATACATAAAACATGCAGAGAAGCAAACAAACAGAGACCACAAGCACAAATAGTAACTAATATTTGTAGAGACAACAGTTAAGATTTTTATTTGCCTTTGAAAAATAATTTTTAAGGAGGCTGGAGGGGTAGACTTAAGCCAGGAAGACATTTTAGTCACTTGTGCTATTAAAAATCTCCCAATTTCCCCCTCCCCCTCTTTGGACAGTGTTTATATCCCTGATTGTTCACAGGAGGGTCTGGGGAGTTGCTGAGGAGGCTCTAAAGATTTCCTATCAGACTTTGAAAAATCAGCTTCAAATTTTGCCAAACTTCTGATCACAGAGTTAGTAAATCCTTTCAAAATATCCTGTTAAATATTTCATTGTAATCTCTGCCATCCAGCCTTTTAAATTTATCCAAACTGGGGTAAATAGGGATGACTTGTTTGGGGCCCTTTGATTTTAGGGGGACAAATAGAGGCTCCCTTTGGCCCATCCAGCCTCTGGTAGTGCTGTTTTAAAATCTTTATTTTGATATTTATGTTCATTTTGTTTATCCAATTTTTAATAACTACCTAAATATTTCTCTCCTGCAGGGATTAGTTCTGTAACTACCCTTTTTATATTTCTTCTTTGTTCCACATCTATTAATATTTGCTTATACACCTTATTTTTTTTCTTCTTAAATGCCAAACAATTATACTCCCAAAGTCCTGACTTATTTATTGATTTATTTCTTTACAATATCTGCAGAAATTTGAAGGCCAATTGAAAGGGGTCTGAGCAGACTTTGATTTTAGTTCTAATTTCAGTCCTTTCATCTTGTTGAAGGAGTCTTAATGGCTATTTGTTATACCAAATGAGGGCTCTATGAACAGTTTTCAAGTTAGAAGTTTTTCTAATTCAAAGAATCCATCATTTGGCCACTGCCAATGAGTAGGACTTTAAAAGAAATTCAGCCCAGCCGACGTTGCTCAGTGGTTAAGTGTCGACCTGTGAACCAGGAGGTCAAGGTTCGATTCCAGGTCAGGGCACATGCCTGGGTTGTGGGCTTGATCCCCAGTGTGGGGTGTGCAGGAGGCAGCCAATAAACGATTCTCTCTCATCATTGATGTTTCTATTTCTCTCTTCCTCTCTCTCTTCCTCCCTGAAATCAATAAAAATATATATTTTAAAAGAAATTCAAATGAATAAGCCTTTTATGAGTTAAGGAAGCAAGAGGTGTCCACAAGAGAGTGCCGATGATGCAGTGCCACAGATCTATAAAAATTCCTGCCTGTGTTAGCTTAAGAAAGATGAAATGACCTGTCTTTCAACAGCTGTTCCAAAACACGAGGAACCATGTTTCCCCCTTTGAACAGAATAACATTTTATATTTCCCGAGCTTGGACCCACAGCCTATTCAGCTGCCCGCGCCAGGGGCATATGCATCCTCCAGCTGGCCGAAAAAGGAAGAGGAAAAGGATGCACAGAAAACAGAACTCACCCTGACTGGTTTGGCTCTATGAAAAGAGCATCGGCCTGTGGACTGAAGGGTCCCAGGTTCGATTCCGGTAAAGGGCATGTACTTTGGTTGTGGGCACATACCCAGTAGGGAGTGTGCAGGAGGCAGCTGATCGATGTTTCTCATTGATGTTTCTAATTCTCTATACCTTTCCCTTCCTCTCTGTAAAAAATCAATAAAGTATATTTTTTTAAAAAAGAAAACAGAACGCAAAATCTTTACCAGGTCACACTACCCCAGTAGACTAGTTTCACCAGTATTTTCTCCAGCTAATCTAAATTTAGAAAGATACAAACGTTTTATTGCTCTCCCCTTTCCCCCCTCCTTCGCCCTCCCCACTGTACCCACAGATACAGATCCCAGGAGACTAAAAAGATGAGGAAAAGCTTATCTGTTGGCCAGTTCCATTGTCAGACACCCAGGTCCTCTCAGCTGCAGTCCCCTTAGGAAAAGTGGTTTCTCAGCTGGGAAGTTCCCTTGGCTGGCTCGCCAGAACTATGGGGGAGGAAAAACAAATTTCTTCCCACCTTTCTAAGTTCCCCTGGCTGCTCAAGTTAACATGAGATACATTAACAGGAGAAAATGACCAAGTTTATTATGTATTTACAAAAGGGTTTCCCTAAAAATACAGGATCCAAGGGCAGATCAGGCAGATAGGCTTCTATGCCTCCTTGAGCTAAGGAGAAGGGGAGCGGGCATTGGTTTGGGACTTCAAAGGGCAGGAAGGCGATTCACACAGAGATGGAAAGGCCAGGCCATCTGTAACAATGGACACAAAGAGGTCTGTGATCAAAGAGGCCTTGCTAGGTTCCTCTGGGTCTATTACTCATGAGTTCATATTAAACTGTAGTTATCTCTGATGATACCTCCCTTCCTGGAGCAGGTCTTTTATCTAAGTTCCTTTAGGCAATAAAGGGACAGTTTCTAAGATTTTTCTGAGTATTTAGTTTCTTGAAAATGATATCTAGAAAAGGCATACTTTGGGATGGCAAACTCTTTCCTCTACAGATAACAAAGCAAGTAAGTGCTTCTGCTTAGAAGTAGCACATCTCATTCTGCTCCCACTCATTGGCCAGATGTCATAAGGCTCAACCCAACTGCAAGGGCCCAGGCAGAGCAATGGGAGCATGTGTGGGGAAGGCAGGCAGTGAGGGACATTTGGTGAGCAGCATTCATGACAACCATAAAATGCCTTAGTGGTTAGGAAATGATATTTTCTTTATTACAATGGTCTTCCTATTTTAGACTAGAGGCCCGGTGCACAAAATTCATGCACGAGGGGGGGGGGGACCCTCAGCCCAGCCTGCACCCTCTCCAATCTGGGACCCCTCGAGGGATGTCCGACTGCCCAGTGGGATCAGGCCTAAACGGGCAGTCGGACATCCCTCTCACAATCCAGGACTGCTGGCTCCCAACTGCTCGCCTGCCTGCCTTCCTGATTGCCCCTAACCACTTCTGCCTGCCAGCCTGATCACCCCCTAACCACTCCCCTGCCAGCCTGATTGATGCCTAACTGCTCCCCTGCCAGCCTGTTTTCCCCTAACTGCCCTCCCCTGCAGGCCTGGTTAACCCTAACTGCCCTCCCCTGCAGGCCTGGTCACCCCTAACTGCTCTCCCCTGTAGGCCTGGGTCCCCCCCAACTACCCTCCCCTGCAGGCCTGTTCATCCCTACCTGCCCTCCCCTGCAGGCCTGGGTCCCCCCCAACTGCCCTCCCCTGCAGGCCTGGTCACCCCTAACTGCCCTCCCCTGCAGGCCTGGTTGCCCCCAACTTCCCTCCTCTGCTGGCTTGGTCACCCCTAACTGCCCTCCCCTGCAGGCTTGATCGCACCCAACTGCCCTCCCTTGCAGGCATAGTCCCTCCCAACTGCCCTCCCCTGATGGCCTGATCACCCACAACTGCCGTCCCTTGCTGGCCATCTTGTGGTGGCCATTTTGTGTCCACATGGGGGCAGGATCTTTGACCAATGGGGGCAGCCATCTTGTGTGTTGGAGTGATGGTCAATCTGCATATTACTCTTTTATTAGCTAGGATAGAGGCCTGGTGCATGGGTGGGGGCCAGCTGGTTTGCCCTGAAGGGTGTCCCGGATCAGGGTGGGGGTTCTCTTGGGCCATGGGGTGGCCTGGGCGAGGGGCCTGTGGTGGTTTGCAGGCCGGCCACGCCCCCTGGCGACCCAAGCGGAGGCCCTGGTATCTGGGGTTTATTTATCTTCTACAATTGAAACTTTGTAGCCTGGAGCAGAGCCAAGCCTTCTGCTTGCTCTGTGGCGGCAGCCATTTTTTTGGGGGATTTATGTATCTTCTATAATTGAAACTTTGTAGTCTTTTTTTTTTTTTAATATATTTTATTGATTTTTTACAGAGAGGAAGGAAGAGTGATAGATAGTCAGAAACATCGATGAGAGAGAAACATCGACCAGCTGCCTCCTGCACACCTCCCACTGGGGATGTGCCCGCAACCAAGTTACATGCCCCTGACCGGAATCGAACCCGGGACCCTTCAGTCCGCAGGCCGACGCTCCATCCACTGAGCCAAACCGGTTTTGGCGAAACTTTGTAGTCTTAAGCGGAGGCCTGGGCCAGCCAGGGTGTGGGGAAAGCTTGGCTTCCTCCATCACCAGGGGCAACCCTAGCCTCCTGCTCTTTCCAGCTCTGTGGCTGCTGCCATTTCTGTTTGGGTTTATGTATCTTCTATCATTGAAACTTTGTAGCTTTGAGTGGAGGCCTAGGCCGGTAAGGGCAGGCGGAAAGCTTGGCTTCCTCCATTGCCGGGGAAACCCAAGCTTCTCTCCTGCTCTCTGTGGCCGTAGTCATCTTGGTTGAGTTTATTTGCATATTCGTTCCTGATTGGCTGGTGGGCGTGGCTTGTGGGTGTAGTGGAGTGATGGTTAATTTGCATGTTACTCTTTTATTAGATAGGATATCCAAGTTTAGCTATCTTAGCTTATTTTAGTATTAGTTTTTTTGAATTTTTAAGTTTTATTTTTTTATTTTTATTAAATTTACTGGAGTGACATTGGTTAACAAGATTATATATGTTTCAGATGTACAATTCTATAATACATCATCTATATATTATACTGTATTTATTATCCAGACTCATGTCTCCTTCCATCACCATTTATTTTGCCTTTACCCTCTTCTACTTCCCCTATCTCCCTTTCCCTTTGATTATCACCATAATGTTGTCTGTGTCTATGAGGTCTTTTTTGTGCTTAATCCCTTCACCTTTTTTTTACCTAGCCCTAGTCCTTAACTCCCTACCCCTGACAGCTGTCAGTCTGTTCTCTGTATCTATGAGTTTGTTTCTAATTTGTTAGTTTATTTTGTTCGTTAGATTCCACATACGAGTGAAATCGTGGCACTTGTCTTTCTCTGACTTATTTCTATAGCATAATACTCTCCAAGTTGATTCATGCTCTTGCAAAAGAAAAGATTTCCTTCTTTTATATGGCCAAGTAATATTCCACTGTGTAAATGTACAACAGCTTTTTAAAATCTATTCATCCTGCTTCAAATCTTGGCTTTTATGCATAACACTACAATGAACATAGGGGTGCATATGTTCTTTAAATTAGAGTTTTAGATTTCTTTGGATATATTCTCAGAAGAGGAATTACTGAGTCATAAGCCAGTTCCATTTCTTTATTTTTTGAGGTAACTTTATACTGCTTTCCAGTGGCTGCACCAGTCTGCATTCCCACCAGCAGTGCACAAGGGTTCCCTTTTCTCCACATCGTCACCAACACTTGTTTGTTGATTTATTGATGACTAGAGGCCCGGTGCACAAAATTCGTGCTTGGGGGGGGGGGTGTCCCTTAGCCCAGCCTGCACCCTCTCTAATCTGGGACCCCTCGAGGGATGTCCGACTGCCCGTTTAAGCCCGATCGCGCTGGATCACCCACAACTGCCCAGAGGGATCGGGCCTAAATGGGCAGTCGGACATCCCTCTCACAATCCAGGACTGCTGGCTCCCAACTGCTCGCTTGCCTGCCTTCCTGATTGCCCCTAACCACTTCTGCCTGCCAGCCTGATCACCCCCTAACCACTCCCCTGCCAGCCTGATTGATGCCTAACTGCTCCCCTGCCAGCCTGTTTTCCCCTAACTGCCCTCCCCTGCAGGCCTGGGTCCCTTCCAACTGCTCTCCCTTGCAGGCCTGGGTCCCTCCCAACTGCCTTTCCCTGCAGGCCTGGTCGCACCCAACTTCCCTCCTCTGCTGGCTTGGTCACCCCTAACTGCCTTCCCCTGCAGGCTTGACCGCCCCCAACTGCCCTCCCTTGCAGGACTGGTCCCTCCCAATTGCCCTCCCTTGCTGGCCATCTTGTGGTGGCCATCTTGTGTCCATATGGGGCAGGATCTTTGACCACATGGGGGCAGCCATCTTGTGTGTTGGAGTGATGGTCAATCTGCATATTACTCTTTTATTAGATAGGATAGAGGCCTGGTGCACAGGTGGGGGCCAGCTGTTTTGCCCTGAAGGGTGTCCCGGATCAGGGTGGGGGTTCCCTTGGGGCATGGGGCGGTCTGGGTAAGGGGCCTGTGGTGGTTTGCAGGCCGGCCATGCCCCCCAGTGACCCAAGCGGAGGCCCTGGTATCTGGAGTTTATTTATCTTCTACAATTGAAACTTTGTAGCCTGGAGCGGAGCCAAGCCTTCTGCTTGCTCTGTGGTGGCAGCCATTTCTACTGGGATTTATGTATCTTCTATAATTGAAACTTTGTAGCCTTAAGTGGGGCCTGGGCCGGCCAGGGTGTGCAGAAAGCTTGGCTTCCTCCATCGCCGTGGAAACCCCAGCCTCCCTCCTGCTCTCTGTGGCCATAGCCATCTTGTTTGGGTTTATTTGCATATTTGCTCCTGATTGGCTGGTGGTGTGGCTGGTGGGCATGGCCTGTGGGTGTAGCAGAGTGATGGTTAATTTACATATTACTCTTTTATTAGATAGGATAGCCATTCTGACAGGTGTGAGGTGATATCTCACTGTGGTTTTAGTTTGCATTTCTCTGATGATTCATGGCTTTAAGCATCTTTTCATATGTCTATTGGCCATTTGTATGTCCGCTATGAAGAAATGTCTATTCAAGTCCTTTGCACACTTCTTAATTAGTTTCTTTGTTGTTGTTTTTTTTTTGGTATTGAGTTTTATAAATTAATTATTAATTTTGGATATTAAGCCTTTATAAGATGTATTGGTGAATGCATGCTCCCATTCAGTGGTTTGTGTTTTAACTTTGTTGATGGTTTCCTTTGTTGTGCCAACACTTTTTAGTTTGATGTAATCCCATTTGTTTATTTTTGTTTGTTTGTTACCCTTGCCCAAAGAGATATATCAGAAAAAATATTGCTACAAGAAATGTCTGCTATTTTACGCTTGTGTTTTCTTCTAGGATTTTTATGGTTTTGAGTCTAATATTTAAGATTTTGATCCATGTTGAGTTTATTCTTGTGTATGGAGTGCTAGGTGGTCTAGTATCATTTTTTTGCATGTATCTGTTTAATTTTCCTCAAACCATTTCTTGAATAAACTATCTTTACCCCATTGTATATTTTTGCCTCCTTGGTCAAATATTAATTGACCATAAAGATGTTGGTTTATTTCTGGGCTAGAGACCATAAAGATGTGGGTTTATTTCTGTTCCATCCTATCTAATAAAGAGGGAATATGCTAATTGACCATCACACCCTCACAAGATGGCAGCATCACAGCCAATAAAGAAGGAATATTCTAATTGACTGCCACACTCTCATAAGATGGCAGTGCCCACAGCCACAAGATGGTGGTGCCCAGTCCCCTCAGCCCCGCCTCATCCATCCAGAGTCCCCCAGTCCCCTCAGCCGCATCTCACCCAGTCCTCGCAGCATCTAGCCTCATCCAGCCTCAGTCCCCCAGTCCCCACAGCCCTCAGGGGAAGGCAGTTAGGGTCAATCAGGCCGGCATGGGCACAGTTAGGAGGCTATCAGGCTGGTGGGCAGAGTGGTTAGGGGCAATCAGGCAGGCAGGCAGGCGAGTGGTTAGGAGACAGCAGTCCCGGATTGTGAGAGGGATGTCCGACTGCCAGTTTAGGCCCGATCCCAGATCCTGTGGGATAGGACCTAAACCAGGAGTCGGACATTCCCCAAGGGGTCCCAGATTGGAGAGGGTGCAGGCTGGGCTGAGGGACACCCCCGCCCCCCATGCACGAATTTCATTCACTGGGCCTCTAGTTGATATATATGTCTGATTTTATGCCAGTACCCTGCAGTTTTGATTTTGTGGCCTTGTAATATAGTTTGATATCAGGTAGCATGATTCCTCTAAATTTGTTCTTCTTTCTCAGGATTGCTGTGGTTATTCAGGGTCTTTTGTGGTCTGTATACATTTTTGGAATATTTGTACTTGTTCTGTGAAATACCCCATTGACATTTCCATAGGAATTTTATTGAATCTATAGATTGCTTTGGCTAGTATGAACATTTTGATGATGTTAATTCTTTCTATTCATGAACATAATATAGACTTCCACTTATTGTTATCTTCTTCAGTTTCTTCCTTCAGTGTCTTATAATTTTCTGAGTACAGGTCTTTTACAGACTTGGTTAAATATATTCCTAGGTTTATTTATTTTTATGCAATTGTAAATGGCATTTATTTTTTTTAGTTTTCCTTTCTGACAGTTCATTATTGGTATATAAAAATGCAACTGATTTCTGGGTGTTTATTTTGTGGCCTGCTATGTAACTGAATTCATTCTTTAGTTTTTTTTTGTGTGGAATCTTTAGGTTTCTCTATATACAGTATCATGTCATCAGCAAATAATGACAGTTTTACTTCTTCCTTTCCAATTTGGATGCCTTTTATTTTTCATTCTTTTCTGATCACTGTGGCTAAGACTTCCTGTACTATGTTGAATAAGAGTGGTGAAAGCAGAAATCACTGTCTTGTTCCCAATTTTAAGGGAAATCTTCTAGTTTTTGCCCATTGAGTATGATGTTGCCTGTGGGTTTGTCATACTAGTATGTAGTCTTTGTTACATTGAGGTGTATTTTCCCTATTCCTGTTTTGCTGAGAGTTTTTATCAACAATTAGTGCTGGATTTTATCAAATGTTTTTTTTCTGCATATATTAATATGGTTATGTGATTTTTATACTTCCTTTTGTTCATGTGATAGATCACATTTATTGACTTGTGAATATTGTACCAACCTTGCATCCCTGGAATAAATCTCACTGATCATAGTGTGTGATATTTTTTAATGTACTGCTGGATCCACTTTGCTAATATTTTGTTGAGAATCTTAACATCTATGTTCATCAGGGATATTGGCCTATAATTTTTGTGTTTGTCATGTCTTTATCTAGTTTTGGAATTAGGATAATGCTGACCTCATAAAATGAGCTTGCAAGTCTTCTCTTGAATTTTTTGAGTAGTTTGCAAAGGATAGGTGTTAGTTCTTAGAATATTTGGTAAAATTCACTTGTAGTGCTATTCAGTACAGAACTTTTATTTGTTGGGAGTTTTTTTGTTACCGCTTCAATTTCACTAGTTGTAATCTATCTATTCAGATTCTCTGATTCTTTCTAATTCAGTTTTGGGAGATTGTATGTTTCTATGAATTTATCCAATTTTTCCAGGTTGTCCATTTGTTGGCATATAGTTAGGATCTTTTCTATTTCTTTGGTGTGAGTTGTTACTTCTACTCTTTCATTTCTGGTTTCATTTATTTGTATATTCTCTTTTTCTCTTGACAAGTCTGGTTAAAGGTTTGTCAATCTTGTTTATCTTTACAAAGAACCAGCTCTTGGTTTCATTGATCTTTTGTATTTTTTGACTCTATTGTTTATATCTGCTCTGATCTTTATTATTCCTTTCTTCTACACACTTTAGGCTTTGTTTATTGTTCTTTTTCTAGTTCTTTTAAGTGTAAAATTAGATTTTTTATTTGAGATATTTCTTGTTTCTTGAGGTAGCCTGTAATGCTATGAGTTTCCCTCTGGGATTATATTCCAAAATTGTGTGTGGGGGGGGGGGGGGGGGAGAGGGGGGTTCTCATTTTCATTTGTATCAAAGTAGTATCTTTTGATTTCTTCCTTGATCTCATTGTTAACCCAATAATTGTTTAGTAGCATGTTATTTAGCCTCCATATCTTTATGTTTTTGTGCAATATTCAGGTGTGTGTGTGTGTGTCTGTGTGTGTGTGTATGTGTGTGTGTGTGTGTGTAATTGATAAAATGTTCCATATGCACTTGGAAAATGTACACTCTGATGCTTTGGAGTGAAATGATCTGGTCTGGAGATATTAATTAAGTCCATCTGATCTGGTGTGTCATTTAAGGCCACATTTCCTTATTGATTTTCTGTCTGGAAGATCTATGTGTTGATGTCAGTAGGGTGGTAAAATTCCCTACTATGATTGAATTAGTGTCAGTCTCTTCCTTTATGTCCATCACAATATGCTTTACATATTTAGGTGCTTCTATGATGGGTGCATACATGTTTACAAGGGTTATATCCTTTTGTTGGATTATTCCTGTTATCATTATGTAGTGTTCTTAATTGTCTCTTACTATAACCTTGGTTTTAAAGTCTATTTTGTCAGATTTAAGTATTGCTACCCCAGCTATTTTTTCATTTCCATTTGAATAAAACATCTTTTCATATCTCTTTACTTTTAGTCTGTGTGTATCTTTCATTCTGAGATGGTCTCTTGTAGATAGCATGTATATGGGTCTTGTTTTCTTATCCATTCAACTACTGCATGCCTGTAACTGGAACATTTAAACCATTTACTTTTAAAGTGATTATTAAAGGTATGTATTTATTGCCATTTTATTCTTTATAACTATTTCCTGTTTTTTTCTTCTTCTTAAAGAAGACCTTTTAACATTTACTGTAATACTCATTTGGTGATAATGAACTCCTTTAGCTTTTTCTTGTCTAGGAAGCTCTTTATTTCTCCTTCAATTTTATATAATAGCCTTTCTGGGTAAAGCAGTCTTTGTTGTAGGTCCCTGCTTTTCATCACTTAGAATATTTCAAGCCCATCTCTTCTGTCCTGAAATGTTTCTGTTGAGATATCAGCTGACAGTCTTATGAGAGATCAGTTGTAGATAACTGTCATTCTCATTTGCTTTTAAAATTCTCTTTTTGGCCAAAACCGGTTTGGCTCAGTGGATAGAGCGTCAGCCTGCGGACTGAAAGGTCCCAGGTTCGATTCCGGTCAAGGGCATGTACCTTGGTTGCGGGCACATCCCCAGTAGGAGGTGTGCAAGAGGCAACTGATCGATGTTTCTCTCTCATCGATGTTTCTAACTCTCTATCCCTCTTCCTTCCTCTCTGTAAAAAATCAATAAAATATAAAAAAAAATAAATAAAATTCTCTTTTTGTCTTTAACCTTTGCCATTTTAATTATGATGTGTCTTGGTTTGGACTTCTTTGGGTTAATCTTGTTTGGGACTCTCTGAAATTGTGTGTCTTTTTCCTCACCAATTTAGGGAAATTTTCAGTCATTATTTCTTCAAATAGGTTGTTAACCTCTTGCTCTTTCTCTTCCTCTTCTGGTACCAGTATGGTGTAGATGTTATTGTGCTTCATGTTGTCTCAAAGGTCCCTTAAGCTATCCTCATTTTTAAATTCTTTTTTTCTTTTTGTTGCTCTGATTGGGTGTTTTTTTTCTACCTCACCTTTGAAATCACTGACAACTTACTATTTATTCTTTCTACTATATACTTTATTTTAGAAATTATATTCTTCATTTCTGATTGGTTCTCTTTTATGGTTTCTAGGTCCTTTTTCATGCTATTGTAGTTCTACTAAGTTCCTTGAGAATCCTTATGACCACTTTTTTTTTCACTCTGTATCTGATAAATTGCCTCCATTTCATTTAGCTTTCTTTCCTGGATTCTTCTATTTTTCTTTCATTTTGGGCATGGTTCTTTATCTCCCCATTTTGGCCATTTCTTTATACTGGTTTCCATGTATTAGATAGATCTGCTGTGTATAACTCCCAGTGTTGGTAGGCTCGCCTAATGTAGTAGGCACCCTATGGGATCCAGTGGTGCAGTTTCCTTGATCATCTAAGCCGAATGCTCCAGGAATATTCTTTGTGTGGGTTATATAGGGCTTCCTATTTTAATTGAGTCTTGGTTGCTATTGGCCAATTCATGTGTGAAGTCCACCCTTAGGCTGGCTGAATGTGAGGATCAACCCTGAGCACAGTGTCCGATCTGCTATACAGGTGCTGGCCACATGAAACAGAATTTGCTTCACCAGGCTGTGGTGCCTGTTGGGATCTCCCTTTGGATATGCCACTTAAGTGAAGCTTATTGTATCCTGCTCTGAGGTTGTCTAAAGCTGGCCACCAGGTGCTTTGATTCTGGGGCTTCTTTGCAGAGACTCTGGTGCAGGCCATTGTCAAATGCTGCTTATGACTGGCCCTAGACAACCTGGCCCTAGTTTGTGGCTGCCTCTGCTGGGCCTGGATGTGCAGAGGAAGGACCAAGCTATGCACTAAGGCTGGCTTTTACCTCCACTGAGCCAGGGGAAGATCAGCAAAAGGCCCAAGACACCCTGAGACCCACCTCTGCCTGTTTCTGTCTGCTGGCTGCCTATTAGGCTCAGTCACTGAAAGTGCCTCTGGCGGTATTTGAGTTGCATGAGATAGGTTCTCAGCGTGTCACCAGGAATGGGTAAGTGGTGTTCACCAGGTTCATGCAGGTTCTAGTTTGGTGCCAGTGCTGGATCTGAGGCTACTTAGAAATGTACCAAGTCTAGCTTCCACCGCTGGGTTCTCACACACATTTGTATTGGGGCAAGGTCTCAGGCAGTAGTCTGGATGAGGCCAGCAAAGTTGATCAGGCCTCAAGAACCCCATGATTTGGCTGTGTGACGGGAAGGTTCTGCACCGGTCTGGTGTTTCAGGGAAAAACGGCTCCCATCCTAGAGCTACACAACTTATTCTGTCCTAGATTCTTCTCAGACCTTGACAGGATGGAGCCACCAGGAGTCAGGAGCATGGGTGCCAGGAACCCTGAGAGGGGGAGAGTATATCCTCTTTGAGGGGAAGCACCAGTCAGGGTCACAGGAAAGTTGGGAGAAAGCCACACCCGACACCCCCTGAGTCTGCCCAGGCTAAGTTCTACCCAGGCAGCTTACTTTTCAACAGGGTGTGAGCTCCGCAGGGTGGGGAGAAGGAAGTCAGGATGGTGGAGCTATTGCTTTACCCCAGGCTGATGTGGTACGGACAGGTGTGTTCCACCCAAAAAGATGCCATCTGCAATATGGAAGAATGACTCAGCACAGGGATCCTGGCGGTTGTTCCCCATCTTCTCTGAGAGCCACAAACCCCAGACTCTCTTTAGTGACTGTAGTCTACTCCACCCTCCCTCTGCTGGAGCCCAGGGTGAATGGCTACAAATGAGATTTTGTGTGCTGGCCCCTTAAGTGGGTTCCTTTGTTTCTAGTAGACTCTGTCTCTCCCGGGGGACAGAATTCCTACTATTTTCACAGCCAGATGTTACATGGGTGCCTCTTCCTGGCTCTGGTGTTCTGGGCTGGGGAGTGTGGCTTGGGGTTGAGTCCCCACACTCCTCAGGAGGGACCTTTGTAACTGAGATGTCCTTCCAGAATTTCATCCACTACCCGTGGGAGCAGGAACAGCCCTTTCTCCATTCTCCTTTCTATCAGTCTTGATGTGGCTTCTTTTGCTTTTTCAGTATTTGGAGACAGCTCCAAAACTTCAGTTAATTGATAAAGAAGAGGATAATCCAGTTAGTGAATGCAAAAACTTAAAGGAAAGCAAAATAAAACAAAACGACAGGACACTAGACATTCAGTTTTATTTTGTTTTGTTCCCCCCCGCCCCGCCAACCCCTTTATCCCCAATGACACATAGATGAATTTTGAATGAATGAGTGTCATAAGGCCCAACTCCACTTTTGAGTGAACGTGTAGCAAACCTGTGGGACTATGGGAGTTCCTGCCCTTTTCTCCATTGAGTCTCTTTCCTATAGAAAACCCCTAGGGTCCTGCTTACAAACTCTCCTTTCTGCATTCTATCCTCTCACTTGTGTGAATCTAATCTGTGAACTTATTTCCACTTTTAAGAATTGTCACCTATGAATAAAAGGTCAAAGCATTCAATGCTATACTATCTGGGATGCTACTGTTTGCTTTAGATGAAATGTTTACAGGGCATATTTAGTAAGTAGATAATATTTTTATATTATCCTAGGTATTTTATTTTTTAAATTTTCATAACTGTTTCTGTTTCTATTTGGCAGGCTAAGTAATTAGTTAAGGATCAAGTGCACCCACTTGTCATGGATTAATGCTTATAAATGCCTTGATGACAGCAGGAAACAAAGGCTTGTAAGTGTGGATGCTGACTTTGGAAGACAAAAATTAATGAAGTTAGAAAAACAGTGATAGCAGAAACTTTTCAATTTTAAGTGCTAAATTACTTATTTTCAGACTTTAGGAGTATGCTGCTATGATTCCTCTCCCCTTTTTAATGAAGTGCCCTTATAATCCATAGTGATCTCAGCTGAAAAAAAAAGTTGTTTTAGGAAGAGTTAGGCTTCCTGAAAGCTGTTATTTAATGAACATGGTTTTTTTTCCTTATTAGCAAGTCTGTGGTCATGAGAAGAAAAGGTTGTAATTCACCTTGTGAGTATAAAGGAAGAGGAGGGAAATAGGAAGGTTAGCTTGGTCTGTCAACACTCCTCTCTGTCACAAATGCCATTAGAAGGTGTTGCTTCCCCATGGAGCGTTCAGGAAGACAACTCCTGTATCAGGCTTTGTCGTGTGAAACTTGACTTTACTACTTAACCTCCCATTTCTTAGAGATGGACTAAGACTGAAGCAACTATTTTGTTAAAATTTTACAGGACTCCAAAAATGAGCTCCTACACACACACACACACACACACACACACACACACCATCATATATTGCTAAGATACTTTAAAATTATACTTAGGTAATTTGAAAGTTAGAAATTACTTTAGCAATCATCTAAACCAAGATTACATCAGACACTTCATTTGCCTCAAAATATCTAGTGTGGATTGAATTCTCTGGTTGGATCTTCTGCCATATTGTTTTGGGGCATGCTGAAATTGGACTCTTTTCTCCTGCCTAGATACAATTTACATAATTAGAAACTGATCTGCTCCTGCCCTAAAATCTCTTTCATTCATAGTTTTCTTCATCTCAGTTAATGGTGATTTCATCCTTCTCATTCTTCACCTCAAAACCTTAGTATTACCCTCAACTCCACTCCTTCTCTCAGATTTCAACTCAACCTGTCAGTGAAGATATTCCCCCTTAACTTCAGAATATACCCAGACTCCAAACACTACTCAGCACCTCCTGCTGCTGCCCTGGGGGAAGCCATTGCTTCCTCTGAGGTGATTTATTGCAGACACCTATGGTGGGCCTCCTGCTTTCACCTTTGCTCTGTGCAGTCTCTTCTCCACTGAACAGGCAGAACCATAGATGAATGGTGACTCAGATCTTGCCACTCATTGGTCTAAAACCCTCAATGGTTTCATATTTCTCTCAAGGTAGAAGTCAAAGTCCTCACAATGACTCTACACAAGTGCCTTCCCCTAACCCCCATTATCTCTGGCATCTTTGCCACCCTCTTCTTTGCTCATGCTCCTACATCCACACTGGCTTCCTTTCTGTCCCTTCAGAGACAAACACACTTCTGTGCATATTGGCTCTTGCTCTGCCTGGAATGTTCTTTCCCAGATATCTACATGGTCCACTTCCTCACCCACTTGGTCTCTGCTCAAATATATTGTGTCCTTTGGGAGGACTCACCTGACCACTTCCAGGGGTCCTCAAATTTTTTAAACAGGGGGCCAGTTCACTGTCCCTTAGACCGTTGGAGGGCTGGACTATAGTTAAAAAAAAACAAACTATGAACAAATTCCTATGTGCACTACGGGCCCGGGACAAGTTGGCTGCAAAGCAGGACAGGCAGCGGCACCCGGTGGGCCGGATAAATGTCCTCGGCGGGCCGCATGTGGCCCGTGGGCCGTAGTTTGAGGACCCCTGTTTCACCCTCCTCCCCGCATTCAGATCTTCCTTGTCCTGCTCTGCTTTTCAACAGCATTTGTTGTCTTTTGTTGCACCATATCATTTATTTATTTATTACATTTATTATTTTTTCTTCCAAGTAAAATGTAAGTTCCACAGAGGCAGATATTTTCATCAGTTTTGGTTCCTAATGTATCATAGAGCACAAAGAAGGCTTTTAATAAATATTTTTGACTGAATAAATAAATAAAACAATTTTAAGACCTCATGAGGTACAGACCATTCTCTCTACTCCCCATCAAGTGTAATATAATAGGTGTTTACATGTGTCCATACACCTGTAGACCTGCTGAAAATGAATTTTTTAGCTTCAGTGGTCTTGGCCCCCTGACACGGCATGGCTCTGTTGGCTATGGGAGTGGGCCCGAGGCCCATAGCCCATGGTCAAACCTTATAACAATAACCTGAGAAGGCAGGAACTTTAACTACCCTAATTGGTCAAGTGAGAAATTAGAAGGTCAGAGAGAATAAGTAATTTGTCCAATGCCACATAACTATTAAATGACAGAGCTAGGATTCAAAACCAGGCAGTCTGAATCCACAGCTTATGCTCCTAAACACTGTTCTATAATCTTATTTGTGTGTATTTTCTTTTTAGAAAAAGGTACACAGTTATCTTGCGATGTCACTCTTAAGGGAAATGAATTATATTCTCAGACCCATAAAAGGCATTTTCTTCAATCTGTTATAAGACATGGGGAGTTATTTACTTTTTTGGTAGCCTGATTCATGAATGGATAGTTAAAATTCTTAGATGCCACTACCCCCTTTCCCCCCATACTTAGCAGAATCCCGAGGAACTGGGCTGGAGAAGAACATCTGGAGTGTTTTTAGTTTGTGGCTGGTTACAGAACCAGGTGAATGTCTTTTCTGTACAAGAGCCATTCAGATGTAAAGGGGTTGTTTCTCCAGGTCATCCTTTTTCTATCTAATTGATTTCGCAGGAAATGGTGCAGCTGTGGACTAGGACAGCACTATTGCTGTGGAACTCTGGTTTTTATTGAAACAGCCCAAGGTCACAATAACTCCCTGGGCAGCTCTAACACCCTGCCACTTCAGATTAGTTTATCATCAGCAAAAGCCCCCAGGCCTCTCTCACACATGCCGCCTGAAGCCACAGCTCCCGAGGTTTCTCACAGCTGGCTCCTGGTACCTCAGTGTGGACTTTAAATTTGTCCCTTTTCTATCATGTTAGATGTCAACCTTCATTTCATCTTTTTGGAAACTTTCAAAATTATCTAATTTAATATATTAACTAGATTTCCCAGTTTAATGTTTTTGAGTGAACAGGAAAACCTACAGATTAAATATTTTTGCAATTTTGTAACTTTATTATACAACCAACAGTTAGTTCTCATCCACATTAACTGTTTGTTGATGTTTAAAAGTGGTGATGGATACGTAGGTGACCAACGTGGAGAGCTCGTTTGGTGACTCGTCATCCTCATTACATTTCCTGGACAAGCGCACCCGGATGTGGTCTTGGATCAGGCCTAAATGGGCAGTTGGACATCCCTCTCACAATCCACTCACCTGCCTGCCTGACTGATTGCCCCTAACCACTCCCCTGCCAGTTTGATCGATGCCTAACTGCTCCCCTGCCAGCCCAATTGCCCCTAACTGCCCTCCCCTGCCAGACTGATTGTCCCTAACTGCCCTCCACTGCAGGCCTAGTCCCCCCTAACTGTCCTCCCCTGCTGGCCTGGTCGCCCCCAACTGCCCTCCCCTTCTGGCCTGGTCGCCCCTAACTGCCCTCCCCTGCCAGCCTGGTTCCCCCTAACTGCCCTCCCCTGCAGGCCTGGTTCCCCCCAATTGCCCTCTGCTGCAGGCCTGGGTGCCCCCCACTGTCCTCCCCTGCAGACCTGATCGCCCCCAACTGCCCTCCCTTGCAGGCCTGGTCCCTCCCAACTGCCCTCCTCTGCTGGCCTGATCACCCACAACTGCCCTCCCCTGATGGCCATCTTGTGGTGGCCATCTTGTGTCCACATGGGGCGGCCATCTTTGACCACATAGGGGCGGCCATCTTGTGTGTTGGAGTGATGGTCAATTTGCATATTACCTCTTTATTATATAGGTTACAGTAGTTCTGGAGACCAGAAGTTCAAAGTCAAGGTTAGGCAGGGCCCCAGTGCCTCTAGAGGCTCTAGGCGGCAAAGTTCCTGCTTTTCCTCTTCCCACTTCTCATGGCTCTTTGCTTTGCTTCCATAGTCACATGATCCTCTTCTCTTATGCCTGTCACATCTCTCTTGGCCTCACTTTTTTTACACAAAAGTTTAGTATAGTTGGTATACAATGTTACATTAGTTTCAGGTGTACAAATAGTGATTCAACTTTTTTATACCTTACAGTGTGATCACCACAATAATTCTAGTAATCATCTGTCACCATGCAAACATCATAACATTCTCACCCATCCTACCACCTCACCCCGCTACTCTGGCAACCATCTGATCTCTGCTTCTGTGAGTCTACTTTTTTGTTTTGTTTTTTAATTTCACATATAAGTGAAATGATACAGTATTTGTCTTTCTCTGTCAGAGTTATTTCCCTTATTATACTACCCTCTAGGTCCATTCATGTTGTTGCAAATGGCAAGATTTAATTCTTTTTTATTGCTGAGTAATATCCATTGATATATGTACTACATCTTTTTTTATCTACTCATCACTCTTAAAGGACACTCATCATTGGACTGAGCCCACCTGGATAACCTAGGATAAGTGCCTCCTCTTAAGAATCACATTTGTTTTGCCATGGAAGGTAGCATGCATTCACCCATTTACTACATAGGTAATATTCACAGATTCTGGGGGTTAGGACATGGACATATCTTTAAGGGGATCACCATTCAGCCCACTACAATGATCAAGCCCATATGTAGTCAATATAAAGAATTGTTAATGAGATACTTTGTATTCTTTTTTCTGTAATAAATCTTTGAAATCTGATAGGTATTTAGATTTTATAAAATTTAAAGTTAACAAAATCAATTCACATACTCAAGTTTCAATTACATTTAAAATTTTCTAGTAAGAAATAAAATAATTGCTTTAAAATTAAAATTAAAGAAATTAAATAAAATTCAAAATTTTTTTCCTTGGTCTCACATGACATTTTTAAGTGCGCAGTAGCCATATGTGGCTAGTGGCTACTGTCTCATATAATAGAGTGCTAGAGCTCATTTTAATTATTAGATATTAATTAGCATGTAGAAGAGCTGGTGCACTCTGGTATATAATGCTGGCATAACTTTAAGTGGCACGAAGTTTTATTTACTCTATGAGTATTTTTGAGCACCTGTAGTGTGTCAGGACCTGGAGCTCACATTGGTTTTTTATTTGGCCGATGCCTCAGTTATCAGAAGTTAGTATGGGATGATAGACAAGAAAATCAGTGAGAAAATACATCTGAGAATGTTTGACTAAGATGCCAATGCAATCTAAAGAGATGCTGTGCTTCTAACGTGGTGGGACTCTGTTTCCACTTTCCATTGAGCATGATCTGAATGCCCTCCTAAGTTCCTCTAAAGAACTGCTTTTCAGGATGTTAAGTTGATTTTTTGTAAGATGAAGAAATAAAATAATATACTTAAATGTCAAGAGAATACATGTAACTGGAAATAAAATGGATAGCATTATTAATAATGGCAAACAGTAATGCCACATCAGTAAAACATGCTATTCATGTGGTTTTTTTGGTTGGCACATAGCTCAGTGGAGTTGTAAGCCATCTAATCCTTTCCCCAGTGCATTCTGCCTGAGGTCCCCAGAGAAGATGCGACTGCTCCCAACAGCAATCCTGGGCTCACACGCACCTTCTTAGAAGAGAAAAATGTCTCCTTTGCAGTGGTTTTAAAAACACCACTAGCCAGCTTCTATGTTATATTATGTGAGCTTAGATTCAATACCGGAAATTGCACCAACAAAAATATCATGGCTTTAGAGATAGTCAGGCTACAAAAACACGTTGCTTCTATGTGGCTGGCATGCATCCATTCCAAACTTGTTTTCTATCTCAACTCAGAAGTTCCTGTCCAGAATCAGTTCCCAAAAAATTCTAGGGGAAAATGCTTATTAAAAATAGAAATTTGCAGGTCTCAGCTGGGAATATATAATTACAATCACTATCGGAAAAAGATAAATAGTACGTATTGGGGCCTGGAATTGTCTATCTTGAGAAACTGCTGTTGGTGTAATTTTCTTTTGGAATGGCTGGTCACCAATTTGATGTCCTACCCGGTTCCTATGTAATGGCCACCATGGGTGTGGTGCTGTACTAACACTGTTAGGTGCTGCGAGAGAATTAAAGTAGACCTTATCCCCAAAGCTCTCATGATGCAGCGGGCGATGCCTAAAGAATGAACGATGATATAAGGCAAGGACAAGTAGTCCAGTGGTTCTCACCTTTCTAATGCTGCAACCCTTTAATACAGTTCCTCATGTTGTGGTGACCCCCAACCATAAAATTATTTTCGTTGCTAATTCCTAACTGTAATTTTGCTACTGTTAATGAATCGTAATGTAAATATCTGTGTTTTCCGATGGTCTTTGGCTCTACAGCAGTGGTTCTCAACCTGTGGATCGCGACCCACAGGTTGAGAACCGCTAGCAGGGTCGCCTAAGACCATCGGGAAACACAGATATTTACATTACGATTCATTAACAGTAGCAAAATTACAGTTATGAAATAGCAACGAAAATAATTTTACATGAGGAACTGTATTAAAGGGTCCCAGCATTAGAAAGGTTGAGAACCACTGTGCTGGATGGAGGTATGAGGGAGAATGATTCGAACAGTGCGGGAGACCTTAGTCATGGAGGAGATAGCAGAGCAGTGGGCCCCTGAAGATAGAGCAAAAGAATCATTTGCACTTGCTGGTTGTTTCTATTTGAGGGGCTTGTATAAATCCCAACGCCCAGAGTAGCTAATACTTTCAAAAGGTGTTGAATAAATAAAATCAATTTTAATTGAATTGATGTTCTAAGGATTCTTTCTTTTAATATGCTTTTTAAATTGATTTTTAGAGATAGAGGAAGGCAGAGGAATAGATAGAAACATCCACGAGAGAGAAACATCATCAATTGGTTGCTGTTGGCACACCACCTACTGGAGATCGAGCCTAACCTGGGCACGTGCCCAGACTAGGACTCAAACCAGTGACTTCTTGGTTCATGGGTTGATGCTTAACCACTGAGCCAGACTGGCTGGGCTTAAAAAACATGATAGCTTCACTGTGTAAACATTAACAATAATGCAGAGCTACTATTTCTGTCGAGGGTGAGTTTCCATGACTTGTATTCTCTATTATGTTTCCAGTGGCCTCCAGTTCTAATCCTAATACTGCTTGAGTCCTATCCCATTGTGATAAACAAACCAGAATTGAGGAGACAGGGTTTTCATACCCAATCTCTAAATTATACCTATTTGAATCTTCTTATAGAATTTCCTTCTCTAAGCTACAGGGTTTATTTATTTATTTGCTTATTGGATAACTGAAAATTGAGTCTTGGTATTTTTCTTTTCTCTGAGATTTCTTAGCATTTTTAATCTTTAGCCTCATGCAGGTGCCGTCATGCTTTTCAGACTATTTTTGGGTTTCAGATGCCTCATTTGCAGAACAAACCCAGAGCTTATCTGGTCTGCATCTGAGGCTCATTAGCTGAAGCTCTGAGAGACTTGGTATAGTTACCGTGCTCCAGCAGGAAACAGATCTCTATAGATGGGCATGGTACTGAAACACAGGGGAAATATGCAACATGTGCTTCAATGAGCAAATGACGGCCAATTTGGTTTTATCTCTCTTCCTTTTTTTTGGTTTGTTTGTTAATCCTCACCCGAGGATTTTTTTTTTTTATTGATTTTTAGAGAGAATGGAAGGGAGGGGGCCGAGGGGGAGAGAGAGTGAAGGGGGAGAGAGAGAGAGAGAGAGAGAGAGAGAGAGAGAGAGAGAGAGAGAGAGAGAAATGTGAGAGAGGTACATTGATTTGTTGCCTCCTGCATGTGCCCCAGCTGGGTCTGGGATTGAACCAGCAACACAGGCAGGTGCCCTTGACCAGGAATTGAACCTGCGACCCTTTGGTGCGAGGGTGGAAGCTCTAACCACTGGCCAGGGCTGGTTTTATCTCTTACTAGTATTCCTCATCTCCTCCCTTTTCTGTCCTTTGCCCAGTGTAAGCTGTGGAAATCTAGCTCCCACCCAAAAGCCCATTCCATCCCACTAACACAGTGATTGGCAAACTGCGGCTCGCGAGCCACATGCGGCTCTTTGGCCCCTTGAGTGTGGCTCTTCCACAAAATACCACATGCGGGCGCACACATACAGTGTGATTAAAACTTCGTGGCCCCTGTGCAGAAGTCGGTTTTCGGCTCTCAAAAGAAATTTCAATCGTTGTACTATTGATATTTGGCTCTGTTGACTAATGAGTTTGCCGACCTCTGCACTAATACATCCAAAAGACACAAATCAACAGCACAAGTCTTAGAAGGAAAACACGGGCCTTTGCCGACAGCCTCCAGAAGTGATATAAAAGGAATCACGCCTTATAACATGGTGTGAGACTTTGCTCCAGTCCTCCTTTCAGCCCAGGCCTCCCAGCACTGGCCTTTGTCCTTGTCCGTATTTCTTCAAGTCCCAACCCACTCTTTCCCAGTCCTCTGGCTCGCCTTCCCTTCCCGCCCCTCTCTCCCCTCTTCTAGACTCTGTTTCCTGTTGGGAACCAATCAATTTTAAAGTACAGAAACCTGTTCCTCTTGAGCAGAACACTCACACCCAGTAAAACAAAAGGGCCTTCCTTAGGACCCACATGCCTCAGAACTTGGGGGATGTTAGCATTTGTAAGCGAATTATTTGCTCTTGTTACTCCCCCTTCTTCCCCTCCTTCCCCTTACTCCTATCTCTCCTCCCAATTCTTCATTCCATTCCTGTCCCTTCCTGCCTTCCTGTGTGGAATAGCCTTTCATTGCTCCCAAAATTAAGTCGGAGGAAAGAATACATACTCAGTGGTGACTTAAAGATAATGCCTAGTTAGGAACCACTTTTACAATAATGAAAATGTGACTAAATTGCCTTCAGTTTTCAACAAATATTGATAACACATTCTGTAACCTTCCACACTGTGCTGACCTAGTTGCTGCTTGCCTGTATGGATGGGGGCTCACATTTTCCTGTGTCTGAGCTTTCCTACTCACTTTCTCGTCTGCCAACTTGCTCAGCTGTTCCAATCGTCACCTTCTCCCTTCTCCCAGTCGGGGACTGTACTTCTACTTTCAAATCTGGAACAGGCTGTCTCAGAGTCCTTCTTTCTTCCAGGGGCATTGATGAACTGGGGGTCTATTCTTAATTTTATTCTTGTGTATGTATGATTTTAAACCCATTCACAATGCAAGTGTTTAGCTTCTGACATTAATATTGACTTTGTAATAAATGTCTAGCATTTCTCTTTTAAACAGCACATTTTCCATCCAGTTTTAATACCCACCCCCCCATGACAGCATAGTACTTCTGTATGCATATAAGCCAATATGATGTGGCAAATATTAGTTTATGATTTGTTGGATTAAATTGATTCTGAATATTTTTTTACTAAGGCAGTGGATGGAATGCAAAATTTAGTATGTAAGGAATTTTTTAAAGTAAGCAGTAATTATTCTCCTGTATAGAAAGTGTAACAGGAATATATTTCTCTGTTTAAAAAGTCTTTCTTAGAGGACATCTTTATCCTTGTATAAATGCTGGAAATATAGTTTACCATTGCTATTGAGTTAGACTAAGATGAACAAATAGGTGCTATCTTTGGGTTTCTGATAACACCTTTCAGTTTGGGGTTTGGTGTAATTTTTAAATCAGTCCTTTTAATAACCTGATGGATAGGTGGCAGCATCACTGTAAACCCACTGGAAACAGCATCACTGTAAACCCACTGGAAACAGCATCACTGGAAACCCACTGGAAACAGCATCACTGTAAACCCACTGGAAACTAAAGAGGAGCAAAACAAGCCAGGCAAGAGCGAGAAGAGTCAGTGGGAGGTGTCCACTCACCTTTGACCTACAATCTAGAGACGCGGTGTCTGCTGAGTATAGCAGTGCCTATTGCTAACCCACACTCACCTCTAGTGTCCATGACCTGATTTACAAGCTCTATGTGGGGAGAGGGGTTTTGAACCCAAGCAGTCTGATTTCAGACCCCAGACTCTTAAAGAGGGCCTCAAATTGACTCTACACCTGCCTGGCCTATGGCAGGAAGCCTAAATGATTTTCTTTACAAAGCTGTCCTTCCATCTTCAGTTCTCATCTTCCTTGGACTGGAGGGTGTGGACATCACTATTATCCTTTCACGTTCTTGCTTGGTGCTTGGCAAGTGAGAGCACTTTCTGTCCCAGGTTGTGAGGCCAAGGTCCTGGCAGTTCACCTGGCAGATGGGAGGAGAGAGAAACTGGGAGCACTACAGGCTGGTGAGGATGGGAATGCTGAGGTTAATGTTTGCTGATCAGTGGATGAACAATATCTGGTACTATCTTAGAAAGGGGAAAAGTGTACCATCTAAAGCATGTGTATTACGTATTTACTAGAGGCCTAATGCACGAAAATTCATGCACTGGGGGGAGGGGGGAGTACCTCAGCCCGGCCTGCCCCCTCACACAGTCCGGGAGCCCTTAGGGGATGTCCTACTGACAGCAGTCTGGCCTCCTTCTGTGGGAGGTGACCAGGCAGATCAGGGAAGGCACTGCCCCTGTCACCCCACTGCTGCTGCTGCCACTGCTGGCGGCTGCAGCTGCAAGGCCTGACCCCTGGGCCTCGCAGCTGCTGGGGCTCACGGCTGCCTGAGCCCACTGCTGCCTGACCCCTGGGCCTCGCAGCTGCCGGGGCTCACGGCTGCCTGAGCCCACTGCTGCCTGACCCCTGGGCCTCACAGCCACCCTGCCCTGCCGCACTGCGAGAGCCGCTGCGCCCCATCCCACCGCACTGCGAGAGCCGCTGGGCCCCACCCCGCCACTGCAAGCTGCTGCTCGTGAGCTGGGGGAAGGGACCGAGAGGTGCTCAATGCACCTCATGGTGACCGGTCATTTGGTCATCCTGGTCGTCATGGACACTGGCTTTTTATATATATAGATTACTATTTATACATCCATCCTGATAGCGGTTCCCAGATTAGAGGCATCAGGGGGCTTACTCACCAATTCTCTTTATTTCTACTTAAGATTTGCCTCCAAGCCACCCGTCCAACATTTATGGATCAAGCCGCTGAGCAAACCTTGACATTCCCCCTACTCCACCAGGACTCTAGCTTGCCTTTTTGTTTGTTTGTCTTTAATTGTTATTCCTTTCCAAGATCATGCCTCATCTTGGACAGTTTTTTTAGAAACCAGCATTGCTCTGACTTGTCATCAGAAATCAGACCTACTTCCCAGAAATGTGTGCTCTGGTCCCGCCTGTGTTCTTGTCTGCCCAGCGACTGCTATTTCTCATGTGTAATCCTCGGGCATCTCTCAGTAGCACAGGCTTCATGTCCCTATACTCATCTCCTCTGTCTCCAAGAACCCCAGACTCTCAATGTGTATATCTCCTCACATTTTTCCTTGTAGTGATGAAATATTTAGCATACTTGGTAAAAAAGAACACTCTATATTGTTACTATAGTATTATGACTACTACCTTTTTTTTTTTTTACCACATTATACATATTTTTGTTTACCCTTTTAAAACTCCACCTTCTATTCCTAAAAATCCCACCTTAGACATCCTCTGACTAGAATGGCAAAATCCAAAGATCCTGGCAATGCCAACTGCTGGTGAAGATGTGCAGCAACTCACTGTTTCAAGAAAACAGGTTAGGAGTTTTTATAAAATTACTAGTAAACATATCCTTTCTATATGACTCAGCAATGCCACTTCCAGGTATTTGCCCAAGAGCAATGAAACCTACCTTCACACAAAAACCATATGTGAATACTGATAGAAGTTCTCTCCACAGTCACTACGAAGGGAAAATACTTCAAATGTCCTTTAATGGGCCAGAGTGTGTGGTCAGACCTGTGGTGCAGCTGAAGGAGGGAGAAGCGATAAACAACAAACTGCCGAAATGCGCATCAGCATGCGCATCTCCACTCATTAGACCAAGTGGAAGAGGCCTGGCACCTGATGACTCCGCCTGCAGGCCGTCCTGGAAAGGCAACATTATAGAGACAAACAACTGGTTCAGGGCTAGGGCTGGGAGTCGGGCTTGACCACAAGGGGCAGCTTGAGGAAATTTGGGGGAGGAGGGTGATAAAATGCTCTATATTTAATAGTGGTATTGGTATATGACTATGAATTTGTCAAAGCCCATAGAACAATTCACCAAAAATAATGAATTTAGCAGTAAGTAAATTTGAAAGTAGTGAATAAAATATAAAGCAAAAAGATGCCTTGGCATCATTTATAAGTGATTGTATACTTTTTTACTATGGCAGTAATGGATCCTGTCACCAACCTCAATTTTGAACTTCCATGTTTTGAGTTGCATAAAACTCAAAGAACCTACCACTTCCTGGGTGTGTCACTATTTGGATGTAGAAAGGTCTAGTAAATCCTGTGAGGTCAAGCTAGTTGCACAAATATTGGTGAAGGTGAACCACCTACTTTTTAAAAATATATATTTTTTATTGATTTTTAGAGAGAGAGAAATGGAGAGGGAGAGAGAGAAACATGATGTGAGAGCAAAACATCAATGGGATCCAGCCTGCAATCCGGGTATGTACCTGACTGGGAACGGAGTTGGCAACCTGTCGGTGCACGGGGTAATGCCCAACTGAGCCACCTGGCCAAGGCTGGACCACTTACTTTTTCTCTCATCTGCTCTGCTCCCAAATTTTAGCCCTTTTCTCCCAGTAAGTGTTAGAGCATGAAGTCTACTTTATGGATCCCCCCAAAGATTTTGACTTTTAGAGCAATCCCTCCCGTTGCGCGTTGCTACTAAGGTTCTCAGAATTCCAGGAATAAAATTCTCTCTTTAAATAAGAAGAACCTGGTCTGTGGTTACTTTGACATCAAGAGGATTCTGAATACTTTCCTGTCACACTGGGCTTCCTTTTTTCTATTCCATGTGTGCAATCATTCATTTATTGATCACTTATGGAGCACCCGTAAGTGCCCCATCCTGGGCAGGCCCTCTGAAGCCCCCGGTCGGTGGGGCAGCCAGACAGGCAATGCTCGGATGCAGCAAAGTAACCTCAGCGAGTGCGGGGAACTAGGAGGAGGCAGTGATGCCCCCCGCCCCCTGGGGGAGGTCAGGGAAGAATGAACAGAAATAATGGCAGCTGCAGTCTTGAAGGATGAGTACCTCCTTCTCCAGGCAGAGAAAGGTAGAGGAGGGCACTCCCTGGAGGGAAGAGCGGGTAGAGAAGCAGGGGGCGCTGATTGGTACAGTGTGTTCGGGAAACGCAGTCACAGGACTTCTGGCTGGGGACCCCTCTGGAAAGGGACCCAAGACGCGAGGGCCAGCTGTGCAGGGCCCTGTACGGTATGTCACATGTCACGCGGAGGAATTCGTGCTTTTATTGCAGAAGTCTGTGATCCTGGAGGACCCAGCCACAGGTCCACGTGACTCTACTGGGCGCACCACCTGGTTTCAGGTTGAAAGATTAGAAAGCTACCCTCTTGTGCCCACGTTTCAAAAGGTATTAACTTCTGTGTGTCAACCACAGCATCAGTCTTTTCCAGCGACGTCTTCTATTCAGTAACCGAGTAATTCCGTTTCAGAGGAGTGTGCAGTGCATGCATGGGTTTTGCTAAAACTATTTTCCCTTTTAGTGGAAAAATCAGCTAGTACACATTTTACTGTTTTCCCATGGTAGGTGGAAGGGGTCTTTTTAAATGGTTTCAGGCAAGGAGGAGACACAGTGAGATTTGCATTTTAGAAAGATACTCCAGAGGCAACGTGGAGGGGGAAGATATATTTTATTGCTTAGAAGGCTCAATTTAAGCAAATCTTTGTAAGCATCTGATGTCCAGGAAAGGACAACAGAGGGAGAAAACATATTCTCACTCTATTTCATTCTCTGCGACTAGAAATGCAATCCTAATAAAATTGTGTGGTCTCTCTCTCCCTCCTGAGACAGAAAAGGAAAGAAATACAAAGAAAACCACAAAGAACCTTTCCATATAATTGCATAAAAGCCTGATGTCATTTGAATTATTATATTATACATGATTCTCAACTGATTGTACCATTAACAGACCACAGAAGAAGCATTAGAAAAATTCCAGAACAATGCTGAATTTTGCTGCTGTAAATTTAATGTACTCTTGTTTTGCCTTGTAAAATACTTTACTATATTTTATCATAATTTTAAAGGCTGTTATTGTCACATTTAAGAATAATAGAATCTGCAGAGTCTATATATATATATAGTCTATATATATATATATATATATATATATTAGAGACCCAGTGCACAAATTCATGCACCAGTGGAGTCCCTTGGCCTGGCCTGTGGTATCGGGCCAAAACCGGCTCTCTGACATCCCGTGATGGGTCCTGGATTGCAAGAAGGTGCAGGCCAGGCTGAGGGACCCCATGGTGCACACTTGGCCAGGGAGTGATGCAGGAGGACTCCAGGACGTGTCCAGCCCATCTTGCTCAGTCCAGATGGGCCAGACCTCAGCAGCAAGCTAACCTACCAATTGACTGTCCCCTGGTGGTCAGTGCACATCATAGCAAGCAGTTGAGGGCCTTAGCATATCATTAGCATATTACGCTTTGATTGGTTGAATCTTTGATTGGTTGAATGGCAGACTGGACGACCAGACACTTAGCATATTTGGCTTTTATTATATAGGATATATATATATATATATATATATATATATACACACACACACACACACACACACACACTGTGTGTGTGTGTGTGTGTGTGTGTATTAGAGGCCTGGTGCAGAAAAGTCGTGCAGTCAGGGGGTTTCTCAGCCCGGGAGCCCTCAGGGGATGTGTGACTGACAGCTTTGGCCTGCTCCCCTCCAGGAAGACATCCGTCGGACAACATCCTTAGTGCTTCCATGGAGGTGGAAGAGGCTCTGGCCACCGCTGCTGTGCTCACCAGCTGTGAGCCCGGCTTCTGGCTGAGCGGCACTCCCCCTGTGGGAACACACTGAGCACCAGGGGGCAGCTCCATCATTGAGCATCTGCCCCCTGGTGGTCAGTGCACGTCATAGCAACTGGTCGTTACACCATTCTGTTGATTTGCATATTAGCCTTTTATTATATAGGGTTTGTGTTGGTTATACTGAAATTTTTATTGATTTCAGAGAGGAAGGGAGAGGGAGAGAGAGATAGAAACATTAATGATGAGAGAGAATCATCCATGGGCTGCTTCCTGCACACCCCTTCTTGGGATGGAGCCCACATCCCAGGCATGTGCCCTGACCTGGAATTGAACTGTGACCTCCTGGTTCATAGGTTGATGCTCAATCACTGAACCACACGGGCAAGGCTTCCTTTTATTTTTTTAATGAGTCACTTTGGGAAGGGAATGGGAAACAAAGGACTTAAAAAATTGAGATAAGCAATTAAAAACTTTTGAAAATCAAGTTTTTGTGTCACAGGAATCTTTAGCCAATGTTGTTGGGCAGGTCTAATTTCAGCATAATGAACACAAAGTTCTCTATTGAAGTCAGTGTGCTAGTTTATGGAATGCTTTGCTTAATCAGGCTTCTTTCCCAGACTGTAATGTCTATACAGCTAGAAGCCATGTCTCTCTGTTAGAACTGAATCCACAGCACATGGCATAGAGCATGGACTCCAGCAGAGACACAGACAGTGCCTACTGCATGAATGAATGTCGCCTGGAGACAGCAGTATTTATCTAACCTCCAAGTGCTTTGAAACAATGCTGAGGTGAAGGAAGTATAAGCTCAAATCTGATATGAGGTGAGATGAAGGTTGGCCAAATCTTCTCAGCTACAAGTGATTTAAAGTAGTGGCCATCTTTAAAAAACAAAACAAAACATGTATAATCTACATAAGGGTCAATGCTTCTAGGAAACGTTTACATTAAAGGTAGAAAAATAAACAACTATTTCCTTCTAGATGTTTGACCAAGATTGTTTTGAATGATTCTCAGTACCCAGAAACCATTACTGTTACTCTCTCATTACATAATCGCCCATCTTCTTAATGCATCAATATATTTATATTTATAAATGGGATGCTTCTGTGCCTACTGTTTAGTAGCTTGTTTTTTCCTACTGATCTATCACAAATATCTGCATTTTAACTCAGAGGTAACTTGCAATGTGATTCTGCATTAGCATCATCCTTCCTCCACGGACTGTTACCCTAGGTGCTGGGAGACGTGCCTCCAGCCCCCAGCTCTGCGCCAGGCCCTGCATTCAGCACTGGCTGATTGATGGCGGAGTGTTTGTTTTAGTTGCATGGTTTCTTATTTTCTAAATATACCATCATTCATTTGTTTATGCTTCCGTTGTTAAAATCTTGACTTTTAATAATTGTTTTCCACAGGAGCAGCTGATTTTGATTAGTCCTAATATTGATTTCTCTCACATCAATTTCAGGACTTATGCATACTTTAAATTATTTTAGTGGTTATTAGCTATGGAATAATACATGAATACATTTACCATATAAAAATGGAAACATTATATATAAGGCCCAACCTTCTCTCCTTGCAGGGAGAGTCATAGTTTAATTGTAATTTTTTCTAGATCATTTTCTCAGCTTCTATACAATACTAGAGGCCCAGTGCACAAAGTTTGTGCACTGGTAGGTCCCTAGCAGCTGCCAGCTGCTGGTCAGGTACTCCCTCCCTTCCCCTGGCTGGCCCTGCCCCCTGTTCAAACTCCCAGACAATCTCCCAGTCGAGGGGACAATTTGCAGACTACGCTTTTATTATATAGGATAGTTGTAGTGATAAAAGTATATACTATTGTCTATCTGTATTATTATTCCACATTTTTATTATTTTTACAAATCATTACTTATTTTACAAATTTCTGCCCACTCAATGATTATGTTGGGTTTCATCTTACAGATATACCATAATGGATAATTCATTTTTCTTTCTTACTATTTTAAACATCTCAGTGACTTGCTGAGTTTCTTCAGCTACAGATCTTGAGGCAATAATTGGAGGGCAGATAGTTTACTTGATCTCAGGGAGCACCAGCAGGCAGTAGGAAGTGAACCCGGGAGGGATGGAAGCCCATGCCTGTCTTTCCCATAGGTAGCTTGTTGCTTAGGACACCTGGGACTCCCTCCCACCGGGCCTCCTGCAGATGCACCTCAGATAAGTCCCCCGGGGAGTGAATACACAGGTATGAACCTGCCAAGTCCCTCTGGTCATTGGTGTGGGCTGCTGCCCTGGCACTGACTCCTCCACACTCTGCCACCCGGGGGCGCACCCAGGAGTGTGCACAGGGTGTGCTGGGTGTGCTGGGCATGCTCTGCATGCAGGGCCATGGAAAGTTCTCACTCAGGTGGGCAGGAACCGAGCACCCACAACTTCTGCTGCAACATCCTTCTGTGCCTTCGTTTGTGTTTGTGTCCAAATTTGAATAAATATTCTAGGGAAAATAAATAAATAATTACTTTAACCTTTTTAACTGGACCCCATGCCTTTGCTTGTTTTGTTCCCATGTGAAAATGCGATTGTCAGACACTCCTCTGCACCTGCTCCTGGTCAGCTGCCGCTCATCCCTTTCTGTTCCCTGCGCTTCACCTGCTGACACAGCCATTCATGTGTCTTGAACACGCTCTGGCTCTCCCAGTAAACAATCTGACTCTGTAACTTGCTCCCAGGGGAGCTCACTGCTCCCACAGGTGGGTTTCAAATGAACAGAGTCAAGAAACCCAGCTGCTGCTTTAAAGATTTGGAAGTTGAAAGCAGCACGGGTGTCCAAGGAAAGGGTTTTGTTAGTGCCGAGTAGCAGAGGTCATTGCTGTCGGTGCTCCCAGGGCGAGGGGTTGCCTTACCCACAGCCCCTAGAGCTTCCTTCCAAAAGGGTGTCATGGTTTCCTCTAGTTCAGTGGCTCAGCTGGTGTGGATGCCAACAGCATCAGTGCCACCTGGGAATTTGTTCGAGGTGCACATTCTGGGGCCTCCTTCCTCCACACTTACCGAGTCAGAACCTCTGGGCTGGGACTCAGCAGTCTGCTCTACCAAGCCCTTCAGGAGATTTTGAAGTGCACTCAAGTTTGATAGCCACTGTTGCAGTCATTTTCAATTTATATTTGTCCCAGTATTTATGGGCAATTGATATTTATAAAATAATCCTTTTTCAAGTAAAACAGCAAATTCCCTCTCATTTTGAAAACTTACTTTTTCTTTAATAATGCATCACTAATGAAGATCTAGTGTCCTCAACTTCTGCACATTTATAGATTATGTCACTGTGGAAACAGAATCTTATTTTGAAAATTGTATCAAGACAATGCCTCTGTTTCTTCCAATACACCAAAGACTATTGCAATCATACAAATCAATATCATCTCATGATTATATCTTTAAAATTATTTTTATAGAATGACATGATATTTGCAAGTATCATCTCTAGTAATTAAAAGGCACATGTCTCACTATAAAGAAAACTATAATCCAAAACAAACAAACAAAAAAAACTTATGTGATAGTTCACATTCCCAAGGGTTTCTTTGTTGAGGTTCTTTTACATAAAACATATCCTTCTTGCTTGTAAAATGATCTGGTTAATGAATAATGAAGCAAACTGATTTGTTTTACCGAAATTTAGTTTGCATGCTTTCCAAGAGTTTATACATGGATTCATGTGAAGGAACACACTTATATGCTTTTGCGTTGTCTGGAAACATTTTTTTTTTTTAGAACATGAAGCTGCTCATATAGAGTATTTTGCATCTTTGCTCTATCCTTGTGAAAAATACACTTTTTCTCTTCCGTCTTCCCAATAGGAATAACTCGAATGTGAAGCAGTTCAGAAAATGAACCTGGGTTGAAAGGTTTGGAACCTAACACTTTGCTCATTGCATCATTGTTGAGTGTCTCCTGTTAGGCGTCATGCTAGGTGCGGGGTTGCATGGGGAACTCCCAGTCCCAAATGGGCAAAACCACACTCCCTAGTACCTTCCCCTGGACACACCATCGTTTTCCCAACTTCTCACAAAAGTGGAACCTGTCCATTCAAAATGTATCTTATGTAGGAGTTCAATATATAGAAGGTACAATTTAAGTTACTCTGTGAAAGGGAGTAGAGAAGGACCCAAGGAGGTATGGACTGTTGAACAAGTCCTGGTTCCTGATCTTTCAATCTACTCTTAATCGTGTCTATAATACAGTTTGAAACTATTTGACCAAGACTGTAAGTTGCAAGCATATCTTATAGAGTGCTTTTGCTGGATACATTCAATGTTGTCATCAAACTAAGATTTTTTGAATTATTTGCCAATATTTTAGAAACTCATAAAAATCCAGAGTTCCAGCTTCTCTGCAAACATGGGCAGATCTGGCCACGGTAAGCCTTCATTTTCCTATGATTGGCCAGGATTCACCATAGCCCCCACCACTCCCAGTTTCATGACTACTCTTCTTTCACCCAAATTTACCCACCCCTGCTTTGAGCCTGGAGGGTATTCTGTTTCTAGCCTTTACTTCCTATCTGGAACCTAAACAGCATGTATCTCCACAGTTGTTGGAGATCATTGTATTCCTTTACATTTGTCTAGTGATTACATTCCTGTGAGCTTTGCAGGGAAGACATTGTTCTCAATTTTGATTAATGAAACCATTGAAATTTATCTCTTCATCTTTAAATGGAACACCCGCTACAGTGATGCCCAACCTGCCTCTGGGTGCACACCCACCGAATCCTCACACAATGCTGAGAGCAGCACCGAGTCTCTCCACTCACAGATGAGAGGTGCAGGGCTGGTGACTCTGGTTTGAAGTCTCCAAACATCAGGTGCACATTCATTTCCATTTAAATTACCATTTATATTGTGCTGTTCTGAGTTTATATGTTAACCAAAGGAGACTGCCGCATTGTATGTAAAAAAACCCAACAACTAGCAGATTCTGTCTTTGCCTCACCATTTGTTGTGTGACTCTGATCCTACTTGCCGGGAGGGAGACGTGGTGAATTCAGAGGCAGAGAGAAACTGTTAAAACTGTCTTCTCAACAAGTTCCCATTTCTGTTTATTTGAAATCCACCTCAGTCCCATGAGCCTCTGAGTTCTTCTATTTGAGGTGGGAGAAAAATTATTTTTAAAAATTGATTGAAAGAGTAAGTTGCTAAATGGATTTTCTTCAAAAGTAAAGAAGAACCCAGATAGAATAGGCAATGTTATAACGTTTTTCATTTTCTAAGGTATTACTCAGAAATTTTTATTTTTGGTGGAATATATATATATATATATATATATATATATATATGCTTATTTTAATGTAGTTTTTAAAAGATTAGCCAAGTCAAAACACATATGCATTGTTTATTTTAGAAACTAAACACATTTCCCTTAATATGTATCAAAATTCTTCAAAGTAGGTTGATATTGCTTTTTCTTCCAAAGAAAAAGCTGAATCTACAACATAAAAAATAAAAATGTGAGTTCATTATTCATAGAACTTTTCTTTCCATGAGTTCTTTTCCTCTGGCATCTAAAGGTGAGCCTGGAGTTTTGCTTTTTTCCTGCCTCCGAATCCTAGAAGAGGCCTGGCAGCTTGTATGATTTAGACATTTTTGTCCCCTATACTTCTCTTTTCCTGGGTCATTCTACACAGGCTCCTGGGTGCTACTTGGCAGAGTCAAAACCTGCCTGCACTGCTGTCAATGACATTCATTTGGAAGTAAATGACCTCTAAGGGTTACCTAGGGAGCTTCTTAAGGGAAAACGCATTCCTGGTTTCTGACCTAGAACCTCTTTCCCATGATCCCAGACACCCTTTGTATCAGACATAAAGGTAAGAAAGTCCATCACCCTCAATTTCAGGATTTTACTCTTTAAAGACTCATATTTGGAACCATTTATGACAAACATGGCACACCCTTAGGCCTGGATGGGGATCCTTTTTATTAGTTCATTCATTCACTCAACTTCTTTATACTTTGGGTTCTCAAAGAATTATGTACTTCTCTCTTCTAGCACTTATGACAGTTATTATATTTTTTAGGTTTAATTTTGGTTCTTCAAGTACTATCTTGCTTTCATTCCCTGTGCTGTCAACTCAATGATGGTAAGGACTTTTGTAATATTATGTTCATCATTGAAACCTTAGTGTCTGGCAAAATGTTTCTTAAATACTTGCTGAATGAATATGTGGGTGAGCACATGCTGTGTTCCTCACTTTGTGGCACTCCATTTGGCTCAGAGTAAAATCTAACTTTCTCCAGTGACCTGGGGGTCCTGGATGACCAGCCCCTGACCTCATGTCCTACTACTTTCCCCTTTGCACACCCCATTTGGGATTAAGCCGTTATTATCTTCAAGGAAAATTTATTATTTCACATTGATATATTGACATTGATAGGTAAATAGGAGATAAAGAGAAGGTGAGAGAGTAAGTGGGGTGTTTAACAAAGAACATGGAATGTTGCTATTATACCAGAATTCAAACCATAGACCAGCCACTTACTAGATGTTAGACCCTGGGCAACTTAAAACTTTTTGGGTCTCATTTCCCAGTCTCTACTGTGGGGATAATAATACTATTGTTGCAGAAATGTTGTAAGTATTAGACATAAAATGGCAAAATGCCTATCAGATTGAAGTTATTTGAGATAGTAATAATCATCATCACATGCATCATAATTATATTAATCAGCTACTGCTGTGTAACAAATATTCATATAACCCCAGAAATATTAACATCTTCCCCCTCAGGCTTCTGTGGGTCGATTGGGGGCATCTTAATAACTGAAAGCTGACTCACTTATGCAACTGAGGAGTCAGCAGATCTTGGATGGGAAGAATTGCTTGAGCTGTGAGACCAGCCAACTTGCATTGATTGTCTGTCACAGGCACTGGACAGGGGAGCAATGGCATGGATGTTTTGTATTTATTATTTTATTATGTAATATTTAGTATTAAGCCTCTATATGATCTCTTAAGTCTTCAGCTCTCTAATCATTCATTGCATTATTATTTCAAGTTTTATTCCATTTTCAAAATGAAGTGTCAAAATTAACAAAGGGGACTATTTTTATGGTGAGAACACCTTGTTTCCTAAAGAAGATTTCATTCATAAATGACCATAATATGAAGTAGCATTCTAGTGATGTTGCAATAAATTAATTACTAAAGTTTTGGGAATTAGCTTAGTGCATGTTTTAATTATCTTGCCCCATGGCAGCATATTTCCCTAATAGGTTTATAGTAATTCCTTCATTTTTCTCCTATCTCTGTTATTTATATAAGCCCTATTCCCATTGAGGATCCTCACTTTTGCAACTGCAGTGTTGGATAACAACTACTTTGGAAGTGGTTTTCAAGATTTGAAACAAATCCATGTTTATTTAGTTTCTATACTACATAATCAATTGAAATACTGGTCTAGATAAATTTTTGTGTTGTTTTCTCTAACATAGGTTATATTTAAGTGACTCTGATTGCAGAGTATAAAATAATGTATATTCAAAACAAAGACATAGTTAAGAAGACTCTTGAAAGTATTGTAGCTCCCTTAATTCTGGAATTTACTTAATTTTCACTTTATTTACAATTTTTACATTATTAAAACAGTCTCCCATAACTGTTCCTGAATTTGTAATGGTACACTTTAAATTTTTTAAGTAATAGATTGGTTATAAATTAGCATTCTGGAAGTAAATTAGCAAATTGCTCAAGTTAGGGTCTAATTATCTTATTGTTAAGATCAATGTTGAGCATCTTTGATGATAATAAATATTGATTATGTTCAAGCATCATGCTAAGTGTGGTCCATGGTTTACCTCATTCAATTCATACAACACTCTATACGGTAGGTCCACCTGTTGAATTCATAAGTAAACCACGATTCAGGCAGGTTGACTGGCAGTGGGAGCTGAAGGCAGGTAGACTGACCTCAGAATCTGAGCTGTGCTGTAGATGCTGCTACTGTAGGTGGCATGACCATAACATGGAAAAACTTAGGATATGAATGTGTCCTTGGTAAGTAGTATCACATATGGCATATTGATTTCTCAAAGGAAAACACAATTAAATGTGCACCACTTGCATGAGAAGCTGTTAGAAAGATTATGCAAGTGCTATACCTAAAGGTTAGGGAAAGGCTTTTGCTCATTAGTCATTCCAGTGTGATATCTACAAAAAACTGTCTTAATATTGAAAATAGTTGAGTTTTATCTCTTCAACAGTCTCTACCCTGATGAAGGTAATCCAGCTGTGGGTTTTGCACACGTCAACTTCATAAAGTGCCTCTTTAGACAAGTCCAGGATGTGACATGGGCACTATCACATCCTTCAGCATAGGAAGCTGATGACACATTCAAAATGGCCCTCTTCAGATGGTGATATAAAACCACATAACTGGACCCAGGTATGAAATAGTTGTGAGGCAATCTTTAGTTCAAATAAAACACACAGAAAACATAAGAAAAAATAATACATTTAAGGAGGGGCTCATCACAAAGGAATAACAGAAACCCACCAAATTTTCATGGACGACCACAGGGAAAGTTTATTTTACATGGGTAGCAGGTATTCTTAATGAGGACTGAAAACCCTCACTTCTGGAATGCTAGAATTAATGGATTCTATTCTTCCTTTTGGGATGCTATTTAATTTAAACTATAGTGGGAGAAACATCCCTTTCTAGTAGCTGACAACTGGGTTGTTTTAGCAATTTGATTATATTAAGTAATGGGGAATGGGGATACATTAGAGACACTTACATATACAGAACACAGGAACACCTTGGCTTCAGGAAGATAACTGTTGGGTGATTCTAGAATGGGATAGCCTTACAAAACTCGGAAACTTCTGATTGTATTACTTTAATACAATAGAGGATACTGGATTCCTGCAAGGATCATGTGAATTTGACCAGGTGTTTATGAGGGATGATGCTTAGAGCTGTGGTAGCCATCTTGTGACCAAGAGAACAGAGCCATGATAATTGCAGATAAATCAACCTGGAGCCCAGATTTAAGGTAACAGACCCTTGAATTAACCTGCTTCCTTTCTTCCTGCTTTATGAAATATAACTGCCATTGGTTGAGTATTCTTTACTGCCAAGTAGAAGCATTCTGATATTCTCTCAGAAAATCATTAATACTCAGTAATATAATGGTTACGATTATAGGGATATCTTGGGAAAACAGATCCAAATGAGGTTAATGGGCCTTGGATATGAGTGTAAGGTAATGGTGGCATGTACGGTTGGACAAAATTTTCACTACAACTCTATATATTAACCCTGGCTTAATTCCTCATTTCTTCTTTCTGTGACCACTTACATTACCAGAAACTTACTTTTTACAACACGTAGGCTTTTAGAAGAAAATAAACCCCAATTCTTTTTCTATAGTGTCTGTGGTAGGGGCAAGTCAGGGTGGCTATTGAAGAGACTTTTTCCTTGGAAAACAGCTCTTACTCAGCCATGAAACAGGATGTATGTGTGAAGGGCAGCATGATTTTAATGCCTCTCATTACATGAGGACCGGGGCCTGTGGATAAGGAATTATTGTAGTAGCATATCAGTGAAATGTGTGCTTTTTTTAATCCCTCAGAGAAAAGAGAAGGATATTTTGTTTGTTTTCCCACCCTGAAGAGGATTAGAAATGGATTCTGCATCTCAGTAATGGAATCCGGACTGAGTTTCATATCTATTATAAGGCCTGGGGAAATGGTAACTCTGATCATTTCCTTGGAGCTGGAGGGAATGTTCTCGGTCAGGGATGGTAATGGAGCTCAAACAAAAGGAGTGTGCGGATGTTTCTTTCTAAGACTAGAAAGTTTGCTTCTGTCCCTCTCTCTCGGGTGTTGGTACAGAAATTGACTGCCCCTCCTAGATAGAGAGGGGAAGAAGCAGAGAGAAGGTATTGGGCATGTATTTGCCCAAAATGACTGTCAGCACTTCCAGAATAAATTGAAATACATTCATGGCTATCTATTTTCCTGCACAGTGAAGAAAGGAGAAGAAGAATATCCAGGTGCCTCATGATTGACTATTACTTGGGAGTGGTTTGGTGAAGAGTGTGGACTGTGGAGCTGGATGGCCTGGTTCAAATCCTGACACCACCAATTACCAGCTGTGTGACTTTAGGTTAGTTACATAACTTCTCCGGGCCTTAGTTTTCTGCCTATAAAAATGACATATCTTGCCCTAGCTGGTTTGGCTCAGTGGATAGAGCATCAGCCTATGGACTGAAGGGTCCCAGGTTTGATTCTGGTCAAGGGCACATGCCCAGGTTGCAGGCTCAATCCCCAGTAGGGGGCGTGCAGGAGGCAGCCAATCAATGATTCTCTTTAATCATTGATGTTTCTCTCTCTCTCTCCCGCTGCCTTCCTCTCTGAAATCAATAAAAGTATATTTTTAAAAAATGACATATCTTGGTTTTAGTTCCCTCAGACACTGATTCTGAGATAAGAATTCAAGTACAGGTTGTTTATTAGGGAAATGTTTCTGGGAATCATAGGTTGTGAAACAGGGAAATGAGAGAGGAAAGGGAGAAAGCCAATAAAGGATGTGTTATTACACCAGTTACCACTGTGGGGGACTGAGACCTTGGGGGTGTAAAAGAGACCGCGACCTTATCCCAATCCAACACCAAGACTGTGGAATTTGTCACTAAGCCTTTGAAGCTTCCTTATGTCACTCATTCTTTGGTGACTTGCCATCTTCCCTCTCCTTGGGCCACATGTGCTTCCAAGGCAAGGAAGAAATGTCCTGATTGTGCAGATGGGAATACTGGGGGGATATGGGCTGGGCACCAACTACGTCTTTTCCACACGCCCTGGCCCCTTATTGGGTTTTTCAGAGGATTAATGAGTTCCCACATCTGAATGCTTAAGAGTGCCTGGCACAGAGTGAGCTCCCACTCAGTGCTGGTGCCATTCCTACTGTGCTCAGCAGAGCTCTGTGGATAAGAGCTTCAGTGTGCTATCGGGCTGGGTTCAAGTTCTGGCTCAACCAGTTACCATTTGAGGGGCCAGCTTCGCAGCTTCTAAAACAGAGGTTGGCATAGACAAAGTTTTTTATGTAAAAGGCCAGAAAGCCTTTTTTTTTTCATCTTTGTGAGCCCTACAGTCTTTCTCTCCCCTACTCAATTGCCTTTCTTGAGTGAAAACATCTTTAGGCAAAATGTAAATGAATGGGTGTGGCTGTGGTTCCATAAATCTTTACCTACTAAAACAGGAAATGGGTCTGGATTTGACTTATGGATCATTGTTTGGTCCATGAGCCAAAGTACCTTTGTCCATAACTGTCTACTGAGGTAAAGACTGTGTACCTCATGGAGACTGTAGAACACAGACATTGAAAATAGAGTCTTTGATTAATCTCTTCCTGCCCCCACTCCTCTCATCTGAGATTCATCAGTCTGTTGCATGCTTCCATGTTTCTGGATCTATTTTGTTTAAAAGAGGACATTGTAATACTTTCAACAATAAAGATAATTTTTTAAAAAGTAGAGTCTTTATCATCCTGCCTGGTTTTGAATCTCTGCTGGTATGCTTTCTACTTTGGTGATTTTAAGCATTTCTTTGACCCTCCATTTTCTCATCTTCAACATGGGCATGATAAGAATACTTGCCTCATAGAGTTGTTTTGGGGATTGGAGGAGTTAGTCCATGTACTAGTTTTAGCATAGCGTCTGGCACATAATCAGAACTCAATAAGTGTTTCTACTACAGTCCCTTTGATTTCTACTGCTCCTCTGTTTTTCATTAGAAGAAACACTGGGATTCTGTTGGAGAAAAGATAACAAGATAGTTCTTGATATCCTTGCTAAGATTGGAACCTGGTACAAATATGTACTAGTTAAATGTAAATAACTTATTAGAAATGCATGGGTTTAGGTTAGTGGTTCTTAACGAGGGGTGATTTTTGTCCCCCAGAAGTCATTTGGCCATGTTTGGATATTTCTTTAGTGGTTCTAACTGTGGGAGAGAGGACTACTGATACCTCATGGGTAGAGGCAAGGATGCTGGTAAACAATCTATAGGGCACAGATAATTCTGTATAAAAAGACTTCTCTGGCCAAAATATCACTTGTGCTGAGGTTGAGAAACCCTGGTTTAGATTGGATATGTCACTTCTGAACTTTTACCCTCTAACATTTGGCACTCTGTGCACTATAATATTTCAGATGATTTAAAAACCATCCTCATGACTTTTCTGGTTCATGGGCTTCAGAAAGATGCATGGAAATATTTTGGCAGGATAAATAGGTTTAGGCATGGAATGTTATTTTTTTGAATAACCTATTATTTTTTTAAATGTACCAGGTTCCTAGTTGACAAAACCATTATTTTATTTTATTCTAAGATAATTTTAACTGTTGAAGAATCTTTTAACAATACAAATGGTGCTCTTTACATTCCATATCTTCCTATCAATCTCTGACAGTTTAAGATGACAGGAGACAGCCTACCAAATCCTTTATTTTTGCTGTGATCCAAGGAAGACTTTCTCCATAAATCACTGAAGTATTTGGCAATGAGAAGCATGCAAGGCTATGATTTATATCTGTTTAACTTCAATATTATGACAGCATGATTTTTAAAATGGACTATTCCAATTCAAAATGCTTCCTGTTCTGAATTTCACCACAGTGAGTGATTGTTAATAGCTCTTCACCAGGACTTCCTCTTCCCCTTATTTTTAAGTGCTGAGTCTTCCTTCCACTTGAAAGATGACTTTTCTAGATATTTCTTATTTAAAAGGCCCTAAATAGTTCTTCTCCATCAAAATATACCTTCTCAATGACAGTCTGTTTTGTTTTGGTTCTGAATTTTCACCTAGATCTCCAGATTTCTATGACCACTCTGGTTCTTCCAGCATCCTCACAGTGTTCTCAAACCCTCCCCTAGTCCACATGGAACCTTTGAGCTAATTATAGAAAGTCATCCTTTACTCTGAGAAAATACATCTCCATAAACCAGGACATAGAGCCTGGGTTGGAAGCTCTCAGACAGTGAACAGCTTGGATGCTCTCCAGGGCAGCCTTGAGAGTCCTGGGCTTTCTCTCCTGGTAGGCCATGTCCATTTATTTTAGTTGCTCATTTATCTGAGCATTCATTCATTCAGACAACAAACATTTATTGAGTTCCTTCAATAAACTTGGCACCACATTGAACATGACAATGTCCCCTATCTGGTTCACTTTTGAATCTTGTGTCTAGTGTTAAAAGATGTTTCAGAAAGGTAAAACTGTGAATCTCAACTATGAAGTACAAAATGACCACATCAAAGATTTTATTTAACTTATTAATTTATGAGTTAACCAGAAATATTGTACATTTCATTCTAATGAAAATTGGACTTACAAAGATTTATAATCTCTAACGGACAATATTTATTTGCATTGCTACAAGCAGGAATCATTTGTCTTGCTCTCTAAAGAAAACATTCATTTCACCGGCAACTCCTCAATTTTCTCCTCAGAGTTGCAAAATAGATTGGCAAAAGACAGTCAAAGGTGTGCACTCTACACAAGCAGAGGATCCCCGAGGAACCATTAGACATCATCCAGTATTCTACAGCAGCCATTTTGGGTTCTTGTTAACATCTTCACAACTTCTTCAGCATCAGCATGGGCAATTTTCAAATACACAAACATTTCAGATAACTCTGAGTGAAATCACAGAGATAAAGCAGTGTGATTTAAAAGAAGGTGGTTGGGTGCGGGTGGAACCTTCTTAAATGGAGAGCCAAGGATACCACTGTGAATTGTTTAAAGTAATACTCCAGCAGAATTGCCTATTTAAAATGTAACACCTGTGATAAAGGCCATATTCCACAGGTGAAAATGTCAATATTTAAGTCATAAGTACAGGCTACTGCTAGAGTCTGCTGGTCTTTTTCCAAGTAGGAATAAAAACAAAATCAGGTTTATTCCATCTCTTTGCATTTTACCTCCCAAAACGTGGTGTCCACATTTTAATGTATATGTTTATTTTACTTTAAAAAATACATTTTTATGGATTATAGAAAAAGAGGAAGTTAGAGGGAGAGAGAATCATTAATCTGCTGCCTCCTGCATGCCCCCTAATGTGTCCTGACTGGGAATTGAACTGGTGACCACCTGGTGCATGGGACAATGCTCAACCAACTGAGCCACACTGACCAGGGCAAGAAATCTGTACCTGGCTTTGATCAGTTAGTTGTAGACACCACTGTGCTTGGACCAGCCTATTTTATTTTTGGAATGAAATCTGTCTCTGTTCTACACTTTGTGAAATTTTCTTTTACAGTAATTTGTGTGGTATAGAATTACCAAAATAGCAAATTAACTTCTTCTCCTCAGAGTTTCAAAATAGACTGGCAAAGGACAGTCAAAGCAAAGCAGGGCCATCAAAAATAAGTTTTTAAACATAATAATTTTCTATTTCAAAAAGTATCAAAATAGCTATCAAAACTATTTACTTAATATTGATAATATTATAAATACTATAAATATAGATAAATGATGCAGTTAATATAGCCATGAATATTAGCCTTGATCTCAGTAAATCAGAACATTTTCTGGGCTTCCCTTCCCTTATTTGAAACTTCGGCATGGTTTTAATTTTGGTTTGCACCAGAGTTTGGCAAGCTATGGCCCATGGGCCAAATCTGGCCTTCTGCCTTTTTGGTAAATAAAATGTTGCTGGAACACAGCGATGCTCATTTGTTCACATGTTTTCTATGGCTACTGTCAACTTTCAAGAGATGAGCTGCCTGGGAGTGACCGATACTGCATGGCTGAAAGCTAAAGGACTTAATAGTGCTGTCTTGCCCTGCACATGCAATGTTTTGTCAACTCCTCAATTAAGTTGTTGGTGGTAGTTAATCTTTTCATTTATTCCTTTGTTTATTCTTTATTGAACACATATTTAATAAGTAGTGTCAAACAATTTCTAAGATCTGGGGTGATAGCATAATGGGAGAGAGTTTTATAATCCTCAAATTTGTAATCTGGTACTAAATATGTTTCTCTTCCTTTTAAATTTTGAGATGGCAGATTAAAGAATGTGCTTAAAGTTTTAATAATGAGATATTTGCCTCCATGCTCAGGTCTGGGTTCTCAGAGAAGCAGACTCTCAGGCAAAAATTTGGTTGCAAGCATTTTATTTGGATAGTAAAGGAAACACCCCAAGGAGTGGGAGGTAGGAAAAGGAAGGGAAGGTAGCCAATACAGGGACATTACTAAGCCACCTGCATTGTGGATAACTAGAGCTTAATCCCATGGGGAAATATGCAGAACACACACCTCAGAAATGGCCCATCTATGGGGCTAGTGAATGGGCATATTTATTTACCAATTCCAAGACTCATTAGTAGAGAGAGAGAGAGAGAGAGAGAGAGAGAGAGAGAGAGAGAGAGAGAAGGGGGTGTTTTAATTTCTTAGCATTTCTGGCTTGTCTTGTATGGGAGTGCTTTGATATCTGTCAAATCTCCTGCATCTGGGGTCTTATTTCACTCCCCTCCCCTGCCCCAGGTGCAGCACCCTCAAGGTCCATGGCCAGGCATCTTGCCTGGTTCTGCAGGTGCCTCTGGCCAGGCTGAAGCTCTGTGAGCAATTCCTTTCTTCTGGAAGCAGAGTTAGCACTTCTCCAGTCAAGCCACCCTGAAGCCCTCGTTCCTGGCCTCTGTGGGAAGCGGGGGCAGATCTTCAAGAAGGAGAGCGTCAGTTTGCAAGGTCTCCTCCCAAGTGAAGCTTCTGCTTGGTCTGCGGACAAGGAGAGGATGTTATCTTCTGACCCTGGGATGGGGGTGACTTCTTCAGTCCCAGGGGGTTGGCAAGAACATGGGAGTTCCTGTGTCCAGAGTTCATTTACCAGATGGCCCATGCCTTAGGGTCCCCTGGTGTCTTCATCATTGTGCCACCTACACAGGCAGGCTGGCTGAGCCCAGGACTTAAACATCCCCTTTCCTCTTTCCTCTCCCTGCCAGGTCTTGGCCCTGATGTTGCAGGCTCTCCCCGCCCTCCTCCAGGCCCCCCGCCCCCCCCATCCATCCCCTCCCTGTCCTGGCACCCACTGTGCCTCTGTTGGGTGCTAGCACCCTGGCGCCTGTTATTTCTTTGTTAAGCCCCTTGGTGGTACATGACACAACAAGCCAACTCCACAGCCCTCACCGTGTCTCCCCAGTGCTGGCAGCGCCTAAGCTGGGCGTCCTCCCCCAGCGCGACCTCCCACTCCACTCTCCAGGGAAGTTCAGGACTTATGACACCATAGCCCACACCCCACTTGCTGCCAACAAAGGTGATTGTGTTGCCATTTTGCCAGTTTCTAGCAGCAGAAACCAATTCCAAAGATTTGTGAGGAGGGCGAATCGGCTTTCCCCAGCACAGGCAGCCCTGACAGCCCCACATCCTGAGAGGCCTCGGCCCCAGGCCCCTGCGAGCTGGTGCCCAGGACTCTTTTAGTTTTAAAATGAAAAGTCCCACCCGGCCAGCGTGGCTCAGCAGTTGAGCATCAACCTATGAAGCAGAAGGTCATGGTTTGATTCTGGTCAGTGCACATGCCCGGGTTTCGGGCTGAATCCCCAGTGTGGGGAGTGCAAAAGGCAGCCCATCAACGATTCTCTCTCATCATTGATGTTTCCCTCTCTCTCCCTCTCCCTTCCTCTCTGAAATCAATAAAAATATATTTTTAAAAAAGTCGCATGTTCCAGGAACCCCCTCAGTCCAGAGTGAACAAGGGTGGTTGGTCGCCCTGCTTCCACTGTCTTTTTACCCCAGCGGTAGGTCCCGAGGCGATCCAGGTTGGTCTGGGAGATGCAGGAAGCGTAGTATGATACAGGAAAGGACAGATGACCAGTCAAGTCCACAGGATTAAGCCAGACACCATGGCGAGCTCTCAGACCTTAATCTCATGGAGACTGGGAAGTAGGGCAAAACCCCCGCACCACAGACTCGCCAGCCGAGAAACAAGGGCTCTGCAGAGTGTGCGCCCCAGGTCCATTCCTGCGAGACTGTGGGAAGAGCAACTCTGGAGGTCAACTCCAGGCACATCCAGCATGTTGACCTTGGTCAGGGGGCCCTGATCATACCAGAAAGAAAGGCTTTCGGGCCCAGGGATGCGGAGATTGGCAGCTAGAATTCAATGGAGACATGCGCAGATCTGACAGGTGTGAGTAGGGCAATGCAACATTTGTTAACCCTCACCCCTGGCCGCACTCGGATCCACTGATGACCCACGTGAAGTTGTCACAGGAAGGGGAGGCTGAGCACAACTTGCAATGGGAAGTGGAATGGCTGCTGGGCTTGAGCCACAAGCGAAGTCCATGATCCCGCTCCTCTCCCACAGCTGTAGGCTCCTCTCACCCTTGGCCAGCAGCTCTGCTGGTCTCAAGGTTCCCCCATGGATAGTGCGGGGTCCCTTCCTGGGTCAGAGCAGACGTGTAGCCCACAACCTGAATTGGGAGCCAGGCATGGAGAGCTAACTAGTATAATGTGCGGATTTGCTGCTGTGATAACGCAAATAGTTTCTAATGGTTCATTGCTAGAGACTGTACAGTTAGCCTTATCCAACAGCCAAGCCTCGTCACCGGACACAGAGCTCCCCTGCTCACCCCCAGCCAGCCTCCTCCCTTCTGTGCATTTGCCCTCCTGTTGTTACCACATCAATCATTTCACTAGCGTGGTGAGACAACATACGTGTCCCCACCACATGGAAGCATGGATCTTTGTAACAGAAGAGATGGTGTTACTTCCTTTCCATTTTTATGTATTAGAAACAATTCTTTATTGTAATTTTATAACTTGGCCATTGCAGGGTGTGGTAGGCAGAATGATGACTTCCCAAAGATGCTCCCATCCTAATCCCCAGAACCGGTGAATATGGTATGGAACCTGGCAAAGCAGACTTCACAGACATGATTAAATTATTCTGGATTATCTGGTTAGGCCTGAGGTAATCACAAGTGTCCTTGTAAGAGAAAGAGAGAGGCTCCAGGTGGGGTCAGGGAAGATGTGACAAAAGCAGGGGAGGTGTCCTGGGATTGCTGGCTTTGCAGACAAAGGAAGGAGCCAACAGCCCAGCAGTGGGTAGAGCCTGAAGCTTGAGAAGGAAAAGAATGCATTCTCCCCCAGAACCTTCAGAAGAAATGCAGCCCCTGAACGCCTCCATTTTAGCCTCATAAGACCCATTTCAGACTTCTGACCTTGCAAAATTAAGGTAATACATTTGTTTTGTTCTAAACCACTTAAGTCTGTGGTAGTTACAGCAGCAATAAGAATCCTATCTAATAATGAAGGAATATGCAAATTGACCATCATACCATCACAAAGATGGCAGCACCCATTCCCCTCAGCCCTGCCAGAGTCCCCCAGTCCTTTCAGCCCTGCTGGGGGTGGGGGATGGCAGGTGCACAGTGCAGTTGGACCCACCCTCAGCTCCCCAGCTGCCTAAGGCTGGCCTGAGGTGCAAGCAAGCCTTGAATATCAGCTGCCCACCCGCCCAGGGTTTGCCTGAAGCATAGGCAAGCCTCGGATGGCAGCTGCCCAGCTGCCCAGGGCCGCCCGAGGCTCAGGTAACCAGGGCTGGCCGAGGCTTGTGCTGTGGGCAGTGGCAGCAGCAGAGGTGTGATGGGGGCGTCGCCTTCCCCTGATTGCTGAGTTGCCTCCCACGCCTGAGGGTTCCCAGACTATGAAAGGGGGCAGGCTGGGCTGAGGAACCCTCCCTCCAGTGCATGAATTTTCATGCACCAGGCCTCTGGTCTAATATATAGGGTATCACAGATGATAATCATTTCTGTATTTCTGATGGAAGTATGGTGTATATGCTAAAAATCTAGTGAAAGCATTCAAGTTCTATTGCTCATCTGTAAACAGAAATCCTAATGGCATCTTATTTTGTTGTTCTGAGCACTGAAGAAGATAATCTGTATAAGGCATTTAAAAGAGTTCCTGGCACACAATAAGAACTAAAAAACACTGGCTATTATTGTTGTAACATGATAATAATGGTCTTTATGCTTGTGTTAATTGCATAGCTCACAAAGTGTTTCCATATGTATTAGTTTAAACTTAAATCAGTTCTGTGAGATTGTTTCCCCATTTTCTAGACAAACATGTAGAGTCTGGAGATTAATAGATATTGTCAAGGTCTTCCAGTCATTACCAGGTACAGCTGAGATTGGCCCTGAACCCAGCACTCTTTCACTTCTGAACTGATATTGAGAATATAATCAAATGGGTCTTAAATCCAAGAGGGAAAGGAAAAACAAACATGCTTACACAATGGCACATTAGAGCCCACACTTAGTAATGTCTCAGAACTCAATTCACTTCCCTTTGTTGAACAGAGGTATGTACTGATATCTAAGTTTTAGGACTTTGGGAAACTTTACAGTTTAAATATATATGTAAACTAGAGGCCTGGTGCATGGATTCGTGCACATTGAAAGGAAATTAATTAGAAGAAATATTTTAGAGGCCAGGGAGGGACCACGGGAGGGCTCCAGGGTGTGTCCGGCCCATCTTACCCAGTCCTGATTGGCCAGATCCCAGCAGCAAGCTAACCTACCTGTTGGAGCATCTACCCCCTGGTGGTCAGTGCACATCATAGAGATTGGTAAAATAGTCGAATGAATGGTTGGACACTTAGCATATTAGGCTTTTATTATGTAGGATATATATATTTAATGTATGTTAAATATACTGTATGTAATATTATCTGTGGCTGCTTATCATTCAGTTCAGTCACTGACTATCTAGAAAGATGAATTCTGGTGGTAGAAAAGTATCATAAATTGAGAAGTTTCAGGATCGGAAGCCACCAGAGATTGTTGAAGATAGGACCAAATAGTGGGGTGTTTGCCATTATGTATAAACTCCCACATGCTAAGTGAGTAAGAGGTAATAGTTTCCATCACTTTCAGGGTGTCAGTGATATCCAAGTGCCTCCTTTCCTGCAACCTCATATTTTCTACAGGAGCCGAGAAGAAATATTGGGGAGCATTCATGCTAATGGCTTGAAGACGACAGTGTGGGAAGAAGAATATTGTACTAGATGACATTTATAAAAACGGTAGCTAATGCTTATTGAGCATTTGCAAATTGCCAGGCACTGCTCTAATTGCACTAGGCACATAAATATTCTTATTTCTCCAACAACCCTATTGTCTGATTTACACATGTAGAAACTGAGACAGAGAGGCTGGATAACTTCCTCAAGGTCATTGAGTTAGCAAGTAGCAGAAGTGGTATTTGAGCTCAAGTGTCCTGGCCCCAGGGCCTACATTCCTACCCACTAAGTTACCTGGGAAGGTAAAGAAACATCTCTGCGAGAGCAGAGGACAGGATAGGGAACTTCTGAAAGCAAGAAGGGAGAATGCTGGGTAGAGATCACAGGCAGGTAAGGTTCCATCACAGGGTCCCTGATCACAGGGGTCAGCAAGAAACACTCAATGATGTATATTTGTGCAATAAAAGAAGTGGCCTGGGACATATGGAAGCAGACTGAGAGAAGAGGCCCCATGCATAAGCTTGATCTATTCTCCATTCTAGCCCAGGGCCAGCTCTAACTAAATGCATTAAGGATTCAGAGGAAATAAGGTCTTTGTAAAAATAGGCTTGTTTGGTTTACTGACTCAGTTGGGAATTATTAACCCAGTGCCATGGCAGAGTGAGCGTAATTGTTATTAACTTAGAAGAGCACCTGAGCTTAAGTGACTGGGTGCAAATAAATCTATTTCCGTGCAGCAGCGGCTCCACGGGTTTGTTCCTGGCTTCCTCAGCTGGGACCTAAATGAACCCGCTCCTCTCATCTCATTCAGGGGACTGAAGTGAGAACCTGCTCTGAATGCTCAAGAGGGCGTGTTCCTTTGTGACCAGGCCTTGCCCAAGTGGAGACATTGGTTTTGTTGACTCTGTATTTTCCTTCAACCTACAGGTTCTCCTGCCTCAAAAGTCCACCACTGCAGCCCTAGCCAGTTTGGCTCAGTCGACAGAGCATTGGCTTGTGGACCATGTACGGGTCAAGGGCACATACCTTGGTTGCAGGCTCCTCCCCGGCTCAGGCCCTGGTTGGGGCCCATGCAGGAGGCCACCAATCCATGTGTTTCTCTCACATTGATGATGTTTCTCTATGTCTCTCTGCCTCCCTTCCACTCTCCCTAAGAATCAATGGAAAAATATCCTTGGGTGAGGAAAAAAAAAAGTCCACCACTGCACCCATGCCTGTGTGTGTACCTGCGTGTGTGCGTGTATGCATGTGTGTGTGTGAGTGTATGTGTACATACATTCAGCAGCCCAAAATGCCTCCTCCCCTCGTCATGGCTGTCATATTGCTGGGCATGCACTCGTGTACAGATGATGAAAGCAACTTTATTTGATGCCCCTGGCAGGGTATTTCTATATCAAAAACATTTTGTGAGAACATGACACCATGCTTTGCGGACTAAAGCCAGAGCGGTGGGATTTCAGCAGTGAAGTAGGTGGGTGGGGAAAGCATTCTGGACATGGTGGGCCTTCAGGGCAAACTGGTGCATTTTCATAGTTCATTTACTTATTTTTTTATTTTATTTTTTTGACTAATGAATCACAGTCCCTTGGCCTCCATGGATGTGGATAAGCTGGCTCGACTTCCAGTGCTCCTGGGCCAGTTCTGGGTTGAGCTATGAGCCTTCATCCTGGGCTCAGATGCATGTGTCTTAGAGGAAAGATAAAAGAGTTGGAGGCGGGCTTCAGGGAGGCTGTGTAATTTTATTGAGCAATATTTCTACTTTAAACGGGCTCCTGGGTAATTCAATTAGCTGGGCTTTGGTTGCTCTTCTTAGAGGGCAGGCTCTATTTAATGAAAACCTGGATTCTTCAAGTCCTACTGTCGCTCACCATCTTGCTGGGATGGATGATTGAACTTGATCCCATAGTGTGGTTTGACCACGGTGCAGATTTGTACGAACTCTATGCCCTCCTTGGCGTGTGTGCACTCGCTCTCCTTCTTTCTGTCTCTCTGCATGGTTTTGACTTTGTTTGGAGATGGAGCTGGCAGTTGGAGAAAGTAACTATCTGCCTAAACCACGTGAACAGTTGGTGAAGAGACTGCGAACCCTTTCTGGTTGGCGGGGGTGGGGTGGGGGGGGCGGGGTCTGTGACAGGCGTGTGACACCGGCCCTTCTCAGTGATGCTGTGTGCACATGGTGTGTGTCAGTAGCAGAATCTGAGGGCATTTATTAAGTCTCACTTGCCTTAAGTTTTACATCTTGATTATGAAAAAGACATACGTATATTTTAAAAAATATGGTGCTTGATACATTTCTGCTTTCCTTACCAAGGTCTCTACATTTAATTCCGTTTGTGTGCTTTAAGGAGACTCAGGTTCCCACTCGGATCCTCCGTCTGAGTAAGAATGGTCTACCGTCCTAGGCATGGGAGTTAGAAAGGGGCCAGGCACGGAAAGTTTGCTTGTTTATCTCACCCCCCAAAACTGAGGGTTTTGCTCGACGCCTGAGAGTGATCATTGAAGACCAGATCATGGATTGTTTGCACGGGCCATAAGCACTACTGACCTTGGGCAGCAGCTTGAACCTGAAGTCAGTTCCAACAGCAGGTACATGAGCGAGGAGTGAAGCTGTGGCTGATGACGAACGGTGCATGAAGGACAGGTAGGGAGCGTCTCTATTTTTGAAGATGAGGTCATTTTTCTCTACAAATACTCCCCCAGGAAGGAGGGTGAGCTAGACCACTGGCAAAGCAGAGTCTCTCGTTTTGTGTTCCCTGGATATATTACACTTATTCCTCATCCAAATGGGATTTCCTTCCTTATGGCAATGTAGGAATGATGCCTCGATAATATAGTCTGTGTTCTCCAAATCATGGCAGGTTTCCAATGCATCTGGCAAATGTATAGGCATAAGAAAGTGGTATTTTATTTTGAAATCTGTCAGTCTATCTGGTGCTACTTCATTGCTGACAGTGAACATCTCTTGGTTGACTATCACTTATGTGTGGACTAGGTGATGTCAAACTGAGGTGCTTCCAAGGGGGTGGGCAGGCAAGTGGGGGGCTGCTGAGGTGGGCCAGGGTCGCTAGGGAGTGCTGAGACTGCAGCAGCCCGGAGGCACATTCCTGGGCTCAGGAAGACTTGCTATTCCCTTTTAGCCAGTAGTTGCAACATGAGGCTTCAGGCCCACTGTGTGATTCTGTAGAAATGTTTTCAAGAGTTGCAGGACTATAGACAAAGAAACAAAATTTCCTGTCATTTAAAATGCCATCGAAGCCCTGAAACACCACACTGTGGCCTCTGGAGAAGGATCTGTCAAGGGTACATTAACACCAAATAAATAAACAGCAATAACAAAGTATCAGCAAAACAAAACAGAAAAACAGGTTCTTGACCAAACCAATTCAAATAAAATCCACTAGTAATTCATGTCTTTCTAGATGTGAGTGAGACCCTAGGGTTTATCTATAGAAAAAGCTAAACCATGAGCCCACACATGCGCTTTCTGCCGGCTTCACTTGGAGCCTAGAGGAAACCCTTCCAGTTTGCAGTGGGAAAGGAGGGTTCCCAGGGGAGGGAGTGGCAGAGTAATGACTTGAAATATAAACATGACCTGGTTAAGAGCAAAGACAGTGAAGCAGCAACCCTACTGAGTGGGATGACGGGAAGAAAAGCCCCTTGGTCTGAAAAGCTTCCTTTCCTGGGTCAAAGGTAACATCACTTTGCTTTTAGCAAAAACTTGTGAAACAGTGAGTTGAAGGCATTAGTTGAAGGCACTCGTTGAGAGTCTTAAATGACAGGCTAAGGAATCTGACCTTCATGGTCTAGCAGGGGTTGCCCACTCAGGTGTCTACAGAGCCAGGCAGCTAACCTAAAAGGAGAACTTACTTTGGAGAGAGGGCTATTACAGCTAGGAAAATCCAGGCTAGCTGCAGTGGGTGGTTGCCATGGAGAAATGCAGATGCAACATTGCCCAGGAGAAGGTGGAAATCTGGGCTTTACAGGTAGGCAGCAAACTCACATTCAAAAAGGAAAGTGTGAATGGAGCTCACTGGGAAGCCCCGTGTGAAATGAACACCAGCTGCTGGGTGGTGGGGGCCCAAGCCCAGTCCTGCCTTTGCGTCCTTCCATTTGCTGAGCTGGTGGTGGGGCTCACATCTGAGAGTACATTTTAAATATTACGGCTACTGGCGGTGGGAAAGCATGGACCTATGATAAGCTTGGCATGCACCACAGTTACAGGTATGTTAACATACATGCACATAGACAAGAAGTGTAAAATGAAAATACTTTTTAAAAAAATATATCTTTATTGATTTCAGAGAGGAAGGGAGAGGGAAAGAGAGAGAGAGAAACATCAATGATGAGAGAGAATCATTGATAGGCTGTCTCCTGCACGTCCACTAATGGGGATCAAGCCCACAACCCGGACATGTGCCCTTGACTGGAATCGAACCTGGGACCCTTCAGTCCACAGGCTGATGCTCTATCCACTGAGCAAAACCAGCTAGGGCTGAAAATACTTTTTGAGGGTTAAATAGATTTCTTTTCAAAGGTTATATTTCATAATTAAAGAGTACAATTTTAAATTAGGAAAGCATTAATTAAAAATCTTTTTAGAAGTTTAGAAAAAATTGTCTTCCCAATCAGCAGGTATGTGAACCTGACCCAAAGCATAATCACACCTTTATTTTCATTATTCCCGAACAACGCGTATGGTCCTCTGGCTTCCACAGGCGCTTCAAGGAGCCCATGATGTGGGAACAGGTGACCCCTCTGGGAGCGGGTAGGAAGCTGGTCCCGCCTGGGATGCCAGTGCAGCTTCCCTCCTGCAAGCGTCCTGTCTGGGACAGGGACACCCTTTCCGTCTCAAGTTTCCCATGGCTTACAGGAATTCAGGCGTCACTGCAACCATCCACCATGCTGGAACAGAATAGAAATCAATGAGAAATGAAGTTTAATTCTGGGAAAACAGACAAGGGATGCTGCTGTGTGGTTGTGTCTATAGAGAGCTGAGGTGGAGAGACAAAACCAGACAACGTGGGCTCAGGGCGTCAGGCTGGGTCATGTAAAAATCAGGGAGGAGCATGTTTCCTGCCAAAAGCAAGCTGGGTGTGGATGTTCTGGAGAGGGGCTGGGGGCTGGGAGGACTCTGTGCTTTTTTAGAAAACGTGTTTTCTGAAACCTTTTTTTTTTTTTTTTTAACTGATTGGTGATTAAAAAACAGTTTCTTCTATCAGGGAGATGTACTGACTGTGACCACATTAGCTCAGAATTTGCTATTATTTAAATGCAGTCTCTTGTATTTATTAAAATAAAGTGACTATCATATTAAAATTGAAACCGAGCAGTTGCACATGCAAATTATTTCTAAAGTTCAACTGCTGCTAAATGAGACACAGTCTCCTAAACTTAGAAATGCTTAACATAAATTATGACCTAATTAACATTTGCATGGTAATCCGGACTTCCTACAGCTTATTCTGCTAATTAACACATGACAAATGAGCTCACATTAATATTTTATTGCGACATAACTTGTGGAAGAAAGCTTCCTAACTCCTTAGAAAACATCTTGTGTTTTTTGTTTTCCATTTTCTTCCTGAGAAGCATCATATCTGCTGCTACTATATAATTTAGATGAAAAAAAATCTTTCTCATTGTAAATTTAACAAGAGACAAAGATGCAAACTCTACGAGTGTCTTTTTTCTTCATTGAATTATTCCCCCTTACTCTTTCTGGGAAATACCTGCATTTTTGGGGGGAAAAAATCCTTGACATGTACATTATAGGTAATTATCACTCATCATGGAAGGAGTCCATTGTACCCCCTCAGTGTTGTCTCCCAGACCTGTGGGTCATGAGTCAATCCAGACCCATCACAACAGAAACTTGTAAAATGCTATGGATTTGTACTCTGCAAATGACTTCCTGTTGGTTGTGTATTTAGTTAGTTGTGTTATCTCTTATCCAAATTACAACCACCCTCAGATGAGGGAGGCCAGGCCACTGCTCTCTCCCCCAGGGCCAGGGAGCACCTCTCCCGTCTCCTGTGACTTTGATTGTTGCTGATTGAAGTTTTCAGTTTTGATTGCTTTCTTAGCATGTGGTAGAATTTTTGGTTTAGTTTGTTTTATTTAAGACTTTCCAAGAATGATTGCAAACTGGTTTCTTACATGATCATGTTAATGTGAATGCCTGATTTTTGCATTCTGGGAGGTTTTCTAAACTAGAATGAGACTAATTGGCTACGATTGGGGATATATGGGGTGTTTGGGAAGCACAACGCAAGGGCACCTAATGAGCGCCTGAGAAGGTCCCTAGTGTCTTGCCCTCTATGTTTACAGTTACCAGTGAGGAAATTGATCAACCTAGTGCATGGATCTTACTCACTGTCTCCCAAACCTATTACTGTTGAAAGTGTTTTCACCTACACTTCTGACACCAACTACGTGGGTTGTTTTTTACTACACCAATCAACACTCAAAAATTTTGGGCATCACCTGGGCATCCTACAATTCAATTCAATTCAATTCAAATTACCTGGAGTTAGTACAGACCCTACAAGTTAAGGACTCAGTCCCACAAGACTTCCACCTATTTCATGTGCCAGTTCCAAATCCCAGGCCTCCTGTGCTTCTGACTGACTATATAAATTAGGGGTGCCCACAACCCCATCTTTGCGCTGCAAAATTTTCTGGAATTATTCACAGAACTCAAAAAAAACTTTGACTTACTAGTACCAGTTTATTATAAAGGATATGATAAAAGGCATTATTGAACAGCCAGAGGAAGAGGTAATAGGGTGAGATTCAAGGATGCAGCGTACAGGAGCTTCTATCTGCATGGAATTGGGGTGTCCCACTCTCCTGACACATGGATGCTGGATGCATTCACCATCCTGAAAGGTTTTTGAGCCCCATTGATTAAGGATTTTTATGGAGGTTCTATTATATTGGAATTGTTGATTAAACCATTGGTTATTGGTGATTGGATTCAATTTTCCGGTCCTCTCCACTCCGTGGAATTGGGGTTTGGGACTGAAATTTTCAACCCTGTAATCTTGCCTTGGTCTTTGTGGTGTCCAGCTCACCCCCCATCCTGAAGGTATCTAGGACCCTGAGCCACCAATTATCTTAGTACAAAAAGACACCATCACCCTGGGTATTCTAAGCATTTTAGGGACCAGGCCTGAAGACCAAGTATATATGTTTTATTATATCACAGTATCACAACTGTCAACTCTCTTCTACTTAGAACTCACAAAAGAGCCAGGTAGCGTGCTGGGGAGTGAAAATTGTGAGTGGAGGCATAGACGTGTCCCATTTAATCTGTTAACCTCTGTGTAAATCTATTTTTGTGCAGGTGGCTAGACAACTACATACATACATGTGTCAATAGATAGATGTACATATATGTATATGCATCTGTCTATCATCTATCTCTCTATCTATGTGTTCATCTAACTGGAAACAACTCAAATGTCCATCACCAGGTGGATGGAGGAAAAAACTGTGTAACATCCAGACAATAGGATGCTACCCAGCAATAAAAAGGGTGAACTACTGAGACATGCAACACCACAGATGAGTCTCAAAATAATTATGCCAGACCAAAATAAGTACATACTTTATAATTTCATGTATGTAAACTTCTAGAATATATAATGTAATATATAACCAGGGCAAGGGGTGCTATTATTCTGTTCTTTTTATTGACAGCATTTAGCAAAGTGTCTTGCATCTGCTGAACGCTAAAAAAATGTTTACCAAAGAATGAGTTAGCACAGTGGTCGGCAAACTGCAGCTCGCGAGCCACATGTGACTCTTTGGCCCCTTGAGTGTGGCTCTTCCACAAAATACCATGGCCTGGGCGAGTCTATTTTGAAGAAGTGGCGTTAAAAGAAGTTTAAGTTTAAAAAATTTGGCTCATAAGAAATTTCAATCATTGTACTATTGATATTTGGCTCTGTTGACTAATGAGTTTGCCGACCACTGAGTTAGCAAGTTCTCACTGTCTTCCAGACAAAAAATTGGACCCAATTCTTTAGATATGGACTATCTTTTGAAAAAATGCTAACTAATATCTTTCATTTGAGATTTTATATTTCTGTCAATGCAATCGAAGAGCTTGCTAATTTTTTAAATCACATTTTAAAATGTATGTCCAACTTACCACCTTACATTTATTGCCAATTTGTATCTTGAATTAGTGGCCAACTTAAGTTCTTAAATATCTTCCAAATGAGCTTCTCTGAGCCATTTTCTTGTCTCAGTCTTGAACAGTGGAATTTGGAAACCAAAGTGTGTGATTAATAGATATTAGAAGCACTGAGGGTTAGCACATTGCCTGGAACACAGTAGGCATTTCCATTATTGTGGACATAATGGTTTTTTACAAAATTGTTTTTATTGTGTTGTTGTTGCAAGTCTAAACTTTACACCAACATCTTACCTAATAATAGAGAAATATGTAAATTGACGATACCTCCTATGCCCACATCCAATCAGAGTGAGTATGTAAATCAACCCAGCAAAGATGGCGGTTAATTTGCATACATACCTGGTCCCGGGAACCTCCTCGGCACCAGGTCACTCCCAGCCCGCCATTGGAGGGGGCGAGCTTGGGATCGGGAAGGGGGTGGGGGGGCGCTTCCCAAACCTAAAGCCTGGGGCTTGAGAAGGGGCTGAGCCTGCGACCAAAGCAGACCATCCGGAAGTCAGCGCTGGGTTCCCCAGCTGCAGCCTGGTGAACAAACACTGAGTGCTCAGGTGGCTGAGACCCAGAAAGTGAGTCAGGGTCTGATCTGCAGCTTCAGTGGAAGCTGTTGACCAGTGTACTTACCTCTCTCTTTCTCTCCCTTTTTCTTTCTGATCTTCGCCAGCAGCCAGGCTTTTCTTTCTCTCCCAGCCCTTCTGGGGGCTGCTGTTAAGCCCCGCCTCTTTGATCAGGCCCAGAGATAGGCCTGGAGATGCTGACTGGCATAGGAACCAACCAATCAGAACCAAAGGTGGGTACTGTGGGGAGCCAATGGCTGCCTAGGAGGCGGAGCTTCTGACGCTGACTGGCATAGGAACTGACCAATGAGAAACAAAGGTGGGTGCTGTGGGGAGCCAATGGCTGCCTAGGAGGTGGAGCTTTTGACGCTGGCATAGGAACCGACCAATCAGAACCAAATTGGCCAGCAGAGGAGGGCAGTTGGGGGCAACATCAGGCCTGCAGGAGAAGGCAGTTAGGGGCGATCAGGCTGGCAGGCAGAAGCAGTTAGGAGCCAGTGGTCCCAGATTGTGAGAGGGATGTCTGACTGCCGGTTTAGGCCTGAGCCCTGGGATCAGGCCTAAAATGGCAGTCGGACATCCCGCAAGGGGTCCCCAATTGGAGAGGGTGCAGGCTGAGTTGAGGGAATCCCCACTCCGTGCATGAATTTTGTGCACTGGGCCTCTAGTTAATTATAAATTGCTAAGCACCATGATCATACAGAAATAAACTTTTCCTTCCATTTCTTTCCTCCTCTCTCCCTCCCTCCCTCCCTCCCTTCCTCCCTTATTTCCTTCCTTCCTTCCTTCCTTCCTTCCTTCCTTCCTTCCTTCCTTCCTTCCTTCCTTCCTCCTGTCTACTCTCCCTCTCTTCTCTCATTCCACAAGCACTTACTGATTGCCTTTTCTGTGTTAGATGTGAAGACACAAAGTTGAGATCTGACCTGCTGCCAAAGAAGTGGCCAGAAGACAGATGCACAAGCAATTATAGTGTAATCAGGAACAGAATTCTAAAGAGGAATTAGGAAATGCTTAAAGAAAAGTGTAAAGATATCCATGGTTACTCTTTTGTGACCACATCCTCCTCCTTTTTGCTTCCTTTGATCTGCACCATCCTGGCGATTCTTCAGGTGGCAGCAATATCAACTCGCAGGTCCCTGGCTCTACCACCGGGGACTGGGAGGGAAGAGCTAATCACATTGAGCAAACACTCTGACTTAAAAATAGTTCAAACAAACTATTAGATACCAGACAAGTTAAATAACTGGTTCCAACAAGTGATGCGCATAAAGTAAGAAATACAACATCCAGCGAGATGCCCAGGCTGTGAACCACTGTGCTCAAGACATCATTCAAGGATTTGGAAGGTTAACATTATTGTACATCTTCTCTTCTAGGATCAGACACCTATTTCTGGCTCAGACAGACTTGTCTTGGTGTTAGCTGTCTTTTCCTGCTGTTCTGAGGCTTGAGACATCATAGTATGACAATGCTGATGGCTTTAAGCTTTTAAATCTTTAATCACTCCAATTCCTGTACTTGGGGTCATGTTACTTAAGTAGGCGCCACTATGTTCAGGAATAGAGCTGCTAAAATAAAAATGTATCTGTGTCTTCTCTTCCCCTGTGGTTTACCTAAAACAAACCCCAAAGAACAAAGAACTGGAAACCACAAACTTCTTATTTCCTTCAAAATTATTGTTTGTCTGATCAAGAAGTATCTTGTGTTACGGCTTTAGCAGCATGACTTGCTGTCTGCCTTTTTCCACCCTATTCCTATTTTAGTAAATAGAAAAGTGGTTCTAACTTATTCTTCTTGGCTCAAGCAATACTCAAGGAAACCATCGCAATAATAGTCGCTAACCTTTTGAGTATTTGCTATGTGAGAAGCCATGGGCTGAGTTCCTCACATCCATTATGTGATTTCATCCCCAGGTAGGTTGTAGGTAATGCAGATCCCAAGTCCGGCCCTTAGAAATTGCCAATCGGTAGCTCTGATGTGAGGTGGAGGACTGTGCAGCTTTGGATAGTCATAGGAAAGGGAGTAACTCAACTCTACAGATTTTAACTCACATGCTAGGTTATTCTGATGAAAGACAGCCTGGGACTACACTTAGTGTATATGGACTATCATTGAAAAATTGCTGGGATGGAAACAAGAGCCTTGCTCTGCCAGTAACTATGTCTTACCAGTAGGACGGGTGAGGTGATACTGCTAAATCAGGGGAGGCTTAATGGAGGAGGTGAGGTGCAGTGGTGAAGAACAGAACTCGGGAGCCAGGCAGCCTCAGTTCCCATATCAGCTCTGCCATTTGCCATTAGTTGTGTGATCCTAAGTCACTCAGTTTTTCTGTGCCTCACTTTCCCCACATGTAAAGTGGGGATATAAATAGCACTTGACTAATATGGTCATTGGAGAAATAGAATGGGTTAATATCTGTAATTTGCTTAGTACACTGCCTAGCCCATTGTAAGTACTATTAATTATTTCTTCTCATTATATTTTTGTTATTTGAAGGTATATCTTTCAGCTAAAGCTTAAAGGATGACAAGTACACCAGGTGAACTGTCAGACGTGGTAAAAGCAGTGGCATCCCCAGCAGACTGGATGTACACAAAAGCACAGAAAAGATAAGCTGCCTCATGTTGGGGGACCAGTCTGGGATGTGAGCCTGGAGAGGTGGGCAGGGTCAGGTCTACAACACCCTGGGTTTGTATTGTGGGTTTTAAAGTGATGCAGAACTTTCCCTGGAGTGCTTGAGAGCAGTGTTTTCTATGTCACTCCAGAGGATCTGTGGAACTTGAGTGTAAGGCAAGTAGGAAGACCTGCAGGGATCCAGGTGACAGATGGTGAAGAGATGGGACATGGACACATGTGCAGGGTTGTTGAAAGGATCTATATATATAAAAGGTTAATATGCTAATTGTCCAACTGTTTGACTGTTCGACCGTTCGACCAGTAGCTATGATGTGCACTGACCACCAGGGGGGCAGACACTCAATGCATAGGCATGGAAACATGGAACAGACTGATGAATCTCAGAGAGAAGGGAGGAGGGGGGAGGGCAGGAAGAGATTAACCAAAGATCTTATATGCATACTAGAGGACCGGTGCATGGATTTGTGCACCGGTGGGGTCCCTCGCCTGACCTGCAGGGATCGGGCTGAAACCAGTCTGGTGCATGGATTCATGCACCGGGCCTCCGACATCTTCCAAGGGGTCCCGGATTGCGAGAGGGTGCAGGACAGGCTGAGGGACCCCACTGGTGCACAAATCCGTGCACCAGGCCTCTAGTATTTAATAAATGAAGGGAGATAAAGTAGACAGGTCCAGTTTTGTGAGAAGAAGAGAGGGACAAAAGTCAGGCTTCTGTTTGGAGAACTGGGTGAACAGCAAGGCCACTAACTGAGATGAAGCACCAGGGATGTTTCCAGAGTCAGTGTGTTCAGTTTTGGATGGTGGAGTGGGTGGTGCCTGTGGGATGTCCACACAGAGATGCTTACAAGCAGTTGGACATTTGGGGTCTTAAGTTTGAGTCATTGGTGTAGTTTGAAGCTTGGACCACATAACCTAATATTTATGAAAGCTCTGGCAAACTAAAAAGACCACTGCAGATGTAAGACATTCAGAGCAGAGTTATCCTATTCCTGCAGTTTTCAGCAATCATTAATGTTAAAATACAAAGAACTCCAAAGAAATGTTTCTAACAAGAACAATGTACTCTTCCCCAGCTCATTAGTAGGATTTCTGAAGAGAAAACACTACGTAAAGTGACATGCATTTAAATTCTAGACTTCCAAAGGACATTTTCAGACAGGCCATGCTCATTTTTGGTTGATTACAAAACAAGGAGATAAACCAGCAGAAGAGCCCTCCTTTGGGTAGACTTTCCAGTTGTTGTGGGCTTCTGGAAGGATTACTTACACCTATAGCTTTATAGAGATATGGAAGATACCCATGGAAGGAGGTATTTGTTTATAGATTTACAGAATATTAGAGTTAGAAACAACCTGGTATATGCTATATGTGGGGAAAATACAGCAAATACGTGATGGGACCAGGCCCAGGAGTCAAGTTCACTGAGTTGCAGCTTTACCAGTGTTCCATGAAGGCTCTCATTTCTCAGTATTGAAAGATGTATATCTGCACCTCTTAATTCAATTCTTTTCTTCCCTTTTACTACCTGCCTTACAGCCACGGAGGACATAAACTCTGAGTACAGGTAGCACTGCCAGGATGGACGTGTCAGCATGGAAAGTCTCCTCAGTGAAACACAGCATACTGGTTTCAAACTATTCAAGGAAGTTTGGCTAGAAAGTTCTGTTGGATTAAAATGTTTCCATATTTAAAAGACAAATGTCACATCCTCCTGTACAACCCTTCTTTTCCCAAATGTGATTACTGACTGCGGTGCTGGTAGGACCAGCAGCAGGTGGTACAGGAGCAGTAGAGTAACAATAGTAGGTGGTGGTAGGGGAGGTAATAATGACAGAACATCGTCCCGTACACCAAAAGGCTGCAAGTTCAATTCCCAGTTAGAGTACATACTTAGGTTACGGGTTCAATCCTAAGTCGGGCCGCATTTGGGAGGCAACCAATCAATGTTTCTCTCCTTCTTCCTCTCTCTCTAAAATCAATAAGCATGTCTTCTGATGAGGATTTTTTTTAGAAGTTTAATGCTCAAGTTCAAATTTCTGGGAATGGATCTCAGTGCAAGCATTTTCTGGCTGCATGACTTTGAGCAAATATTCAAAGTCTTGAATTCTCAATTTCCCCATCAGTAAAAATAAGAAAAATAAAGGTGTTTTCATGAAAGAGATTTAGACTAAAATAAAATAAAAAGTATAGAAAGCATCTGGCAAAGGTTATAATCCTGACTCTGTGAAGGAGGCTTTATTATTAATCCCATTTTCTGTATTTGGAAACGGACACTCAGGGAGGTGAAATAACCCACAAGGCTGTTTTCTGGTAGAGCTGGGGTTTCAATCAAGGTATATTTGTCTCCTAAGCTTGTCTCATAACCACCATGAACATTTTGTTTGAGTAAGCAACTTCAATCTTGCATCTTGAAAATTGCTTCTTAAATCTTAAACAACATCTTAGTCAGGCATATGTATTGGTCTTTGTTATCCAAGGACACTTTTTAACCTATAGAATGTTCCATTCTGAATCCTTTGGAATCGTTGCAGCGAGATGCCTCTGTTGTAAACATTTGTCTCTCGGATTATGGGTGTTTGGCCTTTCCCAGGAAAATGGCAGTTGACAAAAGGTGCACTTTTAGCATGCAAGACTGAAGACTAGACAAAGTGGGATAACAGAGGATAGATCCAGAGTCAAAAATACTGCTGTTAGAGTAGTGTATACCTCTGTACCCCTGACTGCTGCTTCTGCATGCACTGTTGTATTGAGGTTGGCCACAGTTGGATCCCACTTTCCAGGGACTGCACAGTTACAGCCTTTCCTACTAATGGACAATGAGGGGAGGGGGGAATTAGCTGCCTTTTGGTGTCCCTGCATCCCCTGTGGCTCTGACTCTTACTCCTGGGCTAACAGACACTAGTCACATTCAATGAGCTTTCTAACTCTATTATTTTTCCATAAGCTGATTTAGAAACCAACTTGTGGTTTGTGATAAAAATATTGAAAACCTAACTAGAATGTTACGTTTAACTCTATAAATAAAAGATTGCCTCAGTAGAATGATAATGGATTGCTTTCATTTTATACCATTTTAAATCCCAAGGACTTTAACAAGGGGGTTGTTAAAAGTAAATGCTGTTTTGTTGCACATTGTGGAGAAGCAGCAATTAGGATATTGTCCATGTAACTGAAGCTTCTAATCCTTAGACCTCGTCCAAGTGTCTCAAGTGGAGAGAAAAATGAAGCCGATGTCAACATTACTGCTGATGGAGCTTTTTTTTTTCTTTTCTATCTTTCATAGAAAAACATTCCTCTCAGTCATCTAAGAAAAACCTTGATCAACAGAATTAAGTGAGAATCATAGCAATGTTGTGAGATGTTTCTTTCTGTTAGTGGTCTACTGCCATTTAAAACATCGCAGGAAAAGCTAGGACTGGAGCCCAAGGGTCTGACTCTTGGTTTCGTTGTCTTTGGGGGCAGAGTTTGATAAGAAATCGAGACTCTATAAAAACCTATAAGCGATAAGGCATCTTGGTATTATTCCTATTTCCTCGTTAACTTAGTCCTCATTTTTGTTCCTGGAGCAATGTATATGAGCCTCAAGTGTAGGAGGTACATCAATACAGTGGTTATAGGCCAGAGCCAGATTCTAAAGCAGGGGTGCAAACTTTTTGATTCGAGGGCCACAATGGGTTCTTAAACTGGACCGGAGGGCCGGAACAAAAGCATGGATGGAGTGTTTGTGTGAACTAATATAAATTCAAAGTAAAGGAGTGGAGGGGAGAGGAAGAGAACCGGATAGAAGAACCGGATAGAACAACCGGATAGAACAGCCGGATCCGGCCCGCGGGCCGTAGTTTGCCCAAGGCTGTTAAAGCACATTGTTTAGCTTTGTGACATGTAATAAGTTATTAATCTCTCAAAGTCTTGTTTCCTCACAGGGGCTTTTGATAGTGAAGAAAAAATAGTTCTAAAGGGACTCTATGCTGTTGATTAAGGCAATGATGATGATGATTTCCTTTGTATAGTGTGCTGTGATAATTTTTTTATGTATGCCTGTCCCGTTAACCAGTGGACAAAAGTGGGAGTGAATTGTATTCATGGTGTGTCCTCGGAGGCTGATGGGTTTTGGCTGTCTTGGAGGCATCTAGTAAGTGTAGGACTAAACAGAATGAATTAAGCACCATCAAGACTTACCTTATAAACTGCTGATTATGTGTGTTTGACATCAAGGAAGTCACTGCCCCTCTTGGTTTATCCATTTTCCCATCTAGAAGAAGGAGGTGCCTGTTCAGAGATGCTCTAAGAATGCATTAAACATTTAAGGCAACTTGTACCTTAATTTGTAAGAAATTAATATTGAATATTAATGAAGTTCATAGCCTCCATTTCACTCCTTCTTTTGTAATTGCTAAGTGCTTACCAGCATGCTGTATGTCACACTGAGTGAAAGTGCCTCTAAGTCAGAGGAGGCGCTAATGAGAAGGGAAGGCATTGTGAGCCGTCAGATAATTAACTGTGGCATGTAACTGCACCCAGCCACCACCCTCACCTATTAGTTTCTAAGAAGTTAACTATTTTAGGTGATAATCACTTCTATATTTGCTTGAATTATCTGGATATTTAAAATCCTCACCCGAGGATATTTTTTATTGATTTTTATTTATTTTATTTTTATTTTATTTTATTTTATTTTATTTTATTTTCAAATTTTTTATTAAGGTATTATATGTGTACCTATCTTACCATTGCCCCCCCCACCCCACTCCCATACCTGCCCTCACCCCCCAATGTTTTGCATCCGTTGGTTACTCTTATATGCATGCATACAAGTCCTTCAGTTGATCTCTTATTTCCCCCACCTCTCCCTAACCTTACCGCTGTAATTAGACACTCTGTTTGATGCTTTACTGCCTCTGTAACTATCTTTTTGTTCATCAGTTTATAATGTTTTTCATTATCCCTAAATGAGTGAGATCATGTGGTATTTTTCTTTCATTGACTGGCTTATTTCACTTAGCATAATGTTCTCTAATTCCATCCAGGTGTCTACAAATGGTAGTAATTCCTTCTTTTTTATGGCAGCATAGTATTCCATTGTGTAGATGTACCATAGTTTTCTGATCCAGTCATCTGCTGACGGGCACCTAGGCTGTTTCCAAATCTTAGCTATTGTAAATTGTGCTGCTATGAACATAGGGGTGCATATATCCTTTCTGATTGGTGTTTCTGGTTTCTTAGGATATATTCCTAGGAGTGGGATTACTGGGTCAAATGGGAGTTCCATTTTCAGTTTTTTGAGGAAACTCCATACTGTTCTCCACAGTGGCTGCACCAGTCTGCATTCCCACCAGCAGTGCACGAGGGTTCCTTTTTCTCCGCATCCTCGCCAACACTTGTCGTTTGTTGATTTGTTGATGATAGCCATTCTGACAGGTGTGAGATGGTATCGCATTGTCGTTTTGATTTGCATCTCTCGGATAATAAGTGACTTTGAGCATGTTTTCATGTGTCTCTTGGCCTTCCTTCTGTCTTCTTTCGAAAAGATTCTATTTAGGTCCGTTGCCCATTTTTTTATTGGATCATTTATCTTCCTTTTATTAAGTTGTATAAGCTGCTTGTAGATGTTGGAAATTAAACCTTTATCAGTGATACCATTTGCAAATATGTTCTCCCATACAGTGGGGTTTCTTGTTGTTTTGTTGATGGTTTCTTTTGCTGTGCAAAAGCTTTTTATTTTGAGGTAGTCCCATTTGTTTATTTTCTCTTTGGCTTCCATTGCCCTAGGGGCAGTATCACTGAAAAAGTTCTTTTGGCGTATGTCTGAGATTTTGCTGCCTGAGGATTCCTCTAGTATTTTTATGGTTTCCCGTCTTATATTTAAGTCCTGTATTCATTTTGAGTTTATTTTTGTGTATGGTGTAAGTTGGTGATCTAGTTTCATTTTTTTGCATGTATCTGTCCAATTTTCCCAATATAGGTGACCACCAGAGAAAGGCAAATTAGGTGATAGGAGAGAAAGAAGAAGAGGAAAAAAGAAAGAAAGAAAGAAAAAAAGAAAAAAGGAGTGTGAAAATGAAATTGGGAAAAGGGAAAGTAAAGAAAAAAAATAAGAGAGACAAGAAAGTGACTAAGAGAGAAAGGGGAACAGACTATATATATTGGGGATAAAACTCCAATAGAACAATCACTAATCTCAGCAAATGCCAGCAACAAGTGCCTGGGGATTAGTACAAACTACAACACCAACTAATATGAGTGAGGCAAGGGAAAGCTGAAGCACAAAACAAACAAAAAAATAAACAAAAGAAGAATAAGCAGAACAATCTCACAAAAAAGCATAAAAATTCAATATAATCTACATTCAAGCAAACAACAACAAAAGGACAGAGAGAAGGACAAGTTTATGGATAGCTCAGACAGCGTAGGGAGAGGTGTATGTGGACTTGGAGCAGGGGATTGGAGATTAGATATGTAAGTAGGGTGAAATTTTAACAAGAGGTAAACAGAAAGAATAGGGAAAATCTAAAGCAGTAAAAGGGTAAGATAAACAGGACACTGAAAAGGGGGAGGTTAGGAAGAGAGTGATGGCCTAAAGGTAGAGTTGAGATAGAGTAAAATGATGCTAAAGGAAAGATAAAAATAGAATGTAGAACCCTAATCCCAAAATAAAATGAAGAGAAAATAAAATGACACTTTAAAAAAAAAAAAAAAGGAAAAGATAAAATAGCAGTAGTAATAATACGGATTGAAAATAAAAATGTAATAATTAAAAAGGTAAAATCAAGTGATGAAAAAAGAAGAAAAAGTTTCTTGATTAAAAGATGCAAAAAATGAAAATAAAAAAAAATTAAAAAAGTAAAAAAATAAAAGGTAAAAATAAGATGTGAAGTAGTGAAGGTCATTCACTTCCTCTGTTTTTCTGTTTGGCACGCCTGTTTCTCAGTCCAGACAGTATTGCAGTTCCCTGCGATCCACTGCTCTTCAGTGTTGTAAGCCAGTCCTGATTTTAAGCAGGCAGTGTGTCTTAATTTCTCGTATTCCTTTATTTTTGATTACACAAGAGTCAATTTGTGATTCAGCCCCTGGGTGGCAGTGTTTCTGTATTGACTTCCGGGTCTATCTATGGCCTCTCTAGGCAGTGTTAGAGCCTTCTTTCCCTGTGGCACTCACTACCGGTTTGTGGGAGTGGGCTGCCTCAGAGCTGACTCTCCGATGGTCACTCCCTGCTCCGATCCCCAGGTTCCAGAAAAACAACTTTCCCCTGCAGTCTCCCAGGGTGTCCCCAACTGGGTGATCCTATGTATTGGGCTTAGTAATCAGAAGCAAGAATTTCAAGAGGAAAAAGCCCAGTTGTGCGAACTCCGGGACTGCGCGTAAGCCCAGGCACCCAGGGAACGCAGGGGCTGCGCGTAAGTCTGGACTGCCTGAAATTCTTAGGGTGTCCCTGCACGTCAGATCAAAATGGGTTGCTTTTTAGAGTGCCCTTCTCTTAGCAGCTCTGAGGACCACTTTCCACAATCACAGATCACGCCAGCCCCTACAGCCACGGATTTTTCTAGGCACAGACTTCCCTGGTCCTCCAGCTCCCGCAAAACGCGCGTTCCTCTCTCCCGCCAGGACCAGAGACCTCACCTTATCCCAGGTGAAATCTGACCTTTCCGTGGTGGAGTGTAGAGCTCCTCTGAACCCGTGTGTTTGCGCCAATTGGGGAGCGTTGTTCTGGGGCTCGCAGTCGTTCCTTGGGTGCCGCAGTTGTGGATTCTCAGGCTTCCAATAAGCTCCACTTTCCGGATCAAGATGGCGCAGACTCCGCGTCCAAGCCCGCAGCTCCGGGAGGGGACCTAGCTGCAGTTGGTGCTGCCAGGTCAGGGGAACCCTGTTTAGCAGTCCCCCACCTCCTTCTGGAATTCAGCTGCCTCCCAACCAGCCAACAAACACTCCTTGTGCGACCCTCAGCTGTTCTTTCTTTCTGCTCCGGGACAAGGCTCGGAACACGTCTGTCTATTCTGCCGCCATTTTTCTCCCATCTTTTTATTGATTTTTAGAGAGAGAGAGAGAGAGAGAGAGAGAGAAACATTGATGTGAGAGAAACATCAATTGGTGCCTCCCATAAGTGCCCTGATCAGGGATCAAACCCACAAGCTAGGTGCTGGGAATCGAACCTACGACATTTTGGTACACAGGACAATGATCTGACCAATGAGCACCCAGCCAGGGCAAATTATCTGAATTTTAATGACCTGTTTCCTATAGATTTTATGTGAAAATAATTTATAATAATATTATACATCAAAAAGTCTGACTATAAATACACCAAAATGATCGTTATGTATGAGCAGTGAGGTTATAAATGATTTCTTTGTTCTTTCCTATTCTAAACTTACTTCAATGTAGGCTCTTGTAGTGGCATGGGCCCGACTTACACAGACTGGGACAGTGCATGGGTGCTGGGCTCCCTACAGACTGTGAGCAGCGTAGTCATGCTGTGGGCATGGGGATGGGATACAGGGACAGCCTCACACACGGGGATGGGGTGCAGGGACAGCCTCACCACTCAGGGATGGGGTATAGGGACAGCATCACTGCAAGGTGCCACAGATGATGGGCTTCTCTCCTGTCTGCCTTGGTTTCTGTTCCTGTGCTTTCCTGCTCTGGTCCCTCATCAACTAGCCTTCATGTGATCTTCGTTCAATGTTTTCCTCCCTCAGCTTCTGTTTGGAGGTCACTGCTTTTCCATAAATCAGCTCATTCACCAGCACAGAGCCCTCAGCCCGCTGTGAACTACAGCCACTGACGGCCAATGCCATCCCTGACCCCATGAGCAACTGAAGAACAAGCCCATGCTCTCTGCAGAGCAGAAGCGTATTTTATTTGTTTTTGGCTTTTACCCATTCTAAAACATGTATCTACCTATTCCCATAATGCAAGTGTCTGTCACAGGTTTAGAATTCCTTGTCACTAATGACTAGGCAAAAGGAATTATGACAATTTTCGTTATTCTGCAGTCTGAGCAGGTTTCAGGAAACTGCCCCAGTGTGAGGACTTTGCTCTCCTCAGGAGCACTCTTCCTAGGCAGGGTTCCCCCACTTTTCTTTCCTCTATTGACTTGTTGAAAAGGCAGCACAGACCTCCAGCCCAGCAGACTGCTCAGCGTAGCCAGCTCCAGCGGAGGCTCTGACCTCCACTGTGGAAGCTGAGCCCTTCCTGGGGGATCGGCGAGAACCAGCCTCTGAGACGTGCTGAAACGCACAGTTCTCCCTCCTCCCGGAGGGAATCTGCTCTGTTCATAAGAGGTACAGCCCACTTGTAAATACGAAAGCAGCGAGTCCTTAACCAACACGTGGACATGTAAGATTCCTTGCTGTTCTGATGTGATGAGTGGTGCAGAATGAAAACCCCCTAGAGTCACTTCCTGTCCTTTCCCACAGCGGTCTGTGGTCACAGACACCTCACAATGTGGGCCAGGTGGGCAGGACAGGGCCTCACCCGGCCAGGTGTCCATAGCTGGGTAGAGCTCCGGGTATGTTTGGAGCTTCTTGGAGAGGCATGTTATTTTGGGGGGCGGCCTATCACAACTGGCAGAGCCTTTTCTGTGCCCATTCATTTCAGCTTAGAGATCCCTTCTGCCTGATTGTAGTAGGTGTGTCTGATTGTTATGTATTAGAGCAGCATTCTTGCTTCTCATTTTCACTTATTCTTAAGTCATAAGATCAGCCAACTGCATAAAAAAGCATTTTGACTACACTTTCCCTTCTGATTTCTAAATTCATATCTGAATTGTTGGTTTATTTAGAAAAAAAATTCTTACCCAGTAACGAGAATGTGGGTATGGCAAGATATACCATTATTTACTTTTAATTTAGCCTAAAGAGTGATGGCAGCTTGTTGCCAATAATAATAATTTGAAGCTGTTGGACTTGCGGCCACAGAGCCTATTGTGATATAAACACATTTTCCCAAACAGTGGCCTGGTGAAGAGGAATCCTATGTAATAAAGAGGTAATATGCAAATTAACCCTCACATCCTCACAAGATGGCTGCCTACGACCAGGCCAGCAGGGAGGTTAGTGAGGGACGACCAAACAACTAAACAGCAGGTCACACAGGGCGACCAGGCCAGCTGGGGGGCAGTTGGGGGTGACCAGGCTGGCAGAGGAAGGCAGTTGGGGGCAACCAGGCTGGTGGGGGGGGCAGTAAGGGGTGACCAGGCCAGCGGGGGGGGGGGGCAGTTAGAGGCAATCAGGCTGGCACACAGAGGCAGTGAGGGGTGATCAGGCCAGCAGGGGCGGGGGCAGTTAGGGTGACCAGGCAGGCAGGCAGGTGAGCGATTAGGAGCCAGCAGTCCAGGATTGTGAGAGAGATGTCTGACTGCTGACTGCCGGCTTAGGCCTGATCCTAGATTGGAGATGGTGCAGGCTGGGCTGAGGGTACCCCCCCTGCACAAATTTCATGCACCAGGCCTCTAGTTCTTTGATATTATCAGACAACAAAAGGCTTTAGTTCGTGTTCTATTAAACGATTTACAAAAAGAATTTGCCCCTTGAACTGGGCCATTGAGGTTAACATGAGATGTTTTATCAAAATAAAAAGGGTCTTTAACACGACACCCCACAAATCCCACAACAATCATTACATTCTTGGAACTGGAAATCTTGCATGTTTGCAGACATTTTAGAGTTTGGCATTTGTGGCTTTTCGCACACTATCAAATATTTATGCATTGTTCAAACAGTCCTGCTTAGTTACCATTGGATATGTACTGACTGAATCTAATTTGCAAAATCCATAAAGCTGTCATTCCCAGATATTTTAGTGGATTTTTTTTTTTTTTGTGACAACATTTGAAAGTGCTTGGAAACATGTTTATTTGGTGGAGAAGGTTTTTGTTATTTGTGGTAATGAATAAAACAATTACTTTCATTTTACATTTCATGTAGATGACATGAGGTTGCCAATAAAATTTGTTGATCTATACTAAGTATTTTTAAAACAGTATTTTTTAAATTCATTTTTCAATTGCAGTTGACATTAGTTTGAAATGTATGACATAATTATTAGACATTTATATATCTTACACAGTGGTCACCCTGATAAGTTAAGTGCCTGTCTGATCCCCTACAGTTATTAGAGTATCATTGACTGTATGTATTCTCTATGCTGTACTTTAGGTCCTTATGACTATTTTTATAACAAACAATTTGTGCTTCTTAATTTCTTTCATCTTTCCACCCATCTGCCCAAAACCCCTCCCATCTGGTGACCATCAGTTTGTTCTCTATGAGATTGTTTCTGTCTCATTTGTTTGTTGATTTTGTTTTTTAGAATCCACATATAAGTGGAATCACATGGTATTTGTCTTTCTCTGTTTGAATTATTTCACTGAGCATAATTGCCTCTACCCATGTTGTCACAATTGATCATGCTTCATTCTTTTTATGGCTGAATAATATTCCACTGTATATATGTACCATCTCTTCTTTTTATTTTCCAGGTAGCTATTGCTTTTATTTTTAAAAAATATTTATTGTTTTGAATATTACAGATGTCCCCTATTTTCCCCATTGCCCCCCTCCACCCAGTTCCTGCCCAACCCCAAACCTTCACCACCCTATTGTTTGTGTCCATAGGTAATGCGCATAAGTTCTTTGGTTAGTCTCTTCTCACCACCCTTCTCCCTCTTCCCCTGAGATTCATCAGTCTGTTCCATCTTTCCATGCCTGTGGTTCTTATTTATTCATCAGTTTATTTTGTTCCTTAGATTCCTTTTGTTTATTTTGATTTTTAAATTCAATTGATATGTATTGATTACCATTTTATTGTTCATATTTTCCATCTCTCCTTCCCCTTCCCCTTCCCCTTCCCCTTCTCCTTCCCCTTCTCCCTCTCCCTCTTAGAGAATACCCTTCAACATTTCATGTAATACTGGTTTGGTGGTGATGAACTCCTTTAGCTTTTTCTTGTCAGTGAAGCTCTTTATCTGACCTTCAATTCTAAATGATAGCTTTGCTGGGTAGAGTAATCTTGTTTGTAGGTCCTTGTTATTCATCACTTTGAATATTTCTTGCCATTCCCTTCTGGCCTACAAAGTTTCTGCTGAAAAATCAGTTGACAGTCCTATGGGCACTCCCTTCTAGGCAACTAACTGCTTTTCTCTTGCAGCTTTTCAGATTCTTTCTTATTTTTAACCCCTGGCATTTTAATTATGATGTGTCTTGGTGTGGGCCTCTTTGGGTTCCTCTTGTTTGGTACTCTCAATGCTTCCTGGACTTTTAAGTCTATTTCTTTTACCAGACAGGTGAATTTTTCTGTCATTATTTCTTCAAATAGGGTTTCAATGTCTTTCTCTTTCTCTTCTTGTTCTGACACTCTATGATGCGAATGTTGGTATGCTTCAAGTTTTTCTAGAGGCTCCTTATAGTATTTTTCTATTTTTAATTCTTTCTTTTTGCTCATCTGATTTTTTTTTTTGCTTCCTCATATTTCAAATCACTGATTTGATTCTCAGCATCCTCTACTCTACTGTTTTTTCCCTGTAAATTATTCTTTATTTCAGTCACTGTATCTTTCATTTCTGACTAGTCCTTTGTCATGTCTTTGATATTCTCACTAATTTTCTTGAAATTCCATTAAGTTCTTTGAAATTCTCACTAAGTCCCTTGGAGTTCCCATTAAGATCCTTGAGCATCCTTATAACCATTGTTTTGAACTCTGTATCTAATATTTTGTTTGTTTCTGTTTCATTTAGTTGTTTTTTTCCTCTGGAGATTTCGTCTATTCTTTCATTTGTGACATGTTTTTTTGTTTCTGCATTTTGGCTGCTTCTACTCCCCACATCCCCTATGTATTATTTGTAGAGCTGCAATGTCTCCTGGAATTGGTAGAGTGGCTTTGTGTAGTAGATGTCCTGTAGGTCCAAGTGACTCTGCCTCCCTGGTCACCTGAGCTGGGCACTCCAGATGTACACCTGTGTGGGCTGTGTGCACAGTTTTGTTGTAGTTGAGCCTTGATTGCTGTTGGTGTTGGTGGAAGGAGTTGACCTCCTGGCCAATTGGCTGTGAGGACCAGCTGCAACTACAGTAGAAGAGTTTCTGTGCAGGAGACATCTGTGTAGAGAAGGACTTGCTTCAATAAGGATTTGGTGCTCACTGAGTCTGCACCTTGAGTGTGTTACTTATGGAAGTGTAGACTTGTAATCTTGTGTGGTCTGAAGCTGTCCACTGGATGCACTGGCTCTGCAGCCTCCTGGGAAATGCAAAATCAGCCACTGCCTGTGCCCTGCTGGAGCTAACTGGCAGGAGCTACAGAGTGATCTGCAAATGGATGATACTTGTGTTGGCTTGGAAATGCCCAGGAGAGGCCAATCTGTAATAAATATAACCAAGGAGATAAAATACTTATGCTTGGAAAATTATAAGGCATTAAAGAATGAAATTGAAGAAGACACAAATAAATAGAAGCATACACTGTGCTCATGGATAGGAAGAATTAACATCGTTAAAATGTCCATGCTACCCAAAGCAATTTAGAGATTCAAGGCAACCCCTATCAAAATACCAATGTAATTTTTCACAGAATTAGAAAAAATAATCCTAATGTTTATATGGAACCACAAAAAATCCTTAATTGCCAAAGCACTATTGAGAAAGATGAAACAGTTAGAGGTATCACTAACTAGGCTGCTGCTAGTGTCGGGCCTCTTATTGAGAGGTATGGGGCACGCTGATGCCAGCTGCTGCTTGTTTGAGATATTTTAGGCAAGTCTGAAGCCTGAGTCAGGACAGGCCATTCATATGGAAAAGCCACTGCAAGCAGCTTGGGTGGGGCTACAAGTTGGATGGGGTATAATCTCAGGGAATCACCAAGGTGGAGCTAACCATGTGAGCCAGATTGATGGAGGTTAGCATGTGTAGGCATGGGTCTATTTCTGGGCTCTCTCTATTCTGTTCCATTCATCTATGCACCTGTTTTTGTTTGTTTGCTTGTTTTTCTAACATCATGCTGATTTGATTAATACACTCTTGTAGTATAGTTTGATATCAGGTAGAATGACACCTCTAACTTTTTTCTTCTTTCTCAATATTGCTTTAGCTCTTAAGAATCTTTTGTGGTTCCATATAAACATTAGGGTACTAGTTCTGTGAAATATGCCATTGGTATTTTGATAGGGGTTGTACTGAATCTCTAGATTGGTTTGAGTAACATAGACATTTTAATGATTTCAATTCTTCCTATCCATTAGCACAGTATATGCTTCCATTTACTTGTGTCTTCTTCAATTTCTTTCTTTAAAATTTTACAATTATCCAAGTATAAGTATTTTACCTCTGATTACATCTATTACCAGGCAATTTATTCTTTTTTGGTGCAATTGTAAATGGGATTATTCTCTTAATTTCTCTTTCTGATAGTTGGTTATTAGTATATAAAATGCAACCCATTTCTGAATATTAATTTTGTACCCTGATACTTTACTGAATTTATTTATTAGTTCTAATAGACTCTTGGTTGAATCTTTAGTGTTCTTTCTCTTTAGTGTTATGTCATCTGCAATAATGTTAGTTTTACTTCTTCATTTCTAATTTGGATGTCTTTTACTTTCTTTTTCTGACTGCTGTGTCTAGAACTTCCAGTACTGTGCTGAATAGAAGTGGTAAAAGTGAACTTCCCTGTGTTGTTTCTGATATTAAAAAGTTTCCAGCTTTTTACTGTTGAGTATGATGTTAATTGTGGGTTTGTCGTATATTATTATGTTGAGGTATGTTCCCTCTATCCCCACTTTGCTGAGAGTGTTTATTATAAATGGATGTTGGGTTTTGTCAAATGCTTTTTCTATTTGACAAAACCCAACATCTATTGATATGATCATATGATATTTAACCTTCATTTTGTTTATGTATTATCATGTTAAATTATTTGTGAATATTAAACCAAACTTGTACACCAAGAATAAATCCCACTTGATTGTGGTGTATGATCTTTTCACTGTATTATTGAATTTGGTTTGGTAATATTTTATTTAGGATTTTTATATTATGTTTATCAGGGATATAAGCCTGTAATTTTATTTTTAATTTTTTCTTTTTGTTAAATGTATTTGGGTGACAGTCTATCTAATAAAAGGGTAATATGCAAATTAACTGTCAATCTGTCCCAAAGATGGCAGCCACAGGATGGCAGCGCCCAGTCCTCTCAGCCCCGCTGGAGTCCCCCAATCCCCAGGAGGTGGCCGTTGAGAGTGGGCAGCGTGAGTGGCCTAGCGGAATGCTTGCTTTGTCTCTGGGCAGTGGGCATGGAGCGGCCGGGGTGGTGGGGGAAATGCTTGTCTTGTCACCCTGGAGACAAGGCAAGCATTCTGCGCCTGGCGGTGGATGGGCCTTTGAGCTGCAGAGAGCCTCTGGGCAGCGGGCGCGGAGCAGCCAGGCTCTGCAGAAAGCTACTGGTGCACGGATTCGTGCACAGGGCTACTAGTTGGTTAATAAAATTATATGTTTCAAGTATTGATTTCTACAATACATCATCTGTATATTGTATTGTGTGTTTACCACCCCAGTGTATTTTTTTTCTTTGTAGTGTCTTTTTTTGATTTTGGTTTCAAGATAATACTGGCCTTGTAAAATGAGTTTGGGAGTCACCAATTTTTTGAAATAGTTTAAGGAGAATAGGTATTAATTCTTTGAATGTTTGGCAAAATTCACGTATAAAGACATCTGGTCCAGAATATTTGTTTGCTGAGAGGTTTTTTTTATTATTTTTGATTTGATTTTGTTATTAGTTATTGGGTTTGTCCAGAATTTCTGTTTATTCCTAATTCAATCTTGGAAATTTGTATGTTTCTAGAAATTTATTCATTTTTTCCAGGTTTATTACATATAATTGTTTATAGTATTTTATAATTTATTACATATAATTGTTCATAGTATTTTATAATCCTTTTTATTTCTGTGGGGTCAGTTGTTACTTCTCTTTTATTTTTGATTGTACTTGTTTGGGGAGAGAGATAGAAACATCAATGATGAGAGAGAATAATTTATTGGCTGCCTCCTGTATGCTCCCTACTGGGGATGTGCTCTTCCCAGGAATCGAACTGTGACCTCCTGGTTCATGGGTCAACAATCAACCACTAAGCCACATTGGCCAGGCTCCTCCTGTTTCTTAATTGCCATGCCATGGGTGTGGGACCTGTCTATTCTGTGATTCTCCCCCTCCTACCAGTCTTAATTTGGTTTTATATCCTTAGCATTGGGATTCTGTTCAGCTAGTCTTCAGATGGTTCTCAATGATGGTTGCTCTATAATTTAGTTGTAATTTTGATGTGGTTGTGAGAGAAGGTGAGCACAGTGTTTATGTATTCTGCTATCTTGACCAAAAGTCCTTAAAACAATTATTAATGTTATGCAAATGATCCATTTTAACAGAAATAGAGAAACATCCATCAGGCTGCCACCTGCATTCCCCTGCAGGGAATCGAGCCTGCACCCATGTGCTAGTTCTGATCAAATAATTGAATCAACTGACCTTCAGATCACTTCACAAAGGGCATTCCCTTTCATTTAGACCAGATTCCACTTGCTAAGATCACTTTCTGCTGGCTGGCTAAGACCATTATCCTTCTCCTCTGGAGCTTCCTAGGATCTGGACCTGCCCTGAGAATTATCCACCCAGAAAAAGCCCACCTAAATTCCTTTAAAACTTCTGATTCCCATCCTTGGGTGCTAGTGCCCCTTAGGGCTCAGCCCATCTGGTATCCAGATGACCTAATCCTATCTAATAAAAGAGTAATATGCAAATTGACCATACCTCCGCTACACCCACAAGCCACATCCACCAGCCAATCAGGAGTGAGTATGCAAATTAACCCAACCAAGATGGCTGCGGCCACAGAAAGAGCAGGAGGCTTGGGTTTCCCCAGCAATGGAGGAAGCCAAGCTTTCCACCTGGCCTGGCAGGCCCAGGCCTCCACTCAAGGCTACAAAGTTACAATTATAGAAGATAAATAAATCCCAATAAAAATGGTGGCAGTCATGGAGTTGGAGAGAGCAGGAGGCTTGAGTTTCCCCCAGCGATGGAGGAAACCAAACTTCCACCTGCCCTGGCCTGCCTTGGCCTCCGCTTAAGGCTACAAAGTTTCAATTATAGAAGATAAATAAATCCCAACAAAAATGGCTGCAGCCATGGAGTGAGCAGGAGGCTTGGCTCCACTCAAGGCTACAAAGTTTCAATTATAGAAGATAAATAAATCCCAGATACCAGGGCCTCCGCTTGGGTCCTGGGGGGGGAGGGGGGCGTGGCCAGCCTGCAAACCAACACAGGCCCCTCACCCAGGCCGCCCCATGCCCCAAGGGAACCTCCACCCTGATCTGGGACACCCTTCAGGGAAAACCAGCCAGCCCCCACCCATGCACCAGGCCTCTATCCTATCTAATCCTATCTAATAAAAGAATAATATGAAAATTAACTATCATTCCAACACACAAGATGGCTGCCCCCATGTGGTCAAAGATGACTGCTCCCATGTGGACACAAGATGGCTGCCACAAGATGGCCAGCAGGGGAGGGCAGTTGGGAGGGACCAGGTCTGCAAGGGAGGGCAGTTGTGGGTGATCAGGCCAGCAGGGGAGGGCAGTTGGGAGGGACCAGGCCTGCAAGGGAGGGCAGTTGGGGGCAATCAAGCCTGCAGAGGAGGGCAGTTAGGGGTAACCAGGCTAGCAGAGGAAGGAAGTTGGGGGTGATCAAGCCTGCAGGGGAGGGCAGTTAGGGGTGACCAGGTCGGCAGAGGAGGGAAGTTGGGGGCAACCAGGCCTGCAGGGAAGGGCAGTTGGGGGGGACCCAGGCCTGCAGGGGAGGGCAGTTAGGGGCAATCAGACTGGCAGGGGAGCAGTTAGGCATCAATCAGGCTGGCAGGGGAGTGGTTAGTTGGTGATCAGGCTGGCAGACAGAAGCGGTTAGGGGCAATCAGGAAGGCAGGCAGGCAAGCATTTGGGAGCCAGCAGTCCTGGATTGTGAGAGGGATGTCCGACTGCCCGTTTAGGCCTGATCCAGATAAGATCGGGCCTAAACGGGCAGTCGGACATCCCTCGAGGGGTCCCAGATAGGAGAGGGTGCAGGCTGGGCTGAGGGACACCCCCCCAACCCGTGCACGAATTTTGTTCACCGGACCTCTAGTAAATTTATAATCCTTTACTACGTTGGCCTCATGCATTTCTCCTTCAAATATGCTAACACGGGCATGTGCCCTGATTGGGAATCAAACCAGCAACCTCCTGGTGCATGGGTCATCACTTAACCAACTGAGCCATACCAGCTAGGCCCAGTCTGTATTTAAAACAGAAATATATTTAATGACATGGAATACATCCAAACTATGTTGCTTCATGTCAGTAAATATATTTCTGGAAATTTCATTTCATGGTATAAGTTTTTCATAAATTATATATTCAAATTCTTACTATTGGGTATTTATATTCTTTCTAATTTTGGTCTATTCTAAACATTTCTGTGATAAAGAGCATTCATTTGTTCAATAAGTCATTATTGAGCTCAGATTGTGTCCTAGCTCATGGGGACAACAATATTAGACACAGCTCATGGTTCTGTTTTCCTATGCTTCCATGTTAAATAAATAAAAGAAGATAATAAAATTTTCTTTAGAGTAAAAAATATTCTTTTTGTTGAGACAGTCTTTATCATCATTTAAAATATTAATACTTGTGGTTACTATTTCCCTAAGTCATTATAAGATTTTATATAAATGATACTCTAATACAGACTTGGGAATAGCAATATTGACTCACAGGGCATGTGTAGCCTCACAGTAATTTAACAGAAAAACTACATAACAATTATATTACCTGATGTTCTCCACAGCCAGAATGAACCGCTAATATCAGCAAGTAGACAAAATTTATCTTTCCATCAATTTTTATTTGATTAGTCATTTGTGCTTTTGACACATGTATAAGTTTCTACTCATAGCCACCAGCAGATGAAGACAGGGTGCTCTCCAGTATGCAGCACTGGCCACCAGGAGCCAGGAATCCTCAGTATAAAATTGAATTCTATTACCTACCGAACACTTGAACTTTGGAAGTAATTAGATATTCCTGAGCTTCAGTTTCCTGATCTGTAAAATAAAAATATATTACTAGATAAGTTCTCAGTTTCTATCATTCTAGCAATTCTGAACCTGTGGGATTTTCATTTTTTTCTGCTGGAAGTTACTACTGAAATAGTCTGGGATCCTACACTGAATATTGATTCAATATATCAGAGCTAAGCTAAGAGATGTGGATAACAAAATAATAAATACAATGAGAGCTTTGAGCCAAGGAGTAATTTGATATATAAAATTTTGAAAGATTAATATTATTATGTGTTTGAATAGACTATAGATAGCCAAATGTGGAAGTGGGAAGACCAGATGGGAAGCAATTACAGTTGACAAGGTGAGGGATTATGATGGTATCACTGAAGAAGGGGTGAAAGAGTCACAGACTGGCTCCATTTGGAAAGTAGAGCTGATTGAACATGCTGATGGAGGTGAGAAGGAGACACATTTAGGGCGACTCTGCAGCCAAAGCCTGAACGACTAGATGGATGCTGGTTGTCAGCTACTGAGATGGAGGACACTGAGGGAGCAAAGGTTTTCATGGAGGCGGAGGGGAGCGTGGTCTGCATGTTGGCTTTGCACATGCTGTATTTCAGGTGCCTGTTGGACATGCAGCTGGAGCTGCTCACGTGCAGAATTGGATATATTGGTCTAAAACTCCAGAGAGGGCAGAGCTGGCTATTTAAATTTGGAAATTGTCAACATTGGATGAGTGACCTTAATCACAACAATTAATATTTCTATGCCTCAATTTATTTATTTTTATGTGTTTTTATTTTTTAATACTTTTTTATTATTGACAGTATTACAGATGTCTCCAATACGCGCCCCCGCCTTGACCCTCCTCCCCCCACTGCCCCACTGCTCCAGGTCTTCACGACCCTATTGTTCATGTCCGTGGGCTATACATATAAGTATATAAGTTCTTTGGTTTATCTCTCCTCATCACATCACCCTTACATGGAGGTATGTCAGTCTGTTCCATGCCTCCCTGTTTTGAGTCATATTTTGTTGGTCAATTTATTTTGTTCATTAAATTCCACAAATAAGTGAGATCATGTGATAGTGGTTTTTCTCAGATTGGCTTATTTCGCTTAGCATAATTTTTTCCAGGTCCATCCATGCTGTCCCAAAGGGTAAGAGATCTCTTTTTTTTCAGCTGCATAGTATTCCATTGTGTAAATGTCCCACAGCTTTTTATCCACTCATCTACTGATGGGCACTTGGTCTGTTTCCAGATCTTAGCTATTATAAATAACTTTGCTATGAACATAGGAGTGCATATATTCTTTCTGATTGGTGTTTTGGGGTTTTTATATTTCGAGAAGTGGGCTTGCTGGGTCAAATGGCAGTTTTATTTTTAATTTTTTGAGGAAATCCCATACTCCTTTCCAAAGAGACTGCACCAGTCTGCATTCCCACCAGCAGGGAACTGGGGTTCCCTTTTCTCTACATCCTTGCCAGCACTTCTTGTTTGCTGATAGCCATTCTGAGAGGTGTGAGGTGATATCTCATTGTGGTTTTCATTTCATTTCTATGATGATTAGTGACTTTGAGCATTTTTTCATATGTCTCTTGGCCATCTGTATGTTCTCTTTGGAGAAGTATATTCAGGTCCTTTGCCCATTTTTTAACTAGATTGTCTTCCTTCTATTGAGTTGTATGAGTTCCTTATATATTTCAGAAATTAACCCTTTATCATATGTATCCTTGGCAAATATGTTCTCCCATACAGTGGGCTCCCTTTTCATTTCGATGCTGGTTTCTTTTGCTGTGCAGAAGCTTTTTAGTTTGATGTAGTCCCATTTGTTTATATTTTCCCTTTGTTTCTCTTGCCCTAGGAGAGTATTGGCAAAGTTCTGCTACATGAGATGTCCGTGATTTTACTGCCTATGTTTTCTTCTAGGATTTTTATGGCTTCATGGCTTACATTTAAGTCTTTTGTTCACTTCGAGTTTATTCTTGTGTATGGTGTAAGTTGGTGGTCTAGTTTAATCTTTATGCCTCAATTTAATCATCTACAAAATGGATGTAATGCTTTTTGTAAAGATAATGAGATAATATGAATTTTAAAAATTATAGCACACTGCCTAATATTTATAGTAAGAAGAGAATAAACATTAGCTCTGCCTCCTCATTATGATGATGGAGGGATGGGTAAATGGATGGATGGATTGTTGATCAATTAATTAATTAACATGAATACTTTTAAAACTCAATTCAGAGGCTTGGCCCACTTTGGAGAAGGAGAATATATGTATTTATCTGGCTTCAGTGTAAGTCACAGAGAGCACAGGAGAAAAGGCAGGTCCTAGAATTTATTTAGATTAGAAGTTGAATAAATATGGTCTGTTAATTACACTTTCTAGGGAAACCAAGCCATGAATCCCCAGAGTCCATATTATCATGGTGGACTGTTTCACAACCCTTGTGTGGAACTGAGTGCAGTCCTAACCCTCACTTGTGTAAATGGAAATGTTAACTGGAAAAGCCTGGTGCAGTCTTTGAGGTGCTCAGAGAGAATCCTTTTAGTGATTCAGCCAACTGTACTTACATGGTCCCTCAATGTCTGGGCTGGGCCTTGTTAGGAATAAAGGATAAAATATTAAAGAAAGAAATATAAACAATCCTGGCTTGAATTACAATTTCTAGTGAAAGATGTGTTCATGACTCACAGAAACTACTATATGTATGATCTCTAAACAGGAAATTGTCTGGCTGACCTCAGGAGAGCCCCTCTTAAACACTAAGTGAATGTTTCGTTGTAATGACCAAGACTTTGCAATTGAGGTTAGCAGTAGGAGTCCATCTGCTCACTGAGAATCGCCTCATTCATTTAACCATGAAAGCTGTGAAGAGCAATTCATAAGAGCCCAATATCACATTAGCTGAGGATTTCAGTGTTTCTGAGTGTGATGGTTGAATTGTCATTGGTTGATGACAACTCAAGAGTCTTCTCCCCAACCCAGTAAACAGACAAATCCCTGCATGATATAAGCTTCATTGTTTAAAAATTAAGTGCTTTGAAATTTTTTTAGATTCATATACAAAGAGATCCTGTGTACCTTTTACCCAGTTTCCCCTAATGGTAACACTTTAAAAAACTATAGGTAAGCACTAGCTGGTTTGGCTCGGTGATAGAGCATTGGCCTGCAGACTGAAGGGTCCCAGGTTTGATTCTGGTCAAGGGGACATGCCCAGGTTGCAGGCTCGATCCCCAGTAGGGGGCATGAGGAGGCAGCCGATCAATGATTCTCTCTCATCATTGATGTTTCTATTTCTCACTCCCTCTCCCTTCCTCTCTGAAATGAATTTTTTTAAAAAAAGGACAGAAACTAAAAAAAAAAAAACAAAAAAAGCCCAACATTTACCCAATGAAATTAAAATCCTGTTTCAATCAGACATGTGATTCCTTAAAAAACAAAAACAAAAAAAAACACCAAAAGAACTATCCTATCTAATAAAGAGGGAATATGCTAATTGACCATCACTCCATCACAAAGATGGCTGCACCCACAGCTGAGGCCAAGTTCCCACAAGGAGCCTTAACGAGCAATCAGCAGGGACCTCAGGCTGCACCCCCCACCTGGCAGGGCTTGACAGGGGACCTGAGGCCATGCCCCCTGACCGGTGGGGCTTGACAGGGGACCTCAAGGTGCACTTCCCGTCCTGGTGCTGGGCTAGGGGACCTCAGGCCACGCCCCCACCAGGTGGGGCTTGACAGGGGACCTCAAGGTGCACCCCCAGTGCTGGGTCGGGGGAACTCAGGCTGCACCCCCCGCCGAGCAGGGCTTGACGGGGTCCTGAGGATGTGCCCCCCTGCTGGTGGGGCTTGATGGGGGACCTGAGGCTGCGCCCCCCTCCCAGTGCTGGGCCGGGGGACCTGAGGCTGCACCCTCTGCCTGGCAGGGCTTGATGGGAGACCTCAGGCCATGCTCCCCATCCAGCGGGGCTTCATGGGGGACCTCAAGGCACGCCCCCCGGCCTGGCACCGGGCCACGGGACCTGAGGCTATGCCCCCTGCCTGGTGGGGCTTGACAAGGGTGGGACTGGCCGGGTCTGGATCTAGCCCAATGGCAGGGGGCTGGCCGGGTCTGGGTCTCATGTGATTTTAAGGGGCATGTGGGTGTGTGGGGACTTGACTCTGAGTCCTGTAGTGTGCCCCAGACTCTGACAGGAGGAAGGTTTCATATACATTTTACTAATTTTCTTTCATCTCTGACACTTCTATTATAGAGAAAGGGCAAACAGCAATATTAAATTATTTCCTCTAATTAATCCCTTTTAATGTGCACAAATTTCATGCACCGGGCCACTAGTAGTTAATATCACAGCCAGAATATTGACAATTCATTTTTGCCTTACATTTTGAAATCTTAAGATTACACTAAGATTTAAATCATTGAAATTAGAAATGTAAGATTTGCAACCATAACTTTAGAGATAGGCAAAGGCATCTATTTTTCATGTTTTTTGTCCTATGCTGTTCCTTTCCATCTGTGACCCAGGGTCTGGACAGGCCTTCTGCAAGTGTTCTCATTGTGCTGTGTACCTCTGCTTTTAATGCTCAGCTCGCTTGCTCAGTGTCAGCTTTTCTTTGTGACTACAACCTCAGAGGGCAAAAATTACATCTGCTCTTCACTACTGTTTTTATGGCATCTGGCTAATATCTGGCACCAAGAGGCTGGATGAGCAAATCAATTAATCTACCTAGCACAGGCCATAGATTCCTGGGATGTTAGTGGTGATGCTACTGAAAATCAATGTCAGTAAGACCTTTGCTTCTCTGAACCCAAATATGTCCTCTTCAGAAAGATTTCTATCTGCAAAACAAGCAGAATACATGTGTTTCAACACATGGAGGGAAATTACTGTTCTTCTAAACAATCTAATCTGAGTTAAATATCAATTATCCAGCTACTAAAATGTCTTGAAATCAAGCCTGGAGAAAAACATCTATTTCAAAAAAGTTTTTTTGTTTTTTTTTTTTATAAAGAATAATTTTTTTGTTCTCTAATGTTATTCTAATCAGCTGGACAATCTTAGCTGAAAAATTTCCCCTCTTAAATAATAATCTAAGTTAAAGTTTCCTGAAACCTTCCCTGTGATCCCTGGGACAACCACAGGTTCTCTCTAGGGATACTGGAACATTGATAATTGGGCATTTTAAATAGCTTGTCAGGTTATCTGAAATAAATAGTCTAATAAAGAGATATGCCCTCTTGGCTACCTGAGAACATATGGTATATTTTAACAACTTTTTATTAAAAAGCTTGCTTTATGGAATCTGAAAAAGCTGGCTGACTTTCTGTCCATTCTCATTTCTTCAATGCTCTGAGCCATAAGATTTAATGTAATTATCAGTGTCTGATTTGAAATATCTTCCAAGATTTTTCAGACTCCCGGGTGCTTTGTTCCTTGGACTGAGCAGTCACTTGGGATAAAATGATGAAGCAGATAGACATGGTATCTGTCTTTGTAGAGATTATTTTTAATATAAGTAATAATAAAATATCAAGTAAAAACAGTGAATTAAATAGTTGTTAACTTTTATAAAGTATTACAAATGAGGGACTAAATGAACATACTGAGAAAGAGAAAAGCAGCCCTGAGAGGCCAGAGCTGCCTCAGACACCCAATTGCTCTTTGACGTGAAGGCATTGACGAATGAATGAAAGACAGAACTGTAGGTAAAGATTTATCACTGATTAAATTGCTGACTCAAGATTTGGAATAAAACCTACTAAAATGAAAGACACATGAAGAGGAAAATAGCTTAGTCAACAGTAACTTGTTACACAGAAGAAGTCAGAAAGGTCTAGAGGCCCAGGAGGTGCTCAGAGAGGAGGCTCTGAGCAGATGAGACCAGTGCATGCTTGGGAAGAGGTCTGCACGTGTCTAGGGAGATGCTGCGAAGAATAGAGACCTACACGAAGACAGATTTAAACTCATTCAAAGAAGTGTTTCAGACTGATGAGAAAGCTCTTGTGGGAAATGGGCAAGTAAAGAAAATGATCGAGCCAAGTTCTGCCAGTAAATTCTTCCTTCTATGTCGAGTAAATCTTTCATGGGGCTTATGAGCAGTTTCCCTCAGAGAGTTTATAGATACATCAGCAGGCAAAAGAGTACTTCTTCCTCCCAACACGCAAGTCTCAGAAGTCAGACAGGAACTCTGCGTACCTGGATGCCTACCAGAATAACAACTGCGCAGCTGGTGCCACTTACAAACAGAACAAGGCAGGATAAGTCCTAACAGCTGGGCAGTGGCCCTTTGACCCAGTGATCACTATTTGTGCTGCAGCCCCTATTTGTGCTGCAACCCAGCTTTACTGTCTCTAGCTGAACAGGTTGGCCGGCAATCGCTTAATTTCAGTCTTTCGTTTACTGCTAGTTTTAAATAGTTGCTCTCAGATTAGCTCACTCTCTTTGGGATAAATATTCATAAATTAATGGTTGACATTCACTTTTATGTAAATTTATTTCCTCTCAAAAGTTTTCCCTGTCCTTTCTCAAAGTCCAAGATGTTGTTAGGAAAATCATTTCTGTATACTCATGGTGATCGAGGAAGGAGAGTTGGACTGTCACCCAGGTTCTTATTGGGCTTCACTGAGGTCGTTGTTGTCCAGTCTGTGACTGAACATCTTTCTTTATGTCTCTCACATTCACACTTGGAGAGACTGTTCTCTCCACACAGTGGGCTCCAGGGACTCTCCGTTCCACTTCCCCTTTCTCATCCTATGACTTGGTCTCGCTTGGTTTCTGCTGCTTAGAAGATCCTTTGGGGTCTCAGCTATGATAATGTTAAACTGATGTTCACCCCCATCATCTCAACTGTCAGAGAGACTGTAAAACACCCTGGCAGACCCAAGGTGCTTCCTGGCTCTTAAATCTCAGCTTGCATTTCTTGAGATACTGGCAGATCTTTCCCATGTCATGAGCATTCCATGAAGCTCCATGGTGGGGTCTGGGAAGGTGGGGTCTGGGAAGGTGGGGCAGTCTGATGGAGTCACGTTCTGACTAACTTCCATTTATATTCTGTGGCAGCTGCCCCATGTCTGAGGATGCACACTGCTAGTATCATTTTCCCCAGTTACAGAGGGAAAGTTGCTTATGGGACCTCATATCTGCAGATCTTTTGTTTTTATTATCCCCTTAAGGGTGACAGTGGTCATGAAAAATAAGAACCCTAGTTCTGACCTCTCTGGAAGCATTCTCTATTTCCCCCTTAGACGATAACTTACAGTATGTTCTATCCTGAGTTTTCTCTACCCATGAGGTATAGAGAAGCCTCATGAGTACAGGCAGTAAACTTGTCTCTTGAGACGGGAAAGGGAGTATTGAGATTTTTCTTTTCTCTTTTGACAAGGCCCAACTGTCAAAAATTTTATTGTTATGGATTCACAATTAGTCTAATTTGACAGTCAATATGAAGCCTAGATTTTATTCCCCTCCTAGATGATGCCTGCTCTTTCTCTGAGTCACTGAAGTCCATTAGGGTAAGGAGACCCCAGGGTGTCGTGATGTAAGGTGAATGAAAAGTTCATCAGTTTAATGTTTTAAAAATTATTATGTCTATCAAAATTCTAATTCTGACCAGTCATGATTTCCAACTTTGATGGGTTTGTGTGTGCTTGCATCATTTATCTCCTCTGAGTCAATGAATCTTGAATATCCTAAGTAACATTTTGTTGAAAGAATGAATAATGATAAATAAAAGAAACAGACTCCACTTTTCTCATTTCACAATAGACTCCATTTTGCTCATTTCAGGTCTTGTTACAGGTGAGAAAGCCAGGTGTCTTTAAAAATAATCATTGAAGAATGCTTAGAATGTGTCAAGTATTGAGGTTACAATATAGAACAAACATGTGCCAGTTCTCATGGAAGGAGAAAAGAGAGAGATTAAGTCTAATCCTGGATCTACCAGTTACTAGCTGTGTGATACTGGGCAAGTTATTTAACCCTATGAGCCTCAGTATTCTCATCTGTAAAATGGGGATAGGGTTACTGATCCTATAGTGGTATGCTTGGCACAACTCAGGTACTCAGTGAATGTTAGTTTTATACTTTCCCAGCTATTAGCCTGTAGGGTGATGTGAAACATTAGCGATGAGAAGGTAGAAAAAGGAAATTAAACATGGTCTCTGTTTCTCAGCCATAATTGGAGTTGCTTTAGCTCTCATGGGTCATTTTTCTCAGGTTAATGAGTGAGTCGTCTTGTAGAATAACTGTTGGTAGTCCCAGAGAATTACTCCTTCAGCAGAGTGTGCAAGGCTACCCATCACCGGAAATGGGCCATGACCCTCTCAGAGGCCCTTCAGCATCTTGGCCTCAGGCAAGAGGCATTCTGGCCCCTTTATCTTCAAGCGCCAGTGATCTGATTGGCTGCTTTCCAATGTGTTTACAGCTCCCTGGACACTCCTGCACACACTTGATGTAACTCTGAGGTTCTAAACTCTGCTGCTTACAGATTCTTTCCTTTCTGACCTTCTATTAGATGGGATTGCTGGATCTTAATCTTAGTTCAAATGGAAACAGGCCTGAGTTTCTTTTAAGTGGTATTGCCATTTTAAAAAGTTTTATTAATTCAAGGAGTACCATTCAGAGATAATTTTACACTGAGATTCCTTTGCCTGGTGCTGTTCAAGCCTGTGCACTCAGGCTAGAAAAGCCTTTTATATTAGCTCTGGCACTTGGAGCCCTTCAGATTATGGGTTTAATGTCTGATTATTTGATATCAGGGCCTTCCTTCCCTGGTTGCATGTCTTTATTCTGTAGAGATTTCACCCCCAAATTTCCACAACAACCATCCACAAATACTAAGCTATAGTTAGCTCCCCAAGATCTGGGCTGAGGAAATATCTGTAAGCCATGGTCCCTGCCCTCCAGCAGATGATCAGATAATAATGATGGTGATGAAGATGATGGTGATGATGCTGACGATAGTAATAATACAACAGTACTAAGAGGTAACATTTATTGAGCATTTACTAGGTGTACCAGTTAATAATGCAGATTTTGTAATCAAAGAAAACACGATAATTTCAAGAAAAACATCAGAAGTGCTTTATTCAAAGTAATGTCCATCGCTAGCTACATATTTCCCCCATCTTTCAGGTAATTTGTGGATACCGTCCCAATAGAACTTTTTTTGTTTTGAGGCAAACCATTCAGAGACCCAATTTTGGCTCAGAGAGGTGAGGTAACTTCCCAAGGTCTCACAGCCTATAAGCTACAGAGCTGGGATTTGGAACAACAAAGCCTGTACTCTTACATTTTAGTTTAAACTATAATAGAAGCTTGATGTCTAACACAAACGACACCAACATTACCATGGGACATGTGTAAGTAATGTACGAACACATTCACATAGCCTACGCCTTCAGAGAGTTGTAATCCCAAAGCACTTTTCCGTAGCTTAAGTGCGCGTTCCGGAGAGCTTTCCTCAGAGATAATGGTGGAGAGCTATCAGATGGATTAGAGGGCTTTAAAATAGCTAATTACCATAGCAGGTGTCCCCCAGGCACGCTCAGCAGGTGGGACGGTGTCTGGAGACCTGGGCGAACCCCGCTTTCCGGAAGTGTGCCTTGCTGTCTGCACTGCACGGTGAGCTGTTGCCATGGATGCGTTCCCCGCCCTGTGTTCACCACCAGCACATCTGAGAGAAACGAGGGTCTGACACCCGCACAGCAGTCATCACATGGGAAGCATGACCCGGGGGGTTTCTCGTGATGATAATTACAGTCTCAGCTTCATTAACCCGAGTCTTTCACAGGACCCTCCTTCCCCAGAATAACTCTCATTTGAAATAAACACCTTTCCGCCTCGAGGCCACAACAGTTACACGCAGGTTGAAGAGCAATCAGTTTCCACTTATGTTTGAGTAAACAAAATGCATTGTTGTCTCAGTTGGTTTTCCTTCCCAGTCAGTGCTCCCCTGGTCTGGGCACACCACTGCCTCGCCCCCTCTTCTGTCCTGAAAGGGGCGTGGGTTCCAGCCTGCATCCTGCTGCCTCCGGACGGTCACTCGGGCTTCACCCCACGTCCTCTCACTGTATCTTGTCCCTTCAAGAGTGACAGGCGAGGCAGAAAGGCAGGCGTGTCCCTGTTCCTATGTGGCTTGCAGTCTGACGGCAGGGCCCACGGGGAGACTTTTATCTGTCTTGTTACTGCTTGTGCCGGGCACTTAACAATTGCTCAATAAGTACTTGTGTGAGTATATTCACAGTGGAATATAGTAAGGACTATACCACAGGGATTGCCTGAGAGCCATGGAAATGCACAGAACTGGACCGATGGCCGGGGAAGGGAACAGAGCCTGGGGCTGGAGCCTCGCTTCCATTCTTGACAGGCTGCTGGCAGAGAGCCCCACATCTCTGGTCCAGAACATGCCTCCCTGTCTGATAAATAGGGGAAGTCCCACTGCTCCACTTCTAGGCATGAAGGCATCGCCACATTATCCCTCCTGAGCCTCAGTGTCCTCACATGGAAAACGGCAAATGATTTGTGGAATGCTCTTAGAGCAAGCCGATCAGTCAGTGTCTGCAATCACCACGGACTACTAAGGACTGGCTGGGTTCTCACTGCATAGAATTATGTTCCCTTTTCTAATGAAACTGCAGTGGACTCCAAGTCTTCACAGAATCATGAAGAAGTCAATAACTGACTGCATTAAATAGAAAGAAAAACCCACACAACCTCCCAACTCAAGACATTTTAAGGTGTGACTATTTCCTAAACATGCATCTATCCCATTATGAAATAGACTAGGGGCCCAGTGCACAAATTCGTGCACCTTGAAAGGAACTGTGGGCCACAGGGGTGGGTCTTGGCCCCTCCTCCACACCCCTGCCCAGCCCCTCATGCTGCAGCTCCCGGTCCCCTCTCTGCCAGCAGCCCCTCTCCTGCCGCTGCCACTCCCGTGTGTTGACAGCACCGGCCCCGCTTGTACCCATTGACTGCGCAAAGCAATTGGGGCCGGCAGCAGCAGCAGCGGGTGCAAGCAGGGCCGGCACTGTCAGTGGGTGTGAGCAGCGGCTGCTGCCCCTGATTGCCCCTCAGGAGAAGGGGGAGGTGGAGAAGCCCTCAGGGGCAATCAGAGCCAGCAGCCGCTGCTTGCACCCACTGATGGCACCAACCGATCAAGGCCAGAGCCAGGTGCCGCCAGCAGAACGACCAGTCGCTATGACACACATTGACCACCACAATCACCTAATCGGGACCTGCCAGTCAACCTCCCAGTCCCTCCCCCCTAGCTGGCAGGCGCTGATCACCCAATGGGGAACAGGGAACTGGGAGTGGGTGGCAGCAGATGTGGGTGGCATCAGGCCAAGGCCCGTGTGGGCGGGGGTGGGCCTGGCTGCTGGCAGCTGGGGGAAGGAAGGCCCTGGCCAGCCAACCTCCCAGTACCTGAAGGCTTTTGGAAAACCTCTTTCTGGGAAGCTTTTCTTTTCCTCCCAATTCAAAGGTGCTAGCCGCAGAGCCGCCTGCCGTGGAGCTGCCCAATCTCTCCCCACACCCAGTCAGATTGAGTCTGGTGTGCAGTGGAGCAGAACACCCCGAGCCACTGCCCGCAGGTGGGAAGCTGGTGGAGGTGGGGTGTGGATGTAGGTGTCTCAGAGCTGGACCACCAGGCCTTCAGCATGCTCTCTGCCTGGAGGCGTCCAGCTGCAGACCTCTGACCCCATTAATTGGATCAGTGGTGGGTGGAAAGTGACCCATGAAGGTGAGGAAATGAGACTTGGGGCGAGTACTACGGGTGTAGTCCCTGTGACCTTCCCCTCCCAGGATAATGCTCCCATGCACCAAGAGATAAATGTGGATTTGCAGAGAGGCAGGTCCCCTAGGAGCTTCAGCTGGGGGGATGAGAGGAGTTATTCATTTCTGACACCCCACCCTTTGTTTTAGGCTGCATTCTCCTTCCCTAATGTTGCTTGAAGTACATGATGGTTTGTGATTAGACATGCGATAAATGTGGGGAAAGCAAAGTTTTGTGCTTTAGAACAAAAGAGTCTGGAGTCTTTGGGATGTCTCTCTCTCTCTCTCTCTCTCTCTCTCTCTCTCTCTCTCTCTCTCTCTCACACACACACACATACACACACACACACACACTTCACACTTTTCTCCCCTCTTTCCTGGCCTGGGGAATCTTCACACAGAAAGTTAACCCTCGCTCCTCAGAACCCACCCTTGCTGGAGTGGCCTCTGTTTTGTTTTGTTTTTTTTCTCTCACAAGGTTTTTTTCTAACCTCTAAACTGGCAGTCGGACATCCCCCGAGGGGTCCTGGATTGCAAGAGGGTGCAGGCCGGGCTGAGGGTATCCCCCCCCCCCAGTTCCATTATAATTCTCATCAAGTTTCTTATAATTTGCATTAAGTTGCTTATAGTTCTCATGGAATTGCTTGAGTACCCTTATTACCATTACTCTGAACTCATCATCTGTCAAATTATTTGCCTCCAGTTTATTTAGTTCCTTTTCTGGCCATTCTATCTTTTCTTTCATTTATAGGTTGTTTCTTTTACCCCCCCCCCCCACTTTTGCTGTCCCTTTGTATTTGTATTAGATCAAACTGCTATGCTTCCCAGTCTTCGTGGGTGGCCTTATGTAGTGGGTGTCTTGTTGTACTCAGTGGCGCAGTCTCTTAGATCTCCTGAGCCGGGTGCTCTAGGAAAGTCTCTTGCTTGAATTATTTGGATTTTTTCCTGTTGTAGTTGGGTCTTGAGTGTTATTGTCCCATTCATGAATGGAATCTCCTCTCTGGCTTGCTGACTATGTGGCTCACCCCTGACCACGTTGTGTGAAATGTTGTGAAGGTACTGACAGAACAGAAAAAAATGCAACACAACAAAATGCCAAACAAAAGAAACAAAACTAAAACATATACAAGACTCCTACAACAACAACAAAAACAACCACCAGAGAAAAGAGAACTAGAAAAGAGAGAAGAGAACAATAATGACAGAAGAAAGAAAAAATATGACGAGAAAAATAACAGAACAACCAACCAAACAAAAGAAACCCACACAAACAAAAAATAAAAAAAGAAGAAAGCGTGTTGGGGGGATGGAGTATGTAGATGTAGATCTGAAATAATGAAAGTAAGAATAAAGAACTAGGGGAGTAGGGGAAGGAAAAGCAATTTAAAATAAAGGAGGAAGAAAAGAAAAGCAAAAAATTTTTGAAAAATTTGAAAAGGAAAATAGAGAAGAACGCAGATAGACCCAAAATAAGAAAAGGAAAAAAGATGAGTTAGCAGGGGAAAAGGAAAGAGAAAAATTGAAAGAAAAAAAAAGTGGGGAAGGAAAAGGTAAGAGGAAAATTAGATATGTGAATGAAACAATATAGACTAGAATAATAATACATACAGCAGATAGATAAAAAAGATAAATTTAAAAAGAAAAAAAAAGTCAGGGCGTTCAGTTTTGGATGGTGGAGTGGGTGGTGCCTGTGGGATGTCCACACAGAGATGCTTACAAGCAGTTGGACATTAGGGGTCTTAAGTTTGAGTCATTGGTGTAGTTTGAAGCTTGGACCACATAACCTAATATTTATGAAAGCTCTGGCAAACTAAAAAGACCACTGCAGATGTAAGACATTCAGAGCAGAGTTATACTATTCCTGCAGTTTTAATTATCATTAATGTTAAAATACAAAGAACTCCAAAGAAATGTTTCTAACAAGAAAAGAAAAGGAAAGAGAAAAAAATTTATGAAGGAAGAGAAACACAACAGAAGGAAATAAAAGGGAAAAAGAGGTGAATTAAAGTTCCTTTCAGTAGAGTTTAGTGCCCCATGCAAGCTTTCTTTGGATCCTCCTCTTCTGATGACTGTGGCTGACTGTTCTGTCTGCAAATTCCGGGCTTTCTGTGGGATATTTGGTGCTAACCCCTGTCAGCATTGTCTTCCTTTGGCTCTCAGCAACCTGCTTGAAGTTCAAGTGATCCACAGTTTGTCACCACAGGACTTGGCTGCAAGCAGGAGGGGCCAATCTGCCCTCTAAAGCAGGTTTGTTAGCAGCATGGGTCCAGGGCTGGGTCAGTAAACTTCTGGTTCTCTGGACTCCGCCTTTGCCAGCTGTCAATCTTAATCACTCAAAAGTCTGTTTCTGAAAGGGCTCTAGGCAGGTGAGGTGCTGTTCAGATTTCAGGAATGTGGTTGGTGTGTTTCCCTGTCCCAGAGCTACTCCTTTGCAAGTGGCCAAAAATATTACTCTGCCCTTGGCTGGGCAAAGATCCTTGTATGCAATCCCGTGGGATCGGCTGGTGACCTGGAGTTCCTATCAGCTCTCCCCTGTGGGGGAAAATACCAGTCTGATTTCCAGAATAGTGGGGCAGATAGCCCCTCCCTAATCCAGTCTCTGATGCTCCAGAGACTGCTCAAACCCATAGGCCTGGCCTCTGCTTCTGTTTCCTCTGAAAAGCTCACAGTGCAGGCTGTCCAGGCAGGGCTCCTGGGGAAGGAGGGGAGCGGGGTTTTGCTGCATCACCTGGGTCGAGGTTTTGCTTTTCCTGCCCTGTGGCTACTGGGAACCGCTAGCTCCTCTCAGGAAAAATGGCCCTTTCAGTTTGGGGGGCCTATGACTAAATGCTCTGGCTGCTATTTTTCCATGTCTTTCTGCAATGCTTCCCACCCCAGCCTCTCCTTAGTCACCTGGAGTCGGCATCTCCCTCCCTGTACCAAATCCTCCGGTGAGTAGTTGCAAATGAAAATTCCTGTGCTCTGAGTTTAAAAAGAGAACAAAAACAAAATACCAAAAGAAACTGTGGCTTTCTCTGCGACCAGCTCCAGTCTACTGGCTCCAGACTCCACATGGCCAGCAGCCCTGCTGCCTTTCACGGCTGGATGTTGCACGGCTGTGGGCCGTGGGTCTTAGCTCTGGTGCTCGGGCTCTGCAGCCCAGCCTGGGGCCCAGGCCTCTACCTTCGGAGGGAACAGACCCTCCTATAGCACAGCACGCCCCCTTCTCTTGGCCCCCACTGGCCTGCTGCCCCTGGTAGCTGGGTCAGCTCCTCACTAGACCTCACCCTTCCTACCAGTCTCCAGGTGTTTTCTGTCCTTCTTGAATTTTAGAATGTTTTTATCACCCCAAAAGGAAGGAATAAAAATAATGCCGAAGGGAAACCCTACTGTCTTACTCCTCCTACATGGTAAAACAATAGTAAAAGAATGCAGTGATAAGAATGAAATGGGGAATCTCTCTCTCTCATTTAAAAATAAAGCTACAAACATGAATTAAGCTAATATTTTACTTGGGACCTGAATCCATAATATTTTCTTCTAATAAGGTTCCACATTGCCCCAGTTGTTAAGAGTGTGAAAGGTAATCCTGAATTACCACATAGATTATTGTTGCTATTTATCCATCAAATTGGTTTTCAAAGAAATGTCATATCTTACATCAGACTAAAGAGCTCAGAATTCTCCCTCTTGATCAAGTTCCTAGGAGTGGCTTGATTTCAAATAATTTCTGATACTCGGACAATAATATCAAATAACAAAGTCTAGTTTTAAATACAAAGGCAAAATGGCTAGTCTTCTACCACATAATTTGATGTCTATTACCATTTACTACTTGCATTTTTTAAATCAGTTTTAGAGGGGCACTTGGATGGTCCTGCCCTAGTTAATATTAGGGTATTAATTTCATTAAACACTTAAGAACCAAATTATCTATTTGCGTCTAACCCTGGTGATTTGATGCTAAAATGTGTGGGTGAGGAAATACAAAGACTAACAGGCTGGTTTGAATTTTTTCTAATACTAATATATTCCAATATTTCTTGCCAAGTTTTCTAAGGATTTTTGCATTAGTAAAAGTAAAATCATCCTTAGTAGATAATTATTGTATAATTCTATGGGATAGATACAGCAAATAATGTATAATAGCTTATTATTTCTGTCCTCTAAAGTGTTTGTCATGTCATAAAATGTAGAAACTTGCTCGAATAAGGTTTGTTTTAAATACAGTATACCAGTTAAACTGAATTGTAATAAGTTTTTCTAATGCATCAATAGATTTCAGTCCCACCAAAAAAGGAGACCAAAATATGTTCAAATTAGGTAACTTTTCTCTCTGGAATAAAGCCATGATAGGTAGTGGGAAAGATGTCCTATTGAAGATTGTTTAATGTAGTGGAGTTAAGCACTCTGTATGCTCTGCTGCTGGCTGTCTTGTCTACATCCTGGGCTTGTGACATCACAGCATTGGTTATTGAGTAGTGTTTTCTGGAATAGCTTGCCAGACTAGACATGAAATGAAAACAAATTAATCTAGACAGCATAGAGCTAAAAGTGCATCAGTAATTTTTGACACCTTAAGAACAGTATCATTACTGAATAGATAAGATGTAAAAGTACAGCTAAATGAAATGATCAGCATTAAACAGGATTTAATTTTTAAAATTTCTAAGTAGCTTTGTTGTTCTTTTTTTGTTATAAAAAGAACTAGAAGCCAGTGCATGAAAATTCGTGCACTCCGAGTGTGTGTGTGTGTGGGGGGGGGGGGGGGGGAGCACTCAGCCCGGCCTGCACCCTCTCCCAGTCTGGGAGCCCTCAAGGGATGTCCGACTGATGACTTTAAGAGAGGGGTGATCAGGGGAGGTGCCAGCAGCAAGCATCCGGCCCTGCCCCCCATTTCCCTGCTGCCAGCGCCACAAGTGGCCTCCCTCTGCCGGAGGTGACTGACTGGTTGATCTGGGGCAAAGTGCCGGCTCCACCCCCCATCACCCCTCTGCCACTGCTCATCACCGCCGCCTCCCCCCTGCCTCCCCATCGCTGTCCCCTCCCTCCCTCCCTCTGCCTGCTGGCTCATGCCTTGGCTGGCCTGGTGCTGCCTGCTCACCGGCCCCACCCTCCACCGACCAGTTGTTCCACCGTTCAGTGGATTTGCATATTATGCCTTTATTATATAGGATAATACGTAAAATAAAATATTGTAATATTAAAGCAAGGCAGAGATGTAAAAATAGAAAATAGTCTTCTCTCAATGCCAATTTCCCTCTGTAAACATAACTGATTTATATGTGTATACATAGAGTTATATTTTAGAAAATATTCATCATATTATTCATCTACTTCTACAATTTCTTTAATAAAACAAATTTATTATTGACTTTTTCCATGAAAATGCTTACAGGTCTTCTTCAAGGTAGCATATAATTAGGCTCTTTGATACATTAGCCACCCCTCTCTTAAAGATTACTTAGATTTTTCCATTTTCTCCCATTACAGTTCACATTTTTGTACCCAATTATTTGCTTACTTGTGTAACTATTTCTTTGGATATGTTACTAGGAGCAGATTTTTTGTTTGAGAAAAAAAAGCTGTTATCTTGGGAAGGAAAAGGGTATATATCAAATGACAGATTTGAAATTTAGGATGGAAGGGAAGGAAATCAGATTGCTGTATGAAGGATAAATTAATAAGACCATGATTGGATTAATGACTTATATATGTGATATCCAGATTTCTGTGTTCTCAGTTCTAGCAAAAGTACTATATTTAAAATATTTTTATGTACTAGCATTGTGCCACATGCTTTCATGTGTTACTTATTTCTTTTTGTTGACTTAGTTTTGTAATCAATCCTGACATGTTCAAGCAGTCTTCTTTATATGAAAAAGAGATCTTTTTATATTATCTTTGACTGAGGTCTTTTGCACAGAATAAAAAGAATAATTTCAGAGAGTAGTGAATTCTAAGAACAAAATTAAGTGGAGTAATGCACAAGAGAGTTGCTGAAGGAGAACTTCAGCTGGGATGGTGAGTGAGGGCCTGGAAGAGGTAAAGTTTGAGGAGAGACTGAATGAGGAAGAGGAACCAGCCATGAGAAAGACAATGAAAACCTTTTTTCTCTTCAGGTAAAGAAGACTATGAATATAAAGCAACAAAGGCAAGAATTGATTTGGATAATTCATATGATGAAAATTATTCTAGTATGTCTAGAGAAAAGTGCAGGAGCTAATCCACGGAATCGCTTGAAGGCTAGGGTAAGAAGTTTGGAAGTTACTAGTAGAAGAAAGACGAGGCACTCCAAGTTCAGTGGAAAGCTATTGGAGAGTTATAAACTAGGAGCATCATAATCTAATTTATGCGATTGTGTGGATAATTTTAAATGTTTGTTTGGTGAATGGACTATGGAAGGCAAGGGTGACACAAGGAGACAAGGTAGGATGATATTGAGGTCATGCAGGTGAGAGATGATGGTGGCATTGCAGATACAGACCAGGCATGGATTGAGTATACATTTTGAAGGTAGAATACAAGGACTTGCTGATGAAGTGAATGTGTAGTGCAATAGAAAGCTAAAAATTGTGGCTATCTTCCAGTGGAGAAAATGAGGTTCTCAGAGATATACTTCTAACTGCTCATAGTGCTGGGGAGATGGGAAAAGTTGGAGCCTACTAGCAATGGAGTCATTTATATGGCTGCACCTGCTTTATTTGGTTGCTGTTTTATGGTGCCATATACTTTTTATTACAATTCCTCATGAGCTATATGATTGCTCAGTGAGTTCTGGTGAACAGTGGAACATTTCAACACCTCTTTCTCAGTAACTAATATAACAAGTAGGGCAAAACTCAGCGAGGGGATAGAAGACTTGAAAAACTCAGTGCATATTTTGAACACTATGTCCAGTAATTGTAAGAAACACATTTTTTAAGCACATATAGTACAGTTATAACATTTTACATTATCTTATAATAAATCTCAACAAACTTCAAAAAGTTAAACTTATAGAGCATATGTCCTCTGACCAGAGTTTAATTAGCCTAGGAATTAGACCAAAAAGATAACTAAAAGTTCCCAAAAATTTAAATTAAGCAATGCAGTTTGAAATAGTTCATTGGTCAAAGAAATAAATCAAAATGGTAATTGGAAAATAATTTTACTTGAATGATACTGAAACCAGCATCGGAAGTTGAAGGTGCAGCTGCAGCATGCGTAGAGGAATGCATGGGAGAAGGAAAGATCACTAAGTTTGTCTCAAAAATTAAAAATAAAGAACAGAATAAATCCAAAGAAAATAGAAGGAAAGAAATAATAAAGGTAAAACCACACTAACAAAATAGAAAACAAACAACATAATGAACATTAATTAGTACAAACAAAAGTGTGTTCTTTGAAAAGATTAATTAAATTGATAAACTGCAAGAGAGGTTAATTTTAAATGAAAGGAAATAATATCAGGAATAAAAACAGAGACCTCATTATGCATCCTACAGATACAGAAAAATTTAAGCTTTATGTCAGAAAACTTGACAATGTAAGTAAAATGAAAAAAATCTTATAGAAATACAATTCCTTAAAATGGACACAAAATATTTATACTAACTATGAATGGCCCTACAGCAATGAAAGAAATTCAATTTTCAATAAAAATAAATCTTCCCAAAGGAAGAATGATACCTGTTTTGTCAAATAATTTAACCAAACATTTGGGGAGAAGTAACAATAATCTTAAATTTTTCCACAAAATATAAAGGTGGCAACAATCCCCAGTTTATTTTAGGATGCTGGCATAATTCCCCAAAATCCAAAAAGGGAATTACAGGAAAGGAAAATTGTAGGGCAATCTCATTCAAAAATATAATAAGTGCAGAAGTACTAATTAAATATTAGCAAATGATTCCAGCCATGTATCATTCCATGTAGAGTTTATTCAGAAATTCAAATTATTTAAAGTTGATTGATTTTAAGTGTAATGTACCACATTATCAGATTAAAAGAGAAATGTAAATTTAATTAATGCAGAACAGTGACAAAAATTAAATGTAATTTCACAGTTTACAAATTTTTTAGGAGAGTGAAGGTGGAGGAGAGTGGTGGGTGGGAAGAGATCAACCAAAGACTGTGTATGCATATGTACATAACCCATGGACACAGACAATAGGGTGGTGAAGGCCTGGGACAGGAGGTGGAGGAGGTTTGGAGGCGGTCAATGGGGGGAAAAGAGGACATATGTAACACTTTCAACAATAAAGATTTAAAACTTTTTTTAAGGAAAAACAAAAAGAGAATTTATTTAATTTAATATATTATATTGACCAAAAACACAAGTATATATTGTACTTAATGGTTAAATGCTAAAAACTTTCCCTTTGGGTTTCTTTTAAGTTACTAAATTGTGGAATAGTTTGTCACACAGTGAGTTAACTGATACAAATAGGCAATAGACTGCAACAGGTACTGTGTAAAAGAGCATGCATGAACAACCAATGAGCATATTAGAAGATGTTCAATCTAATGAATCATTAGGGAAACACAAAACTACAAAAAGACTCCTGCCAGAATGGCGAAAATTAGAGTAACAATGCCAAGCAATGAGAAAGACATGAAGCAGACTTGATTTTCATGTAGTGCTGGTAGGGCTGAAACTTGACACAAAAAACTTTGACAAACCAATTGGCATCAGCTAACAACTAAAAATTCAAATATATTATGGATCAACACTTTAATTTTTTGGTATATGTTTAAAAGAAACATGTATTTTTATACTAAAAGACATACAGGAATGTTCATATCAGCATTATTTATAATAGTTTTAAGCTAAAAACTCAAATATCTGGCAATTTATAAATGGATAGTGATGTATTCTTACACTAGAATACAATTATGAAAAAGAAAAAAGTTAGAGTTAAAAAGCAGCAACATGTTGAGTTACATGTGTTGAATTATTAGGCAAAGAATTCAGAAATAAACTTTTATTTTATTACTGGAGGCCCGATGCATGAAATTCGTGCAAGAGTAGGCCTTCCTTTTCCTGACTGCTGACACCAGCTTCCCTCTGGCATCTGGGATCCAGGCTTCCCTCACAGACCCAGCTTCATCCAGAAGGTCATCCAGAAGGACGTCTGGAGGGACATACAGTCTAATTAGCATATTATGCTTTTATTATTATAGATTATTTCAATTATGTAAAGGTCAAAAACAGGCAAAACTAAACTATACTGTAATTTATAGTTCACAGGAGATGAAAGCATAAAGAAAGCCAGGAAGTGGTAACTATAAAATCAGAATAGTTGTTACATTTATCAGGAAGGGAGAGCTTGTAATTGGCAGGGATAGCCAGGAGCCTTCTGGAATGCTGGCAGAGTTAATTTCTTGACCTGAAGGTAAAGGTTATATGAAGGTTTGCTGTATGGTGATTTATTAAATAGTGCATTTATGTTTTATGTACTTGCTGTGAGCATGTTATATGTCAATGAAATGCTTAAAGAAATAAGGAAACATCATGAAAATTCAACAGCCTTCATAATCTGTTACTGCTCTCTGGCCTTCACCACCACCACTGCATCTATGAAGCAATAAGCTGGTTGACCAGATGGCTTCAAGCCATCCTTTAGCATTCCACACTATTGTGTTAAAGTATAATGCCAGTATAGTGGTGCTGACACATCATCCAATAATAAGACCGAGCATTAATGAGAAATGACTTCTGAGGGGCTAGGTGGAGGTTTTGATGTGATCTGAGAAGCACCACATTAGCTAAGGGACCCCTTTGTTCCTTGCTCCTGGGTGGCTGCAGTCATCCAGGAGGTATGTACCTGTCTCTCCGTTTTATAGACTTGCCAGCAGAAAACACAGCAGGTGCAAATGAGGAACCTGTACCATTTCACTTTGTTCCCATGAGGGACTCCACTATCTCGTGTGTGTGTGTGTGTGTGTGTGTGTGTGTGTGTGTGTGTGTGTGTAACAAAAAGTGTTTTTGTTTAACTTGGAGCCAGCTCAGTATATCTAGGGGTGATTTAGAATTGTGTAACACGTGTTCTATTGTCACCAAAAAACATTTTTGGTAAAGATAAATTTGAAGACAAACTACCCCCTGATATTGGTGTGAAAAAGTAACTTCTTATAAAAATGTCAGTGTCAGAAATTCTTAAAGAGTAACATGGAGTGAATATCATACACATAATACGAATGTATTAGATTTCTTAGGTAAGAGAAGTATAAGTATCCCAGTCAGCTGTGCTGTTTATATGTATGTGTGCTGGGTTTGTGTGCTGAGAAAGCTGATTCATTAGTAGGCCATTGATTCAACTTTCCTATTTTTCTGTTTCTCTGTCAATAAATGAACAATGATCTTATAATTCTCAAATATACTTACAAAAACAGAGGTTGTTTGACCAAAGGTCTTTAAAAAAAAATAACACCCTCTAACCTCTATGCTGGGCCCACTTCATCCAAATGTGTCCTATAGCTGCCGCCTGGCTAGCTTAGCGGGTCCTCAGGTTGCGTCGCATGGTGGTGAGGCTTTTAAAATTATTCATTCGAAAAACTGTTGACTTTTTCTGATGAAGCCCTGTAATCTGATATTTTACAAATCTGAAAATCTGTGGAATTGCCAGACCTGAAAGCCATTAATTAGTTTGGAAGATGTTGGGAACAGTTCTCTAAAAGGACATAACTCCATGCCACCTAATAGCATCTTTAATGAATTATTTAATTTCTGCTTTTTCTTGGCCTCTGCTGGATCATAAACTTCATGAGAACAAGTCCTCGGGCCCAGGTCACCACTGTCTTCCAATATATAGGACAGATGTTTGCAACTATGGCCTATGGGCCAAATTCAGCCCACCTGCTGATTTTTATAAACAAAGTGCTGGAACACAGCATTGCCCCATGATTTACATATTACTCGTAGCTGCTTCAGGTCTGGCCTGGGGAGCCTGGAATATGCTCGCCTGCCCCTTTCCAGAAACGGTGTGCTGATCCCTGATCTAGAAGTGTAACTACAGCAGTGCAGGTTCTCGTACTTATTAAACAGTGAAGGAATGAATTAATCATTTATTAGTGTCTCTAAGCAGCTCTCCTTTGACCAAGTACGTTTCTTTTTGCATGTTACCCTTAATTAATTGTTTTATTGTATTGTGGTTTTTCTTTGGAAACTTACTTCATTCATTGAGTTATTACATGCCCTTCATTTTCCCTTGGGGTTTTGGTTATTCTCAAGTACAATAAGATGGGAATATGTGAGGCCGTTTCAGCATAACTTCTCAGGAGCACATTAATTACATGCTATGAGATTTGTTCCAGCTCTTTTATTCTCAGAAGAGTGGTAGCAGTGTATCCGGTGAGGAGTTCAATGGAAAGCCACGTTAATAAGAATGGCTTGTGGTATAATAGAGTGGCCAGTACGATTTCTTATAACCCCTAGTTGGATATAACAGGTTATGAGCACCCAGGGATGAAGTACTCTATCTTATGATAGTTAACGGAAAATACAGTGCGCTGGTTTCTAGTTTTGTTATACCATTAGCTATGTATAAACTTGAGCAGTGGGCTACTTCTCCAAGTTAGTGTTCCTCAGTTTCTTCTTCAGTAATTAGAAAAATCTAGGCTAGTTAATGTTTATAATTCTTTATAATTCTATTGCTTTATTAATAGAAACCTTCATAACAAGTAGCAAGAAAATACAGTAGAATCACAGCTTAAAGGAAGAGTTAGGTTCAAAGGTTTTCATTACTTCATAATGACTAATTTCATATAGTCAAAACCACCTATGATTTTTTTCTTAAGTGACCCATACATTTTTAATGGTAAAATGCACGTCACATAAAATTTGCCACCTTAACCATTTTTATGTATTGTTAAGTATTGAGCATTACTAATGGACACTCCATACCCTCAACAACAATTCCCCTTCTCCTCTCCTAGCTTTGCAAACACATTCTACTTTCTGCTTCTATGAATTTGATAATTCTAGGCACCTCAGATCAGTGACATCACATAGTATTTGTCATTTTGTGAGTGGCTTATTTCACTGAATATACTCAAGGTTGTTTCATGTTGGAGCATGTCAGAATTTCATTCATTGTAAGCTGAATAATGTTCCATTGTGGGTAGCTACCACACTTTGTTTATCATTCATTTGTCAATGGATACTTGGGTTGCTTCCACCTTTTGACTATTGTGAATAGTGCTGCTATAACATGGGTTTACAAATACCTCTTTGAGATCCTGCTGTGAATTTTGGGGGTTATATCCTCAAAAGTGGAATTATGGATCATATATATTCTATTTTTAATTTTTCAAAGAACCACCATACCATTTTCCATAGCAGCTGTACCATTTTGTTCTCTTACGAACACTGCACAAAGGTCCTGATGCTCTTGCCAATATTTCTTATTTTCTGTTGTTTTTTTTTTTTTTTAAAGATATTAGCCATCCTAATGAATGGGAGGTGGTATCTCACTGTGGTTTTGATTTATAATTCCCTAACTATTAGTAATGTTGAGCATCTTCTCATTTGCTTGTATAGCTTCTTTGGAGACTGTGTATTCAAGTATTTGGCCCATTTTTTAATTGAGTTGTTTTTTGTTGTTAAGTTTTTTAAAATATTCTGGATATTAATCCTTTATCAGCTGTATAATTGGTAAACATTTTTCCCATTCTATTGGTTTCCTTTTAACTCTGTTGATTGTGTTCTTTGATGAGCAATTTATAATTTTCAAACAATTGAATTTATCTATTTGTACTTCTGTTTCCTGTGCTTTTGGTGTCATATTCAAGAGGTTATTGCCAAATCCAATGTCAAGAAGCCTTTTCTCTATGTTTTATTCTGTGTTTTACATTTTTAGCTCATACCTTTAGTTATGGTCCATTTTGAGTTAATTTTTGTGTATGGTATAAGGTTAGGATCAAACTTCATTCTTTTTCATTTGGATACCCAGTTTTTCAAACACTATTTGTTGAAAAGATTGTCCTTCAATAATTTTGGCACCTTTGACAAAAATCATTTGACTATATATGCAAGGGTTTATTTTTGGGCTCTCAATTCTACTCCATTGGTCTCTATGTCTATTTTCACGCCAGGATCACACTGATTACGGTAACTTTGTAATAAGTTTTAAAATCAGGAAGTGTAAGACATCCAACTTTGTTCTTCTTTTTCAGTATTATTTTGGTTATTTTGGGTCACCCACACAGTTTAATATGCATAGTTTCTTGCAGCCCTATGCAGTTATTTGGGCATACTACAGTTAGAGGACTATTGACCTAGGTTTAAAGAAGGGGGGGAGGAGGCCCATATGCAAATGTTTGGTAGGAGATGTCAGTTCATTTTTCCTTTAAGCAAACTGTGAAACCTTTCCTACTGGTGGGTGTGGGAGATGGAGAGAAGAATACTCAAGCAGCCCTTTTTGCCTACAAGACTGTGCCAGTCAGTTGTCATGGTAAGCCCACATAGCCTTGACATTTGTTTCTAGGTCTCTTTACCCGAGTGAGGAATACAAAGACAATACAGCCTCATTTTACCTAAGGTGAGGTTCCTAATCTTGGGGTAAAGGACCATTTGAAGACACCGTTATATACCTTCATGTTTCTATGCAACTGAAATTCATTGTTCTTTTATTACAATTCATGCAGGAAGCTGGTTTTTCACAAGTCTTTTGGAATCATTATTCTAGAACCTATTCTGGAATAAGAGTTTTTCTCAGGGAACTGAGTTCTCCTAAGACAGTGGTCAGCAAACTGTGGCTCGTGAGCCATATGCGGCTCGCGAGCCGCGGTTTGCCACTCTGTTGACTAATGAGTTTGCCGACTACTGTCCTAAGAGAATAAAAAGGACTATGAAGTACTAAAGGGTTAATGCACTTTCCCAAGTTCCTGTCACCTTTAAGAATGTGAGGGTGTGGCCCCATTTTTTATTGATAAATGCCTGTAAATTAATTAAAGATGATTTAAGAACTTTATCTGTAGCTGGGATTGAGAGCTAAAAGGAAAATCCAAAGCCTGCACTATGTCAATACCATAGCTTCTTCCTTCTTCTGGTAGCTTTCTGTTTTGTCTCAGGTAATCTCCATTACCAAGTCAGCAGTATTGGGATGACAAGCCAAGAAATGCTTAAATTTCTAACAAAAAAAGAGTATATTTTAGTTCCCTTGCTAATAATGTTTCCATGTAGGCTGAACATGCTTTTTATTATACATTCCATTCTAATTATTTTAGGACATAATTTGATTTAAAATTTTTAAATATTATACATGAATACACACACACACACACACACACATTTCCCTTACTACAACGAGGGCCTCATATGAGTGAACTCAGGATATTCTGGCTCAATAATTATTAAAGATAGGGAGGAAATAAGAATACTTCCCTCTGTTTTTAAAAAGCTTAAAAGAACTCATTATTCTGTCTGTGGATCTTGTACACATGCAAGCTTATTTTTGGTGTTCCAAGAAATCTGAAGTTCACTAGCAAGGTTTTTAAAGAACACTCTTGAACTGAATGTACAGGCTGTACTTGAATAAGAACAGGACATATTTAGGGTGTGAATGAACCAGCTGGGATACCAAGTTCTCCGTGGTGTCCCTAATTCAATTATCACGTCTTTTCCAGTTCTTCCAAAATTAGGCAGTGTTTGTGTTGAAGATAAAAACACTAACAAAAAGAACATAATTTACTATTTTGTGTAATATCTTACCTTTGTCAACAAGATCAATTCAAATACAGCATATGCTATGATTTCTAACAACAAAGATAATGAGCTCAAAAGGGAGTATCCTTCCCTTCAGAAGCACTGGTATGATTCTTGATGTGAGCCTGAAGTTTCTAGGGAGTCATCATTTGGAAGCACAGAGGAAAGATTAATTGCAGGGTGTTTATAACTATATTGAGTTCTTTGTGTCTATTAATAATACCAACTAATGTTTATAGGGTACTCAATATGTGCTAGGCACTCTGCTAAGCCCTGTTCCTTTATGTTCACATCTATCTCATAAGGTGGATAATATTTTTATCTCCATTTTACAAAGAAGAAAGCTGAGGTCTGCTAATAAGACATGGATCTGGGATTCAAACTTTATTTCATCCAACTCCAGAGTCACACTTTTATGATGTTCCTATTCTGCCTGGGCCTTGGATAGAACTCTTCTGTTTATCATTTAGTTCTGATGTTTTCTAAATAATTAACTTTACTACTGACTTTGAGGATTTCCCACCCAAGTGTGCAGCCAGTCTTCCCTGCCTCCATGGCAATGACACCAATACTGGGAGGAGCGATCTGAGTGTTGGACAGACGTCGTAATACTTATTTATAACCACACTGGCCCAGAGGAGGGTGTGTCTTTTTTTCACACTCTGATAAAACATTAAATAATCACATATGTCTCGGGAGAAGAGCAGATTGGAAAAGAATCATAAACGAGATGAAGATAATAGAATGAACTGATTATATGGAGCTGAACATAATGTGCAGCTTAAGCAATCTGCGTGACCCAACACTTGCTCCTGTAGGAGGAAAGAACATGAGTTAAATGTGAATTTAGAAGCGTGTTCTAATAAAAAACTAATATCAAGATAAACCTAGTAGTTTGCCATTGCCATAGTTTATGTGTTTATTGTAAAATGCAAAGCCTATAAAGAAAAGGTCGTTTAAAATTCCATATGCAGAACTTGAAATAAATAAGGAATTTATTTATTTTTATATTAAGACTTCAGTTGTGCTCATTCACCATAACTTAACTCCACGGTGCTTGTGTGTGTGTATTTTCATGACTCATTAAAATTTCCTTGGGTAGTGAGGACTGATTCAGTGAAATAGAAGTAAAGAAAATAGGTTTAGAACCTTCTTTTTCAAAAACATTTCTGTAGGTTGCTTCCTACTTCCCTTCCTTGCTCCCATCCCAGACAGCTCTCCACAAGTTTCTCCTTGCTGTAGAAAACTGTGTTGTTTCCCCACCTGGACATTCCTCGGTCAAGTTCATTCTCAACTTCACTTCTTAGAGGCTCTTTTGGATCATGACATGTCATGGCTGGGTAGTGACAAAGCTGGTTTATGGAACCCTTGTTCAATAAGGACTAGGGGCTCAGACTCTGTCTCAGACTTCCTGGGTTCAAACACTAACTCGCATGAGTTCTCCAAAGCACTGACTCCCTTAGCTGCAACATGGGCATCACAATAGTGCCTGTGCATGAGGTGCTATTTGTGTTATAGCACAGCGCCTTACACATGGAGAGCATTGGCCATTTTGTTATTTCTCCGTTGCCAAGCACCCTTTGTGGGAGGAGCCCGTGATTTTAATTTAGAGGGTGGCCCTGTTTATGTGTTCATGATGCAACAGACAGGCTTCCCTCACAAATGCACACATACACCTGCTGTTATACACAGTCTCAGAGACATCACAACGCACTGAAGATATTGCCCTCTGAAGATATCACCCACGTAGCCAGCAGACCCTCTGAAGATATCGCCCACGTTAGCCAGCCCCTATGAAATCTTATCCAAGGGAGTGCTGCAGTAAGTGCATGGGACCAAACACGGCATCAATTGCTAAGAGCAGTGGAAACAGAAAGAAAAAAGAAGGTTCTCTCTTTTTTTTAACCTCTATAATTATAAAACCTCTATTACCACTGAGTGATAAAGCTTACAACCAGCTCAATTAAAATTTTAGTTAATTAAGTCAAAGGCAACATTAACTTACTCCACAACCCTCCCCCTCACATATGCTCTATACATGGTGATTAAGATAGGTCAGAAAATTAGCAAATCATTCAAGAATCTCAACATTATAAGGTCTCCAGACCCTCACACATGACATGACTTGTCCAATGATCAGACATAAGGATATTGTGACAAAAGCCAAGAGTACAGCGATTCCCAACATTTCTGGGGAATCAAGCACATTTTTTAAAAAGTGTTGTTTTTATCAAAGTTTAAAAGCAATGTAAACATTCTCATACCACAGCAGGTTCAAAAACCAAAGGTAGTACAAATATCAGTCTTTATTATGAACTAGAGGTGGGGGGGGGTGTCCCTCAGCCCAGCCTGCACCCTCTCCAATCTGGGATCCTTCTCACAATCCGGGACTGCTGGCTCCCAACCGCTCACCTGCCTGATGGCCTGATCACCCCCTAACCACTACCCTGCCAGACTGATCAATGCCTAACTGTTCCCCTGCAGGCCCAATTGCCCCCAACTGCCCTCCCCTGCAGGCCCAGTTACCCCCAACTGCCCTCCCCTGCCAGCCTAGTCACCCCCAACTGCCCTCCCCTGCTGTCCTGGTCACCCCTAACTGCCCTCCCCTTCTGGCCTGATCACCCACAACTACCCTCCCCTGCTGGCCATCTTTGACCACATGGGGGCGTCTATCTTTGACCACATGGGGCAACCATCTTTGACCACATGGGGGCGTCTATCTTGTTCAAGGGCATGAGGGTCAATTTGCATATTACCTCTTTATTATATAGGATTCCACAACCAAATTTCAGGTGAATAGCTAACTATATGGATTTAGAAATATTTCCAGTGGATAAATCATTAAGCCAGCTGGTTATTAAACCAACTGCAGACCAAGCTACTGTGTTAATTGGGAAGCGATGAACCCATGCTGACTAAAATAGACTCAACTATTTAACTAACGTACAGCCCACCCACCATTTCAGAAAAGTGAAAGCTCTCACTGGACAATAGTGCCTGGCGCATGAGATACTATTTTTAAGTTTAATAGCACTGCGAGCATGCCTATTCACCACTCTCTCGGCATGCAACAGGGAAAGTTCTGTATTCTCTCAGGCAGAGCTCCTCACTTTCTTCTTCAGCATCCTTCCCATCTCTTCCTATGAGACTGCATCCCCCTGAGGCATCTGGGAAATATTTAAACTAAGTGGTGCCTTTGGCAGACCTTTAAGTGATTCCCACTCTTCCTAGGCTTCTTGTCAGTCCTGTCGCCCTTATTGCCTCAGCTTTCCTGCACTCAAACCATATCTCAGCCTCTAAGGAGCGAACCTGAGAATGGCTTGACAGAGGATTGTCAAGGTGGGGAAATAACACATTTTTCTACGGCAAGTGAAACTTTTGTGGAGAGCTGACTGGGGTGAGAAGGAAGCAAGGAAGGATTGTAGGAAGCAATCTACAGAAATATTTTTGAAAGAAAAGGTTCTAAAGCCTCACTTCTATTTCAATGAATCAGTCCCCAATGAAATTTCAATGAGTCATGAAAATACACACACACACGCTTGCCATGAAGTTAAGTTATGGTGAATGAACACAACTGAAGTCTAAATATAAACATACTAGAGCCTGGTGCATGAAATTAATGCACTGTGGGGGGGGGTCCATCAGCCTGGCCTGCACCCTCTCGCAGTCTGGGACCACTTGGGGGATGTCCACCTGCTGGCTTAGGCCTGCTCCCCACGGGGATCGGGCCTAAGCTGGCAATTGCACATCCTCTCACAGTCCAGGACCCCTCGCTCCTTACTACCTGCCTGCTTGCTTCTCCTTACCACTCAGCTCATTGCTCGTTAGTGCTGCCATGGAGGCAGGAGAGGCTCCCACCATTGCCACTGCGCTCACCAGCCATAAGCCTGGCTTCTGGCTGAGCTGCGCTTCCCCTGTGGGAGTACACTGACCACCAGGGGGCAACACCTGCATTGAGCGTCTGACCCTGGTGGTCAGTGCACATCATAGTGACCAGCTGTTCCGGTCATTCTGCCATAACAGTCACTTAGGCTTTTATTGTATAGAGTAACTGACTTTTGACTGGAGGTCCAGAGCAGATCTGTGACTCACTTGGCTACTAAAGAGGAGGAGGTATCTACACTAATAAAAGGGAAACATGCAAATTAACCATCACTCCACTACACCAAGCCATGCCCACCAGCCAATCAGGAGCGAGTATGCAAATTAACCCAACCAAGGTTGCAGCTGACCACAGAGCTGGAGCAAGCAGGAGGCTTGGGTTGCCCTGGCAATGGAGGAAGCCAAGCTTCCCACCTGCCCTGGCCGGCCCTGGCCTCCGCTCAAGGCTACAAAGTTTCAATTATAGAAGATAAATAAATCCTAGATACTTGCTTCCAGCCAGCCTTGGCCTCCGCTCAAGGGGGCACTGAAAAAAGAAAGAAAAGAAAAAAAGGAGGGTCTGGGACCTTGGGTCACCCGGGGGGTGATCAGGCCAGGATGGGACAGCAGGGACCGTTGGGGGTAAGCAGACCAGCAGGGGGGCCAGTTGGGGGTGAGTAGGCCATCAGTGGGGGTCAGTTGGAGGTGATCAGGACAGCAGGGGGGGCAGTTTGAAATGAGCAGACCAGCAGAGGGGCAGTTGGGGGTGAGCAGACCAGTGGGGAGGGAAGATGGGGGCGAGCAGGCCAGCAGGGGGGGCAGCTGGAGGCGAGCAGGCCAGCAGGGGGGAAAGTTAGGGGTGATAAGGCTGTCAGGGGGGCATTTGGGGGTGAGCAGGCTGGCAGTGGGGGGCAGTTGGGGGTGAGCAAGCCAGCAGGCAGAGTGGTTAGGGGCAATCAGGCAGGCAGGCAGGCAGGCAGGTGAGCGGCTGGAGCCAGCAGTCCCGGATTGTGAGAGGGATGTTCGACTGCTGGTTTAGGCCTGATCCCTGTAAACCGGCAGTAGGACATCCTTCGAGGGGTCCCAGATTGGAGAGGGTGCAGGCCGGGCTAAGGAACACCCACCCCCGCCATGCACGAATTTCGTGCACTGGGCCACTGGTTTGTAGATAAAGTTTCAAAAGAGAACAAGTCTTATTTAAGTGACGAATAATCTACATATATAAAAGCCCAGCAACTGGAACAACTGGTCACTATGACATGCACTGTGATAGCCAACCGGCCTAATCTGGGCCCTGATTGGCTCCCCTCCAATTCTCCCACAGCCCCTCCCCCTGGCTATCCCCACCCCCAGGCAGCCCCTCCCTTCCCCCCCGCCAGCCAGGCCCCAATTGGCCCCCATCGGGGTGGGCTGGCCAGACCCTACCCCTGCATGATTTCTTGTACTGGGACTCTAGTGAAATATAAAGGCCATTAACAATGAACCAAAATTACTAGTATATGAGGTGCAGGACATTGGAATTAAGCTATTTAGAGGACACAAAGGGAAGTGTTAAAGATCTCTGCTAGCTGCCACAATGGTTTTTGCTTAATGTCTTGTTAGCTTTAAAGCTGCTTTTAGTTGTGATATGGGAAGCATGAGCATAGGTGAAATGGACTTTGGAAAAAAGAAAAATGTCTGGATGCAAGAATGAGAGAGAGATATTAAATGTGTCTTTAAAAATTAGGGTAATGGATTTGGGTAGACATGACCTTATTTTTTGCTGCTGTTGCTGCTGATAATAGTGGTGATGCTGCTGATGGTGGTGATGATGCTGGTGGTGATGATGATAATGATGGTGATGATGGTGGTGTTAGTGACAGCTTTAGTTATGATGTTGGTGGTGCTGATAGTGGTAGAGATGGTGGTGGTGATGATGTTGACAGTGGTGCTGATGGTGGCAATAATAATGATAGTGAGTATTTATGGTCCAGGCACTCTCTTTCTCCTATAATCCTCATAACCAGCCACTGATGTAGGGTAGGTATCATTATTATTATTATTTTCTTCAGATTTTAAAGTAGAAGAAATAGGCTTGGATAGATTATGCAGTTCATAGTGGAGCCAAGACTCACACCCAGGCAGGCTGACTCCAGAGGCCGACACTTAATTCCACAGTCTTAATACTAATTTAACATCTTGTGTTTCAATGTAAATGCATCAAGATCAGAGACCATCCGCATTCAATTCTAAGCAAGACCCTACACCCCACTGCTAAGGGACTAAGAGTGTAATGAATAGAAAAATGCACTCAGATCCTTAAGTTAATGGCTAAGAGGCAGGACTTCAATCACAGCTTTATTAACGAAGCAACAATTTTATTAAGTAGACAACCAACTCGCAGGGGGACTGAGAGCAAGAGGATATTGTCTTTGAAAGGTCAAACACTGGTTTCCTGTAGATTTTACTAAGGTGAGAATAAGGTGTGATTTGAATCAGCAGTGCTTGCGTAGTCAGAACAGACCCCTCCACACTGACGCAGCATGGCCATTCCTGGTGTCTCCTGCCTTGTCATGTTCGGCCTCCTGTTTGTGCCCCACCTGATGGAACCTGGGTGGGCTGAATGGGAGGAAATCTGCGGTACATAAGCAGCCCCTTGGGAACCATTCAGACATCAGCTAAAGTCTGTCTCACTAGGATTCTAATTTCTCTCAGATTATTCAGTCTCCTGAGTTCACTCCAAACCCAGTGCTCTGAAAAGAGAAAGGAAGGAAAGAAGGAGGAAGGAAGGAAGGAAGGAAGGAAAGAAAGAAGGAAGGAAGAAAGGAAGGAAGGAAAGACCTTTTCCTTAAAGCTGATTTCTAGAAAAGGTAGTCTCCCTGAATTAAATGACAATGAGCAGCTATATGTTGTTTTTTGTTTTTGTTTGTTTGTTTGTTTGTTGTTTTATGGGGTTTTTTTTTTTTTTGTCATTTAGTTATGGACTTTGGCATCAGAATAAACGATACTAATCAAAATGCTGCAAGGGGTGAAACTTTTCCTCGTCTTTTCATACCCAACATTCCCTCAGGAGTTCACTGCTCCTCAAAAATCCCAAATTGCACATGTAATATGGTATAAAATAACCAGCAAGCCTAAACATATCATTGGGCTCCCAATGTGCCAGGTCATGGGCTAAGAACTTGACTTGTAATTTCCAAGTTCACCCTCATGATACACCTCAGGGTGGGTGGATGGGGGCATTGTGTCATCTGTCCAGTGCAGGTGAGTTAGTCAGGGCTCAGAGAGGGTAAGGGCTTTGCCCCTGTCACACAGCACACAGTTGGTAAGTGGCAAAGCCGGATTTAAATGCCTGGCCTGCTCTGCTCTCTGCTGCTCCTTGTGGTTAGAATTAGAACAGAAGCCACACTGGCCCAGTTGGTGCTGCATCTAATCCTGGCATTTAAAAAGAGCCCTCTAGTATCATGGTGAGAGGTATCATGTTAGTTATGCACCAGTTGGGTGAGTTTATGAAGGTTACTTAACCTCTTTAAACCCCAGTTTTCTCATCTGTTAAATGGGGATTGTAATGGTTACTTCACAGATTTCTTAATGGATTAAGACTGCATTCCCAAGACATCTCACCTAAGCATCCCTTTTCATTTCATTCCACAGCCATGACCTAGGTAAGATGTGGTCCATTCTTCTGAAAAGCACTAATAATTATAAGTAAGTGTGCAAGATATGTTCCCTACTGTAATATTTTGAATTTTAAAAGGCCTCCAGTAGTCTGACATTTCTGTAATGCCATGTTTGCCAAACTGGATTCCACAGGAATTGTAATTGGGTGGTCTGGTTACAAATAATTTCTTCTTGGAATAAGTTTGAGGACTACAGTATACTACTGGCGCTACCATACAAATTAGTTTGTTAAAGGCTCTGGTAAGTCCTGCAATATAAAAACCTACATATGTATTTGACTGTGAAATGCTTATTTTCATATTTTTTTGAGCAAATGTGTTTCCATTTGGGAACTATTGGCATCGAGCCTTAAAGGTTTTACTTCATTTATTAGCTAATTTATCACAACAGCCCTGCCAGGGAGCTGGGGCTAACACTGCCCTGGCATACGGAGGTTAAAGAGTTGCCCTTTCGCTTAGAAAGTTAAAGCTGGAAGCAAAAGTATCTAAAATCTCTATCTTAAGCTCATTCTGAATGTAGCCTGTTACCTTTTTAATTCTTTAATTCCAGGGACGTAAGGCCATGAGCAGTTTGCTGCTGACATTGGGAGCAGTGAAGCCTTTGGGCGAAAGGCACTGTGGTTCTTTCTCAGAGATGCAGCCCAAACCCCTCTATTTATTTCCATTTCTCCTGCTGCCAAAGTTGCCCAAATACACAGGCCTCCACAGCAGCCCCCTGACTATGTGTTTATCTTCTTGTTCCATTGAATACTGTCTTCCAACATACACCCTGGCAGAGCATGCTGCTCTTTCTGACAACCCTCTAAGACCTTCCCTTAGAACAAAACCCCAAATTTATACCCAGCCTAAAAGCTCTTCCTCTCGGGCTCCCCCACTCCAGTCTCCCTCACCTGGTCACCTGTCCAGTCCTGTTTCTCCTCCTCCGCACATCGAGCACTCTTCTGCCTCTGGGCCTGTGCACGCACCTCTGTCCCCTCCTCCCGAAAGGCTTCTTCACACCAGGGCTGCAGGGATGGCTTCTCCCCACCCTCCTGTCTCAGCTCACGCATTACCTCCCCATGCAACCTTTTTCCTCGCCTCCCGGGCCTTTCCCAGCGCATCGCACGCCTTCTCCTTCATGACACAGGGATCCCTTTGCTCATTGTCGGTTGGCTTGGTTGCTGTCTGCCCTGCCCACATGAAAGGCCAGCTCCACCAAGGCAGAGCCCTCCTCTGACCCTCACCATTGTCTCATTAGTAACTGGAATGCATGTTACAGAGTGGGACCTTCCTACACATTTTAGGAAATCAATCCATAAGGGATGGATCGATTGGTGAATTGTGCTCTCCCACGGTGATAATTTGCATCATGCGTGACTGGTCACGGAGGTGATTTTTGAAGCCATCACTGAGTGGCAGTTATTGTATGGCTCATCAGTGACTCTTCTGGAGCATCTCCTGGGGGACACCACATTCTCCCACTCCCATAACGTGCAATGTGTGACCCACAGCCGTCGGTGACATGGGCATGGCCTGACGACAGTCTGGCTGCAGCATGGCTGTGGGAACTGTTCAGCTGATCCTGTGGCTGACCTCTGTTCTCCCTGGAGGAAAAGCATAGGGTAATCCCCTTCAAGTCTCACCCTTCCTGAAGCTTGAGTTTCACTCCCGGGCACCATGCCCACTCTTCTCCCACCTGCTGCTGTAGTTGCTCCTGCTGCTCTGAGTGGAGTAAGCAAACCTTTTAGCTGTGTCTGTGACTGTTCCATACAGGAGGTCAGTGCAGGTCTTAGCTACTGAGCAGGCTGAGTCGGGTGGTCTGTGAGTCCTGCTGCCTGGGCTGGGCCGCACAGACCCTCAGCATCCCGGCTCCTGTGGTGTGGTGGTCAGGGTTTAGTTTTCAGGGCTCAGGGGCGGGGAAGGAAATCCTGGCTCTGTCATTTGTCAGATGTGGACCAGGGTCTGTTGCTTAGTGTCTGTGCCTCAGGTTCTTTATCTGTGAAATGGAAACAATTATAAACCTCCCGTCTGTTGAGAGGCAACATATGTAAAACCTTTAACCCAGTCTCTGAATATGGCATCTACAAAGCACTGAAGTATGACGTAGGAACTAGGAAGCACTACTATTTCTTTGGATCATGTGTGTTTCTGCTTTCTACTCATAGACGCTACTTTGTTCCCAATTTCAAAGAAAGTGAAATTCCTGAATCAAATTGCCCTTCTTTAACAGAAGCTTGTTGGGTATCGGGCCCTGTGCCAGCCAGTGGAAAGCAAAGGCCAAGGACACAGTTCTTGCCCCCAAAGTCTTGGAAACTTGCTGAAGAAACAGGATATTCACATGAGAAAAGGGTGATTCTCAGTAATAATGTAATTGCTTGGACGGGGAGCTAAGGAGTGGAGAAATGGAGAAATGACGCTGGAGACATTTCTGAAGGGGTAGGACTGGCCTCGGACAGTGTGGGGTTGGGGCTGCTCCTCAGAACAGGAGTGGGGCTTAGCTGAAATGCCCAGCTCACTGATAACTTCACGGGCAACTCCTGATTGACTGATTGATTGATTGATTGGAGTAAAGGGAGAGCTAAAATGGTCAACCCCGTGGAATTGACTTCTGATTGAGTCATACAACCAAGGCAACCCATAATTACAGATAGAATACACCTCATAAAGCAGACAATGTGCCAAGCATGTTCATCTAGGACAGTGGTTCTCAACCTTTCTAATGTCATGACCCACAGGTTGAGAACTGCTAGCAGGGTCGCCTAAGACCATCAGAAAACACAGATATTTACATTACGATTCATTAACAGTAGCAAAATTACAGTTATGAAGTAGCAACGAAAATAATTTTATGGTTGGGGGTCACCACAACATGAGGAACTGTATTAAAGGGTAGCGGTACTAGAAAGGTTGAGAACCATCTAGGGCCTCACAGAATCTTCCCAGCAGCCAGAGGAGCTGGTGTTCTTGGGGCCCCCTTTCAGGCCGGGAGATGTGGCTGCAGAGGAAGCCTGTGGAGTGGCGCCTGCGCAGGGGAGAGGGAGCCGCAGAGCTGGCACCGGGTGGAGCCGCGCTGTCATCAGCGAAAGCGCAAACAGACCAGGGGCCTGAAGGGGAACAGGGGCGTGGTGGGCTCCGTGCAGGGAGGAGGCATTAACTCGGGAGCAGCACTCAGAGCTCATTCCGATTCTTAATGGGATGAGCTTCTGCAAGGTCCTTGGGTGTGTGTGTGTGAAGTTGTTTCTTTGTCAGCTGTCATTGAAGACGCACGCACCTCCTTTGTAGCACTGCCCTGTGGAGACAGGGTTAATTCCAGGTGTTGCTGTCAGGCTGCGGAATCGCTGGTTCTTGCTGTTGGTCGGTGCCAGTGGCCAACTGGGACCTGTCCAGATACATTTTCTTATGGTTGGAGTATTTAAAGAGCGTGTAACTTTTGAAAGATTCTTAATGGGATGAGCTTCTGCAAGGTCCTCAGGGTGCCTAATGGCACGCAGAAAGCCAGACCTTCCTCAGCACTCCTTCCAAACAGCTACTGGTTTGAGTAATCAAGTTGCTGCAGCCTGCGGTGACCTGGCCGAGGTCTAAGAGTTGGGAGATGCATAAAAGAAGGTGCACAGGGCAGTTCTCATCTCTGGGAGAGGACTGTCTTTTGGGGAAGACAGCAGCATGAATCCTGACTTGTTTTTCATTCTCATTCTAACAAAATATAAGTTTCATTGGGACCAGTTTTGACTTTGTATAACAGAACATTAAATAAAAGCAGCTTAAATAAGGTGGAAGGTAATTTCCTTTTCCATAGTAAGGAACGGGGGTTTAAGAGCCACTGGCTTCAGGTGTGTGACGTTTCCCTGTGTAGTTTCTACCCGCTGCATCGCTTCCTGCCCTGCTGCCCACTCTCAGCCGTTGGTGGGTGTTCCAGGCAGAACAGGGCCGGTGACAAGCCAAAAGGGCACGTGCCCGCCAATCAGACCCTTTTGAAAGGCTTTGCTGAAAACCTTGCCCAAAGCTCCCAATTACATCTCAGCAGCCACACGTAGCTTAAGAGAGTGCGCCCAGGGCAGTGCCAGGTGGGCGCCTTGCCGTCTGTTAGTAAAGAGGAGGGAGAATGGACTTCGGGTGGTCATGGAGCAATATCTGCCCAAACACATCTTTGGGGAACCTCGATCAGTTCTCCTCTGACCTTGTCCCAGTGCTCAGTGCTAGGCTTGTGCATGGCTGAGGCCCAGCGTTTGAATGTGGGCATTCCCTGCTTTTCAGGCTGTGTGGAGGAACAAGTACAGACTCTAGATAGAATCTGCCTGACCCAGGTTCACACCCCAGGGGGTAGCATGGAAGAACAGATGTGAGCACGAGGCTTCACCACTGTAAGCCTATGTGCTTGTCTGTAACCACGGCCTCAGACAGCTTCTTTGAGGATCAAATGCAGCGATGAATATAAAGAACCCAGCCTGGATTCTGCATAATGGATCCCTGGAAACGTCGGTGCTGTGTGTACATGCTCAGAGCTGAAAGCCCATTCTTTGGGGGTGAGAGCGTTTGGGCTGCTTGCTGTGTAGCCGTGTCATTACACAGGTCCTATTGAGTCACAGTGTTTCCTCATTCCTTTCAATTTAGCAAGACTTTTCTTTCCATGTTACATTTAAATAGCCTCAGGTGTGATCACAGATTTCACACATGTTGCTGTGTGTGTGTGTGTGTGTGTGCATCTCATGTGCACATACATGTATTTCTTTTCTTTAGCATCTGGCAGTTATACTGAAGTCTAAGAAATGAACCTAAATTTGCTTCCATATTCTTTGAATAATTTTCAACCAGCAGAGAAAAAGATTGGACTTCAGAGAGATGAACCTGAGCGCATTCCTCGGATTTGGCTGACAGATGCCTCTTTCCAAGAATGAGAGGCAGTGCAGCGCAGGCAGCACATGCTGGGCTGGGTTTTCTTCACCCTGGGGAAGGCCAGGGTCGGAATTCTACAGTTTATTCTACTTCAAGAAAACCAGTGCACTGGAACCCTACGGAAGAGGCAAAAAGGCTTTAAGGAAGCATTGCCATTAGGATTCTATGAAACATGACACTGTACATGTTTTTGAGATGTGCTTTGATTAAATCCAAATAGTCGAGACACAGATATTCTGCAAAGCCAGGCACCCACAAAGGACAGCTCTCACTGGGGAGCAGCGGGTCCTGTTGCATTTCAATCAGTGGGATGGAGAGTCTGAACGCTCTGAGGGCTCAGACTCTGGGGCCTTGGCTCCTGCTGACCAGTTGCAGACACTTTCTGTGGTGACTAGTCTGCACCTGGCACAGCCTCCGCATGGCCACCCCACTCACAGAGCTTCTCTTTCAAAAAGAACTCCTTGGGAGGAGGGAGGGAGCACGCAGCTGGGAAGAGAGCAGAGGACTTTTTGTCTTTTCTTCATTTATCTCCTTCTTGGATGAATGTGGGTCAAAAAGAAATGATTGAAAATTGCCTGGTACCTTGGGTTCTCCCTTCCATCGGTGAGCTTACTGATGAGACGTGGTTCGGACCAATTAATTGGTAAGTCCGTGGGTGCTAAGCTTTGGCCCAGCGGTTTGCTGAGATTTCACAGGGTAGTTCAGTCCCCTTTTCACCTGTGCACTGCGGGCCGCCATCAGTCCCTCGGGCGGAGGCTGTGGCTGAGGGGGACCTCACAATAGTGTTTTCATGGATGTGAGTTCCACAGGAGCAGAGTGAGAGCGCTGGGATCTTTCTCACCGTGCCAGGGAGTATTATTCTCTACGCTCTTCCTCAAGCTCTGGAAACAGGAGTACTTAGTAGGAAAATCTCTCTGTTCACATGGAATAACTGAAGAGATGCCTTTAAACAGAAAAACAAAACAAATACTTCAAACTATTTCATACAGGTGCTCTGATTTTTTTCTTCCCAAATCTTCTATTTTTATTATTCTTTCAATTTTATGATTAACTGGAAGAGGCAGCATTGACTAGGCATTGGCCTTCCTTCAATGCTGTGACTTTCTGTTTCTTTTTAAAAAAATATTTTTTAAAATTTTATTTCAGAGAGGAAGGGAGAGAGGGAGAGACGGAGAGATAGAAATATCAATGATGAGAGAGAATCATTGATCGGCTGCCTCCTGCACGCCCCCCCACCACTGGAGATTGAGCCTGCAACCTGGGCATGTGCCCTTGACCAGAATTGAACCCTGGGCCCTTCATTCTACAGGTTCTATCCACTGAGCCAAACCAGCTAGGGCCTCTGTGGCTTTCTTAATTTACCCCATCAGATTATATCCAGCCAAAGTGAGTTTGTTTTTAAATCAAGAAAAGTATATTCCACATTGCAGCATGCCTGTGACAACAGCAGCAGATGGGACTGTGCAATACTACACGGTAGAACGTCCTAGAAACTTGATGGGTTCCCAGAGTAAACAAATAGCAAAAGACACTAAGACCAGTGACTGCATGGATGCAAAGGCTTCCTACTCTAACACCTCGGGTCTAGGGGTGAGTGAAGTAGAGAAGGATACAGGGAAAGGATGCCTATCATACAAGCCATCGTCCCTGACGTGGATGCTTCGGACCTGTCATTGTGTTGGTCAGCTGCATGTGAGGGCATGGACAGGAAATTGTGGTGGGAAGGGAAGGGACGTATAGAAAGGTCCCAATAGGTCATTACATCTGGCTGACACTGTAATTTGATATTTTTCATAAAAACCGTTGAGAGAAAATAGGAGCTGTGATATTTAGCAAGAAATGGCAAAGTTGTTGTCTTGGCAGCAAAATACTAAAGATGTTCACATCCATTTCTTGCCACCCCATAGTTCCCTTTACTAAAGGTGTTTCCTCAGAGCCAAACATACTCTCTGCCAACACATGACTAATCTTAGTTACTATTTAGGGTAAAAAAAAATGTGGATTCAATGAACAGCTATTGACCTCCCCCAAATTAAGGCAAATTACTTAAAAATGCCTACTGAAATATTTTTGCATTGCCTACAAGTCTTCCTATTTAGGAATCATGATGAGAGTTATGTGGTAGGGACAGTTGCTCTTCATCGAATGCCCACGTGACCTCCCACACCATCCAACCTTCCTGCACTGGGCAGCGCCACGCTACTGGCAATAGCCGATGGGTTCGGAGCAGAGCTGATGTTGGTTTGAGAGCTGAAGTGTCGGAGACCCTGTGCAAGGTCCGCAAGCTTTACCTCCCTGGTCTTGGGAATCATGCTACCTGGTTGCGCCACAAGGTCCAAGTATGGAATACGTGCTTTAAATGCATCCTCAAAACACACCCATGGAAGTATGGTCCAGGCAGGTTGTCTATCTTGTGGCTCTTGTTAAGTCAGAGATCATGGGATCATCTGTTACCACAGCACAGCTTCTTCTGTCCTGACTAATAAACATGCATGTTTGTTACCAAACTTGAATTTCTTCAACAATTTTTTCATATAAAACAGGTGCTAGAGCAATTAAGACTATAGATTTCAGAGTTATAAAAACCGATAGGTTGGAGTCCTAACTCAAACACTTATGAGATGATGGACCATGGGCAAGTTGGTCCTCAGTGCCTCATTTTCTTCCTATAGAAGAGAGACTGCTACTCACACATGAAGTAACCAGAGTAAAGCATTAAGCACTTGGTGCTGACCACGTGGTGTGTATTCAATACTATTGGTCAGCAATTTTCAACTGGTGTGCCACAAGAATTTTTATAACGTGCAATACCTGACTATTTAGTCAAGGCACTGACCTGTTCGATTGTCAACTTACAAAATGACAACAGCCAACACAACAATAGCTGTCCAGTGTGAATGAATCAAAATTATACCTATTTTTTGTCATATTGGCAAAAATGTATTTTTGGTGTGCTGCAGAATCTTAATAATTAATTTATGTGCCATAAGATGGAAAAGGTTGAAAATCGCTGCTATTGGTAGTTATTACTGTGTTATTATCAATAGTTGGTCTCCATGATAGTGAGGTTGCATTTATTATGGAAATGAATCATTGCAATTTTCTAGGATAGAACTGGGAGATGCTTGACATTGCTGGGAGTCACTAGGATGGTGGGATTGGGGCTCTGAATGCCACCGCAAAGGGAGAAATGCCAAATGAACCAGGATGTGACCACTCCTCTGCTCTGGGAATCACTGCCCTTGAGTGTGACCATGTAGAATCAGATTGTTCTTGTCCTATATTTTAGAGTTGCACTGAGGTACTCTTAGAATTCTGGGAACTAGCAACATGTTTTAATTGTTGATTTCTATTGAGAAATAAATTTTTACTGTACTGTTATATCCATCACTATATGTAATATTTACTTATATTAACACTTGCAAACATTGACATACCAAATACCAAGTCAATTAACCTTAGAAATTAATTGTGTATTTAAGGAGCAGTAAAGAGGAGAAATACGCACTATTGGAAATTAGAGTTGGGAATAGGTTCTGTAAATTGAGTACTGTTTCGAAAATATGTGGGGATGAATAATTCCCCTTGAAACACCAAAGTAATAATGTACTGCAAGCATTGCTATCCTCTGTGGATTTTGTGAGGAAATCTGTGGGAGACAAGTAACATTATGGAGAAATATTGATTCACTGTGGGCACAATGAGTCTTGTTATGAAAAAGACAGCCTGTGGCCATTTCTTTTTCCATTTTCTTCTTTTTAAAAAGTGAAATATCTGGAATTACTTATTGTAACTGGGGCATTTATGTTGCTTCCTTTTATAGGATGAACTTGAAAATTTCTTGGGCCTCAAGAATTTTTACATGACCCGGACGGTCATGAAAAAGTTGAGCTCATGCAATTACCACAGAGCAAACTTTTACATTTCTATGATGCCTAGCGTCTGGTTTAGGAATATCTTAGAGTCAATAGAAAGGCACATCTTTCTTATCTGCACTCATCTCCTGCTCTGTCTCAACCCATGTCAACATGGGAAACTGAGAATGTGGTGGTTAAGGGTATAAGCTCTGCATCATAGGCTGGCTCCTCTGCTTACTCTTTGCGACCTTGGACCAAGTACCTCATTGAGCTTTGTTTTTCTTGTCTTCAGAATGGGGTGGTTGAGCACATGTGAAATTCTAAATAAGTCCTCCATAAGCACTAGGTGTCATCCAACTTGACTTACCTGCTATACTGGACTCAGTTTCACTCGTGCACCTGAAATTGCTGTGAATAATACATAATAGATATGAGTTAAAGCAACTTGTCTTCCAGCCTGTCACACCATCTGTCTAGACACAGCTTAGGTGAAAGGGAAATTTGGTGACAGCAACACTTGATATCAGTCATCAAAATTGATTTAGAAGATGCAGCCACACCGTGGCCCAGTGGCCCTCTTCACTCATTGCATGTAATGGTTAGCTGCTCCTACAGCTTTGAAGGGAGAGGCCTAGGTCTTTTTCAGAATTGCTCAGTATGATGCTCTATTAGTAAGATATGAAAACACATTTCCTCTTCCAAAAGTCATTCCAGATTAAACTACCACATTTTCCAACCAAGAATCACGCCCTTTCCTTCTCATGGTAAGCAGGAGTTCTGGATCATACCTTTCTAGTGGAGGAGCTGCATATGACTCTAACGCTCGCCCTCTGTGAGTGGCTTTTGAGCTGCTACTATGTGCAAGGCCCTGTGCTGAATGCTGTCCTGCCATCCTGCAGGTGCAGCCTGGCTCAAGTTCCTGGCCCTCTCGAGCCACCATGTGAAAAGTGGAGGCTGTGATGTCCTACCCCATGGAGTTTGTCGTGAGGACTCCGAGCAATAAAGCACATGTTTAGAGTAGTGCGGGGCACATGGAAAGGGCCCAGTGGGGAGCAGCCAGGATTCCCATGATCTTACGTCATTAGAGGCAAAGGCCTCAGGACAGTTAAACAATTTTCTCAGGGTTTTGGAGCCCCGTCTGCCTGCCTTCGGAGTCCCAGGACTTAGCTCCTCTCCTGCGCTCTCCTGGCATCCTCCTACCTGGCCATGAGTGTTGCACCTTCCATCCTTCAAAGCCATGTGGTGTTGGCTCAGAAATCCCCATGAGCTCCAGGAGAAACACTCCAAACCAGTTCTTGGAGAAATCGATGGCAGAAATGTTCCGGAATAATTCAAATTTCTGCGTGCCTAGGGCATTGGCAGACCATGGATTTATGCTGAGAATCTCACACCCATGCAAGTTTTGTTCTGATAGATCTTAGTTCTCCCGAGTCTTGGGATAAATAAAGGTCAGGCTGGCGGTAAACGGAGAATCTACTTTTCTCATGCGGCCAAACTGCTGTACAGAAGACAGGCAACATGGCACATGGCACCTGTTTCTAAGGGAGACTTTTTTTTTTTATTGACACTTAAATAGCTCACAAGAAAGTTATTCCAGTCCAGCTGTGCATAATCTGCTCTCTTCTATCCATGCTCGCTTCAACCCATCGCCACCCACTAATGTAACAGTAGAGAAGGAGGGAGGGAGGCCCTATATCGAAAAGGAGAACCTGGGTGGTCAGCAGGTGTAGCGGCTTCTTCCATTCTGCCGGAATAGCATCTGCTTCCCCTTTTCTGGTTTCTCCTCTGCCCTCCCAGTTGACCTGGTTCAGGTGCGGTACCAGCTGCAGGTGTAGGCACGTGACCCAAGCCTGAGACTTTCCCCAGAGTGACTGGGAAAGGTGCTTTTTGGTCTGTTGGCCTTGACGGTGAAAGGATGCGTGCTTGGAGCTCTTGGGAGCCTCCGCTGCAGTGGCCTTGCTGAGAGTGAAGACAGAACAAAAGAAAGCCAAGTGGAGAGATGGAAAGACAAGGTTTCCCATGGCCTCTTTTCATCAACGGGCTCCTGCCTGGCCTGGGTCTTTCTACTGGACTTCTTCCATATGATGAGAGTTGATAGATGTCTTCCTGTTTGTTCCTTCGCACAGTTTTAGTTGACTTTTAATCACCTGCCATTGAAAGAGACCAGGCTAGCAGACTTCATCCTCATTCTGTGTTATCTGTGCTCCCAGGTCTCTTACCTTCCTGCAAACAGCTGACCTTAGGTGAGACTCCAGTTGTCTGGAAAGAAGCTGAGGTCACCCAGCTTCCTGACTCTTGGGTTCTTCCCTCTCTGTCTCCGTTAGCAGAATGCCTAGATCCTGCATGTTGTAGTGGGAAAGGTAAAAAGTCTTCTGGGACAAGGAGCGTAAGTCCTCTTCAGGATAGTTCTGTTTCATGCATGAGGAAATACTAATAATTAATAGAAACTTGCTCTGTACCTCATTAAAGCTCCTCAGAATTTCAAAAGGGAGATGATAGTATCAATCTCTATTGCATACAGGGAAAAGCAGAATGTGGAGAAGTTAAAGAAGTTGCCCTAGATCGCACAGTTAATAGCTGGTGTCTCTGGGGTTTAAAACCATATAATATTATTTGCACATGACAAAGGCAATCTGGAAACCTGTAACCTTCCTCATGCAAGGCCACTGTTAGTCCAGACCCTTTATGCCTTGGGGCTGAGCCTAGAGCTCTCCCCTCAATCCTATTTCCATGGTGCACCCCGCATCCATGTTCCAGAGTGTTCTTATATTTGCTGAGGGTGGGAAGCCTTTCTCCAGACCTCAGCTTCAGATGCTGCCCACCCAACCATCTGCGGCAACAGATTTGTGTGTTATCAATTAAAGTCAAAAGGAAGTTGGCAAAACCTCCTACTCTGAACAGGATGGGCTAAAGCAGTTCCTGTTAAAACAGAAATGGGTTGTGTCTGTGATATTGGTAGTTGGTAGCTTTCCAAGAGCACTTTAAATACACCCAGGCCATGACTTGCTCAGCTCTGATGCTCTCTAACACATTCCTCTCAGAGGGGCTCATGTCCACGGCGTGGACCAGTGCCTAACCAAATAGGGCTGCCCGCATGGAAAGCAGAACAACATCCACTATTTGGAGAATCTGTCCCTACAATTTTCTCATTGGATTTACTTTGGAAACCACAATTATTTTTAATCTACAAAATCTTCATACATATGGCATGCTATACCCCATTTGCAGTCACAAAAGCTCCTTGGTTTCAACTACACTGGAAGGTCATCCATCTTTTTGTGATGCCTCCCCCAGGGACGGCCAAAATTTCAAGTACTATACAAAATAGCCTGTATATAAAATAAACCACCTCCAGGACGTGCCCTGAATTTTGTGAAAATCCACCTAGTTGTTTGTACACAGCTAGATGGTTTAAGTTTGTACATAGAGATTTGCAAAGCATATATGAAGCGTCTGTTACATGCCATTCCCTGTGGCAGGCAGGCCCTGGAGGAGCTGAGATTAATCACAGTGGCTTGTGCCCTCAGAAAACTTACTGTCCAACAGCTAAGACTATCTATTCAGTGGAGAGTTAGATAAGTCTGACTAAAAAAAAAAAAATCTACATTGTCTTATGAAGCAATGTGTTTCAGAACCATGGAACTTACTCCACTTTCGTAGGTCCTTGTATTAACAAATATCACATTATCTACCCTCCCACCAGCACTGACAGCAATATGCAAGGAATGGTGCCCTCCCCTTTTCCCTGTTGTAGTTTCTCACCTCTGCATATCCACTGTGGGGCAGCTGGGCTGGGCATTGTAGGGTGTTTACTGGGTGTCAGTAGGGAGTAGGGACCTCCCTTCCAGTTTATATAACCAAAATGATCTCCAGAATTTTTGTCAAATGTCAAATATCCCCTGGATGGGTGAGTAGTTGGGGAGGAGTGAGGGCAGAATCACTTCCAGGTTGAGAACCAGGCCCAAGAGTAGGTGTGTAAGAATGGACAGGTATTTCCAGGTATTGACCCACAGAAAACCTTCCCAATATTTCCAACAGGATGAATTTGTTCTATCATGGCCCAAATTAATGGGCAAAGGGGAGTCATTCCTGGAGATGGAGGAAGGGACTGACTTCTCTGGATCCCTGCTGACCCTCGAATTCTAGGGCCGCTCTAACCAGGAGCTGACCACATCGCACTCTCGCCCTGTCTCTGTGGGCCTGGACCAACGACAGTGCTTGCCAGGCAGCCCTTTGTGCCACAGGAAGCACAGAGAAGTCTTTCTTCTATAATTTTTTTTTTTAAGAAAACTTGGCAGAAATGTTTTTTTTTTTTTTTTTTTTTTGGAATAGAGAGAAAAAATAAACAAAAATTGAAGGGCTTTGGAAAATATAACTTTCTGTGTTCTTAGGTACCAGAATCAACCATTTGTTAGAACTGAACATCTGCTAAAGTGTGAAAAATTCTTGGAAGGCATTTTCTAAATTTTGTTATTGTTGTTTTATCAGTTCATTTCCATGAACCCTCTCATTCACTGTCGGTCAGCTGCCTAGGCCAGGCCAACGCAGAAGTGTTTATCCGCTTTTATTCTGAAGGTCCTAGCTTTTATCTGATGGTTGATAAAGAGAGCTCATGGCCTGAACATTTTAAGAGCTGGTTCTGAATTTTACCACCATTACTTCTGTTCTTTGAGATCTTAGGAAAGATTCTTAAATTTCTATGCCTTATCTTGTCCCTAAAAATGTAGAAGGGGAAACTTTCCATCAGACTGATGTGAGAATAAAACAAGAGAATATCTGTTTGTCGATTTAAAAAGAACTATGCAAATTATTTGTCAATATGATTGGACGTTGTAACCATGTAGCAACTTTCTGTTTCACCATTGTTCACTTATGCAGGGTTCTTAGTTTCAAATTGGGCAAAACCAAGACCATGTCCCCTAAAAATGTATTCCAGCTACACTATTCATATGGCCCTCTCTCTTCAAATAAGATCCCTCAATTTTCCTGTAACTTTCTATCTCAATAGTTTGTCTTACAGAATTTTTGAATTAATTTCTTCGTGCAGTGAAGAGCATGGTTTCTGGAGTTAGATTTAGGACCAAATCTCAACTCTGCTATTTTCAAACTCTTTGACCTTGTGCATATCTTTAATAAACCCATAGAAACCTCCATTTCCTTATCAGAAAATGAGGATAATGAGAGATTGTATCTGACAGCATTATGGCCATAACATAAAATAATGACTGTAAGCTGGCATCAAGATGACTAGACCTATCCTGGCTGGGTGGCTCAGCTGGTTGGAGCAGCGTCCTGTACACCAAAAGTCTGCAGGGTCGATTCCTGTCAGGGCACATACCTAGGTTTCAGGTTCAATCCCCAGTTGGGAACATATGGGAGGCAACCAATGGATCTCTTTCTTTCTCCCTTCCTTTCAAAACAATGAAAACATATCCTCAGTTGAGGATTAAAAAAATAGAGATGACCCTATTAAATGCTCAAAAGTAAGGACTGATAAACTTGAGCTAATTAAACTCTTAGACAAAACTGATATACAGAGGCTCTATCCTCCATACCGCGTAGTGTCCATTTGAAAATATTACTCTAGGGTTGCCGTCCACATTCAGGTCTACATGCCTGGAACTGCTGGACTTTTACAGCCATGACCCAACTTCTCTTGACTCCCGTGCGATGTGGAAGATGAGCTGCAGAAGCACCTCTGTTGTTGAGTGTTGACACTTTTGGGAATGGTTTCCTCAAAGCCAAAATGATGAAGCCCAGGAAAAAGTTGAAAAAAGAAAGATGGATTAGAGCAAGGCTTCTTAAATTTAACGTACATGCCTCCCTTGGGATCCAATCAAAATGCAGATTTGGGTGTGACAGGTCTGGGATGGACTTGAGATTCTGCATTGCTAACTAACACGCCCCTGTGATGCTGCTGGGGCTGTGGCAGGGCCCGCACTGTGTAGGGAGCTCCAGACTGGGAAGACTGTCTCCATGGCATCTTTCTGTGGGTACAGTTCTCCTTATGTCTCTTACTGAATACAGACGCCATCAAAACATCCCCCTTCCTGTCCCAGAATTCTTTAGGTCGGCGTGGAACTAGAGCCCCAGGAGATGTTCAGCATGCAAAGGACTCGAGTGAAAGAAATTTGCCAAGCACTACCAACTTCACTCCCCTTCTTGGAGAGCCATGTGATGCATCAGTGTATTATAAGAAAAAAACAAAAACCGAAAAACACCTAACAGATAAGAACATTTTAGGTGGCTTAGTGTAGAATTTCCCTTACATATTCTACAGGTGTCTTTAGGTCAGTTACATCACAGTCTTGGGTGGGGACCCAGGACCAGCAGTCTGAATGCCCCCAGATTACCCCACTGTGTAGAGGAGGCTGAGGATCACCGGGCGGGAGGAGCTTCTAACCCAGCGCACACAGACAACCCTGTAGTGGCAATAGCTTGCCTGACTTCCTGTTGATGCTCCGATGACAAAGAAGATAACTCCTGAAGTGGTAGGCCTGCATGTCTACAACAGGTTTCTTGTTTAAACACACTGAAATGGCTTAAAGCAGGCTGGGACTTTGGGGACCCTGGGGGTGACAGACTGGGCAGAGAAAGAGCACAAGGAGTGTTCACCGCCTCTCACCCTCTGGCTAGTGAAGGCACATCTCTGCCGTGTCTATTGCAGGCTCTGAACTGAGAATTCTCTTCCAATCCTGAAATGTTTGAAAGAGAAATACTTTTCATGGCCATGCTGGACATGAGTTCCACTCCTGGCTCTTTCACCCACGTGAAGGTAGACTTTTAGCAAAGACATTTAGCCCTCGGAGGTGTCATTTTCTTTGAGTACACAGTGTGGCTCACACCTGCCCTGCCTGCTTCTCAGACCCACCGAGCTAATTAAGCAGGACCCTGTGTAGAGAAAACACTCGGTACACTGTTGTACCGAACATGTACAAATGTGAGGACCCATTCTTTTCATGAAATAACAGCGCCCTTTCTGAGAATGAGGCACCTTGCTTGGTGTCTTTGGTTGTATGCTGCAGAAATCAGAGAGAAAGCAGGACCCGTGTTCTCTGCGGGAGAGGCAGACTCTGTGTTGCCTGGCATATCTAATTAATAGCTGCATATAATTTGCTTACCATTTGCTTCTCTTATAGATTACCTGTTGTTTCTGATTAATAGTCATGTTGAAGATAGCTCCATATTGTGTCACAATTTTATGCTAACACTCACCTACTCATTTATGCCCACTTAAAGTAGCACAGTGGTCTAACCCTGCTAGCAGTCTTGTGAAGTTAACCTCCCTCTCCCAAAGTATAGCATTTTCCACAAGCATTTTCTTTTTTTCAAAATATATTTTTATTGATTTTAGAGAATGAGAGAGAGATAGAAACATCAATGATGAGAGAGGATGATTGATTGGCTTCCTCCTGCACGTCCCCTACTGGGAATCAAACCTGGGACCCTTCATTCTGCAGGCCGACGCTCTATTCACTAAGCCAAACCAGCTTGGGCTCTACAAACATTTTCTCCTTGTGTCCTCTGGGCAAGAAACTTGCACAGATCAGCCTGTTCAGACCGGTCTGTCTAAGAAATGCTGCGCTGGCAATACTGTGGATTTGCACTGTCTCGTCTCCACACTACAAAGTACTTAACATCGGCAGACCCTCAAATTCTCATCTGTGACATGATGGGTGCTGAGAAGTCAGTCCTGGGGACCGGCACAGATATTTCAGACAATCATTTGCCCTGTGTCCCGGGAGCTTCCCGGCTCTGCCTCTGTCGCCCCTGGGCTGTGTTCAGCTTTCCTCCCGACTCTGGCAGCATCCTGAGCGGCCTCCTGCAGCCTCCACCTCAGGCACAGAGGACTCCATGTGCAGGTCTGGTCGGCATCTTTGAGGAGATGAATGGATGGAGGGCCTCTTAGCAATGCACAGGGCATCCCTTCATACAAGGGATGTTTATCAAGATTACTTTTATTGAAGGCCAAGGTGCTTTGTAAAAGTCTAGTCTCTAATAGTATCTGCATTGGAATACCCAAGTGAAAAAAAAATCTAAATGATCACTGGCTGGTGTTGTTCAATGGTTAGGGTGTCTGCCTGTGCACCAAAGGGTCTGGGGTTCAATTCCAGGTCTAGGGCACTACCTGGGTTGCGGGTTTGCTCCCCGCCCCCGGTGGGGGCATAGGTGGGAGGCAACCAGTCAATGCGTCTCTCTCACATTGATGTTTCTCTCTCTCTCCCTCCTTCCCTTCCACTCTCTCTGAAAAAGCAATGGAAAAAATATCCTCCAGTGAGGATTTACAACAACAACAAAAGTATTCTAAATAAGTTATAAGCCCAAGGCTTGGGATTTTTACATGAAAGAAACTTTTTAAATATTAGCAGTATCGAGGTGTTGTGTCTATTATCGGCACGGCGGCTGCTATTCCTGTGTCCACTCCTGACTGGAGGATCCCATGTTCCTGTGCCTGAAAGTCAACCAGGCACTTACCACACATGATCTCACTCCCCTGTCCTGACAAACAGGCACTAGGCAATGCTTTTTATTGTTCTTTCTTTTTTTCCCCTGACAGACTACGTTTTTACCCCCACTTTATGGATAAGAAAACGGCAGCTTGGAGATGCTAATGACAATGACTAAGTGCTTACTCGGTGCCAGCCCTCGCTCTGAGCACTTTACGTGCATCAACTCAATCTTAACTAACCCAGTTCCACTGATGGACACGCAGAAGACACTGGTGTCATCCCTGGTAACTGATCAAGACATTGAGACCTAGGGTTTTAAGAGACTCACCTCAGATTTCTCGGTTTCGGCAGCAATGTCAAAATCGACTCAGCTTGTGTGTGTCTAAAGCTTGTGTGTGAGCTCAACTCTCTGCTGACAGGGATCCAGAAGTTAGACGTGGGAGGTGGGGATGGGGCTGGCTTGTTGACAGTACTTTGATCCTTTACCTTGAGGCCCGACTCCACCTGAAAAACTGTCATTTATTTCATTTGAAATGCTGCATACAAGATGAAGCAAAATCTCTAGTGCTGAAAGGCAAACACTGTAATCATCTGCCTGACTTGATTCTTTATTCCAGTAATATGAAAATTGTCAATTATGGGTGAATTATGGATGCTACGCAGCCCTGTAATTTTCAGCTGCAGTTTTGTAAACACATGCAGCTGACTTTAATTTTATTTTACCCGTCATGTAATTCATTCACACACACCTGCAGTTACCTAAGATCCAGAAACAAATGAAGCTGATTTTCAGTTTCAACCATTTGTTTCATACACCTCTATGTTTAATTACCACACCCAGGGACTAAGATATCTGTTAAACACAGATGCATCCCAGGAAGGAGCCTAGCGATTATCCTTTAAGAATATACTCAAATTCCAACCTCAACCATTGACTTAAATCATTGCTTTATCAGCCAAAGCACAGGCATTTTGGGAAAGGAGAAAATTGTAAAATTGATTTTTCTGCAACTGTTAAGCCAGTAGAGGCTAAATCATTAACAAATGTATTTGAGAGATCGTACTGGAGATGCCTTAACATCAGAGGCATGGTCGGTGCTGGTGGGTTCTTGCTGCTCCACGCATCCTCAGCAAAGGTCGAGTCCTCACCAGGGAGGTAAGGTAGTGCACCACTGGATGGGCAGGAAGTCTTGTTTTAAGTCTCTCTCTCTCTCTCTCCTTCTCTCTCTCTCTCTTAAAAAAATATTTTTATTGATTTGAGAGAAAGAGGAAGGGAGAGAGAGAGAGAGAAACATCTGAGTGAGAGCATAACATCAGTCAGCTGCCTCCTGCATAACCCCTTAGCAGGAATCGAACCAGCAACCTTTTGGTGCACAGGATGACACCCAACCAAGTGAGCCACACAGGTCAGGGATTTTTTTGGCTTCATTCTTAAGTATCCACTTCTTAACCTCCCACCACTTCTAAGCTTACATTCTCCAGGTTAGAATTTCCAATAGCAAGAGTACATCTTTCAACATAATTTCTTCAAAAGTCCTATGGATTTGGGTTCAGATTACTACCAAAACCCCCATGAACCAAGCAGAAGCCAGGGGAGGACATGCTCTCCAAGTCTGGCCAAACTTTGGAAGGAAAGTTGGGGTTGAGTGTAATACTCCAAGTAAGGGGAATGAATGCTGGGCAGGCAAATCAATGAATGTTCTTCTCACCCATGAGTAGATAAAAGGAGCCTATATTTTTTGCTCATAGCTCAGCTATAATGTTCTCCTGGGTAGTTAGTTACATGTAGCATAATTGTCTTAGAAAATATTGTAAATGTTATCAAATCTAATGGGATCTAGTATTCTGATAGGTTTATCTTTCTATAGATCAACAGTGAACTATTCACATCAGACCTGATTAACGTTCCGATGGAATTTATTTCCCAGATGATTCAAGTTATTGATGGACAAAGTGGTTTATGACAGGTTCAGGACACTTCCTAGGAGCAGTTAGAACCTGCTGATGATTAGGAGAAGCAGGTAGGTCATGATTAGAAGCTGAGAAGGTGGCAAGATGAGGGCTGGAGAGAATGGGAACTGTGTTGGGAAAGCTGAAAGAGTGGGTAGAGATGAAGGTGTTTCTTAGACCTAAGTTGAAAATGTCTCCCATAACTTTGAAGGGCTTTGGAATTGAGTTCACAAAGACAAGTTTATTTTTCTTAATTTAAACCTCCAGATATTAGCATCATGCATATTAGAAGAGAGGACTTGATGGTCGGTTGAGATTCAGATGCTGGTCTGATCAATCTATGGTGTCCTCCTCGTGGTGAGATGGCTAAGACATGCCACTCCGACCTTGATGTTTTTCTTGAGTGAGAGAATCCTGTCATACAGCTCTTCTGATTTAGTTATCAGAACAACCCATGCTAGAAAATCCTTGCCTTTTGAAATTCTTATTGCCCACATGTTGCTGAGTGGAAAATCAATTTTTTAACAACAAAGCTATGCACAAACCTAGGTATGAGTCTTAGTATAGTCTTTATTTCCCTTAATCACTTTAACTCTGCTTTCCAATCTCCACCTTTTAGGGCTGATGAAAAATTTTGTGCCAGGCATTTTATCAGAGTAATTAATGCTAGCTATTCTAATAAATAGCATCCAATTCTTTATGGCTTAATATCATATAATGTTATTTCTCAGTCCTATCAAAGTCTGGTTGCATATTTAGCAACTGACTTTTCATGAGGTGGTTCAGGGGTTCTAGATGCTTCCATCCATTTCTAAGACATCCTCTGAATCCCTGCCTGGGTCTATGCCTTCAGTCAGCTAATGAGCAAAGAGAAAGAATGTGGCACATACCTGAATGGTGTTAGAGGACTGGAAGTTATATACACCACTTCTGCTCATATTTTATTGGCCAGATCAAGCTGCAAGGCCCCACCTTAATTACCAAGAAGCTTAGTAAAGGTAATTTCCCTGTGCACCCAAGAAAAGGAAATGGGTTTAGTGAGTATTCCGCACTTCCTTCTACAATCATTGCTGGGTTTCCTTTGACTTCTACATTATAGTAAAATCTAGGAAACTTAGTTGCCAAATGGGACCTCTTTAGCCTAATCAGATTGCAGCTACTAGTTATCTTATCCTCTTATCCAAACCCATGGCTTTTCTTCTCTCGCTGTCCCATGGGGACTCAGGCTGACCTGGAAACTAGGACATCCTCAGGCCACTCTTTCTAGGGGGCCATTTAGCCACACAGTGTTCTTTCTACTACCCTGGGATTTTGGGCTCTACTCTAGAGACCCAAAGTGTTCTTTCTCTTTCTTGTTCTGGGGTAGTTTTCATTCTCTCCTGGAACTTTTGTCATCCTAATATGTAAAAAGCCAGGGGCCTTCACGACCGAGACAACTGGACAGATGACTAAACCCAGGCTGCGTGGGGTGACTAGGCCGGCAGGGGGGTTAGTGACAGATGACCAAATGACTGAACAGCAGGCTGTGTGGGGCAACTAGGCTGGCAGGGGGGTTAGTGAGGAACAACCAAATGACTGCACAGCAGGCTGTGTGGGGGTGACCGTTGGGGCCAACCAGGTTGGTGGCGGGGGGGGGGCAGTTGGAGATGACCAAGTCAGCAGGGGGGGTAGTTAGGGGTGACCAGGCCTGAGAGGGGGGGCAGTTGGGGGCAACCAGGCTGGCAGTAAGGGGTGACCAGGCCGGCAGAGGGCAGTTGGGGGTGACTAGACCAGCAGGGGGGGCAGTTAGGGGCAATCAGGCCAGCAGGCAGAGGCGGTTAGGGGTGATCAGGCAGGCAGGCAGGCAGGTGAGCAGTTAGGAGCCAGTGGTCCCAGATTGTGCTGGCAATCGGACATCCTCTGAGGGATCCCAGATTGGAGAGGGTGCAGGCTGGGCTGAGGGGACCCCTCCCCCTGTGCACGAATTTCATGCACCAGGCCTCTAGTTTTCAAATAACTTCTCTTTCCCCAGCCTTCAATGCGTGCATGCATGCACACACCCCTAAAAATATCTCTCCACTGTACTTGAGACATTAGATTGACTTCTAATTTCTCCCTTTCTGAAGCCTTGAAGCAAGATGCATAGAAAGGCTTGGCTAACATTGTGGAGTGAAGATGGGAAAAATACCAAGAATGAAAAATATAAATTATAATTCCAATAAAGTTATCATGTCATAAACAAATGTTAAAATGCATTGCCTTTATTGGTTATGTACATCAGGCCTAGGCCTTATTGCATTTAATCATCAAAACAACCCTATGAACCAGGTAACATTTTTCACCTTAGCTGTGAAAACTGAGACTTGAAGAAGTTACAGTAGTGGTTTCTGAACACTTATCTCTAGGAGACAAGAACCCATGGACAACAGGCTCCAAATCTGGAGTCATTAACAAGTAGATCACAATGCCATGGCTGGTCACGGTGGACTGGGACAGAGCCTCTGTGGAGGCTTGCCCATTCCTGAACCATGCAGAGGTCAGCAGACAGTGGTGTTGCTCTAGTGCTTATCAAGTGTTGACTGTGCCAAATGTGTCAATCAATGTGTACACTCTGCCTTATTTACTTTTACCTGAATTAATATGATACCTACTTTACAGAGGAGAAAATGGAGGCCAAGTGAGGCCATCAGTTTCCCAGTTATTTAAGAGAAAAACCAGGACTCAAACACTAATCCCCATGACCCCATAGATCAGTGGTCGGCAAACTCATTAGTCAACAGAGCCAAATACAACAGTACAACGATTGAAATTTCTTTTGAGAGCCAAATTTTTAAAACTTAAACTTCTTCTAACGCCATTTCTTCAAAATAGACTCGCCCAGGCCGTGGTATTTTGTGGAAGAGCCACACTCAAGGAGCCAAAGAGCCACATGTGGCTCGCGAGCCGCAGTTTGCTGACCACTGCCATAGACCATAATCTCCTTCTGTCTCCTATACCTCACTGAAGACCTATCACAGAGTTGCCTGGAGGAGAAGTCATTCTCCCTCATGGTCTGAGAGGAATAGCCACACCTTTTCAGTCTTAGGCCACGAATTGGAAATTAACAAATCATTTCATCAATTATGGGTAAATAGAACACGTTGGGCATGCACATGATATATGAGAATTAAGTTTGATCCAAACCTGATGAAAGTATTTACAGAAACCTTATTCATAACTGCTCTTCTTAATTTGCTGCAATATTCATTTCATGAAGTGATTTTGGGTATTAAATGTGAACAGCTTAATGCTATATAATTAATTGCACTGAGCTTCAGTTACAACTGCTAATTGATCCAACCTGCCAGCTTAGCACCTGGCAGCCATGGTGAGCACAGCAGTGATGGCAGGCAGGTGGTTGCAATAATTAACTTTTACTTTTTTCCCCCCTTCAAGTGCCATGTGGTCCAACCCCAGGGCAAGGCAGGTTACAATTGGCCCAAGGTTACCAGTTCTGATTCTGGAGTTCTTCTGAAGAAACTAAAAGTAATGGCAGAACAGACTAGTCTATGAATACAGGGGAATAAAGCACACGTACCAAACTGCTTACTGAGGCAGAATCGGAAGAGGAGCCAGGATCCTGAGATAGGTCTGGAGAAAGGGAGAGACTGTTAGACCAGAGGTCATTGTACCTGAGCGTTGACTCGAAAGCTTACTCCTAACCGGAGTCTCTGGGAAGCAAGGAAGGGTGGAAGCTGCAAGGGAAGCTCGGGATCTGCATTATGGGGGGTGTTGTAGTGCTCAGAAGCTTCGGTAGGGCATCAGGTAGAATGTTGTCGGTAGGGAATCAGATAGAATGTTGTCGGTAGAGAATCAGATAGAATGTTGTCGGTAGAGAATCAGGTAGAATGTTGTCGGTAGAGAATCAGGTAGAATGTTGTCGGTAAAGAATCAGGTAGAATGTTGTCGGTAGGGCATCAGGTAGAATGTTGTCGGTAGGGCATCAGGTAGAATGTTGTCAGTAGGGAATCAGGTAGAATGTTGTCGGTAGGGAATCAGGTAGAATGTTGTCGGTAGGGAATCAGGTAGAATGTTGTCGGTAGGGAATCAGGTAGAATGTTGTCGGTAGGGAATCAGGTAGAATGTTGTCGGTAGGGCATCAGGTAGAATGTTGTCGGTAGGGAATCAGGTAGAATGTTGTCGGTAGGGAATCAGGTAGAATGTTGTCGGTAGAGAATCAGATAGAATGTTGTCGGTAGAGAATCAGGTAGAATGTTATTTGTTTGCTGGTTTGTTTGTCCCCCACCATCCCTGGACTTGCTTCTTAAGTGTGAGACTTTAGGAAATTAATGTGACTTTAGGCCTCAGTCTCCTCATCTGCAAAATAGAAATGGATAATATGGCTGTAGTGCCCATTAAATGAGAAAATGCACTGCTTAGCACATTGTCTTTTGTGCAATGATCAATCCATTAAGGCTAATCCGTTTTACCTCTATTATAACCAAGAAAGAAAACAGTTCGGTGACCTACATTTTGAGCTAGGATGATTCACAACTAATAAACTTTGAAGTGCTAAACATTATCATCTTCATTTTCATAATAATAACAGCCACAGTTTATTGACTATGAATTATGTGCTGGGGGAAACATTAAGTCCCTGTTAGCTTTAATTTAAGCCATTCTTAACCTTGAGGCAGATAGTAACATCCCTATTTTATAGATTAAAAATGGAGACACAGAGAGGTGATGTTCCTTCCCCAGTGCCATACCTACTTTAGGTGGCAAATGTGGAGTTGAGTTAGAATTCCGCTATTTCAATTCTATCACCGTTATCCACTGTGCTTTCTGACTTTGTAAACCCTGGGGCAAATGTGATAAGGTTCTTTTTATGCCATATTAACAAAGTTTAATGTTGAGGTGCTAGCCTAGCCTATGGACTCAGAGTGATGTCAGAGCAATTGGTATGGTTTTGAAAATATGTTTAGAGCATATTTAGAAAGGAACTGGAAAGTATTATTTATATTTCTTTATTACATTTATTTATTATTTATTATTTATTAGCTTTTCTCTATTTTTGTTTGCTGTCTTTGTGCTTTCAAGCATGCTCTTGACCATGCCCTGTCGAAATCCATGCTGAGGTCAATGTTTAGCAGCAGGTAGAAAACCTTGATAGGTCTATGATCTTAAATCAGAAAGCCATTGCCACAAGAGATTAAAAATAACTGCAATAAAGATGATTATCACTCTATCAAGAACATAATAAATAAGCTTTTCTTTACTGGAAACAAATCTCTCCCAACTGCTGTAGAGGAGGAAAAAAATAAAATAAAATTAGCCTTGCTTGCAAGGCACACAAACAAACAGGAAAAAATACAGTTGTTTGTTTTTAAATAGTTTCTGGTCCTTTGGAGCTGCCTTCCAATCAATAGAAATGACTAAGAAATCCTATTGTCTCATCTCCCAGGTTTTATGTTTCCATTTATTTAACCAATATAATAAAAACTCACCTGTGGTCTCTTAAGTCATTTCTGAATTGAACTGGCATCTTTAGTTTATCTCCAAATAGCTTGGGCTGCAAATTTCATTGTAACACATCTATGTCCTAATGACATGCAAGGTGGATAGCCAGACTTAGTTTCCTTAGTAATGAAAATAAGGCTTCTTGGCTTGAAAGTCGTGGGTTGCAATAATAAAAAACTTGTGTTTTGGCCCAAGAGGAGCCCCCGGTAAGACCTGGGCAGCGATCACAGTTGAGTCCCTTCACTCTCAGGTGCATCCTCCCAACCTTACATTTAACAGGTTCCAGAGCTCAATACTTCCTGTAAGAATCGGCTGAAATTAAAAGCTATGATAAGACTTCAACCAATTTCCTCTCGAAGTTGGTCCTGAAGAGCAGCCTGAATATTGCATCAAGGCCCTCCCCAAATGCTTTGCAGGACCTTGGTAGTCCTGGCAGCTGGGGATTGACAGGAAATAGGCTTCAGGTGTTAACAAATCTCTCACTGGCTTTCGTCCCGCTGCCTGGCTCTGGCGGTGCCGATTCAGTGCCTGGCCCTCTCATGCATGGGCTGGGCGCTAGCTCCCGGCATGCCATGGGAGTCCCTACTTATTCATAATTCTGCCAATACTGAGGAGGTGGCACCTACAGAATAGTGAACTGTGTCTCTTTCAGGTGTTGATTTCAAATTCAGCTTGTGAAAACTGTGTAAGTTGCTCAAAGGTGATTTAAGTGTATTTTTATTGAACCTTGATATTAGATATATGTTCTCAGATTGACCCCAGGTTGGAGATAGGTATGAGTTATCAGTCAAGAAGTCCTACCCAGCCCAATCTTCAAGGCTAGTAAAGCGCACTCTCTCTCCCATTGCATCTAAGGTGAAGTCATTGGCTTGCTCAGAGGGCATGTCATATGGAAAGTACACCATGAAATCCTGGTGCATTGAGATGAGATGGCCTAAATCTCAGAAATTTGCAACTGAATTAAGTTATTTTCCCCTCTTTTTCTCTTCCATCCACACATTCCTTCTTTCTTTTTACCAAGTAAATGCCTTTGATGTCATGCAATTTATTTTTTTAATATATTTTTATTGATTTCAGAGAAGAAGGGAGAGGGAGGAAGAGACAGAAACATCAATGATGAGAGAGAATCATTGATTGGCTGCCTCCTGCACACCCCCTACTGGCGATCGAGCCCACAATCAGTCCGCAGGCCAGCGCTCTAGCCACTGAGCATAACCAGACAGGGCGATGTCATGCAATTTAAATAAATGTATGCTATAACTCTAGAAATATAACTGCATCAGGAGAAGGCATTTTGCATATACAGAGGTAAGGGGAGAGAATCTTGTAGTTTGAATGGGGAATATCTGCGTCGTTGAAGTTCACCAAGACAGGTTGAATGAAAGAAAAGATTATAAGCACTGCAGAGGCCCTGCTTCCCTTCACTCACCCGTTCATCCAACAAGCAGAACTGAGTGTTTCCGTGCTATCAGCATTATTCAGTTTGATGGGACAGAGATGAGAAGGACAGAAGCTCTGGTCTCAAATAGCTCACAGTCTTGTCCGAGGGAGGAAATTGTTGGTAGACAGTAAGGAAGCCATATGACTAGATGGATCTGGATAGAGGGTCAGATAAAGGGTGACAGCAGACAGCCTGGGGTTCGAGAGGAGCTCCTAGAGCTCACAGTCCTCTGGAGCCGGGGCAGCCACCGGTACCCTGCTGACCAGATCCGGCCCACCCCTTGTCTATGTAAATAAAGATTTACTGTAACAACCACACCCATTTGTGTTGTCTATGAGCAGCTGCTTTCACACAACCACAGCAGAACTGAACAGTTGCAACAAGGCCGTGTGGCCCACAGAGCAGAAATTCTTTACTATTTGACCTTTTCCAGAAAATGTTTGCCAATTGCTGGTTTAGAGACAACAGATGTCTCACATAACTTTTGATTGAAAGTAGCAGAAGGAAGGGCCGTTAACATCAGCTTCCTAATTTCTCTACTGTATCGGAGGTGCCTCAATGCTTCTGTGCGTGTGTTTCTCAGCCCCTCTACTCACGTCAGAACCACAGTTCCCACTTGAACCAGTAAACGCTGTTTGTTTTCTCCTTCCCCTTTGGCTCAGTACTGGAGGCTCTATCAGTATTCTGACTATTAAATGACCTCAATTAAGTAGTTTCCAGTCATTCTCTGGAAGTCTCATTAACTGTGTGTGTACCAATCTGACATAGTGAAATTCTGGAAACAAAAAAAGAGTATTTTGAGCCAGGCAAGAATCAGAAGAGGAAATATAATATACTCTTGCCTCAAGGATTATGTTCTCTGAAAAACCTAAAGTGCTTTATAGTGAGCTCTGTGTCCAGACTCAGAATGAGGAATGACAAACTTTTAGATAAATTGGTTTGTGAAATATTTATGTGCACTTTGTGGCACAGACAGGAGGTGATCCGTTTTGTATTGAATCAGCTTGGGACAGAAAAAAGGAGGCAGAGCCTTAATGAGATTTTTTAAAACCACTTTTGAATTCATGTTGGCAAAAGACAAATAGTCAAGACTTTTAATTTCTATAAACTTAATGTCTAGAGAACAAATAAAGCTTTATTAGCTTTAATAAACTTAGCTTTTATTTCAAGGGCTTGCTGATGTAGTTTTCTTTCTGTGTAATTTTCTGAAGGACTACTCTTATCTATGTATTGCTCAGCCTTTTCTGGTGTGTTTGATTCAATTTTAACAAAGTACTGTTGATTTAAAGAAAAAAAGCAATAAAAAATATAGGGTGACTGCAGCTTGATACAGTGGGCAAGCCCTTGACCTGGGAGTTAGCCAGCAGGCATCTTCATACCAGTTCTGCGATGGTTTTGCTGTAGAACCCTGGGAGGATTACATACCAGGTGGGACTCACTTTCTTAATTGCTAAAGTTAATGTGTGAACAAAATCAGTGGCAAGGAATATAAAACATTTGCACCTCAACTTGTTGCTTTCACTATGGCAGATGTTACTAGTCCATCTCTGTTCATTATTCTCCACCAACCCAATCTCAAAATTTTCCTCAATTCAGTGTCCTGAGTAGCTAATACCAAGAAATAGGAGCTTCTGTATAAATCAAAACTATTTGTCAATAAACAAGTAGACTGTCTCTGGGTTCTATGGTGGTGTGTAGCATCAGTTATATCTATGTATATTTTGTAGTGTCATCTTCTGCTAATGCACCTATGTTTTAAAGACTGCACATGTTAAGAAGTGGATAGGACACAGAAGAATAAATAATTATCCTTTGGTTACTTTGGGGACAAGAAAATTACAATGAAAGTTTTAACTTGTCCTTAAATAATCCTGAGCGCCATGGGAGATACAGCAATTACAATTGTTAAAATACATTTGCCATTGATCATTGCTGAAGCATGATTCCTGCATGCCGCTCTGATTAAACATGATATACTCTGCTTGAAACTCAGTGCATAATATATTAGAGAACCTTGTCTAAGGTTCAAAAAATGGTGAAGATAAAGAAATCCGCCTTGAGGTATATTGCTGTCTTAGTAAAATTGTTTTTCTTATTATATAAACCATATTCTGAGACAAATATTTATATGCTTATTGAAAAATACTTTTTACTTTAAATCTTTATACATATTTCTCTTTTCCATCCCCTGTATTCTGCATGTGTGGTGTGGAGGCGATCCCTTCGCATCAGGGACTGGAAAACCACAGCAGCTGTCAGCACAGTAGAAGATGCCCGCAGAGACTCCTGAACTTACTAAATGATAAGACCCAGAGGTGAAAGGCATAGCTTCCATGTTTAAAGAATCAATAGAATTTTCATTTGTGCAAAAGCTTGCACTGAGCTACAATGTTGGCACTTTATCAGAGTACTGAATGCATCTCACTGGTTCATGAAGGCCATACAAAATTATCAACTTAAAAATCAGCCTGCTTTATTTGGTCAAACTTTTAATTAACTCCCCCCTAATGCCTCAGCAGGGCCAGACCAGATGATTTTGGCCTGTGGGCAGGACGGAGTTTACTTAAATAAAAGAGCATATTGTGACCTGAAGGGAGAGGATTCTCTTGGTCTGCAGTGGCCCCACCCAGGCTGTTTTGGTGGGGTTTGCTAACTTCCTTGATCTCCTCATGGTTCAATGCCTGTGTAGGAGGATTGTTAGGAGCATTCTGCAAACAATAAATGTAAAGCCCTTGCTGAGTACCTGGCAATAGTAAGGCCTCAATAAATAACAGCCATTATTTTTCTTGTTGATATTGTTATTGCATCTTTTGAGTCTTAAATATAACTTGTGCAATGAATATTAGGCTAGTATTTTAATTCAGCTCACTTAATGATTTCCTCTGACCCCTGGATTCCATAGCTGACATTAACACCACTTCCTGGTCAGCATTAAGTAAATGCTCAACTAATAGTCACTACAATTAGTATACCATTTTTAGGTTGAGGAAAAAAAAGGCTGTTAGTATTTTCCAGTTATCTCTGTGCTTTCTCATCACATTCACTCTTGCTCTTTTCGTTTCTATTTTCATGCTTGCCTCCTCCACATGGTGCCCCTGCCTAACTCCACAGTACAGTGACCCTCCACATGTAACCTCTACTGTACAAATTAATTCTTTATTTTTCACCCTTATAAGAGTTTTTCTTTTATAATTGTTGCATATGTCTTAACTAGGCTACAAAACACCAACAGTTCCTTTAAAATAGAACACAGAACTTAAACCTAAGTTCTGTTCTGCCTATAGTTCCTAGCATAGAGATACCGTCCAAGAAAATATATTTTATTTAATTAATAAGCTCAGGACTCTTCTACAAAGCCCTGGCTGTGAAATCAAAACCATAGAGTTGGAGAAATAGCACAGTAGCTCTCAATATCTTCATGATTAAGATTCACCTGGGATGTTTAGTAAATATGCAAATCTCATCATTCTTCCAGATGAACTGTCTCCAGCAGTAGATGGGCATTTTTATGTCACAGAACTTCAGTGTCCAATTCAGTAGCCAATAGCTACACATGGTTTGTCTCAGTGTGCTCAGGCTACTGTACCAAACGCCACCGGCTGGGTGGCTGATGAATAGCAGACATTTGCTACCTTTCTGGAGGCTGGAAGCGCATTCAGGAGAGGACCCATTTGGGGTTGCAGACTTCTCGTCATATCCTCATGTAGCAGAGGGATCTCCTGGAACCTTTTTCATAATGAAGGCCCTGATCTCACTTCAAGAGGGCTCTACCCTAATGACTTTTCCACCTCCCAAAAGCCTCACCTCCTGAAATCATCATCATTGGGGCTCAGTGCCAACATATGAACTTGGGAGGGGCACAAACATTCAACACAGCATGATCATTTAAATTAATTAAAATAAATGAAATTAAAAATTCAACTTCTCAGTCACAGTAGCCACATTTCTAACATTCAATAGCCTCATGTGGCTGGTGGCGACTGGACTATATAAATATTTTCATCACAACAAAGTTGGTTACAAAGAACTGCCTTATACTATTTTGATGAACAGTGTCCTTCAATCATATATAAAAAATAGAGTCAGAGCCATGGAAATTCTCCTATAGCTGGTGGTTTCAACTTGAAGAACCATAATTACTTATGTCTTCATAAGTAACCGTTTATGAAATAAGTTGGCTGATGGGTAAGCATAGCACCTGTAGCAGAAGGAGCAATGTTGCAGTCACCATTGTATCGATAACATTCTGGGTGCCCTCTCTCAGGTGCATCACACACACTTACTTCCTTCAAATCTTAAAGAAGGCAGATGAGTTGGTATTGGTGTCCCTAATCCATGAAAACTCAAGGCTAAGACACTCAATGAAAGTCATTCAGCTGGTAAAAGTGAACAAGCTTGCAGCCCTGATGATTCTAAGGTCAATGCTTACTCTCTTCACGTAATCGGCTGGTTCTACCCATATATAGACATTAAATTGGTTTTAATGACTGAAGAAGTTGATGCTTCACATTGAAACTGTTAATCACTATAGGAAAGTGTGCTAAAGGCTGAGTTGGCCCTAAGATCTGTAAGCCAAGGTTTAAACCTTTAATTTCATTGACATTCTCCAACCTAGGTCAAATATCTCATCTCTGTGTTATGATAGTCCGCTCTCTTATCTCTATTATTGTATAATTCACTGTGGGCTAAAATTACTTGCTGTACTGGCTGTATTCCCCTTGTAAACTATGACATTCTTGAAGGTTGGAGCTAGATCTTGATTATCAGGGTATCCCAAATACCTGGGGTATGGTGAATGCTATATACATTTCTGATAGATGAGCGAATTAAAGAGACAATTTTTTGCTGCAAAACTGGAAAATCAACTAGGAGGATGGAAATGACAGTGAAGTATTGTCAAAATCTGCCAGGGACTATGTTAAAGGATATCCTTCCAGAACACAATAGGCAAAAAGAGACTGAATCTAATTTGGAGTTCTAAAGTTCAGACCGTTCAGTCCATGAACTATTTAATCCCTTTTACGTCTCCTGACCTAATCTCCCAATCTTCCCATTGATACAAAAATTCCCTCTCTGCTGACCACTGGCAGCATGCTTTAGCTGAGTTGCTGAATATTCTTATTTTTTATGTTTTAACAGATGTGCTAATCTCAGGAATGATGCATGTCAGCTCCGGCCTCATTAAGGCAGTGCCCATTCCCTTCCCATTCACTGCTGAGTGAGCACCTCCACCGCAATCTTGAGGTCCAGCTTTCTAATTTGGCCATAAAAATTCACTCAGGGTAGAAACTTGTCACAGGAGCTCTTGCTTCTGAATGCTACATTTTTCAAACAGATTGTTAAAATGCATTGTTTAGTGTATGTGGACTGTTTTGGAGTTTAAAAACATTCAAGTGGAATTCTAAAAAGGGCCCTTAAGGCCTTGTAAGTTACTTGTTACCTGGAATGTTGACACTTCATCCTGGAGGTGGCCTCAGGTAAATTTTGAATGAATCCTTTTCTCACCTCTGGGTGATTGTCCTAGTTACATTATAGAATATTCCCAGTTTTTATAATCTTAACAAATTCTCATTTTTTGCAGTATCTCTTCTTTTTCATGACATTCTCTCTCCCCTTTCCATTGGCTTTTGCTCTTATTCAGCTTTTTCTTCACCATCTCACCCACCAAGTTCATTCTCTTTGCAACACAAACGTGTGTATTTGTGTGTAAGTCCATATTGTTAATGTAAAAAAAACATTGAAACCTGTAAAGAATTTTTGTGAGTTTAGTTGAGCCAAACTGTCGACATATGCCGGGAAGCAGAACCTCAACGAATTGAGATAATGCTCCGGAGAATGGCAGGTTACATTTGTATTTATACATTGCAATCAAAGGAGGGACATAGGTGGGTTACATGAAATTCATTGGTGATAGATTAAGGAGGTGGGATAAAGCAAAGCAGTTGGAAACCCCTGGGATTGGATGAAAAGTAAAATGATGGACACATACTTAGGTGAGTGCAGGAACAATTAACATGATAATGAAGGAATTTGTGGTATCTGTCCTGGTGCCCACCACATTTGGTTGTGCCCCAGGGGCTCCAGAAAAAGGGAAGTTACAAGTTACCCAGACATCTCACAGATGTTATCTTAGAGGCAAAAGGCAAATGGGCTCAGTAAAGATCTAAGTTGATCTTTCTCAGGCCTAGGATGTAACTGCCCACCATAACTGCGTTTAGTTAAACTTTAATTTCAGACCATCCTTTGTGGTTACTTTAGGTCTCTGAGTTTGCAAGGCTGTCATGCAGGCCTCCCCTGAGCTTGTCAGGTCAGCATGTGGCCCCTTTCGTCCACAATATGGAAAATTAAATTAATATTTAGTGTTTATGGTTAGCTCTGAAATTTTCACATATGCATATTCACCTTGGAAATTATCTATGATACATTTGTCCTATAATTTTACTTTTTCATCCATTTAGATTTAACCAAATTGACTCTTCCCCATTATAATACACATGGAGTTGAAATGGGAAAACTGAATTGGAACCCGTGATGTTCCTCTGGCCAGGATGATTTCCGGGTCCTTGTCCAGTGGAGTCGAAGAATGAAACCACCGACAAAAGGTGGTATAATAAAAGATTGAAATTTATTGAGAAATAAGCACAGACTCCCATGTGGGGAGGGGGAGAGAGTCCCACTAAGTCCCTTTTTTCTACAGTTTATAAAGGCTGTAGTTCTTTGTGCCCCGACATCCCCTCTGATTGGTCACTATCCCCTCTGATTTGGTCACTATAACAACTTCAGAGCTCAAACCTCAGGTGGGGTACATGAGGTTGTCCTCTTCTTCTCCTTTATTGTTTTCCTAGTCCCTTTGGGCTTTCCTCTTCCCTCTCTTTATTCTGTAAATGTGTACCTTCTGCAGCTCCCAGCTCCCTTATTCTATGGAAATGTACCTTCTGCAGCTCTGTAGCCCTGTGTTTTTTCCATGGACCCCTTAATTCCTAAAATTCCCTAAAACCTGCCTATCTTACCCCTAAAAACTCCTTTCAGAGTGACTAAAAAGTCCTTGTAGATCCTCTGAGGTATATCATTTTAGGAATATATTTTGTCCCCTAAACTCTATGAAATATGTTTAAAGTCAATTTTTTTAAATGCTGCTGTGTATATGCAACTATGTTACAGTATTTGTATCCCTTTCTTTTCATACTGTGAATCAACAAAGGGCGGCTGTTTGTGCATGAACTCTTTGCACAAATGTTCATCATGGAGAATCAGGGGGATAAAGCTCAGGCCACATGCAATACCCAAAAGGGAAGTTGAAAATATGTAGATCTAGAGGGAATTGTGCTGAGTGAAATAAGTCAGACAGAGAAAGACAAATGCCATCTGATTACACTAACATGTGGAATCCAAAAAACAAAATACATGAACAAACAAACTCATAGATACAAAAAACAAATTGGTGGTTGCTAGATGGGAGGGAGGTTGTGGAGGTGGGTGAAAAGGTGAAAGGGATTACGAATTAGAAGTTGCCAGTCAAGGAAATAACATTAGTCAAGGAAATGTAAAGTACAGCATAGGGACTATAGTCAATATATTGACTAACCTTATTGTGGTGATCACTTGGTCTAATTACTATGTTGTACACTGAAATTAATACAATATTGTATGTCAACTGTAATTGAAAAATAAATTTAAGACAAAGAAAACAAGTAGATAACCCACAAGTCTATGCTGTTTTATGCAAGAATCATGGACTGTTGGGATTTCAGAATCTCACTTTCTACCTGATGAATGATGCCATGAATCAACCATCACTTCTAACAGCGAAAAGTGCTGGTGAACGAGCAGCAGTCTTGATGCTTATAAGGTGGGAACTTCCAAAGCCCTTTCTGCCTCCAGCAAAGCTGCCTAACCAGCAGTAATGAGACCACACCCCCCAAAACACACACACACACACACACACACACACACACACACAGATTCTGCCCACTCCTAAGTCTGTCTTAAGTCCTATATTTAGAAAAAGACTTCTTAGGGTAGCACTTCAATCTTAAGCTGTCTCAGGAAGAATAATTGTCTGATTTGGCCAACTAGCTTCAGAATATAAAATGCATGGGTGTGATGAAAACAACAGGTGTAGATGGTTTTACCGGGTATGTCTTCAAGTACATCTGCTCGATGCCTCAGGCAAAGGAGATGTGGCCTCTACCCTCAAATTGGCTGCAGACTGTTCTGCAAAACAGGTATCTCACCAGCATACTATAGTAACATTTACTATTAAAATAAAGGTTTATTTACTCAGCAAATAGTCATTCTCTGAGTAAGTGTTGTGTATGTGCCAGGCACTGTTCAAGGCTATGGGAATACAGCGATGAACTAAACAGATAAGACCTTGCCCTCTTGTCTCTCAGGAAGGCAGAAGATAGGCAGGTAGTTAAGCTTGGGAGGCAAGTGACCATGTTTTGCTAACTGCTCTACGGCAGCATCCAGTACAGTATCTGGCACATTGTATGTGCTTAATAAAGATTTAGGAAACAAATAAAAATAACTGAGTACAATAAGGTCTATCAGTGCTTCTAAGGGGAAATATTTCCGTGGTGAAACCGATGAGGGGGCACTGAGGAGGGCAGTCCATTCTGCCTGCAGGTGCCAGAAGTCCAGCCTGGCCGGGCTGTGGGAGCAGAGTAGTGGCCAGCTACGCCCGATGGAAAGGGAAAGCCAGGCAAAGGCGGGTGTGCATGACTGGAATGACTCCAATCCTGAAATTCAGGGCCACCCAAACTCCGAGACCACATAGGCCATGTGGGACTCAATCATGAAGGTCTTATTTGCTGGGGAAAAGGTTTGGCTAGAGCCTCTGGAGACTGGAGACACCTGCAGGTTTTAAGCAAGGGGATCTTTAATCCATCTGTACTTCAAAGTTCTCCTTTCCTGAGTCACTTCCCCACCGACCCTGACAGGCTTGGTCCTTCCTGTTAGTGCATTGTGTGCCTCATCTGTCAGGCGACCACCGCTTTGAAGCCTTTTCAGACCAGTCCCGTACCATGAGCAAGCCACGTGTTCCGCTGACTTAGGACCTAAACAGCTGGCCATCTGGGGACCTCCAGCGAGGCAGCCACCTTCCGGAGCAGCCGCAGGCACTGGACAGCGGGAGCGGTCAGCAGCACCGCCCTGCATCGCTGGCCTGCAGCACAGAGAGCCGGGCAGAGCCTGCCGCCCCACATGGACAATGAGCGTGTGCAGCCATCTGCCCAAGCCTCCCTGCTGAAGCTCACGATGCAAGAAAGCACCCTCCCCGGATAGCCAGGAGGGGCCTTCTTTATGCAGAGCTTCCAATTTAAGTGTCAGAGGAGAGGCCTGCATATCAAATGGGGCAGGACGCTCAGGAAGAGCTGGAGATTTAATGGCCCATTTGTAGGTCCTGAAAGCCCCTTGCGGGCTTGTGTGAAGGCCAGGGGAAGTGCACCCGCCTGGAGCCTTACACAGAGCAGACACGCAGTAAACATCTTCTGAATGAAAAATAAGATCAAGGATGTAAACTGCCGCCTTTGGCAGATGCCTCCGCTGAGAGACGATCCTTACTATCATTGGCGGAGGTTTTCGGTTCACTAATGCGGCCTCTTCTGTCTTCACCGCACAGGACAGGGTGTTACCATGATTCAGAGGAGTCCAGGAAGGTTAGGGGAACTACTCAATGTCACCTGGCTAGTCAGTGGTTGGGACATGAACTTGGGTCAGCTGGATCAAAATGTAGGATGTTCCTTCCTTCTATGCGCTGAGAGGACAGTTCACATGCAGCAGCTCTCTAAAGCTCAGTGTGGCCTTGAATAACTGCTTTGAAATCACCTTAGAGGAGGTGGAATGCAGATTCGAGGGACTCACCTAATCAACCTTTCTGGAGGTAGGGTCCCAGGAATCTGCATTTCTGACAAGAGCACTAGAGAAATCTCAGCACACAAAAGTTTAAGAACTACCGTACCAAAGTACACCTAACCTAGGTTGAAAGATTAATAAAACTATCTAAATTATTCCCAAGACAGAGCTTAAAAATAAGAGAATCCACGTAAATATTTTTTTAAGAAATGGCTAAGCCAAACATGGAGGTATCTCTAAAGGTCACTTTCATTGTCATTGGTCAAGGGACAATGTCTTCTATTTTTCATTCAGTTCTTTTTCTTTTCTATTTTAGTTAAGTTTTTATTTTATTTTAGCGACAACTGACTACTACTATGAATTTAGAAATTTTTGTCTATTTATCGGTCCTAATATAATTCTTTTCAGATACAAAAATAGACCTGATCTGTTTTGTTCGACAGCAAATCATAGGAACTACTGTATCTTGTTTAGGCTTCATTCCTCCTCACCTGGTGGCATTTGCTGTAAATATAAGTTCTTTGTTTTCAAAATATGATGAGTAAGTGCCTATGAATCAAGTTTAACAGACTTAACATTGTTAGAGCAAATTACTCACTGAAATGAAGTCTTAGAATGTTAAAGCAGATAATATAGTAATCACAGTTTCATTCTCTGTTGTATACATTTGCCACTTTTCAAAGAAAGTAGTTAAAGTACATTTCTGGAAAGAGTCACAGTTTAGATGATGATTGGTTATAAGCCACATTTGACTAATCTCTATTCCAGTCTAGGAAGAATGAAATTAACAAGACCCTGGTTTTCTTCAGATCCTGGTGGGAGTTTATAACTGTGGTTCGTAAAGCCTGGTATCAGTGGTTTAGCTAAAAATTATTCCTGATATTTTGAAGTTGTTTCATTCACCATGAGGTTGAAAGGTTTTTTGTTTTTTTAAATTTAACAACAGTTTAGTTCAAGGAGTCTAAATCTGCTTCGAAATATATATATATATATATATATATATATATATATATATATATATATATATTTTTTTTTTTTTTTTTTTTCCTGGAAAAGGGATTCATTGGTTCATTGGGACTAGAACATAGAAAATTGTTTTCTGACAGCTCACTCATAGCCAAGAGTCTCTTTTAGTTCACACCCCTATAATGGATGCTAGATGCAATCCCTACCCTCTCTGAATTCTCAGAGTACATCATCTTTCTTTCACTTATGACACAACATTTACACATTTACCTGTGGTAGTAGTGCTATTACTGAAACATATACCTTTTCCTCTGCCAACAGATTTGTACTTCTTTAAGGGATGGGTCATATTTATAAAAGTTTATGTCCTGTACAGAGTCTTAAGCAAATAGGTACTGTAGTAGTTAGCCTCCATGATCTTCAGTGGTTCTTGTTTCCATGTCTGTGGCCTTCCCACATTGAATGGGAGTTGGCCCTGTGTGACCAACAGACTATACCAATGTGTTGATGCATGACTTCCAAAGCTAGGAAATCAGAGGCACTGGCTCTTCTTCCTCATTTTCTCAGATCACTCACTGTGGTGGACACAAGCTGCCGTGTTATGATGCCATTTAAACAACCCTTTTACGATGCCCATGTGGAAGGGAAACTAGGCCCCTGGATAAAAGCCAACACTAAGCTACCAGCCTTGCAATGAATCCCCTTGGAAGTGACTCATTACAGACCCAGTCAACACTGATTGCAACATGCCAGGACCCAAACTGGAATCACCCAACTAAGTAGATTATTTCATTTCCCACAGAAACTGAGCAGCAATCGCTGCTTGGCCACACAGCCCTGAATAGTTGTTTAATAGATAGGATTTTATGACTAATACATGATAATTATTGTTCTAAGTCAATGCATTTTGTGGTAATTAGTCAACAATAGATAACAAATACAAAAAAATTATCATCAAAGACAAGAAGGAATTTCAAATTATTGGATGCCTGCCAAACTCCATGATGATCATGACTTGTATCTCACTCACTCTGTCAGTTACGTAAAGGATTTTAGAGAAAAGTTAGTTGTTAGTTGGGTTTTAGAAGAAAGGATTATGGTGGTGAGGTAGAGAAAGGCAGCTTATATTTCTGTCTGCCTTCAATGATTGGTCTGAAAGTTTAATGTCCTGGTAATAACAGATAATGTTAGTTGCAAAAAATGTAGATTTTGAAAGTTAAGAAAACCTTTCCGAAGGTCCTTCCAGAACAACAGGATAAGGACCTCCCAAATATACTCCTCAATAAAGACAATGAGAACTCTTGCAAAAATGCCTTACATCAAATTTTACAGAACTTTGGAGATAAACTGAAGGCTTGTTAACAATCCCAAGAGCACTTACTCAAGAAAAACAGCAGAAAATTGGTAAGAAAAGCAAGCTTTGTGATATTTTAAATTGCCTCATTCCTTTCTTCCTTTCCCAGATCTGCAATAGCCTTGACAACTAATCACCTTACAAACATGATTTTTGTGAAAACCAACAGTATATAAGCCACAGAAGGGGGCAAAAAATAGTTTTGGAATTCCCTGAAAAGCCCCATTCCTAGAGAGTTTTAACTATTTTTTGGGGGGGTGGGGGGTATAGCTTTTATACAGCCAGAGTCTCTGTGCAAACAGCTCTATTCCCAAGATGTATGTTGAAAACCTTCATCTGTATTTGTTTAACATTGCAGATCCTTGAGGCAGTGATACAAGTATTTGACCCAAAAACTTTAAAGGAAAAACTTGGGTAAGAGATAGCCATATAGGCATTTCAAATGCTCCATTTTAAAATGCTCTAGCAAATGTCTAGAAGGCAACACACATGTGCAAGACTGTGGTCATATCAGAAATAAACTAGGAAGTCCCTAAGTTTTTAACTCTGGCTGATATTGAGGCTCAGCACAGATAGGAAGTAAAAGCAAAGGCAGAGTTGTAAAAGCCAGAGCACTGGAAGCATATCCCTAAAACACACTGTCCCTTGGCAAAGACTGGGAGACTTGTTAGTTCAAGCCATTTAAGGAAATCTCTGTCTAATCACTAGCTGAGAACTAAGCAGATCAAGCAGAGACTGTAGTAGGCACACACACACACACACACACACACACACACACACACACACACACACCAGACTTTAGGCAGTTAAATCAGGAAATTCATTGAACTAACCAACCAACAATAATAACAGCAAATACCAGGAAGTTGTGGTAGACAGTGTAATGCCCCTTCTCCAAACATGTCCATCTCCTTTATCCCCAGGAATTGTTAATCTGTTTTGTGACCTGGCAAGGAGGAATACGGGTTGCTAACAGATGGCTTTAAATTAAAGTGATTATCCTGATTCATATAGATGGTCCAATGTTCTTTGTATGTGCAAGAGAAAGAAAATAACATTCAGTGTCAGAGTGATAAAATGTGAGAAAGACTCAAATAGCTATTAATAACTTTGAAGATGGAATAGAGCTATGAGTGAAGGAATTTGAGCAATGTCTAGAAGCTGGAAAAAGCAAGACAACAGATTCTACTGTGAAGCTTCCGGAAAGGAATGTAGCCCTGCCAACACCTTTGTTTTGGCCTAATCACACCCATCTTGGATTTATGACCTGCAGGAATGTAAAATTATATATGTAATATATAAATTTTAGTTTTAAGCTACTAAATTTATGATAATTTATTTCAGTAGCAAGAGGAAAATAATATGGATAATTGGGAGACATGATTTTCAGAGTTGCCAGATTATATATTTAAAATGTCCAATTGTAAAAAAAAAAAATCAAAAGTATGGCCCTTACACAGGAAAAAGGACAGTCAATGAAAAATATTTCAGAGAAAGTACAAACATTGGAATTACTAGATGAAGAATTTAAATAAGCTATTAAAATATGTTCAACTAAATAAAATTATGTATAAAGAATTAGTGAAAAGTATAAAAAAGTCTCACTAAATAGGTAATCAATAAAGAGATATAGACATTACAAAAGAAAAGTCAAATAAAAATGCCTAATTTGAAATGTCCAAAAAAAAAAAAAAGAAAAGAAAAGAAAAAAAAAACTCATTAGAGGGATCAACAACAAATTTTATCTGGCAGAAAAAAACAAACAAACTTGAATATAGGTCAATTGAAAGCATCCAGTTAGGCCAATTAAAGAGAAAATAATAAATAAGTCAAGAAAGAATATGGGGAGAAGCAGAAAGAATATTGGAAGATAATTTCTTAAATAATTCTGAATTTGATGAAAAACATCAGTCTCCACATTGAAGCAGTTCAGTGAAATCCAAGTGTGATAAACTCAAATAGACTCACAGATAGACATATAGTCAAATTGCCTAAAGACAAATAAAAAGAGCAAATCTTAAGAGAAGCAGAGAAACAACTCATCATGTATAAGAGCTGCTCAAAAAGTTCATTTCTTATTAGAAATTCTGGAGGCTAGAAAGCAGTATGATATATTCAAAGTGTTGAAAGAAAAATTGTGTTAACTAAGAATTCTATATGCATCAAAGTTATACTGCAAAAATGAAATTAAGACATTAAGAAAGTAAGACATTGCCCTGGCCAGTGTGGCCTGTGCACCAACAGCTCATGGGTTTGATTCTGGTCAAGGGTACAAATCTGGGTTACAGGCTCTTCCCTGGCCCCCAAGTAGGGGTGTATGCAGGAGGCAACCAATCAATATGCTCACATTGATCTCTCCCTCAGGTGGAATTAACAAACAAGCAAGCAAAAAAGTAAGACATTTCTAAATAAACAGAAAGTGAGAAAAACTATAACTAGCAGATCTTTCCTATAAGAAATACTAAAAAGAGCACTTCAGACTGAAATAAAAAGACACAGACAGTAACTAGAATCCACGTGGAGAAATAAAGAACACTGATAGAGGTAAATATAAAATAGAGTATAAATGTTTTTTTGTTTGTAACTTTTTTCTTCTATCAGATTTAAAAGAAATTGGTGTAAAATCAGGCTTATAATGAACAAAGATGTTTTTGTGATAATAGTAGCACAGAAGAGTGGGAAGAGATTAGAGTAAAACTTTTCTATATTATTAAATTGATATTTATCCAGTATAGATTAAGTCAAGTTGTTAGTTGTAATCCCAGGACAACCACTTAACAAGAAATTTTTTTAAAATGTGATATAAGAAACAACAGGTTTTAAATTGTATACCAGAAAATACTTATTTAACATAAAAGAGGCAGAAATGGAAGACTAGAGAAAACAAAATAAAATGTCATTGAAAACAAATAGCAAAATGGTAGATATAAATTTCACCTTATCAGTAAGTACATTAAATACAAATGGGGGTAATACTCTAATCAAAAGGCAGAAATTGGCAAAGTGGATGAGAAAAATGTAATTCAATTAGATTATATTCTCAAGGGATACACTATAGATTCAAAGATACACAAATAGGTTGAAGGTGATTGTATGGAAAAAGATAAGTCATGCAAATATAAACAGAAGAGAGCTGGAGATGCTATATCAGACAAAATAGGCTTCAAGCAAAAATTGTTACCAGAGGCAGAAAAGATATTTTATAATGATAAAGATCCATTAGGAAGACAGAACAATAATAAATACATATATACCTCCCAATGGAAGCCCAACCTACATAAACCAAAAACTGACAGAATTGGAGGGAAAAATAGACAATTCAATAATAACAGTTGAAGATTGCAATCCCTCACTATGAATAATAGATAGAATAATAAGGAAATAGAAAACTTGAAAGGTTCAGTAAACCAGCTAGATCTAACAAACGTCTATAGAACACACCACCCAACAACAGAATACACTCTTCTCCCAAGTACAGTTGGTACATTCTCCAGGATAGTTCATATCTACACTAATAAAAGAGCAACATGCTAATTTACCGTACCTTCACAATGCCCACCAGCCAATCAGGAGTGAGTATTCAAATTAACCCAACAAAGATGGTGGGTTAATTTGCATACACAGGGCCGGGGGTGGGGTAGGGTGCTGGCGTTTCACCATGGTGATGACGCAGCACCACCCCAGTGGCTCCAGGCCTCTGGGCAGCGTGGGAAGGCAGAAAGGTGGCTCCGGCCAGAACGAAAAGGCGGTCAGGCCAGAGCGAAGGTGGTGCCAGCAGCCAGGGGAAGGAAGGCCCATTCTTTCACGAATCTTCGTGCATCAGGCCTCTAGTATTAGGCCATAAAATAAGACTTCAAAATGTTAACAGGATAAAAATCATACAAAGTATGTTCTCCAACAATAAGAGAATAAACTTATAAATCAACAGCATTAGAAAATTTTGGAAATTCACAAATATGTGGAAATTAAACACCATAGTCAATGGATCAAAGAAGATATCACTAGTAAAGTTTAAAAATAGATTGAAAGGAATCAAAATGAAGAAGTAACACACAAAAAGATGGAATGCCATGAAAGCAGGTGTGACAAATGCCTGTATTTAAAAAGAAGAAATACGATTTTAAATACCAGTGTTAGAAGTAAGAAAAATAGGAGAAAAACTAAATCTAAGTAAGCAAAAAAGAAAAAAGTTACTATAGGATAAATAATTTAAATAGATTAGAAAAATAAGGAAAAAGAGGTGGTTCTTTGAAAAGTTAAATACACCAATCATTAGCTAGATTGACCAAGAGAAAAAGAGAAGATATCTGATCACTACCCTTATTACAAAACTAAAAAGGATACTAAGAAAATAATATCAATAATTGATATGCAAACCAATTAGATAATTTTGATTAAATAAACAAATTCCTAGAAGGACAAAGAAGTACTATAAGTGACTAAAGAAGAAATAGAAACTGTGAATATACCAATAGGAAGTAAGCATATTAAATTAATAATCAAATAACTCCCCAAAAATAAAATGCCAGGAAATACAATTTCAACAAAAGAATACCAGTCCTTCACAAAGTCTTCTAAAAAGAAAAAGAAAAAGAATTTTTCCCAACCCATGCTATGAGACCAGTATCCTTCTGATACCAAAACCAGTTAAAGATCAATATCCTTTGTGAATAATACACAAATCTATAATAATAAAAGGGTAACATGCTAATTATACCGGGAAACCTTCCAGTAGACATTCTGGATGTCCTTCCGGACAAAGCCATGGTGGCATGGCTGAGGCAGAGGCATTTAGGGGCAATCAGGCCAGGAGGGGAAGGCAGTTGGGGGTGATCAGGCTGGCAAGGGAGGCCAGTTGGGGGCAAGCAAGCCAGCAGGGGGGCCAGTTGGGGGTGAGCAGGCCAGTAGGGGGGAAGTTGGGGGTGATCAGGCTGATGGGGGGCTGTTGGGGCCAATCAGGCCTGAAAGAAGGGGCAGTTGGGGGTGAGAAAGCCTGTGAGGGGGTGGCAGTTAGGGGTGAGCAGGCAAGCAGGCAGAGTGGTTAGGGGCAATCAGGCAGGCAGACAGGTGAGCAGTTAGGAGCCAGCGATCCTGGATCAGGCCTAGAACGGCAGTCGGACATCCCCTGAGGGGTCCCAGATTGGAGAGGGTGCAGACTGGGCTGAGGGACACCCCACCTAGTGCACGAATTTCATGCACAAGGCCTCTAGTATCCTGAATAAAAATTCTAGTTAGCAGAAACTAGGAAAGTATAAAAAGGATTATATCCCATGATAAAGTGGAATTTACTGGTGTTCCTAGAATGCAAGATTGATTTAATATAAAAATTAATCAATATAATACCCCATATTTATAGAATAAAAGATAAAAATCACATGATCATCTCAATAGACACAGAAAAAAAAGGATTTGAAAAAGTTAATGGCCTTTCATAACAAAAACACTCAAAAAACTAGAAATAGAAACTTCTCAACCTAATAAAGTACTTCTTCAAAATCCCCATAGCTAACAGCATACTTGATAGCCAAAGAATGAATGCTTTTCCCTTTAAAATCAGAAATAAGATAAGAATGTTTCTTCTCACCACATCTACTCAACATTGTATTGGACATTATGGCCAGATAAATTTGGCAAGAAAACAGAATAAGTCATCTAGATTGGAAAGGAGAAAGTAAAACTATTTCTAAATGCAGATGACATGATCTTGATAGAGAAAATCCTAGGTAATCATTAAAAACCTATTAGAACTAATAATGAGTTTGGCAAAGTTGCAGGATACAAGATCAATATAAAAAATCAATTTTATTTCTACATACTAGTAATGAGAACTCCCAAAATAATATTAAGAAAGCAATTCCATTTATACCACCAACAAAAAGAATAAAACACTTAGAAATAAACTTTAATAAAGAAGTGCAAGACTTATACACTGAAAATTACAGACTATCATTGAAAGAACTTAAATACCTAACATGTTCATGATTGAAAGACTTAATATCATGAAGAGGAAAATACTCTCCAAATTGATCTATAGGTTCAATATAATCTCTATAAAAATTCCAGCAACTTTTTTTTTTAAATTTTTACCCAAGAACATGTTCATTGAATTTTAGATATAGGGGAAGAGAGAAGAGGAGAGAGAGAGAGAGAGAGAGAGAGAGAGAGAGAGAGAGAGAGAGAGAGAGAGAGAGAGAGAGAGAGAGAGAGAAGAGAGAAATATTGTCAATCAATGTGAGAGAGAAACATTGCTTGGTTGCCTCCTCTATGAGTTTTGACCAGAGATTGAACCCACAACCTAGGTAGGTTCCTTGACCAGAAATAATTGAATCCTCAACCCTTTGGTGTGTGGGATGCCACTCCAACCAACCAAGTTACCCAGCCAAGGCCTAGCAACTCTTTTGCAGAATTTGAAAAGATGATATTAAAATTCATATGGAAATGCAAGGACAGAAAATAGCCCAAAGAAGACATTGTGTTTCTGGTGTAAGGATGGAAATATGTATGTTAATGTAATATAATCTATATATATAAAGAGGTAATATGTTAATTGGTCCAAACGGTGTCCCAGTTATGACCAGTCAACAGGCAGGAGCTGGTGGGCAGGGAGGGGGGTAGGGACTTCCGCCCCCAGCACAAGCACGCAGGCCTGCCCGCGCTAACGTCACACTGCCTCAGAGGTAGAAGCCACTCCTGATGGAGGCATGTGCAGGCAGGAGCTGCTTGGTGAGGACAGGGGCGGGGACTTGCGCCACTGGGACATGAGGCTGACACCAGGGGCGGACCCCCAGCAGAGGTGCATACAGGCCCGCAGTGCCACCCAGCCCAAAGGCGGCATCAGGAGGGAGGCGGCGGGCCCCCTGGTGGAAGCGTGCACAGGCCTGTGGCGCCGCTGGCCTAGAAGGGGGCATCAGGATGGGCCATGCCAGGCCCAGATGGGGGCATCAGGATGGGCTGCGGCAGCCCCCCTCCCGCCCCCCCCCCCCACAGCAGAAGCACGAGCAGGCCCGCGGCACCGCCAGGCCTGGAGGGTGTTAGGATGGGGGTTGGGCCTCGGTGGTGAACTCTCAGCACTCCTGTGCTGGGGTCTGAAGGCACAGAGAGGAAGGGAGAGCAAATAGGCAGTTAGGGGGTTTACGCCAGGAGGGGAGAGCAGATAGGCAGGGGATCAGACAGGAGTGGAGAGCAGTTTGGGGGATGAGGCTGGCAGGGTAGCAGTTAGGGGCATCAGACAGGCAGGCAGGTGAGCGCTTAGAAGCCAGTGGTTCTGGATTGCGAGAGGGATCCCATATTGGAGAGGGTGCAGGACAGGCTGAAGGATTCCCCCCCTTCATGCACAAATTTCATGTACCAGGCCTGACATTCATTATCCTATCTAATAAAAGAGTAATATGCAAATTGGCCCTACCTCCGCTACACAAGCCACACCCACCAGCCAATCAGGAGCGAGTATGCAAATTAACCCAACCAAGATGGCTGCAGCCACTGAGTGCAGCAGGAGGCTTGGGTTTTCCTGGCGATGGAGGAAGCCAAGCTTCCTGCACACCCTGGCCTGCCCAGGCCTCTGGTCAAGGCTACAAAGTTTCAATGATAGAAGATACATAAATCCCAGATACCAGGGCCTCTGCTTGGGTTGTTGGGGGGTGTGGCCGGCCTAAAAACCACCACAGGCCCCTCGCCCAGGCTGCTCCACGCCACAAGGGAACCCCCACCCTGATCCGGGACACCCTTCAGGGCAAACCAGCCGGCCCCCACCCATGCACCAGGCCTCTATCCTATCTAATAAAAGAGTAATATGCAAATTGACCATCACTCCAACACACAAGATGGCTGCCCCCATGTGGTCAAAGATGGCTACCCCCATGTGGACACAAGATGGCCACCACAAGGTGGCCTGCAAGGGAGGGCAGTTAGGGGCAATCAGGCTGGCAGGGGAGCAGTTAGGCATCAATTAGGCTGGCAGGGGAATGATTAGGGGGTGATCAAGCTGGCAGGCAGAAGCGGTTATGGGCAATCAGGAAAGCAGTTGGGAGCCAGCAGTCCTGGATTGTGAGAGGGATGTCTGACTGCCCGTTTAGGCCTGATCCAGATTGGAGAGGGTGCAGGCTGGGCTGAGGGACACACACCCCCGTGCACGAATTTCATGCACCAGTCTTCTAGTATATATATAATAAAATATTATATACACACACACGCACTAGTAATGAGTCCAGAAATAACCCTTACTTTATGGTCAATTGATTTTCACAAGGGTGAAAATCAGTTCAATGGGAGAAAAGACCTTCTGTTCAACAACTGTAATGCTTCATGCAAAAGAATGAATTTGGACCCCTACTTCACATCATGTAAAAATGTAACTCAGAGAGTATTATGCTAAGGGTAATAAGCCAGTCAGAGAAAGACAAGTATCACATGATCTCACTCATATGTGGAATCTAAAGAATAAAATAAATTGTTGAACAAAAATAGACCCAGAGACACAGAAACATCAAACAGACTGTCAAACCTTAGTGGGGGTGGGAAAAGATCAACAAATGAACTCATATGCATCTATGCATAACCCATGGACTCAGGCAATCATGTGGTGAAGGCCCGGGGCAGGGAGTGGGGACAGATTAGAAGAGGTTAATGGAGGGAAAAATGAGATATATGTAACACTTTTAGCAAAAATATTTTTAAAAAAGTAACTCATAATGAATAATAGAACTAAATGTAAGAACCCAAACTATAAAACTGTTATAAAAAACAGGAGTAAATCTTTGTGACCTTGTGTTAGGCCCAGCAGTGGGGAACGTCCAGCCCTTGAGCCATATAAAGCCCTCAAAATCATTTGGTCTGGCCTTGCCAAAGTATTAGGGGCGAGTTAATTAAATGTTTGACCAAATATAGAAGGCTAATTTTTAAGTTGATAATTTTGTATGGCCCAAGAATGATATTATAAATATCCATATGGCCCTTGGCAGAAAAAAGGTTCCACACACCTGTTAAGCAATAGTTTTTTAGATATGATATGAAAAATAGAAGCAAGAAATGGAAAAAATAGATGGATTTGATTTTATCAAATATTACTTATTATTAGCAATACTTTTTGTGTTTCCAGGGATACCACCAAGTAAGTGAAAATAAACTTTATTATGCGTGAAAAAATTTTTAAATCATATACCAAATAAGCATCCAGAATATATAAAGAATTCTTACAACTCAATAATTAAAAGACAAATAATTCAATTTAAATATGGACAAAGGATTTAAATAGACATTTTTCCAAAGAATCTTTATAAATAGCCAATAAGCACATGAAAAGATGCTCAACATCATTAATCATTAAGGAAATGAAAATCAAAATGAGGTCTACTTCATAGCCACTAAAATAGTTAAACTTTTAAAAAATGATAATAGCAAGTGTTGGGAAGCATATAGAGAAACTAGACCCCTCATGCACTTGTGCCTTGATGGTTGGATTGTAAAATGGTGCAGACACTGTGGAAATAGTTGAGCAGTCCCTAGGAATGTTAAACAGAGTTACCATGTGACCCAGCAACTCCACTCCCTGTGTCCATCCAAGAGAACTAAAAACATAAGTCCATATAAATTCTTATTATGGGAACCATGTCAGAGTTCGCTTGATGCTCAAGGCTAATTGAAGTGTAGAGACCTTCCTCAGAGTACACAGGATGCCCAAGGTCACTCTGAATGTGGGAATCTTAATCAGGGTGTCCAAGGCTAAGATACTATACACAGGTCAAGGACACAGCAATCTAGACTGTGCAAGCATGCCCTTCTATAACCCAAAAGACTGAGGTTACTATTTGGCAAAAAGTCTCTTTTGTTTAAATAGTATATAGTTGCCACTGACCAGCCAGTATGGGGCTAGCTGCATAATGGGGAAGATGTTTTACTGACCAGCTGGCAGCATTTGGCTGCTCAGATAATGGCTGTCAGTACAGAGGCTGCTGCTATGTAGGAAAGATGTATTGTTACCTAGCTGGTGTGCAGCTACCCACTTATGGGACTTTACTTTGAAGCTCTTTTGTCTAGTCTAGTGGCTCCTTGTTAGCAATGGCTACCTGGCTACTGGTTCCTACAATAAGGACTCCCTTATATACCTACAACTTCTCATGTCTTCTCTGTCTACCACCTGGCGTTCAAGAAGGTCCAGCCCCTGGCAGAGGGGCTCGGATCTGTGTACCCATACTTGTACACAAATGTTTACATCAGCATTATTCATAAGAGCCAAGAAGTAAAGCAACTCAAATATCCATCAACTGCTCTATGGATAAATAAAATGCAGTTTATACATAGAAGTGAATATTTGACCATAGAAAGTAATAAAGTTCTGCTGCATGCTATAACATGCATAAACCTTAAAAACATTATTTTTAGTGAACAAAGTCAGTCAAAAATGCCACATAATATTGCTTATATGAAATGTCCAGAAGGGGCAATTCCATAGAGCCAGAAAATAGATTAGTGGTTTCAGGGACTGGCGTTGGGGAGGAATAGGGAACAGCTGATGTGAGTTGATATGAGGTATCCTTTGGGGGTGATGACATATTTTAAAATTAGATAGCAGTGATGGTTGCACAACTCCATGCATACGCTAAAAACCACTGAATTTTATACCTTAAAGTGGTGACTTTTATGCTAAATATCTGTATTAAGCTATTATTTTTTCTTAAAAATCCTTTCAAATTCCTAAGTAATATGTCTTTAAATCATTGCCCTGGTGTGTACATTGGAAACAATGCTTTCTCTAACCTTCTCACTAGCTGTGTGTATTCTGGTTCAGCACTGCTGCAGCCCGAGGAGAACCAGCTAGAATTCTATTTGAAGTTCTCTCAGCAAGCACATGCGTGCTATTTGACCAATCATTTCACAGGTCTGGAATAAAGTGTGGGGGTGAGGGTTTGACTATAGTGGAACAGTCTACTCCTGGGTGTCACCTTCAGGAGTTGTCACAGGTGTAGCAGGTGTCACACTGTCGGGGGAGGATGAGAGGCCCAGAGACCAGAGGGCCCCCAACTAGAGCAAATCTGATTTTATCTTTTTATATATTACTAGAGGCCTGGTGCACAAAATTTGTGCACAGGGGTGTGTGTCCCTCAGCCCAGCCTGCACCCTCTCCAATCTGGGACCCCTACTGGGATTGGGCCTAAACGGGCAGTCGGACATCCCTTTCACAATCCAGGACTGCTGTCTCCCAACTGCTCAGCTGCCTGCCTTCCTGATTGACCCTAACCCAGGGGTGGGCAAACTTTTTGACTCAAGGGCCACAATGGGTTCTTAAACTGGACTGGAGGGTCGAAACAAAAGCATGGATGGAGTGTTTGTGTGAACTAATATAAATTCAAAGTAAAGGAGCGGAGGGGAGAGCAAGAGAACCCTCCGCTCTTTCGGCTCCGCGGGCCCGATAGAAAGCCGAACGGGCCGGATCTGTTTGCCCACGGCTGCCCTAACCGCTTTTGACTGCCAGCCTGGTCACCCCTAACTGCCCTTCCCTACAGACCTGGTCCCCCCCAACTGCCCTCCCCTGCTGACCCGGTCACCCCTAACTGCCCTCCCCTGCAGGCTTGATTGCCCCACAACTGCCCTCCCTTGCAGGCCTGGTCCCTCCCAACTGCCCTCCCCTGCTGGCCATCTTGTGGCAGCCATCTTGTGTCCACATGGGGGCAGCCATCTTGTGTGTTGGAGTGACGGTCAATTTGCATATTACTCTTTTATTAGATAGAATAAACTCACCCAACTGGATGGTGTTCTTCAGCTGCGTGGCTCTAAGGTCTCTACAGCACTGACTTTATTGAGGTGGTCTGGAACTCGGCCTGCACTACCTCAGAGCTGTGCCTGTGTAGGACTTCCTATTTCAATACAGTCCTCTGTGTCCTTTCAATATCTTCCTTGAACCCTCTGCATTCCTCCTCTTCCCAGGAAAATTGCACTCTTCCTGAAATGTAAGGGATAAACTATGTGAATCACCACCAACTTTGAGTGCACAGAATTTCCATTAGCCTGCATGTTGCTTTATCACTAACATTTCATTTGATTTAATGTCAAAGTTATGAATCACATATGTCATTCAAAAGCCACTTTGCAAATACTTGAGTGGCAGTTCATACCTAAAAATATATGTGGTTGCTGACAAGTTGGAGATGTAATTCATCCAATAAATAGGATGAAACATATATTCATTTCTGAAGGGCCTCTTCACATTCTTGTGGTGGTTTATTTTTTATTCTCCCAGAGCATTTGAATAAAGGTACATATTTTGAACAAACTCTCCTAGCTTAATGGCAGTGTTCTGTGTTTACTATTTTGGGATTTTCTTTCAGAGTAGAAATTGGAATCTGAGGTCACATAATATGGCCTAATATTTCCTCTGTGATGCTTAAAAAATATATATATATATATATTTCAGAGAGAAAGGGAGAGGGAAAGATAGATAGAAACATCAATGATGAGAGAGAATCATTGATCAGCTGCTTCCTGCACACCCCCTACTGGGGATCGAGCCGCAACCCAGGCATGTACCCTGACCAGGAATCGATCCATGACCTCTTGGTTCATAGTTAAATGCTCAACCATCTGAGCCACACCGGTCTGACTGCAATGCTTTTTCATACTGAGCCTAAGGACTGTAGCTTTGGAGCCAACCATTCCCCTCTGACTTTCCTTGGAGGTAATGGAATATCCTTACGCTGCAAAAAAGCAAATGTGGTTGTACTGAGTTGTCAGACTTGAAAGAGGAAAAAGAGAACCAGGGAAATACATATTGTGGGGTGCCTTGTTTTCTCTTCAGCTTGCTTTTAAATATGTAAGGGTCCACATAGTTATGCAGAGGTTGTATTTTGAAAACCTCAACACTTCAGAAACTTGCAGGATTTGAGACTCATTTTCCTATGAGAGTGTATTTGAGGAATGGGGCCTATAAATCTATAAGTGTTTGCTTTTATGCTGCTTTTTGTCTTCTCAGCATTAACTTTGATATTTCTTAGGATCCTTTTTTCTAAATGAGCAATGTGATGTATCATACTGGTTGTTTGCCTTTCCCCATGGTATTTTTAAGCCATTCCAAAGCCATTAATTTTCAGAAGCTTTTCAATTTTATGAAACAGTATTAGGATCACTACTTAAAAATGTTTAGATAATAACTTAGAGAGATTTAACTTAAAACAAATAATATTTCTGACTTGCAAGAAAATATATATTTCTGGTATGAATCTCTCACCCAACATATTTTCAAAGTGATTTTTAAATGTTATTTTTAAAAATAGAGTGGTGACTCGAGTCTCCTGTAGAAATCTCATACCAAGCACCTGTGAGAAATGCACAATGCAAAACTCTAGTCCAGGCATCCAGGATCCAGATCTGACATTTAACTGGCTTGTGCTGTGTGAATACATTACATTTTGAAAAGCATTGGCTTGCAAGGAATTGAGAAGTGCCTGCTATTTCAGTTTGAAAGTGAAAATATTGTGGTCAATGCCAACAGAGGAAATAATCTATAATGATAAAAGGGTGATATGCTAATTAGACTGGATGTCATTCCGGATGTCCTTCCAGACAAAGACAGGGCCGGAGGGAAGCCGGTGCCAGCAGCGGGGGGAAGAAGGGCCTACTCTTGCATGAATTTCATTCATCGGGCCTCTAGTGTAAATATAAATACCATTACAGAACATTTTGTCTCCTTTTTCATCTTGATATATTTTTAAAATTGGATTAGCATTATTTCAAGTGTATTTTCATGATGGTAACTAGTGTCACCATTTTTATTTTATACTCATTACAATTTACATAATTCACATTTGCACTAAAAGCTACACACACACACACACACACACACTCACATGCACACATATTTACCAATACTCTATCCCCCAGATAGCCCACTATAGCCTGACCAGTGCATTTGCACATTTAGACAATGCTCCTTCTGGGATCCCAGCCTCATCAAGCGGCACAGGGTTCATTAGAACGGTGTCGCCAGCATAGCAATAATTAAAGTTGTATCAGCAATTTAGGGGCTTATAACTCTGCTGTAAAGTTGTGCTCAAGGGATAAAACTCAGCACAAAAGCTCAACCTAAGAGTAGATGTTTTGCCAGATCTGGTAGGAATGTGAGGGGGAATTTATGTGGTTGTTTATGATTTGCTGTTCTGCTCATCTTATTCTTGAATTAAGATGTTTTATGGACTGGAGATCATTGAGAACTGGTATTTTCACTGACACCTTCATAGGCCTTACTTAAACTATAAATATTACAGTAACTCAGATGGTGCCACTGCTTATCCTAATATATAAAAAGCCAGGGTATGTCACGACCTAAACGACCAGATGGACGACCAAACAGCAGGCTGTGTGGGGTGACCAGGCCAGCAGGGGGGTTAGTGAGGAATGACCAAACGACTAACAGCAGGCTGTGTGGAGCAATCAGGCCAGCAGGGTGGACAGTTGGGGGTGACCAGGCTGGTGGGGGGGCAGTTTGGGGTGACCAGGCCAGCAGGGGTGCAGTTGGAGGTGACCAGGCCAGCAGGGGGAGCAGTTGGGGGTGACCTGGCCAACAGGGTGGGGCAGTTGGGGGCGACCAGGCCTGTGGGGGGGCAGTTGGGGGTGACCAGGCCATCAGGGTGGGGCAGTTGGGGATGACCAGGCCTGTGGGGGGGCAGTAAAGGGTAACCAGGCTGGTGGGGGGGGAGTTAGGGGCAATCAGGCAGGCAGGCAGGCAGGTGAGCAGTTGGGAGTCAGTGGTCCTGGAATATAAGAGGGATGTCCAACTGCCGGTTTAGGCCTAATCCCCGGGATTGGGCTTAAACTGGCAGTCAGCTATCTTCCAAGGGGTCCCGGATTGGAAAGAGTTCAGGCTTGGCTGAGGGGGATCCCCCCCTGCACGAATTTCATGCACTGGGCCTCTAGTATTACATAAATGAGGACAAATCTGCATAGAAATGCAATTTAAAAAGGAAAAAGAGTAATTCTAATTAGGCATAAATGGTAACATATTTCATTGGAGTAGGATGCAGGGAATTCCTCAGTTGCCAGTATATTTCTACCAAGGAGATGCCAAGGTATGCTCCTGCAAACTGCTCTGAGCTATTTGATTGGTAAATCAACACTATTGCTCAGAAAATATTAGATTCAGGTCTTTTAGAAAACTGCTATTTACATTAGACTTCTCTTAGATGTAGATACAGAGCTAGTGGCAAAAGGGAAAATCTCACTAAGGGGAAAAAAATTCTAAGGATCTGTGCTCCTTGACTGTCATTTTGCTATTTTGAAGAGAGAAGTAGCGCATCCTGAGCCCTCCAGCTGTAGAAATCAAGAACATACCAGGAGTGAGTTCCTATCAGAATCGATTTGTGATTAGGTGCATTGTCATCATGGGTACAAGTTCAAATATGATTTTAGGCAGTTATCTAAAATGTAGTCCCAATCTACATTTTAGAAACTCCCGATTTTCAACAAGGGACTCAATATCAATGGTGTGTGGACTGTTTATAAGCTGGAACTCTTGAGTAAGATGAACTGCTTGTTTAAACGATGTTCCTCCTCTCTTGACTATCTGGGCTTCGGGCAAATAACTGTAAGACTCTGCGCTTCAGTTTCTCTTTCTGTAACATAATGGTGATAATAGTAGCTACTTCAGAGGATTGTTATCAAATGTAAAAAGGTAGCCCTGCAAAGCACAATGCCTAGTACATGGTAGCTGTTATTATGTTAAGTTATTCAGTAGCCTAATCAAAATGGACTTGCAATTGGTCATTTATTTACTCATTCAGTTACTCATACTCCACATACTTGCCATTGTTTTCATTATTTCAGACACACTGATTAGATGCTCTGTACAATGGTGAACAGGGTAGGCAGTCTCTTGCTCATTAAGCTAATAATCTGTTGGAAGGAAGTCATCAGGCAAATAATCATGAATTATGATAGGTGTTAGGAAGGAAGCAAGGGATTAATATAGAAAATTGACAATGGAGAGAGGGGTGTGATAATTAATTCAGGGTGTTCAGAGAAGGTTTTAAGGAGGCAGCATCTATAAAGTTGATAACTTAGGGGCTAAGGGTGTTTGGAAGACCAGCTTGGAAAAAGCATTCCTGCTGAAGGGTGAGCATGTGTGTGAGGCAAAAAGAGTTTGGTTCTCACAGGATCTGAAGAAGGCCAGCCGGCTACACCAGAGGGAGGGGAGGCAGACTGATGGGATTGACTTGGAGCAGGACACAAAGGCAGGTTAACATGGGGCTCTGTTCCCCTGCTTACACAGAAGTTTAGGTTCCATTTTGAATGTAGAGAGAAGCCCAAGAAGAAAAGATGTTATAAGGTTGATGTTGTAAGAAGGTGCTTCAAGCTACCCCTGGAGAATGGCTTGAAAGCCATTGAGTGTTGTGAGTTTTCCCCTTCCAGATTACAGGGGACATCCTGGACTTCCATGTCGGGGACCCCTGTGTAGCTGACGAATTCTGAGATGGCAGATGTTTTCATTTTCCACATATCAGGGAGGCAACGCTCAGAAGGCACTTATGTAGTAAGTGCAGCATTTTATAGCAGAATCACTCAATATTGCACTTACTGTTGCTTTGAAACTCACCTCTTTATTCCTAAAGTTCATTAGGTCATAATGTATTTTCAGAGAAACTATATTTTACATCTCCCCACCTTCCTTGCTGGAAAACACGGAATTTTAAAAATTTAAATGCATGTAAAGATCAGCCTGTTTCTCTGGTTTTCTCCTCTCTGGGGGAAGATTTTTAGGCCTGTAATGACACTGTAGACTAAATGACCTTCAGGAGGTCATCCGAAGGCACCAGTGTCACAGAGGGAAAGTGAAGTCTCATTAGGAGCTTCTGGGGTGCACCAGGTCTTTTCTGCTTATTTTGTTTATCTTTCCTTTTTGCTCATTTTACTTAGGCTTGGACTTTTAGAGTAACTGAAGTTGTAAACATTGAACTGCGGGTTTTCTTTTTTGTACGCCACGTGTTGCTGAATTATTAAGTAATTATGTGATAACAAACACTTATCTAGTGCTTTATTCAAGGACTTATTTACAATTCTGCCCCTGAAGAACACTGAAAATGCTTTCTCTGTAAAGTTTCCAAAGTAACATCAGCTAATCTGCAGCACCACAATGCCAGACTTTTCCATTTATTAGTTTTCAAATGAATGAGCTTGATGATATGCATCTGTGAAGTAGGAATAGCTGCTCTTGAATTGGGTTTTAGGTTAAATAAGACAACTTTGCTTGAGCGTAGACTCTTGAAATTTGGGAGGACAGCATCCTGCATGCTCTTCACCCGCCTTACCCACTCTGTGTGGTTTTAAGCTGTGAAATTTCAGAGTAATTTGTCATGCCACAACAGATAAATCATATACCTTATTACTTCAGAGAAAGATGGTACACTGACTAGCACTTCCAAGAAACTTTCCTTGGGGTTATATAAATTAAGGCAGTGAATTTTCCTATCCCCAGGGCTGTAGTTTTAGTACAGTGGCTGATATTGGGGTGCACAGTAACTATCAAATGAATGAAGGATGACCTATGGTGAGGTACTGTGGTGAGAGACTGATACCGAAATGTTGCTTACATAAGTATTACTTTTTCAGTAATGTTTGAGTTTCTTTTCTTTTCTTTTTTTTACAACCCTTCATATGTGTTTCCAAGTAGTCTGATGATCAAAAGTATGTCTCATACACAAAAATGTTGGGAACTATTAACATGGTAAATTCTGAGACCACACCTCCCCGAGGGGCTGGCTAAAAGACGCAGACTCTGGAGGGCTCCTCGGGAGCACTGGGAGAAGGGGGGTGCAGCTCCTCGTCTGTAAAATAGGGTGACAACTAGTTGGAAAGGAGCAGAGCAGGGCTACCACGTCTTTTAAGGTCCGGATGTGATTCTTTATGATAAGCTATGGAATCCTTAGTGGGTGGCTCACTGTCCCCTTTTCAGCTAGAAACAGCGTACTGTTCATTTCTGTAGTCAGCGAGCTCTGTAAAAGCACCTGCATTGAGCCAGTTATTGTGCTCAATAAAACATAGAGTGCTATGCAGCGTGTCTTAGCTTCTGAGGCTGTGAAGTATGAATTATAAATGCTACATACAATGCAGTCGTATTTTATTCAAAACTACTGTTTTAAAATATATTTTTATTGATTTCAGAGAGGAAGGGGTAGAGAGAGAAAGAGAGATAGAAACATCAATGATTAGAGAGAATCACTGATCAGCTGCACTGAGCCTGCAACCCTGGCATGTGCCCCCAACTGGAATGGAGCCTGGGACCCCCCAGTCTCCAGGCCAACACTCCATCCACCGAGGCAAACCAGCCAGGGCTATTCAAAACTACTTTAACAGCTTCATATATTCAAATATCAAAATGGATATTAAGAATTATTAGTGTGAGGTTGTTGCTTCAACTTATACCTCTGTTATTAATTTCCCAGCTTCTATAGAATACTGAATCTTCCAGATCAACTTGAACATACTTTTAAAGTGCTTAATGATATTTACATAAGCATACTTTAATGTGTTTCATAATGTAATGTCTAGTAGACCTTAAACCATTTCTTTATATAAACTTTGCATTTCTGTACACCTTATATTGTAGAAGTACATTGCTTCATGTATTATATACATTTATTTTGGCCAGTTCAATTTCTTGTTCAGTAATAAAGTTACATTTTATGAAAATAGTTTACATTTAATGCATATGGTGGTGATAAATATGAGTTGGAACTCATTGAGAATAAAAAGAAATATAATTTGTATCTAGGTTCAGTTTATAGATGAACTGCTAAAAACATGTCATCAAAATGTTATTTCTGCATTATCTGTTGGTTCTACAAACCCTCTCAAATAATTATTCTGTCATCAAATTCTTGCAATTTTCAATACATTTGACCTGAGGAGTGTGTATGTAATTTTATCATCAATCAGTATTATCACCTGGCCCTTGTTTTAGGTGAAAATGGTGATTTGAGAGAGCTTTCACTCTTCAAAAAAATCCATTGACTAATTTTGTCCAATTTCACCTTTTAAAGTTTTTCCAGGACCACTGATTGTCTATTAAGTATGCAGAGTAGATCAAAGGTTAATGATTCTTAATTGGACTTCATTAAGTGATAATACAAGATCTGGAGCTCCTCATTATGCTCCAGGATTGGACAGTAATGTCATAACATCAGGAAATAATGAACCAGGAGGCAAGTATTGCCATGCATTAGAGCACTGCAGCAAGTCATTAGGTTTCAGATGCACTGTCTCAAGTGAGGTATTAAGTGAGGTGCATATTAATAGCCTGGTCCAATTCCCATTTTGAGAATGAACTGTATTTTTGGCATAAGGTAGACTTCCTGATTTGAACTGTTATAATTTGGAAGACTCCAGACCTGTTTATCCTTTATTACTATTCATTAGCTGCCCTCAACCATGACAGACAAGGTGATATGATCATTGCACAGCTTCTGCAGTCCACCTGGAACAGGTGCAGCCCCTTGGTCATGCATCACTTTTGAATTTAGGGCCTGTCCTTTCCTTCATTTTCTATGTGGTGATTTCAAACCCCACTTCGGTAACACAGGGGATTAAGATAGCATTTTTGCTACTAAGCAATTCTATTATTCTACTTAGAGCAAAGTCAGTTCTATAGTTTTCATTTTTCTCTGAGAAGGGGAATCCGTGCAGACAGAACAGTCATAACTGTAGTTAACATGTCAGGGAAAATGAATGCACAATTGTATAGTATAATGCCATGTGCTTTAGAGATAACCACAATGAGGGATAATGAGCTAATCTTGGTCTTCTGTATTGCAAAGCTAATATACTCAAAAAGATATTGCCTTTCATCACAGTTTAATGTAATTGCTTCTAATCCATTATCTGAACAATAAACTTAAATATCTTATTCAAACACTAACATTAAGCTGCTTTTCTCCAGGATGTCAATATGACATTTTGCATTCATCTGCCTCAAGAGGAACTGGACAGTAAAAAGTGCCTTACATGTTTGTTCTTCCTGAACTTTTCTATCAATTGCTGTGAATAAGGAACCAAATGACGGAGTCGACACTAACGTTTGTAACTCAGATGATTTATGAAAGATGGGTTTGCCAATGAAATAGATTGCCTCCACGAGAAACATGACAGTGATCTCATCCTAAATCCTGCCCAGAAGCAGACATGGAAGCAGATATCAAGTGCGATGGGCCTTGCAGAGCTAGAGGCTTGGAAAATGATTAGGGTTCATATTTTGAAAACACATTAGCTGGAAGGAATACCAACATATCCTTCACATTTACTAGTAACATAATAAGCTCTGTGTGTGTACACACGACTGTGTGTGTGTGCATATGTATATAAGAAAAACAATGGGAGTTAATTTTATACTTTTTAAATATAAAAATTATTTTCTACTCAAAGAAAATAATCCAAAAATGCTCCAAATATATTTGTGGTGGGGGTTGAGGGGAAGAGACACCTCTTTTTTCTATCCCTAAGTCAAAACCATTGATTAACTCCAATGAAGTTCTCCTTTGCTAACAAAGCAGGTGTTGAATAAACATTAGATATGAGTAAATGAACAAAAAGATTAACTACTTATGTGGAATTGCTCTGGAAAAAGAAAGATATCAGGCCCAAAAGATATTGACTGTTATATGAACAGTCAATATTTCTCAGAGTGGTGTGTGGACCACCATTTTACCTTTAAAAAACATTGGCCCCTGAATCCAATGTAGTAATGTAGGTTCTCAGGGGCAGAGACCCGGGAAAGGGCATTCTAGAGCAGCACCCAGGAAGTCATCTGCACCCTCCAAGTGAAAACCATTGCTATAAACTCCATTTCCTGCTTGGGATGCTGTTTTGCCCCCATTCAATTCAAATCAATAAATATGTAATTCTGCTGAGTGACAGAGACTCTGCCCAGATAGTTGTCTCCCAGGCCCTGCCCTGGTGCAGCCCCCAGGCCATCAGGAAGACACACCTGCACCTGCCCTGCCATGCACATGCCCTAATCGGCATCAGGACAGCAGGAAGGGTGGCTCTGAGATGTGACACTGGAGGGCTCCTTGGGGAATGAATAGGAACTGAACAAGGGAAGTCAAGGAGAGGAAGAGGGAGAAGGGACATTACCAAACAGCAACACTCATCGTGGGGCCAGAGTCAATAAAGCAAGTGGATTTGAAACCTGGGAAACCTTAATGGCTGGGAAAGGGAGACATCTGTGGCTGAAAGAGGTTGGTTGGGGGTGAAAATTACAGCATATTCTAAACTTGTGTTCACCTGTCTTTGGAGTTTTCATACCATTTTCCTGGTTTTGCCCCACTTTAATAGTACTTGTACTATTATTTCCTTAATATGTTGCTTTTCCTCTATTTGTTTTTTTTTCTTAAATGAATTTATTTTAAAAGAAAATGTTATATCACTACGTAAATGCAACACCAGTATCATCCAACATAAATAGAAGAGCACTTTCTTATTGTGGTAAATTTGTTATACACATTACATACATTTTCAGGTACAACACTATAATTAGATATTTGTATACTTTATATAGTGATCACCACTGTAAATCTAGTTACCATCCATCACCATACAATTGATCCCCTTCACCCACTTCATCCTCTCCAACCCTCTTCTCCTCTAGTGACCACCAATCTGTTCTCTGTGAGTTTGTTTTTGTTTTAGATTCCACATATAAGTGACATAATACGGTATTTGTCTTTCTCCATTTTACTTATTTCACTTAGCATAATATCCTCAGGTATATCCATGTTGTCTCAAATGGCAAGACTTGATTCTTTTTTATGGCTGAAACCTATTCTAGTGTATTTATCCATTCATTTAGAAATGGATGCTTAATTTGTTTCCATTTCTTGGCTATTTTAAATAATGCTACAATGAACATAAGGATACATATATCTTTTAGAATTAGTGTTTTAGTATTATTTAGATAAATACCCAGAAGTTGAATGGCTGGGTCATATGTTAATTCTATTCTTAATTTTTTAAGGAATCTCTATACTATTTTCTCTAGTGGCTACAGCAGTTTACATCCCCACCAGAAAAATTCCCTCTTCTCCATATCCTCTCAAACATTTGTTACTTTTTCACCTTTTTGATAGTAGCAATTCTAACAGGTGTGAAGTGACAGTTCTTTGTGTTTTTTTAATTTATATTTCTCTATAATTAGAGATGTTGAACATTTTCCCATGTGCCTTTTGACCATCTATACATCTTCTTTGTAAAAATGTCAATTGTTTGTTTTATGTTGTTGAGTTATGTATTTCTTTATATATTTTTTATATTAAACTGTTAAATGTATAAATTTCAAATATTTTCTCTTATTTAGTAAGTTGCTTTTTTATTTTAATGATGATTTCCTTCTTGATACAGAAGCTTTTAAGTTTGGTGTAGTCCCATTGGTTTATTTTTGCCTTTGTTTCCCTTACCTTTAGAGTCACATCCTGAAGAAAAGAAACATTGCTAGACCAATGTCAAAGAGAGTACTGCCTTTGCTTTTTTCTAGAAATTTTATAATTTCAGATCTTACATTCAAGTTTTTAATCCATTTTAAGTTTCTTTTGTGTATAACTTAAGATAGTTTTATTTTTTGCATATGTTGTTCCATTTTACCAGAACCATTTATTAAAGAGACTAACCCTATTGTGTATTCTTGGTTTCTTTGTCAATAATTAATTGTCAATATATGTATGTCGATATATATATCTGGATTTATTTCTGGGCTCCCTATTCTGTTCCACTGATCTATGTGTCTGCTATTATGCTAATATTATATTATTTTGACTACTATGGCTTTGTAATATGGTTTGAAATCAGGGAGTGTGATACCTCCAGGTATGTTCTTCTTGCTCAATATTGCTTTGGCTAATCAGGAGTTTTGTAGCTTTATACAAATTTTAGCATCACTATTTTAGGTCTGTGAAAAATGCCATTAAAATTTTGATAAGGATTGCATCTAATCTTTAAATCAGGTTAGTGTGGACATTTTAACAATGTTAATTCTTGCAATCCATAAACATGAACTATATTTTCATCTAATTATGTCTTCTTCAATTTCTTTCATCATGTCTTATAGTTTTCAGTGTGTAGGTCTTTTGCCTGTTTGGTTCAATTTATTCCTAGATGTTATTCTTTTTGATGTAATTGTAAGTGAGATTGTTTTCTTAATTACTCTTTCTGATAATTTGTTATTAGTATATACAAATTCCATAGATATTAATATATTAATTTTGTATTCTTCAACTTTACAATTGATTTCTTAGTTCTAACAATTTTTTTGATAGCATCTTTGGGCTTCTACACATAGTATTATGTCATCTGTAAATAGTGACATTTTACTCCTTTCTTTCTGATTTTAATGCCTTTACTTCTTTTTCTTTCCTAATTGCCATGGCTAGAACTTACAATACTATCCTATCTAATAAAGAGGGAATATGCAAATTGACCATCACACTGTCACAAAGATGGCAGTACCCATAGCCACAAGATAGCAGCACCCAGTCCCCTCAGCCCCACCAGCATCCCCCAGTCCTTTCAGCCCCGCTGTAGTGGGGGAGTGTGTGGCAGGCACACAGTGTGGCCAGACCCACCCTCAGCCCCCCAGCCACCCAGGGCCAACTTGAGGCGCAGGCAAGCTTCGGATGGTGGCTGCCTAGCTGCCCAGGGCCACCTGAGGCTCAGGTAACCAGGGCTGGCCAAGGCTTGCACTGCCAGCAGTGGCAGCAGCAGAGGTGTGATGGGAGCATTGCCTTCCCCTGATCGCCAGGTTGCCTCCCACCCCTGAGGGCTCCAGGACTGTGAGAAGGGACAGGCTGGGATGAGGGACCCTCCCACCAGTGCATGGATTTTCATGCCCTGGGCCTCCAGTGTTCAATGAAAGTGGTGAGAGTGGGTATCCTTGTCTTGTTCCTGATCATAGTGAAAATGCTTTCCTCTTTTCACCATTGAGCATGATGTTTGTTGTGAGTTTGTCATAAATAGCCTTTATTATGTTGAGGTATATTCCCTTTATACCCACTTAGTTGATTTTTTATTATTATAAATAGATGTTGTAAAATGCTTTTTCTGCTGCCTTGCTTGCCTGACCATAGGTAAGAATAAGTTGGCAATGTTGATTCCCCACCTCACTGGATAAGTTAATTATTTTTTAGTCATTTGGCTTTAATAAAATATTTTAAAATGGATTATTTTCCCTTTACACCTATTCTGCATGTTTTATTTTAAAGTTCTTTCCTGTTTTCAAGCAATCTCTCTAAATAGTTTCTATATAACCGCTTGAAAGCAGCATGTCATATGCCTGTGTTAATATGTACAGGTGCAGCCCTAACCCTTGCAACACAGACTTTGTGTTTCCATCAGTTATTGAGTGGTCAGCAGAGAAAGCAGAGTAGATTTTATTAACTCTGAATTCCATGTTTTTTGTTTTTGTGTTTTTTTTGCACTGAGTACAGACCCATTATGGGGAGGGAATGATGGCTTTTTAACACTGGCCACCATTTTCTGTGAGACTGCTTTTGGTTAAATTGTATTATCCTATCTAATAAAAGAGCAATATGCAAATTAACCATCACTCTGCTACACCCACAAGTCACACCCACCAGCCACGCCCACCAGCCAATCAGGAGCGAGTATGCAAATTAACCCAACCAAGATGGCTGTGGCCATGGAGAGAGCAGGAGGGAGGCTTGGGTTTCCTTGGTGATGGAGGAAACCAAGCTTTTCCCACATCCTGGCCGGCCCACTCCAGGCTACAAAGTTTCAATTATAGAAGGTAAATAAATCCCAACAGAAATGGTGGCAGCCACGGAGCTGGAGAAAGCAGGAGGCTAGGGTTGCCCGTGGCAATGGAGGAAGCCAAGCTTATGCAGGCCTGGCCTGCTTTGGCCTCCGCTTAAGGCTACAAAGTTTCATAGAAGATACATAAATCCCAACAGAAATGGCTGCCGCCACGGAGCGAGCAGAAGGCTTGGCTCCACTCTAGGCTACAAAGTTTCAATTGTAGAAGATAGATAAATCCCAGATCTCAGGGCCTCTGCTTGGGTCGCTGGGGGGCGTGGCCAGCCTGCAAACTACCACAGGCCCCTTGCCCAGGCTGCCCCACACCCCAAGGGAACCCCCACCCTGATCCGGGACACCCTTCAGGGCAAACCAGCTGGCCCCTACCTGTGCACCAGGCCTCTATCCTATCTAATAAAAGAGTAATATGCAGATTGACCATCACTCCAACACACAAGATGGCTGCCCCCATGTGGTCAAAGATCCTGCCCCCATGAGGACACAAGATGGCCAGCAGGGGAGGGCAGTTGGAAGGGACCAGGCCTGCAGGGGAGGGCAGGTAGGGGTGACCTGGCCGGCAGAGGAGGGAAGTTGGGGGTGACTGGGTCTGCAGGGAAGGGCAGTTGTGGGGACCCAGGCCTGCAGGGGAGAGCAGTTGGGGGGTACCAGGCCTTCAGGGGAGGGCAGTTAGGGGTGACCAGGCCTGCAGGGGAAGGCAGTTAGGGGCAAAAAGGCTGGCAGGGGAGCAGTTAAGCATCAATCAGGCTGGCAGGGGAGTGGTTAGGGGGTGATCAGGCTGGCAGGCAGAAGCGGTTAGGGGCAATCAGGAAGGCAAGCAGGCAAGCAGTTGGGAGCCAGCAATCCTGGATTGTGAGAGGGATGTTCGACTGCCCTCTGGGATCAGGCCTAAATGGGCAGTCGGATATCCCTCGAGGGGTCCCAGATTGGAGAGTGTGCAGGCTGGGCTGAGGGACCCCCCCCCCCCCCCCACGCACAATTTTCGTGCACCGAGCCTTTAGTTCATGATAATCTTGGTCAGATATATTCTTTATGGCCTGCCTTTTCTCTTTCCTGAGGAGGTGGTGCCAGGTGTGTGCCACGAGATGGGAAAGCTGGTGACCACGATCCGGTCTTTCCAGGCCCAGGCTGTAGTCTGTGTTAGACACTCAGATCTGCAAGTTGGATCACCATTAGCAATCATGTTCTCAGGGGCTGGTTTACAACAAATAAAATCCTTGAAGAGGGATGTAAAGTATTGGAGGGTAAACTTACAGGTGGGGCCTCTATCCTGTTATCACCATATTCACAAAGGCAGGTGCTCAATCACAGTTAGCTAACAACAGCAAGAAGGAACAATGTGCCCTAACCCAGTGGTGGGCAAACTCATTAGTCACCGGAGCCAAATATCAACAGTACAACGATAGAAATTTCTTCTGAGAGCCAAATTTTTTAAACTTAAACTTCTTCTAATGCCACTTCTTCAAAATAGACTCGCCCAGGCCATGGTATTTTGTGGAAGAGCCACACTCAAGGGGCCAAAGAGCCGCATGTGGCTCGCGAGCCGTGGTTTGCCGACCACTGCCCTAACTGGTTTGGCTCAGTGGATAGAGCATCGGCCTGTGAACTGAATGGTTCCAGGTTCGATCCCGGTCAAGAACATGTACCTTGATTTTGGGCACATCCCCAGTAGGAGATGTGCAGGAGGCAGCTGATTGATGTTTCTCTCTCATCGATGTTTCTAACTCTCTATCCCTCTCCCTTCCTCTCTGTAAAAAAAAATCAATAAAATATATTTTTTTAAAAAGCAGAAGAAACAATGCCAGACACAGTAAGTAGCAGGCCTGCCCCTCCCTAGCCTTCCCAATCCCACACAAGCGCACATGTCACTGTTATCTGGTAAAGGAAATATAGCTGCACACAGCAACTTCTGTTTTAAATACTGCTTCATCCTGACCTGTGATAACATTCAAACCTGCCCTTGCTGTTACTATCTGTCTCATCAATTCCAGACTCTGTCCTCCCAGCTTAAATATCAGCTCTGGGTTGGCAACTCATTTCAGTCACCCTCATTCATGTCAGCACGGCTGCCACTCAGAGCTCTAGCCAGCTCGCTGGTTTCATCGGCTCAGGGAGAGCTTCCACTCCCAGCACTGGCCCTTCGGACAGTCACAGAGTGGGCCAGCAACAGGTGCTCAGGGAAGGGGAAAAAGTTGAAAATCACGGGAAGCGAGTTCTATGGTCAGATTGAACAGCCTGAAGTGACCTTCATTCAAATCACTCCTTCTCTCTGAGCCTCAGTTTCTTCATCTCTAAAATCAGATAATAATCACATCTCCCTCCGGGCGGCTTGGATTATGAAATAGGACCGTGCAGGGTAAGGGCCTGGCATGAAGGGAGCTGCCGTGCGCATTGCGTCACTCCTATTGGCACCACTGGCAACTATCATCTCTGTGCCAGGGAATTGCTCTGGGTGTGTGAGCGAACTCTGAAAACCCAGGGACAGAGGAGAAGGTCGGCTGGTGAGCATATGTTAGGACAGAGGCAGCTGGTTAGCTTCAGAGATACTATATCAGCTACAGCGGGTGAATGACTGTCTTTCTCCAGCTGAAGGAGATTCTGTCAAAAGAACCGCTATTCGCCATGTAGAGTCAGCCTGCTCTCGCCTTTGGATGGTGTCAGAAAGAGATGCCAACAGGTTCCAACGTTTTGTTATTCTTTTGTTTTTCCCCATCCAATATTCCTTGTCGGTTGCCAAAAGATTCTTTCGTGGCCACCTTGCCCGACAGTGAAAGGCGTGATTAATTCGATCGCAGGGTCTCCAGCCTCACTGCCTGCAGCCGGCGCTTGCTGTGCGAGGGCTGGCCACTGTGGGGCGCTGCAGGTGACACAGCATCCTGGGAAAACACTTCCAGGTATCTCCTGAAGCACTTCACTCATATTTTTAGAAATTGATTTTCATGAGGTTTTTTTCCTGAAGATAAAACATTGATGCGAGGAAAGTCCCTTCTCAGAGTGTCACCCTGTTGCTCCCTGTTTCTCAAAATCTGTTCCGCAGACCACGTGCGTGGGGTGCTGGGTGCGGGCAGCCGTGCCAGGCGGTGGCTGTGCCCAGTGGCCCGCTCTTGCTGTGGAGGCAGCAGCTTCAGCAGATAGCCATGGGCGGCTGCTGCACATTCAACCTGGAACCACAGCCTCCACCCCTGTCTCTACAGGTGAATGTGTGTGTGTTGGGAGGAGTTTGTGAGAGCAAATAGGAAATTCACCAGTGGGCTGTTAATATTTTTCTTAATACATCTTTATGGACCAGGGAAATATAAAATTTTCATTTATTCCCAATTTAATATGTATCTGGGTGTCCCTCAAACAAAGTAATATGAACTTCCAATGAGACCAGAGTGCGAGTGAAATAAAGTACCAGAACCAAGGTTAAATCTTAACAAATGACTCTCCCCTCACATTGACATCCTAGTGATTTCAGGTACTGCCTGCCCAGGGTGGGGCAAAAGTAGGTTTATAGTTATGAGTACACGGAACTGAGAGTTTATTCTTGTATTATTATTTCTTAACTAGAGGCCCGGTGCACTCAGGGTGGGGAGTCCCTCAAGCCGGCCTGCGCCCTCTCAAATCCAGGAGCCCTCGGGGGATGTCCAACTGCCTGCGGGCCTATGCAGGCAGTTGGACCTCCTTAGTGCTGCTGCACAGGCGGGAGAGGCTCCCACCACTACCGCTGCACTTGCAAGCCGTGAGCCCGGCTTCTGGCTGCTGAGTGGCACTCCCACTATGGGAGCACACTGACCATAGGGGGCAGCTCCTGTGTTGAGCGTCTGCCCCCTGGTGATAAGTGTGTGTCAAAGCAACCAGTCATTCCACTGTTTGGGCGATTTACATATTAGCCTTTTATTATATAGGATTATTGTGTTATTTTTCCATATGAACAATGTAAACTTACTTTTGCTCCACACTGTACTATAGTTCTTATGATTTATAAAAACTTTAAAGCTCATCAGCACAGCTGTTTTAATTCAGAGATTTGGCTCAACTCACCTGTGGGTAGACTTCAAACACACCCTAGAGGAAGGCCCAGGTGCACAGTCCTCAGGCTACACACAGAGGAGGGAGGAACGATGCTATTTTATAATGAGTCTCTAGAGTGTCCATCTTGCTTCTGTTTTGTTTTGTTCTGTTTTTCAATTAAAAAAAAAATCAGTGGCAAACAAAATGTAATAACACATTTTAGTTGTATGGGTACTTTCTCTTCTAATATCCCTCCCCTGGAATACCCAATAACAAAGGGATGAGTGTGTACTCTATGTAGCATCTTTTAGAGTTTGAAAGCATTTCCCACAGGACATGTAGAACTATCATCTCAGAAGCATTTAGCAAGCCTGTTCAAGCAGCGGAAAAGCATGTCTAGAGTCAAAATAAAGTGAATCATTGAGGCTGAAACTTGTGGTTTTACTAAGTTTTTAAGTTGAAGTTGTATCCAATTATTTTTCCCTTTCTTTGTGTCTCTGTTGGTTTGGGTTTAGTGTGTTTACCTGCAGAACTGATGGAGTGAAATATCTGAGGAAAGGCATATGGATAGGTCAGGTTTCAAACTATAAATTAGACTTTACTCATCAGCTAAGTCTGAATCTATCATTGCCACAAATTTTTTTAGTTATAGCAAATATAGTAGAATCAAGAAATGTGAGAGACACCCTTCACAATAGGGCCACGGCTTGCCTTAAGGTGACAACATGATCGGTAAATTCCATTTATTGTAGGTTTGGTGTAAATACTCTCAGGACCATAAGCAGCACAATAACGGGCACTTGGTTCTTTACCCAGGGCATTTTAGGAGGCCTGATGATATAGTCATTATCTGGGATGTAAGCTGATGGATGGCGTTTTATTAATCTCCTCAGTGTCACAAGAGCTGTTGAATGAATCTTACATGTCCTTAAGGTGAATTCTCATTGCAGGGACTCCTTCCATGTTCTCATTTTTGTGCTTTTGCTTTTGCCTCCCTTTCCTTTTCAAAGTCGTAATTCCTAACTATTGGCCTTTTGAGCTATGAGAGTTCTGGTTACCGTAGCCCAACTATTTATCTAGTGACTACTATGTGCCATGAAGATCACTGCAATTAAAAATAAACAACAATCATTTAGTTATAAGATGAATAAGTTCTGAGCATCTAAAGTACAGAATGGTGACTCTAGTTAATAAAATTGTATTGTACACTACAGTTTGTTCATAAGTAGATCTTAAACATTCTTTTTAAAAAGGCAACTATGTGAGATGATGGATATGTTAATTAACTTGATTATGGGAACCATTCATCATGTATGTGTATATCAAATCATCACATTGTATACTTTAAATATATTATAGTTTATTTGTCAATTATACCACCATAAAGTTGGAGGTAAAAGTACACAATATGATTAAAATTATAATGAATATTTTAGTAAAGAAGCAAAGGATACCCTGGGAGAGTATAGCAAGGAATTGTATCTGATCTTAGAAGGTAAAATGTGTGATGCTGGAGGCTGTGATGGATTAGCTGAAAACTGAATCTTTCCTAGGAGTTACCTCAGCAAGACAGGGATGCACCCAAGAGGTCCAGGAGGGATGCAAAGCAAATAGGATGAAGAAAAATGGAGCATATCTGGGGAGGAGCCCCGATGGTAGTTGAGGCAGTTCATGCAGGGCTTCTTAAACCTTATGAAAGATGCTGAGCTTTATCCTGTGGGGATGAGGAGCCAATCAAGTATTCTAAGCATGAGAAATTAATCACAGTGCCTGCTGCACTCTGCTAAATAAAAAAGAAACATCAGTGTACATCAGAATAACAAATGATTTGGAAGTCTTTTTAAATTTTTAACAATTTTTTATTTTTCATTTATAACTGGTGTGCAATATTATCTTAGTTTCAGGTATACAAACTAGTGATTATCATAAGTGATAATCTCAGTCAAACTAGTACCCATCTGACACCATACATAATTATCACAATATTATGGACTATATTGCCTGTGCTATAATTGATATCACCATGACTATTCTGTAATTACCAATTTGTACTTTTTAATCCCTTCACCTTTTTTACTCATCCTCCAACCTCCTTCCCATCTGGCAGCCATCAAAATGTTCTTTGTGTCTTTGAGTCTGTTTCTATTCATTATCTTATTTTTTAGATTCACATATACTAATAAGTGAAATCATATGGCATTTGACTTTCTCTGTTTGACTTATTTTACTCAGCACAATACCCTCTAGGTCCACTGTGTTGTAGCAGATGACAATATTTTATTCATTTCTTTTAAGACTGAGTCATATTCCATTATATATCGGCACTACTTCTTTATCCATTCATCTAATGATGGACACTTAAGTTGCTTACATATTTTGGCTTTTGTAAATAATGCTTCAATGAATATATGAATGCATGTGTTTTTTTCAATTTAGTGTTTTTGGTTTTTTCAGATAAACTAGAGGCCCAGTGCACGAAATTTGTGGCAAACCAGAGCAAACCAGCCGGCCCCCACCTGATTGTCCCTCAGCCCAGCCTGCACCCTCTCCAATCTGCCACCCCTCAAGGGATGTCTGAATTCCTGTTTAGGCCTGATCCCTGTAGGATCAGGCCTAAACGAGCAGTCGGACATCCCTCTCACAAATGCTCGCCTGCCTGCCTTCCTGATTGCCCCTAACTGCTTCTGCCTGCCAGCCTGATCATCCCCTAACCACTCTCCTGCCAGCCTGATGGATGCCTAACTGCTCCCCTGCCAGCCTGTTTGCCCCTAACTGCCCTCCCCTACAGGCCTGGTCACCCTTAACTGCCCTCCCCTGAAGGCCTGGTCACCCCTAACTGCCCTCCCCTGCAGGCCTGGTCCCCCCCAACTGCTCTCCCCTGCAGGCCTGGTCGCCCCCAACTTCCCTCCTCTGCTGGCCTGGTCACCCCTAACTGCCCTCCCCTGCAGGCTTGATCAACCCCAACTGCCCTCCCTTGCAGGCCTGGTCCCTCCCAACTGCCCTTCCCTGCAGGCCTGGTTGCCCCTAACTGCCCTCCCCTGCAGGCCTGGTCCCCCCCATCTGCTCTCCCCTGCAGGCCTGGGTCCCCCCCAACTGCCATTCCCTGCAGGCCTGGTCGCCCCCAACTTCCCTCCTCTGCCGGCTTGGTCACCCCTAACTGCCCTTCTGATCACCCACAACTGCCCTCCCTTGCAGGCCTGGTCCCTCCCAACTACCCTCCCCTGCTGGCCATCTTGTGGTGGCCATTTTGTGTCCACATGGGGGCAGGATCTTTGACCAATGGGGGCAGCCATCTTGTGTGTTGGAGTGATGGTCAATCTGCATATTACTCTTTTATTAGCTAGGATAGAGGCCTGGTGCATGGGTGGGGGCTGGCTGGTTTTCCCTGAAGGGTGTCCCGGATTAGGGTGGGGGTTCCCTTGGGGCATGGGGTGGCCTTGGCGAGAGGCCTGTGATGGTTTGCAGGCTGGCCATGCCCCCCGGCGACCCAAGGGAGGCCCTGGTATCTGGGATTTATTTATCTTCTACAATTGAAACTTTGTAGCCTTAAGTGGAGACCAAGGTAGGCCAGGGCTGCGGGAGCTTGGCTTCCTCCATCGCCGGGGGCAACTCAAGCCTCCTGCTTGCTCTATGGCCGCAACCATCTTGGTTGGGTTAATTTGCATACTCGCTCCTGACTGGCTGGTGGGCGTGGCTTGTGGATGTAGTGGAGTGATGGTTAATTTGCATATTACTATTTTATTAGATAGGATAACCTGAAATGGAACTCCTGGCTCCTTCTCTCTCTCTCTCTCTCTCTCTCTCTCTCTCTTCTCTCTTTCTTTTTTTGTTAATCATCATCGGATGATATTTTTCCCATTGATTTTTAGAGAGAGTGGGAGAAAGGGAGGGAGAGAGGGAGAGAGAGCGAGAGAAATATTGATGTGGGAGAGACACATCGATTGGTTGCTTCCTGCATGCACCCCAACCAAGTCTGGGGATTGAACCTGCACCCAGATACATGTCTGTTGTTATAGCCTTTGTTTTAAAGTCTATTTTGTCTGATATAAGTATTGCTACCCCAGTTTTTGTTTGTTTCCATTTTCATGAAAGATCTTTTTCTATCTCTTAACTTTTGGTTTGTGTGTGTTAAATCTTTTGTAGACAGAATATATAAAGGCCTTGTTTTTATATCCATTCAGTCACCTTATGTCTTTTCACTGGAATATTTGATCAATTTGAATTTAAAGTAATTGTTGATAGATATGTATTTCTTGCCATTTTATTATTCATATTTTTATCATTTTTCCCTTATTCTTAAAGAAGATGCTTTAACATTTCTTGCATTACTGGATTGATGGTAATAGACTCCTTTAGCTTTTTCTTGTCTGAAAAGCTTTTTATCTGTCCTTTGATTCTAAATGATAACTTCGCTAGGTAATCTTGGTTGTAGGTTTGTGCTTTTCATCTTTTTTCTAACATTTTGTGCCACTTGCTGACAGTCCTATGGGAACTCTTTTGTAGTAACTAACTGCTTTTCTCTTGCTGCTTTTAAGATCTCTTTGTCTTCAACCTTTTCTATTTTAATTATGATGTGTGTGTGTGTCTTGGTGTGGGCTTCTTTGGGTTCATCTTGTTTGTGACTCTCTGTACTTCCTGTACTTGTGTGTCTTTTTACTTCACCAGGTTAGGGAAATTTTCAGTCATTATTTCTTCAAATTGGTTCTCTAGCCCTTGATCTTTATCTTCTCCTTCTGATATATCTATGTGCAGATGTTGCTATGTTTGGTGTTGTCCCAGATATCCCTTAAACTATCCTTTCTTCTCTTTGCTACTCTATTGGGTGTTTTCTATTACTTTGTCTTCCAAATTGCTGATTAATTTATCTGCTTCATCTAATCTGCTCTTGAATCCTTCTAGTGTATTCTTCATTTCAGTTCCTGTATTCATCCTTTTCAACTGGTTCTTTTTATGGTTTCTGTGTCCTTCTTTATGCTGGTGAAGTTCTCACTACATTCCTTGAGTCTGCTTGTAACCATGGTTTTGAACTCTGCATTCTGTAGTTTGTTTGTCTCCATTTCATTTAGTTCTTTTTCTGATTTTCTCCTGTTCTTTTACTTTGAAGATTGTTTCTTTGTCTCCCCTTTTTGGCTGCCTCTTTGTGTTTGTTTCTATGTATTAGGTAGGTCTGCTATGTCTCCCAGTCTTGGTAAGGTGACTTATGTAGTAGGGGTCATGGAGAACCCTTTGCATAGTCTTCCTGATTACTCTAGCTGGGCACTTCATGGGCACATTCTGTGTAGACTGTGTGAACCCCCTGTTGTGGTTGAGCCTTGATTACTGTTGGTACTTCAATAAGAGACATTGACCCTGAAGCAGATCAGCTATGAGGACTCTCCACAAATATAGTAGAGGATCTGCTGTGCAGGGGAGGACTTCATGGAGAAGAACCTGCTTCAGCAGAGCTCTGGTAACTGCCAAGTCCACTTCTTGAACGTGTTGCTTCTGGAAGGAGACTGGATGGTGCTTCTGTGTTGTCTGAAGCTGGTTACCTGGTGTGCTGGCTCTGAGGTCTCCCAGAAGGTGCCAGCTAAGGGCAGCCACTGACTGTTTCCTGCCAGGGCCTCTCAGCACAAGTTACAAAGTGATAGGCAGATGGTTGCTACTGGTGCTGGACTTGAGGGTGAATGAGAGAGGCCAGGCTGAAAACCACATCTGGGTGCCACTAGTGCTGGGCCTGGGGCCACTTAGCATGTCTAAGCCAGATATTCCTTGTCTGGGGTTTGTGAACTGCTCAGAGAATTTAGGAAAGTCCAAAGAATAACCAAGACAGGCCATTTGTTTGGAAAAGCCACTGGAAGAGACTTGGGTGGGCCTGCAATTTCGGAGGGGCAGGTCTCAGGGAATCATCAGGGCAGGGCGAACAGTGATAACCAGGCTGGTGGAGACTAAGATATGGTGCCTGCCTGCCTGTTCTGTGTGGTGGGGGGATCTCAGAACGGCAATAATAACCTCTGCAAGCACTTCTGTTTGACAGAAAACTGCTTCTCCAGCTCTCGCCCCAAAGCCAGACAATTCACTTCTTCTCTATACATCTCTGGAGCCTTTTCAGCTGCTGCCCCAGCACTGGAGCTCAGAGGGAGTGAGTCCGAATAAGTCCATGTGCAGGCCCTTTATGAGGAACTGCCTGGGACTCTAGCAGCTTCTGTCTCCCTCAGCCACAATTCTTGCCTTGTTTTATAGCCAAAAGTTATAGGGACTTCTCTTCCTGGTCCTGGAATCCAGGGTTGGGTACCTGATGTGGGGCTGGGACCCCTCACTCCTCAGGGGGGTCCTCCAAAGCCAAAATATACCTCTCATTTATTAATAACCACATGTGGGCGTGAGACCAGTTTGTTCTGCATCTCTGTGCCTCCTACCAGTCTCAAAATGGCTTCTCCTGTATATCCTTGGTGGTAGGACTTCAAGTCAGTTACAGTCCAGTAATTCTGATGTAGTTGTGGGAGGATGCAAGTACCATGTTTACCTACACTACCATCTTGAAAACGTCTTAATTCTATATGTCATGCTATTAACTGTGGTGCTTGGGGGATGGGATCTTATAGTAGACAGATATCTTATTTTTATTTTGGGTACTTCCCTATCATTCAAACACATAAAGCCATAATGCTTTTGCATTAAAAAAATGTTTTTAGCCCTGTTAAGTTTGTCTCAGTGGTCAGAGTGTCTGCCTGAGAAACCACTGGTTGCAGATTCATTTCCTGGTCAAGGGCATGTACCTCTGTTGCAGGCTCGATCCCCAGCCTCAGTCAGGGTGTGAACTGGAGGCAACCAAGCAATGTGTCTCTCTCACATTGATGTTTCTTCTCTTCCGCCCCCCATTCCTCTTTACTTTCTGTAAAAAAAAAAAAATCAATGGGGAAAAATATCCTCAGGCCCAGCTGGTGTGGCTCAATAGTTGAGTGCTGATTTATGAACCAGGAGGTCATGGTTTGATTCCCAGTTGGGGCACATGCCAGGGTTGTGGGCTCAATTCCCATTGGGGTCATGCAGGATGCAGCTGATCAATGATTCTCTCTCATCATTGATGTTTCTATCTCTTCCTTTCCCTTCCTTTCTGAAATCAATAAAAATACATTTTTTTAAAATAGTGTATCCTCAAGTGAGGATTTAAAACAAAACAAAACAAAGAGAAAACGTGTTTTAAATGTCAAGTAAAAGAAATAGTAAAGCACTGCACTCTAGTTTCAACATTTTTACCAAAATGTCAAGAAAGGGACCCACAAGTTAAATAGAATTTATAGAAAGAAAACTTGTTTAAAACAGCTACCTTTGAAACTTAAAACAAACAAAAAAGCCAGACTACGTCTTCTTCCAACAAACCTTCTCACCTCAGCACATATTGATGCTCAACAATTTCTTGCAGTCAAGAATGGGACCCAGGCAGAGTTTTGTTTGTTGAGTCCGCTGCATTCTTGAGAGTGTGGCTTTCATTATCATTTTGGAGGCCACATATTTCCCCAGGCAAAAACATCTCTGAAATGATGAGTTAAGTCAATAGGAAAACATGATTTTATTTACAGAAATTCTGTTTTCCCCAAGTTTTCCAGTTTATCTAGGTTACCGATGTTTAAAGCTAGGTTATAAAAAATGAACAGTTCTCTTCTATATCTACTAGAAATGGTGGCTGTTTTAGGCAGGTTTCTGCTACTCTAATGCTGCGTAACAAGCAATCCCCAAATCCCAGTTTCATTGATTTACAGGTTCAGGGGCTTGCAGTTCAGTTATGGTTCAGCTGGTCTTGGCTGAATTTGTCTGGGCGAGGCTGTCTGTCAGGCTTTGAGTCAAGTTTAGGACATTTTAATATCTTCATTTTAAGACTCGGGCTGAAAAAATCTTAATTAGGGTCTTCCTGTGGCAAAGGCTGGTGGAATCTTGCAATGCCTCCCAAAACCACGGGTTGGAACTAGAAGACAGTCACTTCTTCCCACTGGTTAAAGCAAGCAGCGTGGCCTAGCTCAAAGTCAATGGGACAGGGATGTTTACTCTGCCTCAGTAAAGGGAGTCACTACCATGTCACATGACAAAGGGCATGTGAGTTCTATCATGGGAGAAAGTTAGGCATTGGGAGCAATATTCCAGTCCACCTTGATGGCTAAAGTATCCTTAAATGGGAGTCTCCATTGCCTCCTTCACGTAGATTTATACTAACGTACAAATTAGAACTCTTTAACCACCATAAAAAATTTAAAAGGATTTTACTAAGGTAATTTCTTTTACAGAGAATTACTTTTATAGATGTGCTAATGGAAAAGCAGATGACTATTGATTAAACAGCAAATGTTGGGTTATGATTACCAAAAATATACTGTGCTCAAAAATTCTATCAAAATCATATGATCAAGCAATATAATTTTATTTTACCACATAATGTCCACTCAAGAAAAAATGTTATTTCAGGGATTAAGAATATTTGTATGCAGTAAATCATTTAGAAATATGAAATGAGAAATAAATTATTTTCAGAAATACTATAAACCAGGAACCTACTGAATGTAGCAGGCTTGTCATTTTTAACTAATATAGGCCTTTTACCAGGACTGAATTGAGTTAGGCTTCCCACAGAGTAATAAACGAGGTCAAGAATATTATTTTTGGATGAGCGAAACATAGGTCGACTCTGGGTGTACTCGATAAATGCACTCCTCAAATTCTTAAGAGAGAGATACTGCTTTTTAAAATGGTAATGGAGTGATCAGGACTAAATGTGACTTTATGGGCTAGCTGAGCTAACAAAACAAAAAGAATTAAGTGTTTTGATATAAATCTTGTATCTTATGCACCTAGACAGTCTTTTATTGAACTCACAGATATATTTTTAACCCACAGTAACCCCCAATTATATCAGATGCTTCCATTGTAATTTAGAATTCAGTGTGCAAATTGGGAAGTCAGGATTGTGGAGTGAGTAAGGTTCAGACTTGGGATACCTTTGCTAAATTCTGTAGTTCTCTGTGCCTCGGGCATCCCCTGTGAACATTGGGGATAATGAGAGTGCCTGGGGCTCAGGCACGTGAGATCAGCAGAATGAATACTTAGAACCCACTTAGGAAATTTGTTAGCATATAGTTAGTATTTCTTAATAAATAAGCACTTGCTAAATAATCGGAAGACCTGGCTCTTTCTTTTACTTGCTGTTGTGGGTTGAATTGTGTCCCTCCAAAAATATGCTGAAGTCTGTACTCCCAGTACCTTATTTGGAATTCTTATTTGGAAACAGGATCTTTCGATGTTAGGAAGTTAAGAGGAGGTCATATTGGTTAGGGGTGGGCCCTAAATCCAGTGACTCAAAGGGAACTGGTGTCTTTATAAGGAGAGGAAAGTTTGGAGTTAGACACACAGGGAAGAAGGCCATGTGAAGATGGGGGCAGGCCTTGGGGTGCTGCCGCTACAAGCCGAGGAATGCCAGGCATTGCTGGCACCACCAGTAGGCAGGAAGAGGCAGGGAGGATGGGAGGATCCTTTCCTGCATGCTTCAGAGGGAACATGGTCCTACCAACTTGATTTTAGACTTCTAGCCTCCAGAACTGTGAGAAAACAAATTCATTGTTATAAGCCACTGAGTTTGTGGTAACAGCAGACCTGGGAAACTAACAGGCTAGCCGTGCAACTCAGGACAAAGTACTTCAATGTTTGAAACCTTAGTTTCCTCTTCTTTGAAGTGACAATGACACCAGTAGTTGTCCCTTGTGAGGTTCTGTACTGAACGTGCATAGCACAGAGATTTGCACCTAGGAAGTATTCATTACCCATGAGGCTTTGCCGTCATTGTCCTCATTGTCCTCATTGTCATCATCATCATCATCATCATCATCCTGGAGTGGTCCTTGCCTTCTCCCAGGTTTCTCTGCAGTAGTCACTCTTTCAATGCAGCCCTTCATGTGCTAAAGTCCTGTTTGAAGTGCCGGGTCTCCTAGGTGCTAGTCACCTCTGGGTGCTCATGGGCTTCCTCTGTTCTCATGATGGCAGGGGAAGGTGAATGTGTGCTCCAAGGGGTTGGGACCAGCGCTCCAAAAATAGCCCACAGCATTTGGAAGTCTCCTTTCAAGCTTCCACTTAATTTGGGTTTCCCCTGCAATATATGTACATCTGCTTAAATATAAACATGGGTGGTCTGATTACCACCTAAACTGCTTATTTTCCTCCTGATCCGCAAAGGAATCCATGCCCTTGGCAGACACACCATAAGGCTCCTCGTTCCTTTATTCTGCCCCTATCCCCGGGCACTGCTACTGGGCTTCTCTACATCCTAGTTTAATAATTATTTTGAGAACTTCCTGTATATACAGTAGATGCTTACTACTGTGTCTTATCTGGAACTACAGGCTATAACTTTTCCATTTCTAAACATCAGTACCTATAGGCCAGTGGTTCTCAACCAGGGTGATTTGCTCCCGGAGCACACTGGCAATGACTGGAGGCATTTTGGTTGTTGTAACTGAGGATGCTGCTGGCACCTGGTAGGTGGGGGCCAGGGATGCTGCACAGCATCCTACAATGCACAAGACTGTCCCACACAGCAAAAGTCATCTGGCCCAAGATGTCAGTAGTGCTGAAGTTAGGAGGCCTGGACTCATGCTTACACCCCAGCAGTAACTGGTGAGTATGTATGAATGTGTACTGACTAATAGGGTAGGTGTTGCCACACACTGGTTTATTTAGCATGAGGCGCCAGCACAGTGCATGAAAAATTCCCTAGCCCTTAAAGAGAACATTTATGCTCTGCTGGAGAAAGTTTTCCATAACATCCTGGATTGCTTTTCTTAACAATAACATGGTGAAATTTAAGAGAACTAAATGAGAATGGTGTGGAGGATGTGCGTTCGCTGGATCAGGTGTATCTTTTGGAATTACCTGTGTGTTGCCTGGGAGACTTTATAACAGGGGTTTGGGACATGCACTGAGCATTGCACCAGGTGGCAACTGAAATTCAGGACAGTGTCTGCATTCAGGGGCAACAACGAATCACAGGGAAGGAAATGTTGATTCTTTTTAAAAATGCTTTGCTGTCATTGAACTAACTGCAGTTCACAGGGGCTACTCAAAATTAGCCTACAGAAATGTGTAATCAGACAAGGCATGAAGATATCTTTGTCAAAATAGCAAGCAGGAGCTCTTATTCAAAACTTAACTTGTTACCAAATTCGCTGGTAAAAGAAAAGTGTTTGGAAAGCTGAGGTCCATAGGTTACACAGCGTTATTTTGCATTCTGGGTCTAATTGTTCCTGAATATAAGTGGACTGAATGTTTCTAAGACTTGAATTAGACGTAATTAAATATAATGTAAGTCAGGTCTTGCTAGAATATTGGTTCAGTGGTGAAGACGTTTTTGTCTGTTTTGTTCAGTACTGTATCTCAGGGCTTAGCTTGGAAAACTGTCCAGTCAGTACTCAGTGAATGAGTAAAGGAATGGTGCGTAGTCGTTAAACATGAAAGTCTTTACATCTTCCTTAATAATATAATGCAATGTAATAATGTAAATATGTAAATGCAATTAATGTAAATAATGTAATGGAAATATTGGACATATATACATTTCCTAGAATCACAGAAACATTCATAGCATGTATTAATATATTCAATTTATCAACACCTATTTAAAGAGCAGTTACTTTGTTGTAGCATCATACTCCATTCTAGAGATTAAATACCATAATTTCTGGATGTAGTAACCAGAATTTAATCAGTAGCAAGTGACCAAAACCCAATTCAAATGATCTCAAGAGGTAAAGGAAGCTTATTTGGTTATGTTTTGGGAAGTCTAGGGGAATAGACCTGACCTCAGGTATAGCTGGCTCCAGAGATCCTAATGATATAACCTGGATTCTGCCTCTCTCTTTCCATTTTTTAAGTGTTTTTATTGATCTTTAGAGAGAGAGTGAGAGTGATAAAGATAGAAACATCGATGGGGATCAAGCCCACAACCCTGGCATGTGTCCTGACTGGGAATTGAAACAGTGATCTCTTGGTTCTTGGGTCAATGCCCAACCACCGGGCCACACTGGCCCGGTTCTCTTTTCATTTTCATCTCTGTTTTTCTCTGTGTTAGCTTAATTCTTAGACTCTCATCATCTGGTAGTAAATATGGTAATTAGGAGGCCTTATAGCTAGTGGTCCTCCCAAAATTAGTCCAATTCTCCATCCCCTACCCATATGAATTTCCAGAAGTGGCTCTGATTGGGTCTTTTGTGATATTGTTTACCCCTGAAGCACTAACAGTGTCCAGAGGGAGGGAAGGAGAGATACTCGGATAGGTCAGCCTGGTTCCCGTGCCACCACTGGGGCAGGGAAGGGGTACCGGGGACCGGCAGCCCACAGGGACCGGCAGAGCCCAGAAGGAAAGGCAAATAAAAGCAAGAAGCACAGATGCTCCTTGCGTTCCTCAAACAAGCTTCCGGTATAGCGTTTTATTTGATTTCAGTGATAAACTTTTCCAACTCCCTTAGAGCAAACAGATTCGTAGACAGAACTGATTCGCTCAAGGCCATGCAGTGAGCTGATGACCAATCCCTGGGATAATTAGGATCTGGCTTCCTAGTCGAGAACCTGTTCCCACTGTATTATTTGGCAGCCAAGATGCCCTACAAACCCAACTCCTTTTCCCTGCCCTTCTAGCATCACCTTATCCATCTCATAAATCCTATCCCATCCCAGAATTCCAAGTAGATTGGCTATTGTGGCTCCACATCCAGTACAGAGCTGACCTTGTATAGAATGCATGGACATGGCATAACCAGGCAAGCTCGAGGTTAACCGGGACTTACTGACCCAGGAGTGCAAAGTATGCAACAGAAATTCCCTTTTACCAGATTCTAGAAGACATGGGTGATTTCTAGACGCACCACTCTTCCTGCAATGATTTTAAACCAGCTCAGTAACAGGGGTCTGTGCTTTATGAACTGAAACTCTTAGTTGATAAACGCAGTGGAAATCATGGTGGGAAGAGGCCCCAGCTGTGTTCCCTTCACGACCTCTCATCACAGCCAGGCCCCGCTGGGACCAGGCTATCCCAGGCTCCGAGAGGAGGTGGGTGACTGCAAGGGAGCCTGGGGCCTAGCAGGCCTCCCCTCCGACTCCGGGCAGAGTACTCGGCTCCCTCTGACATAAATGGGGGATTCAGAGCAGCGTGCTGGCCGGTTTTATCCGTGTTTGGTAGTAAGTACCTATAACTGGGCCAGGGTGACCATAGCCTTGACATTGGACTCATGGAGATTGGAAAGTGTCCCAAGATAATCTTTTCTTCAAACCACTGCATTTGTGTGTAGCTGATGTGAATTTCCACAGGAACAGATTATAAGTGAAATATAATTATTACAAGCTGTATCCTGGAAAAACAAAATTGCTGTTCACCTAAGGAGGGATGAAATAAAAAGAGCAATTAGTCACAGACTCGGTCCTCCTTACACTCATAAGAAAGCATGAGCCCAGAGCAAGGCCAAAATGGAGTATTGCACAGCTTCTCTTTGCAGCTGCCCTGATTTTCAGGGACACCCCAACGCATTCTGGGGTCCTAATGCCTGCAATCTTCTGCAGGGGAGGAGAGAACAGTTACCCTGCCCACAAGCCTGTGGTTAAGGACGTGGTCTGCGATTTCTTCTTCATCCCATGTGTCAAATGGAGAGTGGAGTAATTTTAAGTGTTTTAATTCTTTGTTATTTGTTTAATTTTAAAATCACAGATTTACACATGAATAACGAGCAGTCTTTGGTGAGTAGTAAAGAAATTGTGGGTAGGTTTTAAACCATGTCTTACACTACAACACAAAAAAGAAATACATGCTGTGTTTCTTAAGGTAGTAGGATAATGGCTGATTCAAACTTACTTGTCTATTAATGCAGAAAATACAGTACTTCCTCAGGAAATAAAAAAGTAACATGACAACCAATAGCCAGTGGACAATTTTAAAATAAATAAATGTATTTTTTCTCTTTAATATGTCTGTGTTTTGTTGTGAAATGCTACAAAATATTATCAACAATGTGCTAATATTAAGTTAGTCATGCTCTATAAAAATACAATAACTTCCATATGATGTTATTCAGGGTTCTGTCAATCCCACATAGAAAAAAATCAGCTTATGCAAAACAAGAGGATTTATTCACTCTCCGATATGAATCAAATGATATCACGGCCTGAGGCAGCGTTGGACCCAGTTGTCCAACATGGCCCTGGTCAAGCTCTATTTCTGAGCTCTGCTGTGCCCTGGACACTCTTGCTGCCTGGCAAGGTCTCGCTCCCCAGCTCCTGACTCACCTCGAGCCCAAGAAAACATTTTAGAGTGGTCCCAACACGAGTGCTGATGTTGTATCTTATCAGACCATTTTGGGCTTGTGCCCATACCAGAACCTGTCCCTGTAATCAGGAGAATGGAGTGCACTGACTGGTCAGCCCCAGGTCACATGATTCCCACAGATGCTGGGAGCAGGGGTCAGTCACATCCATAGAACACTGACAAACAATAAGGGTACTTTTCCCAAGAAGGCCAAGTAGTTTGACATCAATAAAATCCAGAAATGTTATATATGTAGTACGTACGAAACTGAAGGTTTGAGGTCAAGGTTAATAACAAGTTGCCTGGTAAGGACTACCCTGAGTTACAAAACTGTAAGATTAATCATTTTTAGAAAACAGGTATTTTTTTCAGGCCCAAATTAGAAAAAAAAAGAGGATACTGCCCACTATTGAATAAATGGGGTTACTTTTTGGTAACCAAGATCCATGAATTTGTTCTTGTTATTCTAAAAATTATCTTTATTGTTGAAAGTATTACACAGGTCCCCTTTTTTCCATATTGGTCCCCTCCCCCATTCACCCTCCCCCAGGCCTTCTCCCACACTATTGTCTGTGTCCATGGATTATGCATATCTATACTAATAAAAGGATAATATGCTAATTAGACCAGATAGACCAGACGTCTTTCAGACATCCTTCTAGACAAAGCCATGGTGGTGGGGGCCCAGGCAGAGGCAGTTAGGGGTGATCAGGCAGGCAGGCAGAGCAGTTAGGGGTGATTAAGCTGGCAGGGGAGAGCAGTTAGGGGTGATCAGGCCAGCAGGGGAGCAGTTGGGGAATCAGGTAGAGTTGTTAGGGGCGATCAGGCAGGCAGGCAGAGTTGTTAGGGGTGATCAGGCAGGCAGGCAGGTGAGTGGTTAGGAGTCAGCAGTCCCGGATTGCGAGAGGGTGCAAGCTGGGCTGAGGAACACCTCCCCCACCCACGTGCACGAATTCTGTGCACTGGGCATCTAGTATACAATAAAGTTCTTTGGTTAAACTCTCCCAACCACCCTCCAACCCCCACCTTCCCTCTGAAATTCGTCAGTCTGTACCATGCTTCTATGTCTCTGGATCTATTTTGTTCATCAGTTTATTTTTTTCATTAGATTCCACATATGAATGAGATCATGGGTTACTTGTCTTTCTCTGACTTATTTTGCCATAAATTTATTATTGTTGAAGCAGAACTTCAAGATCCTATATACTACACTTTCTGTGTGTTTTCCAAATTAAATTATATTAAAATGTCACGATTAATTAAAACTGGTACTGTTTCTGTAGACCATCATTTAGACTCAAAAAAATGAAAAATATAATCCATATGAAAGGGTTACCTGAGCAGTAAAATATCATGCAACCACTTGGATTGACTAGTTTTCTGATCACTTAGTGAAATGACAAATTTCGCAGAGTAGACTGGGACATGAGCATGTCACCTCAGCGCTCAGGTTCCCATCCCAGACTCCTCACTGAATCCCAAACTCCGAACATGGAGCCCAATAGTTGTGTTGACTCAAGCCTTCCGGGGACTCTGTCCTGCAGGTGTGAGAACCGCCAACTGAACATCACAAGAAATTTGCTGTCAATGACTTTATAGCCATACACATCCCATCACATTTCATGCTGAGCGCACTCGCAGCGCCCCCGCAGCAGCAGCAGCAGCAGTGCCTAATACTCGCTGAGTCTCACTGTACCCCAGGCACCATGGATGCATATCTCAGGTGATGATCACAGCTCTAGGAGTTAGGTACTCTTATCTTCCTGATTTTACATAGGAGGAAGCGAAGGGGGGAAATGAAGCTCTTATTCAAGGGCACGCAGCTGGTAAATGATGCTCCTTTAGCACCCAGCCCAGCCCATAATGCGGGCACTTGGAAAGGTCTCTCCGGCAGCCAGAGACTAACAAGAGACTGAGAGATTTTTTAGAAACAGACAGGGCCTTTTCTGTTTGGCTTTATATCCACATTAATGTAAACCTTGTCTGTTTTTATTGCTATTTTTAGGTAAAAAGAAAAGATCGAGTTAGTTTTTTTTTTTTAACTCTTTGAGGGGCAGTTTGCCAAACACTGCCTTGCAGAGGACACAGAGGTAGGGAGCTCGCTCTCCATCTGCCGGTGACCCAGCCCCATACAAAGCTGGTCCTTTCCAGGGGGTGAGCTGCAGCCTCGGGAGGCCCAGCCTGCATTTATTTGTGACATTGGAGCTCAACCCGGGAACTGGATCATGACTTCACCTTCCTTTCGGCAAGGTTGTCACAGCAAGCAGAGGAGGTGCAGTGTCTGCGGGCACAGCTGTTCTCTGGCCCCGAGTCCACTCCGGGGCACATAGTTTCAGAGAACTCTTTCTGGGCAGCTAGAATCCTGCCACATCTGGGGAAAAACCAGAGTCCTCTCTGAGTCGCTGCCCTTTTGTAGTCACTCATATATCACCAATTGGGAGGAATGACTCAAAAGATTTAGATTCCTTCTTGAGCTGAACTCTGCCCCAACAGTGCCTAATTCTTGTTCTGAGAAGAGAGCAGTGTCAGTGGCCCTGAACAATATTAGAACCTCCATCTTTTCAGTATCCCAGGAAGCTCATCGCCCTGCAGACAAAAAAGGACCAAGCCAGCTCTCTTGGTTGCACATATGTGCCTTAGCTCACACCACACTTCTGCACAGAATGTTCTCCTACTGTATGCCTATGTGGTAGGCATAGTTCCCAGATGGCCCTCAAGATTCCCGCTCTCCAGTGTGCATGCCTGGAACAACACCCTCCTTTGCGGTATTGGTGGGCCTTACCTAATCAGGTGAACCCTTTATAAGAGGGTCCATTGGTCAGAGACAGAAATTCTTAAGAAATTCAAAGCTATGAAGACACCTCCTGTTTGTTTGTTTTTAGTACTATTTAATAAGTAGGGCTACATGGAAAGGACCCGAGAGTGACCTGTAGGTGCTGAGGTCCCCAACTGATACCGAGAAAAAAATGGGGACCTCAGTCATGCTGCTGCCAGCAAGGGAGCTTGGGAGCAGATCTGTGCAGTGCAGCCTCCAATTGAGGCTGTAGCCAGCCAACACCTTGACTACGTTGTGTGAGACCCCGAGCAGAGGACCGGCGGGAAGATGCCAGGCCCTGACACAGTCTGCGAGGTGATACATTGGCATTGTTTAAACTGCGAACTTTGTTAGGCAGCAATAGAAAACTAACACAGCCAGGAACACACCTGGCCCACCGTCTGGAATGTGACTTTGTGTAGCAGTAATTTTCAAGACTCCTACGCCATAACACATGTAAAGCCCAGAAATGCCGTGATTCGGCAAACTAAGTTCAGAGGATGGCACATCGTGTTATCACGATCTTCTTGCTTCATAACCAGTCCATTTGCCTCCTCTGTGTGCAGCATTGTATCAGCCGTCTCTTCCCTGCCCTTCCAGTCCGTGATTGGACGATGATTCACAATTGCAGTATTGTTTTGCCTTTTTAATTGCTGGAACACTATCTTTCTATCAACATAGACTGCAACATCTCTAAGATTTTTCTTTATATTGTTCATGTTATGTTGTTGCTGTGCTAGAGAATTTAATGTTTTGTTTTATAATACAGATACAGCTATAATGCAAACTATAAAAACCAACACAATTTATATATAATATGTTGTCTCATATTGAAATTCAAAAAATACATAGTCCAAACCATTAGACAGAAAACCCACAGTAGCTGAAATTCTGGGTTGATCTTTTAAACGCAGCAACATCAGTTTTAACTTTTTCTTAAGCATGTTTAAACATGATTTGAAACCAGCAGTCTATCACAAATTGATTCTTTTTTCTTTTTAATGCCCTGGGTTTGTAATGAGCTTGTGTCTGAGAGAAAGAAAACAGGAGAAAATGACTGGAACTATCTGTCCTATTACAACCAAGTCCTATTTTTGAAGGTTTTTCTATTATTTAACACCTTTCATTTGTTTTACCTTTGAAGTGTAATTCAGTTATCAAAAACTGAAGAAACCGAATTTAACGTAGAGGTTTCATCACAAATATCTCGACTCCAGTCTGGAAAATCAAGCGGCCACAAGCCTATTTCGTAGGGTCTTCCCTCTAAAATGAAAGTTGCCTGTAGAGACATCACTATCACTTGGAGGCCCATCCTGAGAGGCAGGGCTTTGTCTCCATGACCGCCCCCCCCCCGCCCCCCAACATTAAACACATTCCTTAGGCACAAGGGTGACGCCTGATGAGTCTAGTCTTGGGACTTGCTCCCCAGGAGACAGTGTCTCATGGGACAACCCAACTAACAGAGACTGAACCACCTGGAAGTTCCACTGTGCCAGCTTCAGTTAGCCTCTGGCTTGGCACAGTGAGGGAGCCAGTTCTGATGTCCAGCCACACTGCCCAGCTGAGCAGGACTGAGAAGGACTATACACAGCCCAGAGTCCTTTTCCTGTCCCATGCCCCCTCCTTCCCCAGTCCCACTCAGGTGGGCATCCTGCCAATGCTGCCACTGTGCATGCCCATATACTATGTTCCGGATACCATGAGGTAGTTCACTGGTTACTATTGCTGTGTGACAAGCACCCTGAAGCTTCACAACTAGAGCAATAACAAACACTTATTATCTCACACAGTCTCCGTTGTTCAAAACTCTGAGACTGGCTTAGCCGTGTGGCTGCAGCTCAGGTGCCTCAGGAGGTTGCAGTCAAGATAGTGCCTGGGCTGCTGTTATCCGAAGGCTTGTTGAGGATCTGATTCTAAGATAATTTACACACCTGGCTGGGGAGGTGCTGCTGGTAGGAGAAGAAGGCCTTCGTTCCCATACCTGGGCCTCTCCGGGCGCTGCTGCAGTCCTAGCAACACGGCCTCTGGCTTCCCTCAGAGTACGTGACCCAGGGCAGCGCCAGTAGCCAGAGATCTCTATGTGATCACCTCACCTTGGAAATCATGCATCACCATTTTCGAAAATTTCTTACTGGTTATGCCATTCAGTCTTACAGGGCCGTGAATAACAGGTGGCGAGAATCAATGGGGCCATCTTGGAACATGATCATCAGATGTAGAGGTATCATTTTAGTTTACAAAGTATATTTTCTGTATTTTTTCTCAACTGTTAGATCATTTTCCTGGCTCGAAGGATGTGGCCAAGAATAGATTCTGAACTGATATTAATCAGTTCATATCACATTCAGATTCTGCCTGATTGCACATGAATCAGCTTGAATCTGTATATTTTAAAATATTTTCTGATGTTCTATTATTTGCTGGTTATCGTTCTGTCATTTACCAAAAATGCTGTGGTAACTGACATGGACAGAGCAAAGCTCTTGTGATGCTTATAATCGAGACGGAGAGACTAACGGGTAAAAAGATATTGCAATGACCATCTTATTGAAAATGAATATCACTGACCTAGCAAATCACTGGCAAGTGGAAGTTACATAGAATCAGGCAACCACAGATGAAAAGAGAACTATTAACCCAAGACCAAAAAGTGTGACTAAGGAACCCGTGCTGTAAAGATGGGGAGCTGGGTTGCGGGGAGTGGAAAGTGAGATGAAAGAGCAAAGGCATGAACCATTAGGGGAGTAGTTTGGCCTGTTGATGAGCTGATAGAAAAATGGGAGTGGCTGAGCACAGTGAGCGGAGGAGAGGTGCAAGAGAGTAGACTGGAGAGAGGGAGAGGCCAGTGTTGGAGAGTTGGCATTTTTGCCCATTCCAGAGAGACCATGGACTATGCCCCATATAGAGTTGTCAGTGCTGACACCAGGCCAAGCCTTGAGATACGGTCTCATGGCCTCTTCCCAGCACGTAGGCCTTCTTTCATAGATCACTGGCAGCTTTCTGAAGAACAGGATGACCCTGTGAATAACATGGTCGTCAATGGCATGACTCTGACGTTGCCTGGGAAAAACTGTTTTGTCTTGGGTTACTTGTTCTGCAAAAACAGGATGTGGTTAATGTGCTTAAAAGTGGTCCCACACAAAGGGTTGGGGCTGCTCTCTGGACTCCTTGCGTGGAGAAAGGCAGAGCAGCCGCTGGCCGGCTATTAAAGGCTCTCTAAATTTTAATTTGGTCTGGACTCCAGTGGTTGTTCACTCACGTTTGCTCCACAACAGCCAGGACACATAAGGCGCTTGGGTCACTTCTAGATGCTGTGGGAGCCATTAAGAAGTTTTTAGCGGAAAAGCAACATGCTGTTCTTTATGTTTTGGGTTGATTAGTCTTGCCACCAGGTAGCAAATGGACGGTAAGTTTCAACTGTTGTTATCTTCGTTCCTCTTTTTGTCTTTTTATAGGTCCACATGTCTTTCACTATTCCTTCCTCCTGCTGGTAGAACATTTTAAAACCACAAATCACTTACATGATATGATACACATGTGTCCATTTATTCATGTATCACATTTTCTTAGACTTACTCCGTTTCAGAATTGTGCTGTACCTGGAGCTCCTTTTCTTAGTGTTAGTCATATGATATGTCAGCCACCTTTTAAAAATATATCTGACTGAGGCCAGCCAAAGTGAGAAGTTGCGGCAATGGTGGGAAGGCTGGAGAAAGGGGATAACTGCTCTGGAGATGTTTGTCCCTCACCCAGGCAGCATCTTTACTTGGTTGTGCCTGTGCACACTCAGCCCCATGGTTGAAGTAGACACTGAGCAGCTAGATGGGGTTGCAGCACAATAGCCCAGCTAGAGGGGGAACTGTCATCTATAGCAGCTCATTCCACATTCTCCCTTAGTAACCTTCCTCAGGGTTAGCAGCCTTAACTTGCAAATGGTGGTATTTATGAAACCATTTTAGGCAGAAAAAAAATATGACACAAACCTGCACTTCAACTGAAATTGGTACCTGATTCTGTTGGGTGATGTGATCAGTTATACTTTGTTGTCTAAAAAAGAAAGGAACTCCAGCTAATATAAATAGAGAATGAATGTATTGGATGACTGACTACCCGGAGACTTGGAAAGTTAAAGGGAATATTGGAAAAAGAACTTTCAGGAAGAAGAAAAAAACAGAAACCAGCAAGTGTCCATGATGTAAGATGCAGCATCTAGCTCACACTCTCTACCAGTCAATTGTGGGATGAAGGGCTTCACCATTTGTTGCTTCTTCCTTTTTGCATCATTCTGTTTAATATTAAACAATATCAGCTGAGAACTCACTGATCTAGCGTGGCACTGTGTAATTTGGAGAAGAAATATTCCAGAAGGAAGTCAGGGTATTGTTATCAAAAGTGATATTTTATCTTTTTTTTTTCTTCTACTCCCCAAGTTCTTACAAGGCAAGGGGGTAGGTTATTGGATCCATGAAAGATTGAAATGTTAGGGGAAATGTCATCAAGCCTGTAGATCCTATTAATCCCACACCCAGCCAAGAAGATGCCCAACTTACATGTCCAGGGTAATTTGACTGATAAATTATGAAAAGTCACATGCCATATCTTTCTGTATAATAACCTTCAGTTTAGGAATTATATCCACAATAAATGTTTGAAACCGAAGAGTGTGGCAGCTTAAATCTTTTTATTATTAGAGCCATCCGGAAAGTTCTGCTTAGCACATTCTACCAATATTGAGTCAATTCAACCTTAACTTTAATTTTTTAAAAGAAGTATTTGAATTTTTTCTGTCTTCACCTTAGATGGGCATTATTATACAGAAAAAAAAAAAATGTGACTATATAAAAAGAATTGACTTCAAATTGGTAATGTTCCCAATATCAGCTGTGAATATATGTGTCTGTTCCTCTACCATTGGGTTGCATGAAGCTGTTTCTCAACCAATTCTGACTATCCCAGTCAAACATATTAGCATTGATTTCTCAGATTAGCTTGTTAGAAAGAATAGATTAGCTAGGCTATTGGTCTATTCCTTGACATACATTGACAACTCAGCATTCAACAATCCAGACACTTCTGTGTCCTTCTTATTCCAATTTGTAGAATACAGTAATTTCTTTAGCCTGCCATGCATCTTTGGAACACTATAGCTTATTTGCTAAACTGATTAGGCATTGAGCTCTGTGTATAGAGGCTATGATTCTTTGTTATTCTCCTGGCCATGTGGCATAGGTAACATTTTGGGGGTAGTCTTCCAAAATCCTCCCATTCCATTCCTGAGGTGCTCTGAGGTCTCTCCCTTTGCAAGAAAGCTGGTGTGGAGGAGGGCTGGCCTTCTCGCCACAGGGCTGCGGGGACAGGAAAGCAGTGCTCCAGAGCACAGACTCGGGGCAGAGAGATGAGAACACAAATCATCGCACCATCGCTTTCTCACCTGGCAAGTTACTTTTCTCCGGGCCTCTGTCTCCTGGTTTTAAAATAAACATACTAACAGTAACTGAGGTTAAGTATGTAACATGTGTTAAGTGATTCCTTGTTACTGTGCCTAGCACAAAGCAAGAGATACAGAAATGACTGAAGTTCTCGTCAGCTGCTTCAGTTTGCCCTTAAAACAAGCTCCGCAAGATGTTCCCAGCCTGCTCTTACAAACTGTCTTTGATTATTTATGACACTCATAAGAGAACCCATTGCCCCAGCCTTTTAAATAATAAATGCCACACGTTTCCCTTTGAAGGAGGTAAGGGAAGAGAGAGCTGGGGAGCAGGAGGAGCTTCTACAACCTCAGCTAAGGCATCTGATAAAGGAAGAAAGTGATAGTTTTGCTCTGAGGTTGTATGCACTGTTGCTGATCTGTGACATGAAGGGCACTCAGATTTCTGCATTATTTAATCACATCAGTATAAAGCTCCATAAAACTACTTTACATTCAGTGTTGCATCGCTAGTCCAGTGTGCCAAGGAGGGTTCTCTGTGAGCTATCACTGAAATCAAACCTGAGGTCGTGTGCACACCTAAGAGGAGCTACAACACCAAAAACAAAACAGTAATGATAACAGAGGAAAATGGATTGAACTGTACTCAACATGCCTGGGGTTCTTTCCATGAATTATCTTTATTCTTCACACTAAACAACATGGTCCTCAAGAGACAAACAGGATTTGGAGGTCAGACCACCCGAGTTGAAATTCAGGCTATGTTAGCTTGGCCCAGTTATTCTTCACATCCAAATGTTGCCATCTGAAAAAAAAAAAAGTAATATATAATTCTTGTGAAATGGAGGGTTGGAGAAAATCTAGGTGAAGTTGAGTTTGGTGATAAGTTTTTAGATACAACACTAAAAGCACGATCCATGAAAGAAAATACTGACAAACTGGACTTCATTGAGATGAGAGCTTCTGCTCAGTGAAAGACGTTATTTAAAGAATGGAAAGCCAAACCACAGACCAGGAGAAAATACATGCAAGACAAATAGCCAGTAAATGACAACAAGCCATAGAGTGGCTAGAACCCTGACACCTGACCAGGGTAACCGCTGACCAGACGTGGAGGCGCCAGAACTCTCCTGCTGCTGTGGGCTGAGGACCGGCCGCCACTGTAGGAGCCGGTTTGGCTGTTTCTCATGAAGCTAAACATAGTTTACCCTGTTATTCGGCAATCACTCTCCCAACGGATGTGAAAGTTTATGTTCACACAAAAACCTGCCCATAAATGTTTATAACAGCTTTATTCATAATCACCCCCAAACTGGAAGCCACCAAGATGTTCTTTAACAAGTGAATGTATAAACAAATGATGTTATATCCACACAATGGAATATTGTTCAGCTATAAAAAAAAATGAGCTCTCAAGTCATGCAAAGATACAGAGGAAACGTAAATGCATATTGTTCAGTGAGAGAAAGCAGTCTAAAAGGACTACATACTGCATGCTCCAACCACACGGTATTTTAGAAAAGGTAAGACTTAAACAGTAAAGAGATCAGTGTTTTCCGGTGATTTGGGAGGGCACCAGGTTGACAGGTCAAGCACAGGGGATTTTTGTTTTTAAGGCAGTGAAACTATTCTGTATGATACTGTAATTGTAGATAAATTATACTATGCATTTGTCAAAACCCATTGAACTTTTTTTTAATTTAATAAATCTTTATTGTTCAGATTATTACAATTGTTCCTCTTTTTCCCCCCATAGCTCCCCTCCACCCGGTTCCCACCCCACCCTCTGCCCTTACCCCTCCCCCACTGTCCTCATCCATAGGTGTACGATTTTTGTCCAGTCTCTTCCCGCACCCCCTGCACCCCTTTCCCCCTGAGAACCCATTGAACTTTACAGAAACAAATAATAAATTTTAATGTATGCAAATAGAAAAAAATCATTTTAGAGCTGGGAGATCCTGAATGAATGCAGAATATGACAAAAATTAAAAACCCATATTAAAATATATGAAACAGCCTCATTGGATGGAGTTGGGGAAAACAACTCTGATAAGTCATTTTGGAAATAAGTAGAGTTTGTAAAACAAATGGTAAAAAAAAACAAAAAAAAAAAAACAGCTTTATGTAAACACTGTCTCTGGTTGATGAAGGTGTGCCCCCCAGGAGTGTGGGTAACTGTGTATGTGCGCGGGCTGCTCTGCATAGATCTATTTTCCTGCAGGAGCTGTGAGCCCATGTAGGGCCCAGCCCTTGGTTCCTAATGTCTTTACGTAATAAAAGGACACAGGGCTCTTGAGAAACAGCTAATCCAAGGACTGAAAACACACAAGATGAGCCTGGATTACCTTGCAGTTCCAGAAAGTAAGCATGTGCACACAACAAGAAAACACCCGACATTGCCCGAGTCAGACACTGGCACCAACCGAGAGCTTCCAACGTCCAAAACTAGATAAACAAAAACAAACAGGAAAGCTCGAGCAACAAAATAAAGTAGTAACTGGTGAATATAATAGAATCAGGGACATAGAAAGGGAGTGGACTGACAATTCTCGGGAGGAAAGGGGTGTGGGGGGTGCGGGAAGAGACTGGACAAAAATTGTACACGTATGGATGAGGACAGTGGTGGGGAGGTAAGGGCAGAGGGTGGGGTGGGAACCGGGTGCAGGAGAGCTATGGGGGGAAAAAGAGGAACAATTGTAATAATCTGAACAATAAAGATTTATTAAATTTAAAAAAAAAATAAAGTAGTAGGGGTTGTAACCCAAAGTTCAAAATATGTATGCATGACTCCATATTGATATAAACAAATAATTGAATACATAGATAAATGGAAGAAAAGAGACAAAACTACCATGTAGCAAAATGCCAAATAATTTTTGTAGCGATTTCACCCTCTAAGTGTGGGCTGTGCGTAATGACTTCCTTCTAAGTGAGCAACAGGGAATGGGGGAAAGAGTAACTTGCAGTGGAGGGAGCTGACCTAGCATGACCTCAGCAGGTGACTGGGGGTAGCATAAACAGTGATGCTGTGCTGAAGGTAGGCACCTTTGACATAATGAGATGAAAATGGCTTGCTTTCTGTGGTCTTCCTCTTTAAAACCCATAATCTCAGTCTAATCAGGAGAAAAAGATCAAATAAGTGAAAAATGAGGGATATTCTACAAATCATATGACCAGGACTCCTCAAAACTGTCAAAATCATCAAAAACAAGGATAAAGTCTGAGATACTGCCCCAGCCAAGAGGAGCCTAAGAAGATATAATAACTAAATGTAATATATCCTGTATGGCATCCTGGAACAGGGAAAAGACACTAGAAGAAAAAAACAAAAAAACTAAGAATATGTGAATAAAGTCTGGACTTCAATATTGAATCATTAATTATAATGAGTGTGCCATACTGATGTGAGATATTTATAATAGGGGAAACGGTGTGGCATATGTAAGAATCTGTATTATCTTCATTATTTTTCTGTAAATCTAATACTGTTAAAAAAGTTAGTTTTGTTTGCCCTAGCCGGCTTGGCTCAGTGGATAGAGCATCAGCTTGCGGACTGATGGGTCCCAGGTTCGATTCTGGCCAAGGGCACATGTGTTGAGTTGAGGCTCGATTCCCAGTGGAGGGTGTGCAGCCGATCAATGATTCTCTCTCATCATTGATGTTTCTATCTCTCTCTCCTTCTCTCTTCCTCTCTGAAATCAATAAAGAAATATATTTTTTTAAAAAGTTAGTTTTGTTAAAAAAATGGAGAGTTGGTGTGATCAGATAATGTATATTCCAAACATCTTACCTGCACTGATTTATTTCATTCTGACAATTACCTGAGATCAGTGTATATATTATCTCACGTGACCTTCACCATAACCCTCTGCATTGCCTGATAGGTTACCTTTTATTATCATTATCACTTTCATTTTGAAGGGTATTTAGATGTAAGAAAACGAACATTCAAGGGGATGGGTAAGCCTCTACCATTACATGCCAGGGGCTCTGCTGTGACGCGGCTTTCTGGGAAGAGCATCCAAGCACTCACCATGTGCTCAGGTCTTCATGTGGATGGATGTTTAGACAATATTTTCCCGGGGGATTTAATCAGCATCCCACAGGATTTGACGTTTCAATTTTCCAACACTATCTCAATGTAAAAAATTCTGGCCTTCAGGTCCCAATTATAGAATCTCAATGAAGGGTCCCAAGATTTGCATTTCTATGTATTTAAAGAAACATAGGTTTCAGATTATGTCCTCAACATTGAATGACACATGGCTTTAAGATATAAATGTTGCTCCAAAGTCTTAGTTATAGCATGCTTTGATGTAATGACATGTTTAAGGGGATCAAATGTGACTTCTGTGCATATAGGTTAATTAATCACAGTTTTCAAAGGAGAGATTAATTCCCCAGTTACCATGTGTGGGTGGGGCGTGAGGAGCAGCAGTAGGCTGTTTGCCACGTGCGCATCACTCTCATCGTCTCATAGCTTTGTACCTGTGTCTTTGTGTCTTTGTTAAATTCCAAGCTTGGCTCAATTGGTATCCAGTTTCAGGTACTGGAAGTGCATCCAGATAGAAGGGCGTATCGCTGGAGTGACTGAGAGCAAAGTTTATGTAGCACAGCAGGCACACGGAGCCGGTTTCTGCTCCATTAGCCTGAGGAGTGGCTGCCCGAGACCCGGGAGGTCTGTGCGCAGCAGCCTGTGTGGGGGGCTCTTGGTTTGGGCTGCACTAAGTGCAGGCCCTGCGTTCTCTCCAGCTTTGAGTGTGTACAGCCATGAGCTCTGGTAACTGCAGTTCTAACTGCCCACGACCATCACCAGCACATCTTCATTTGATCTTCTCCACCCTAGATGTAAAATCCTTCCAAGGATCCTTGAGCTCGCTGAAGGCTTTCTGATAGTACTACTGAATTCCTAAGCATGCTTCGTTTTTCCTGACGTTATTTCATCCCAAGGTGTTCTCTAAAAGATTTGTAACTTACCATTGGAAATCCTCTTCCTTGCATGTTAGCCCTTTAGGATTTCAGAGGGATTACTGAGGGGATTTCTTTTTATCACCAGGGAAGTATGGCTGTAGCTATTATATCTTTAAAAAATAAATCTTAAGCACAGCCTGAAGAAATGAATTTATACTCCTTTCCAGAATAGTTTTCCTCAGAAAGACTTTTTAAAGTATTTTAATTTGATAAGAACTATAGTTAAATGAAATCTAAATGAGTGAAATCCACCTGTGAATGTAGTTTACTAATACAGACATTATTAAAGAGCAAAACATCATCTAGAAAGCATGGTACTTAGGAAGAAGTACTAGTGCAGTATCTCTTACACTTCTTTCAGCTCTGCCCACAGCAGCTGTGCACAAACCCGGTGCCTTCATGAGCTCTCCCTGGTCCTGCCTACATGCCACGTCCCTGTGACCCGCTCCTCGCTGGCTGCCAGCCAGGGGCTGCTCTCAGTCCACAGGAGGCCCCTCTTCTGCCGCGTGACGGTGGCTCTCTTGGGCTTCCAGAGAGCACCTCTGATGCAACTGATTCAGTCAGGTTCCTTCAGAACAGTCTCCCTTTGATTATCTCACAGTCACTGGATTAGTGACCTAATCAAGGGAATGCTATCTATTTATTCATGGACCCTGCACCCTCTCAGAGAAGATCCCACAGGTGTATGCACCAGAGTGGGCACCTTGGGCCACTTTCAGTTCTGCCCATCACAGATGGGGACCAGTGTGGCTCAGCATTGTCTGTGAGTCTGGGGATTGGAGTTTGTTACCAGAACAAAAAGGAGCCCTTGTGCGTAACTGGGCAAACAGAAAACAAGAGGTACCATAGGTAGCAAAGCATAAGAAGATTTTTCACTCTCCGATTATTTGTGGATGTAATATGCTAAATTGATTTGTAAGTTTTACTTGGCCCACTTAATTATGCAAGTCACCAATTAGACCTTTGAAACAAAACATTCTTAATTGGAAAAGAATGCCATTAGGTTCTAAATTCAGTGACTTATTGACTCAGTAAGACAAAATATTATATGATCACTGGGCTAGGTACTCTCAAAGAGCTTATAATTTTCTGACTTAGATAGATAAATATTGTCTGCAATACAGGGTTGAATGAAGTCAGTGCTGAAGAAAAGTGATCTTGTGAATACCAGATGAGGAAGTGGTTAATGGGAGTGATTCACTCTCCCAGGTATGGGGCATTTGTGCTGAAGGCTGGGAGCAGAGCAGAGTAACAGATTTAATACTCACTACAACTGCAATGTGCAGAGAAGGTGTAATTTCTTTAACTCATCTATAGTTAACATAGTCTTCTTCCTAAATCCTTTACCCACCCATCAGTGAAGTAAAAAAAATAACTCTAGTGGAATGTCCACTCAGGTCTAAGGCCTGTCTGATCTGTTAGTTGAAACAGTGTTTCCAGGGAGAGTTCCCTGGCTGACTCTGCCTCCCCGTTCTCCCAACTGGCTGTGACCTTCATGGGGACGGATTTCAATGGTTTGTTTTAGAGCCCAGCCACAGAGCTTCCTTCCTCCTGCTACAGCGCCCTTGTCAGAAAGCTTCCCCTCACCCTCTTAGCAGCTTCTAATCCGGCTTCTCCCACACGAAGGTCAAGTGTGGCTCAGGAATTCTAAGCCCCAGGACTTCCCTCCACCTGCCCTCTTGCTACTCGATGTCCTCACACTGATGTGGGAAATGGTCCAGGTGACCATCTTGTTCCAGTGCCCGATGCCCTTTCTCATTTGCTTCCCAGGTCACTGGCTTTGGCCATGAGTGAAGATCACTGGCACCAATTTGGTCTCCTCTGGTCTATTCTCCTTCCCAGTGCTTCCTGAGGCCTATTCCTTTCCTTGTCTGGATCTGTCTTAGATAAAAACCTAACTCAGAGAGACTAGCTTGCCTTTGGATATGTTAAAGGAGGAATAAAATCATTTTCAGTTCTATATTTTCTCAAGAACATCGCCTGGCTTGTAAGACAATTGTTTTGTAACAACATCAATTTTTTCTTTCACATTAGAAGCAAAGCATTACCTTTCTCCCTATCTTGCTTCTGTGTCTACACACCTACTACCCTCCTCCTCTACCTCCAGACAGAGAGATTCCCTGGAGCAACGGGTGGGGGCGGGGGGTAGTAAAAACAGTCTAGCCCTAACCGGTTTGGCTCAGTGGATAGAGTGTTGGCCTGCGGACTGAAAGGTCCCAGGTTCAATTCCGGTCAAGGGCATGTACCTTGGTTGTGGGCACATCCCCAGTAGGAGGTGAGCAGGAGGCAGTTGATCGATATTTCTCTTTCATCAATGTTTCTAACTCTCCCTCTCGCTTCCTCTCTGTAAAAAATCAATAAAAATATATTTTTAAAAAAAGTCTAAGTAAAAGAGGAAAAGCATATTCATGTTTTTGAAAATCATTTCAAAGAATGTTAAGTAGTATTTCCAGTAGCCAGGTATCTAGGTAGAAAAAATAGAATGAACAAACATACAGTGAGCAGATTCAATGAATCCGACACACAAATATAATGTGATTGTGCTGTTTTGTTTTAATTCCTTAAGATGTACCAATAAAAATCATAATATTTCCCATATAATTTGAACACAGACATTGTTACTTATGCCTTAGCCGGTGTGGCTAAGTTGGTTGGAGCATCGTCCCATACACTGAGGGGTCGAGGGTTCCATTACCAGTCAGGGCACATACCTAGGGTGTGGGCTCAGTCTCTGGGCGGGTGTGAATGGGAGACAGCAGATCCATGTGTCTCTCTCATATCAATGTTTCTCTCTCTCTCTCCGTCTCTCTTTCTCTCTCTCTCTCAAAAAAAAAAAAAGTTACTTGAGAATGAGATTTCATGGTGTGTTTTTTGAACACTGAAATATAACAGGGAATGACACCTGGAAGTGCTTTGGGAGCCACTGTGGAGAGCTTATTCTCTCAAGATGAATAACTGTTGGTCCTGAGTAAGCCAAAAATCCTCTAACTCTTTCATTTTACTTTCATGATTTTATTGAGACTGAAAGGAAGGCAAGAGAAAACCTGACTTATTTAAGTGTGTAGTTCTGTTTTACAAGTGAAAAGTTAACGCATGCAGTGCTGTGTGTTTTTAGAGGAACTAAAACATGCTTAAGAAATACAGGCTGCCCTGACTGGTTTTGTTCAGTGGATAGAGAGTTGGCCTGTGGACTCAAGGGCCCTGGGTTCAATTCTGGTGAAGGGCATGTACCCTGGTTATGGGCACATACCCAGTAGGGAGTGTGCAGGAGGCAGCTGATCGATGTTTCTCTCTCATCAATGTTTCTAACTCTCTATTCCTCTCCCTTTCTCTCTGTAAAAAATTAATAAAATATATTTTAAAAAAAAGAAATACAGGCTGACATAGTTTATCTTGTCCTTTAAAGAACCTTTATCTGATGTCACTGAGAAAAAAGTGTGCCTTTAAATAATTGTTCTTTTCACAAGATAAATTCCAGGCCAGGTAGAAAAGCACTAGAATGTCCTTCCTATCTCCTCTCCCACTGTCTCTTTACTTGCAGAGTTTAAAGTGAGGCCATGAGAGTTGGTCTCTTACTTGATTGTCTCCCTCTCCGGCCACTGCTGAGTTGTCTGAAAGGTCCAGCTGCTTTGCTCTGTATTTCCATGCTCTCTCACCCCCGCTCCCCCACCAACCTGGAGGGTATTCAGTACCTATTTGTTGCATTAACTTTCCAGAGTTTACCTGTGCAGGATCTTTGTTTCTTCACAACGGAGTGAAGTAAACCCTCATTGTGATGAAGGGATCATTGCTCTAAGTCACATTTTAGGAATTTTCTTTCTAAGAAGTGGGGAGTATCAGTTTTTAAAATATGACTCACATGCTATGGAGTATCCTTCATTTTGGCATTTTTTATTCTTTGAGGCTTGATATCCCTTTGGAAGACCGGAGGTGAGAGCTAACATAGGTGATCAGGGTGGGTGGAACTCTTCCCATGGGAAATAGTCAGTCTGATTTCCTCGGGGCCTGTGGAATAATTTGTAGGCACCTACAGAGTACTTCCGGGTGAGATAGCTTACCAAACCTCTCAACATTCCATGTACACTTCACAGGAAAGCTCTGCCAATAAGCAAGCTGGACTTCCACTCACAGTGTTCTTCCAATAAATGGCTGTTATATCCCAAACGCCGCGCTAAGTGTTGTCTACCCACGGTGCTATTCAATAGTGCTAGGCAATCTTTACAATCAGGATAGCTGGGCCATAGAAATATAGCAAATTTAAAGCCATTTCTGATTTTTTTTTTTTGTTATTGTTTTTAATCCTCACCCAAGGAGATATTTTCCATTGATTTTTTTTTTTTTTTTTTTTTTTTTTTTTTTGTAGAGAAAGTAGAAGAAAGGGGAGAAAGAGAGAGAGAGAGAAACATTGATGTGAGAGAGACACATGGATTGGTTGCCTCCCGCACATGTCCTGACTAGGGCCAGAGATTGAGCCTGCAACTGAGGTACATGCCCTTGACCAGAATTGAGCCGCCGCCCTTCAATCTGTGGGCCAATTCTCTAACCACTGAGCAACTGGCTAGGCACCATTCCTAATTTTCTTCAAGGGATGTGTATGTGTAGATATATGCACATAGACGCATGCACATTTCCTATCATCACCATGCCCTCATCATAAAAACCTAGCTCTTTCAGATTTTACCTACAAAGAGGTAGATGACTTGCATTTTTTGAGAGCTCTCCAGGCTTTCTAAGTGATGTCTTAAACATGTACTCATCTAAGGGTTTCCCTGAGGCCTACTGACAGGATAGGGGAATTAGACAAATGGCAGGGTCTCATAAATACTGCTTATTTAGCCCGGACCATGACGCTGCCGGTCAGAAAGAATATAATTCACGGTGTTGTGGAGCGAACGCAAGTGAACGACCACTGGAGTCCAGACCAAATTAAAATTTAGGGAGCCTTTGTTAGCCGGCCGGCGACTGCTCTGCCATTCTCCACGCAGGGAGTCCACAGAGCAGCCCCAACCCTTTGTGCAGGACCACTTTTAAGCACATTAACCACATCCTGTTTTTGCAGAACAAGTAACCCAAGACAAAACAGTTTTTCCCAAGCAACGTCAGAGTCATGTTATTTACAGGGTCATCCTGTTCTTCAGAAAGCTGACAGTGTTCTATGAAAGAAGGCCTACGTGCTGGGAAGGGACCATGAGACCGTATCTCAAGGCCTGGCCTGGTGTCAGCACTGACAACTCTATCTGGGGCATAGTCCACGGCCTCTCTGGAATGGGAGTAGTAAGCATGCTCAAAAATTCCCACTCTCTAACAACAGCACACCTGAAATTATTAGTGATCTTGGCCTGAAACCTGAGATTGATAAAAGTTTTGTGGGTTTCATCTGCTTTATTTTAACTTCTGTATTTAAAACTGAATACATGCTCATAGCGCCATGTGGATGAGAATGCCTCAGCATCCAATATATTAATTTGACTAAATCTAATCCATTGTTTTCTTTGTCCAGAATGAGTTAATAAGAATAAAATTCACTAAGCACTAATTGCATAGTCATCCACCATGTGAGCCTTGGCAAGCAGCCAGTAGTTTAGGGTGCTCTGTGTCTACCACAGAACAATGCTTTCTGGTTTGCTGCTCACATTCCACATACAATCTGAAACCTCTGAGGAAGGTTTTAATGCATATCTGAATCCCCTTTAGTGAACAAAGGTAGATGTAGGCAAAGCGAAGACAGTACAAAGAACTCGACTAAGACCAGCACTGCCGCTCGCTCCTCTCACGGGTTCCTTCCTTCCCGGCTCTGACCCCGCTCGCTCAGCCAGCATCAGATCTTAGGGAGAGCGCTCCGGTCCATCCAGGCTCGGACAGAGGAAATCACAGTAATTCACACTTTAATCCTCTTTAAAAAAATTGTAATCTAAGTTGAGGAGGATGCTGATTTATATTGAGTTTCTGTGGCAAACCCTGTGGCATTTTCAGAATCTGGAATCAGAGTGGTAGTGAGACATGTGTTGCTGTCTTGAAAATGCTGTGGCCTGCGGCTGTCATTACCAGCGACAGTACACAGTGTGGGGAAGGCGGGCCACCAGTCACCTCCAGGCCATGGTTTACAGGCTGTCATTTTTGGAAATTCCCTTCATTGTTCTGGGCCTCAATTTCCCCACCTCTGGAATGAGACATTTAGCCCAAGCGATTTCAGAAAGACAGTAGCTCATGTTAATAGTCAACAATAGACATAGGGGATCTTGGGCTTGCAGTGGGGGAGGTGGTAGAAGACAGGAGCGAGTGGGCCTGTGATTTGCTCCTTGGTGTTCGCATTTTGGAAACCTTGAGGTGTGGTGCTACATCAAGTTTGTCCTTTCAAGAACCTTGGGTGGCAGTTTATGTCACTGGGTTAAACCCATTGTAGTCTCATGTGCAAGAGGAGGTATGAGGAGGAAGTTTCAGCAACCTCTAACACATTCGCACAGGTAGATCCTATGCCCATATCTTCATAACAAATAATAGGAGCTCATCTGTTTAAAACAAACTTCTGCACACTAGAGGAGTCCATTGAAAGCCACAGTCAAAATAGATGGCCTTATGGTTCCTCCCTGTGGTGGCAATATGGTGCCAGAGAAGCAGGGCCAGCTGGCGACCTTGACGGGGTCACACCTCTAAGCATGTCTGCTCTCTCTGCTTTAGGACATGGATACCTATAGTGATAGGAAATTCATGTTTCCTGAGCACCTACTGTGTGACAGGCATGTACCAGGTATCCACCCTACAGGGTAAGAGAGGGTGCAGAACCAGTGTCCTAGGTTCCAGTCTTGTGTCTGACTATGAGACCTAGGCAGTCTGTTTCACTTCTCTAAGCCTGACATTCCACATCCTAAATTCTTCTTTGACTGCGTTCTTACTTTGCAACTATGGATCTTGAGCAAGTTTCCTAACATGTCTGAGCCTCAGGTAACCCCTCTGTGAAAGGAAAGCAACAATGAGACCTATATTTCTCAGGGTTGCTGTAGCATCAAACAAACATAATCCACATGGAAATATTTTGCAAACCATCTAGCAATATGAAGAGAAAATATATTATTATGTATAAATTTGTAGCATAGAATAGAGAGCTGACTAAAAAAGTCATTTCACAAAAAGGCATGTTTATATCAAAACGCTCACTTGGCATGCAGTCACTAGGAGAATTGAAATTGAGTCCGGTTTTCTGAGTTCAACTTTATGTTCAAAGGTGGGAAAAATGTGGTGATTTTCTTGGTCTCAAGTGGTCTGTCTGCCTTTCCCAATGTCCCTTAGTGCTTCTCGACCACACAACTGAACACAAGGGTTGGGCTGTGGCTCAAAATGAAATAATTACGTGGCATGTGCAGTGCTTTTGCTCACAGCAGCTGATGTGCTCAGAGGAGCTCAGCGGGTTTTCATGCCCATCGACAGAGAGGGACAACCATGTTATCACAGCCTTGGTTTCCCCGTCCCTCTGGTTCATGTTCAAATGAATGACTCTCGTGCTTCTTAGGGACATGATTTTATATGGGCATATGCATATAATTTCAAATGTTTGCTTGCCCTCCCACACTGCACCCCTGCCATTTAATCCAGTCGCTATCTGCCTTTCTGTGAGGTCCCAATATAAGAGACACAAGGTCAAACAACAATCAAACTTGAGATGTATCTTCCTTGACCTTAAGGACCTTTTGATCTACTAGTAAGTGGGAGAGGAGGCCGATTCATTTCTTCCCTCTGCCTTGCCCTCCTCTTCTTCATATTAACTTCCATTGTACAGTACACTTTACAAGACACCTTCATGTATATACAAATGTATATTATATTATGTAAAACTTTCAACTGAGATGTAGGCAGAGTATGAATTATTATATTTCTTTTAAAGTCTGAAAAAACAAAGCTCAAAAGTGATTTGGCCCATTTGGTCCAAGTCACAGACCCATACTGGTCCCTCCCAGCTCAGCTCCCTCCTGGTGCCAGTATTTTTCATTCTATCGCACCCCTTGCACACACTTGAAAAAACTATTCTTGGAAAAAGCAGCAACCACCAGTGACTGACACCAGACAGTGACTAGAAGTTCCAAGGAGCAAATGATATCCAGCCCTATCCTAGGTAGTACAGAGCAGATAAGAAAAGCTGGCCTGGCCTCTGTCATTTGGAGGATGATTATTACCATGGGGGCATCAAGATGCATACACATGGCCCGGCCAGTGTGGCTCAGTGGTTGAGCGCAGACCCATGAACCAGAGGTCACGGTTTGATTCCTGGTCAGGCCGCATGACTAGATTGAGGGCTCATTCCCATGTGAGGGGGCATGTAGGAGGCAGCTGATTGATTGATGATTCTCATTATTGATGTTTCTATCTCTCCCTCTCCCTTCATCTCTCTGAAATTAATAAAATAAAATTTTAAAAATGCATACATATGGGACAATGAGCTGCTGCCAGTTGGAGTCAGGTCATGCACTGCTGAGGCTCAGTATTTAAATATGTCAATATTTTTTAAACAGAGCCAAACATTTCTAGTAGGTGAAACTTATATGCAAATATTGAATATAATGTATAATATTTAACTTACATGTAATTTTTCTATATTTCATATAAAAATATTTTAATGTGGATTAGCTTGTATCCTACAAATCTTTGTTTAGGTTTCATCAAACAGGAGTAGAACTAAAAATAAATCACATGTTATCAGACAATTTCACAGTACCTCCATTAATTTCCCTTCCTGCTAAAAAGCAATGAATTTGTGGTTTACACTGTGTTAAGAATAGTACACAAGAAACGAGGAGAGGGAATAAAGGCAGATTAGAAGATAATTATGGGGGCTGGAATTTGGCCAGGTCCTTGTAAGCCTTGCCAAGGAGGAGACAGCCCTTCCAGGTGAACCCAGAGGAGAAATGCTTCAAACTCAGAATGCCACCTCCCACACAGCAAGGCCCTGTGTGGCAATTTGGCAAAAATATTGAATAATAAAGGGCCACCAAATGCAATGGGAGAAATTAAGTGAAAGATTGAATGAAAAAAATAATAATGCTGGTCACTTCTGTGTTATACAAGAAAGTGTTGTGTTTTTCCCCCCCAACTTTGGTCAGAAATATCAACTTTCTCTCTCTAGATCTGGCTCAAATCTTTGGTGCATTTCCAAATAGGGTGTAAATTTATCACTCAATATTGGAACATCTGGGATTTTTCACTTTATTAAAATGATCACTTTTCCCCTCCACATAGGCTCCGTGGGGCAAGGTCTGTACATCATAAGTGAAAAGTGATTCCCCAGAAGGAAATGCTTGTCCCTGGCTATAACTTAGAGTTGAGCACATCTTTAGTTTAGAGGCTGCCTTTGAGGAAACAGCATAGAATCCACTTCGCAGCTGGGCCTCCCTTGGGGATGGAAGGTAGAACAGAACCCAATTTAGCAGGTGTAGCTGAGGTCTGCTGGTCTGTAGAAATGGAGACCATAGAAGGAGAGACCTGCCTGAGTAACTGTGAAAGTGAATTGAGATCATGCACTTAAAGCATCACATCAGCTGATGGGTGGCAAACCCTCAAAAAATATTAACTAGTAGTGTATCAAGCTTACCTAATAACCAGACTCAAGAATCTTCCTATAGGAAATAAATACATTCCTACTGTATCTTTTTTGTCCTATGCAGCAGTAACATGTGGCTCTGTACTTTTACTTCTTTCATTTGCTCTGACTGGACTGGTTGGTAAGTAACTTGTTTACCTGCCCCTCTCTCCTATTATTCTATTAATGTATCAAGAGCAAAGGTCATTCCCATGGTCTCTCCTAGTCTCTCCAGTCCTACTGCCTAGAGACAACATTTACTGGTTCTCAGGATACACAAAAGTCATTGATGAAAGCAGCATTTCTTTGCTTCTTAGTAACACCTGCTTTGGGAAATACACCTAGACTAGAATAAAACCATCTGATCTGATGTCAAACTTGCAAGGGAAACAGACGTGGTGGCACCCTTCCTCCGCCTATATGGAATCTTATTCAGATCTAAGGTTAAGTGAAGGTCAAAGAAGGAGCAGGATTGGGAGAAAGAATAAAGAAGAAGAGTCAGTGAGGGGGTAAAAGTAAAGAATTGCCCCAGAAGAGCACATTTTACCCCAGACAGTTCCCCACTCATTTCTCCTGTTCTAAACCCATGACCCCTATACTTCCTGCCCCCTCCAAATATGGCAACCCACTCAACTTTTGATAAACCAGTAGATTAATATTCATTAAATTCAAGAAATATTGGCTACCTTTTTGATAATCCTCACCTGGGGATATTTTTTCCATTTACTTATTTATTTATTTATTTATTTTAAAGAGAGTAGAAAGGAAGAAGGGGGAGAGAGAGACATCAATTGGTTGCTAACTACTGAGCCACACCAGCCAGGGCTTGACTATTAACTTTAGATTTCTGAACCAAATAGTCTTAGCAACATTTTATGTTAGAGTAGATTTGGAAGTTATACTAAATGTTTTCTCACTTGCTTTCTTCATGGCAACTAAACAGGTGAATAAGATTTTCAATTGCTCTTTCTTATCTTTTCATGGTTCAAAAACAACAGTTTTACTTTATAAAATAAACATGTAAAATAAATTCTTATATGCTAACTTAAAAAAATGTAAATTCTTGCTCAAATATCTTGTTCGAAAACATACCTGCTGCTCTACAATCTACCCTTCTCCTTGATTTGTGACTGAGGTAGAGGGAGATACCCCACAGTACCTAAGCAGAGGCACAAAACACCATATTGTGTGTGTGTTTCTTTCAAATGATGCAAAAATACTTCTCTAATATAGAAAATGTAGAATCTTAGACTGGAACTACAATATGGCCAAAGTAATCGTATCACAGATAGTTGAGTTTTGGTTTTTTACATTGTTAATTATACTTCTTGGTCAGGGGTGTGGGGGGGGGGGAGTACTCATAAAATGTGATCAGTGTCCTGTGGGCAGTTTGCAATGTGTATTCTTTCAAGTCAGATGTTTCAGTTTCTAACTCCTCCACTTACACTGTACTTTAATCCCCTTGAACCTCAGCGTCCTCCTCTATGTAATGAAGATATTTATAGTGCCTGCCTCGACCACTGAACATGATGACTGTACAGTCCTTAGAACAGCACGGGAGTTGTGGTCCTGGCTTAGCAGTAATTGTTTAAGTATCATTCATTCGCTACATTCTGAGTGCATGCCATTTCTAATCACAAGTATCTTACCACATTGTATATTTTTTCTCCAAGACAGTAAGGGTTTGTTCACATCCTTATTTATTTAAATATATGTGTTTGTATATTTACTCAGAAATGTAGAAAGTGGAGGGCTCAATTCTTTCCAACAAGCCCACAGATACCAATTTTATTTTTAATCTTCACTGGAGGGTATGTATTTTTTATTGATCTTTATTTACAGAAAGGAAGGGAGTGGGGAGAGAGAAAAAGAGAGAGAAATGTGGATGTGAGAGAGATACATTGATTGGTTGCCTTCAGAACTCTCCCCAACTGGGGATTGAACCCACAGCCCAGATTTGTGCCCTGACTGGAAATCGAACCATACAACCTTTTTGTGTATGGGATGATGCTCCAAACGAGCCACCTGGCCAGGGCTCAGATACCAATTTTTTGCACACATATTTTATCTGGCATTTTATAAATATTTTAAATGTCCATAAAACTATAAAATTCTAGAATGAACATTCATGACTAATACCTAGCTTGCACAATTAATATTTTATTACACAATCCATCCATCCATCCCTTAATCCATTTTATTTTTGCTAACAGCTTTATTGAGATATAATGTACACACCATAAAATCCACTTGTTTTAAGTGTACAATTTAGTGGTTGTTAGTCAATTCTCAGAGTGTGCCACCATCACTCCTCTCCAACTTTAGAACATTACCATCATGATCACCAAAAGATTCCTGTGACTCTCTGAAGTCCTCTATCTTCTCACGCTCAGCCCAGGCAACAATACTCTATGCTCTGCTACTATAGGTTTGAAAGGCTGTACGTCTTAACCAATATAACAAGGGTTCATGGGGTGCTCTATGCTTCGACTCCCAGGATGACAAAACAGAGGTTACATGGCACAGAAAAATCTCCCTGTGATTTTTTATCATTTTACTCACTCTAACTCCTTATGCCTAGAGCTCTAAGTCATTCCCATTTTTCTGATGAGGAAAACACGAGGCAGGAAAGAGGCAGAGGAAAAGCTGAGAGGGGCTGGAAAGCCCAGGGAGTGGTGAAATCAAGCAGCAGGCCCTGGCTGCTTGCCGCTTGGCTCGCTGCTCCAAGCCAGGCTGGCCTCGCTGAAGAGCCCCATCGCTCTGCACTCCAGCACCGGGCGGGGGAATATACACAGATCATCCCGCAGCTGAGCTTTCTGCGGGTTATTGCCGGTGGTGATTGCTTGAACAGATTCCCCACTACGGCATCAGCATCGGAGAGTGAAATCAAAGAACAGCAGTGGCAAGTGTTTGGAAACTGCATTTGGAATTGGCCTTGGACAGAAGGGAGCTAGATGCAGACTCCCCAGCGATGAGGGAAGTTGAAAGACGTCTCCAAGGGAAGCTCCTTCTACGGCAGGTTTCCAAACAGACAGGTTTAGGTTTCTTTCCCATTAAAATTCCCTGAAGATGCATGGGAGGGAGGAATGGAAAAGCTCACATGCTGTGTACCTTCTCTTTTGGAGATAAAGCTGTGAGTGCTAACTCAAAGGACAGCATGTAGGGTCCATCAGCTCTGGTGTGATTAAAGTACAAAAAAGCACCAGTCCTTCCAACAAGCTGTGAAGCCATAGTTACCGTTTTTTTTTACTTCCAAAATGATTGGCTTCTGACTCATTCACAAGTGACACTGTTCTGGATTCTCTCTTTATGACTTCACTTGGCCCACCAAAGCTCTGCTCGGCTTTCCCAGACGGAATCATCCTTGACTACATTTTTCACGAACAGTTAGCTTCTCCCACATTTTACTTTCAGCCTTGGAATCCCCCCTCCCCCCCACACACACCAACCTCCCTTCCCCCCTAAAACCCAGCATAACTGGTATTACCAATAAATGTACTTGGATTTCCTCTGACTATTCAGTCCCTGAAAATCACATGGTTAAAGGCAAAGCAGCAGAGCAGGTCATGTTTATTGCAAGTGATGTAGATTTTGTGTCTATTTGGTGCAACTTGCTTCGAATTCCTGGTATAGTGTCCATGCCCAGTAAACACACTGAAATTAATGGATGAGGAGCACAGATGAAGACTCAGTTGTCTTGGATAAACATTTGAATAATTCCTGACTCTCTAACCCACCTTGTGTGTGCACATATGTACATGCTTGTGTGCATGCGCGCGCGAGCGCACACACACATATGCGCACGCACTCACACACATACACACACACTCTGCAGTTTTGAAGGTCTCGCTCTTACAGCCAATATGCATTTTCATCATATTAGTTCAAGGTGAAGAGTATTTACTCCTTCTGTAAGAGTCTTTAGTATTTTACTGCCTCAAATAAGGCAACTTCGTTGAGAGACTTTGAGTTCAGCTAGTGAGGTAGAAATCTTATTTTATTCAAATCAAGCTAAGTGAAGCATTTTGAGTCAATCACCTTTCCCTCCTATTCCCAGCACATTAGTCATGAAAAGCATTTGGGAGATCATATCTCAATGGACCGGGGTCTGCAGGAGTAATTGCTTTGTCTCTATTATATTGACAGCAGCTAAGGGTATGTTGATAGCAGCTCGGACACCTGACAGCTATAAAATCTGAGGCATGTTACTTAATTTTTTTGAGCCCCAACTGTCTCGTCTGTAAATCACATACAATGGCTCTAAGAAAAATGTGGTACTGTGTGGATGAAATATTACTTATAGGTTAGTTCTTAGCTGAAATAAATAGCAACTTCTACAAATGGAGAACTTTTATATCTGTCCAACACCTATTTCCATTTTCCCCAGAGATTTTGGGGGTCTTTATGATCTGGTTGTTGCTGCCCATACCCTATGCTTTGGCATGACTAGCCAATCAAGCGTCTTGTGACCCATAGTAGCCCAGTGAGAACTGGGAACTGTCTCTTAGCTGCACTGAACTCTGGGAGAGTATAAATGTGGAGATTTCAAGAACGACCACACACATTGAAACTTCTTGAGAGTCAAGATAAAGCTGAGCAAAGTAGAACCCATATCACATGGGTTGGGTATCTTACAGCCATTTCTTTCTTCTTCTTTTTTTTTTATTTCAGAGAGGAAGGGAGTGGGAGAGAGAGAGATAGAAACATCAATGATGAGAGAGATTCATTGACTGGCTGCCTCCTGCATGCCCCCTACTGGGGATTGAATCTGCAACTGGGCATGTGCCCTTGACTGGAATTGAACCCAGGACCCTTCAGTCCACAGGCCAACACTCTATTCACTGATTGGGCTCTTACAGCCATTTCTAAAACTAGAACCACCCCAGGACTTTTCCAATAAGACAACTATGAATTTCTCTTATTTTTTAAAGTTGGTTTGAATTGGGTTTTTGGCATCTGCAACTGGGAGGCTTGATTAATAGTATTAATATTACATTAATAACTACGGCTCTAGTTATTAATAGTAAAACCAGCATAATTGCCTTTACCAATCTATCCTTTTGTATGAGGTTGGTGCTCCCTAAAGCCTGAATACCTGAAAACTCAGAGTGAAGCAGAACCAAGGGGGAGATTATTTTATAAGAAGGTGGGAGTTCTGGAGCTGCTTGATTAGACACACCTCTAATTCCTCAGGGCATACAGGATAAAATTCTAGGTTTCTTGTTAAAAAATATGGTAAGGTTGTTTTGGTTATAGGTTAATTTCAATAATTTATAGTTTTAAAAACATATTTTCACAAATTAGTTCATGCAGAATGAAATTATAAATTACTATCATTACTAGAATTAGAAAATAGCTTTCTTACTGAAATCAAAGTACTGGGTTAAGACCAATTAAACTCACTCCCTTTCATTATTGATTGAAGTGCTCTGTGACAGGGTCATAGCAACAACAAGATAGGCCAAAAAGAGATGGTAATGGACTCAACCTACTCAGGAGACTAATATTAGCTCACCAAGTGCATGATGGGAAGAATGACGGAGTGCAGTTGCCGATGCATCTCTATTGCACCAAGTATTCCAACTGCAGTCTGTCATATGCAGAATGAGTTAGAATTATTCACAAGAAAATGAACATCTTAGAGTGGATTTTAATTATTTCTGAAACTAGGTGTAAATTAGACTCTCCCTGTCTGGTCACATAATATGGTTTCATGGAGGGAGGCCATCATGTCATCACTTAACCTGCTTCCTTGGGCCTCCTAGAGGAGTTATGTTGAGAATGTAGCATCTTCTCATGAGGTCATGATCATGAAACCCTTTGTGGAGGATAGTTAACAGCACCTCAATAGGAGCTCATAAAACATGTGCTGAATTTAATGTGGCCTCAACAGAAGTCTCAGAGATGAATTAGCTGCTCTAATCAAAGTTAGAGTGTGTTCACTAGACAGTAAATCACTGAATAATATCACAGGGGATATGTTAGCATTGTAAGACAGGATACAAAACATAGACTATTGATCCTCGGGTACCTAGTAGACCCCCAGTTGGTTTGTTTGAAATGTTACCCACACATCAGATGCGCACATGGATAACTAGGCATGTATATATGAATTCATGTGGTCTTGAATAAGACCCATGACATTCTGAGGAATGACATTTTAGAGGCAAACTATCTCATAAAAGTAAAAAATAATTGGCATGTGTTTATCCTACCTACACATATTTTTGGCTTTAAAATTTTGCTTTGCTGGTTTTTGTTCAATCATAAATATATTTCTTACTCATTGTAAGAATAAAAGTATAGTCAAAGATATTGTATTAATCAGGATCCAGTTAGAAAAGAGAAATTACACAGTAAGTGGAACAGGTATGAAGTTCGTAATATAAAGACTTATGAACTTCAATAGGAGATTAGGGTGTCAAGGTGTTAATGGCAAACAGCACCGGATGTAACTGGCGAAGTTAGACCTCAGTCCTTGAATTTTCCAGTAGGTTATTGGAACATGAAACAATTCCTAAGAGAGATATTTTATAACTAAGGTGCTTACGTTTCTACTTCTCAGTTAGTTGTGCTGAATTTCCAATTTATAGTAAAACAAATAATATTATGTCTTCCCTAATGTTTGGTAAGAAGATATTTTTTCCAATCTTCAACTCTTTCCCCAGGAGAGGTATCTAAATTCTGTGTGCATTGCACTCCTCCTCTCCCCAGCCCCACATAACAACAGTCACCGTGAAGACACATTACTTGTATTTGAAAATTGGCCCAGGCCTTAGTTCTCAAGTCGCACATAGAGGAGTTCAAGTAGTGTTTAGTGTAACTTCTAATCTCTCAGAGACCTAGTTAGCAGGTTTAGTCAGGGTGAAAGAACCAGTCCACCCCCTTCTTTTGTGCCACTGAGAGCAACTGGTCTAGGGATCAACTGAATCCCAAAGCCTCAGCCCCCATATCCCCACATTCATAGATAGAAGTAGATGGTTTCATTAGGAATGAACTTGTCTTTTAAATATATGATAACACCTTTCAAATAAATGGTGCTTTACCACTAAAAGGCTTCCTTATGCATTCTGAACTCTGGTGCTCACAGCAGCTCTTTTGTAAAATGGGTGATTTTACAAATGAGGCAACAAAGTGTTACAGAGATAAGTGGTTGCCCAGGTCTGCATCTGAGCTGGGATTAGAATGTCTCATCTTTTCACTACCAGCTCAGTGCTCTCTCCACTATGCTTTTAAAAATGATGAAGGCAATGGAGTGCTCATGTATATGTTATGCCAAAGGATCTTGAAATACTCATATCTTCTCTTTAATTATCCCACCCCACTTTATGGTGTCCCCTCATGAGACAGATGGACAGGCAAAGTTGCTTACGAACATGGTAGCATGTGCAAAACAGCAAGGCAGCACTCTTGTTAATTAGGGGCCCAGGGATTTTCCCTCTCTCTTAAATGCCAACACCAGTCTCAGGCTGTTGACATTGATGCACTTTGTGAGAGCAGAGAAACATAAGAGAAAGCCAGAGACATCCAATTCAGAACATCACAGGGCCCTTCGGTTTCACTCCAGCTGCACACACTGTGTCTCCGTACATGACCTCTGACTACAGAGCAGCTCTGCCCTCTGTCCAGCAAGGTCCACTCTGTGACCTAGACGTGGATGTCCTAGAATCTGAGCCTCCAGTGTTTAGCACTGTCCTGAGGAAAGTGGCAAGGAAGACCGAGGCCAGGGGAGGGCAAGTCTTGGTTGCATCCCTCCTTTAGCCTCAACGTGCTTTCTGAAGCTGCTGTGCATCTTTACAAAGAGCTTTTCCCAAAGGACCCATGGACAGTCTTGTATTAATTGTACTGCCAAGAGAAAAAGTGGACACGTCTCTGTTTCTTAGTCTAGGCTTTATTGCAGAGACAGAAAGCAACTGAGCCAGGAACACAGAACTATAGGAGGTATTAAATACCTGAGTTTTGGCCACACCTACCTCTGCCAAAGAAAGCTTCGAGAATCTGAACTCAGTTCTGGTGTGGACAGTCTCATGCCTTCCTCTGATTAACAGAGAGGAAAAGGTCTCCACAGCTATACACCATCACAGAATAGTTGTCACTTGTCTGAGTATGAAATTTTATGTCTTCACAATGGTTAGGTTGTCATAGAAGACCAAAGAAATACCAAGCATGCTTCCTAGAGAAAGAGAGGGACCCCATTTATTAACACTAGTGGACTCTGGTGAATAATTTCCAAATCAGAGTGAAGAAACATGCAGAGAGTCTGTCTATATATATCCTGTTGGGGTCTTTGTCTTGCAGATATGCCCCCTGCCCCCTTCATGGCCCTGCAGGAAGGCCCCCAGGTGTCAGGCCACATCCAATGGTCCTTCCTGGCACCAGCATAACAACCCTCCCCTGCCAGGGAAGTGCATTGTTCACAGTTTCATGGCCTCTGCATTTAGATAACAAGTTCTGTAAGACCAGTTTCCTCCTCAAGGTCAGTTATCAGCTGTAAAGAAAAAGTTGGGGTTGTGAAATAAGTGCTAGTATGTGTATTCTTCATAAAATTGCCAATTTCATATAAAGAGTTTTGATACTTAATCACTATTGGAAAGAGCACAAAATAATTTAAGTCTGTTTATTACAGACTTAACGGGAAGGAAAAAGAATAGAGCAGTTGCTTGGTGATCTTTGGTGTTATTTTTCTGCATACCCTGATATGGTACAATTATATTCTGGGGATGTTTTTGGACAAATAATATGATTTCCTTGTGATTTTGTTTTGAAGGCTCTCTGGACAATAACGCCTAGGGGAAGAAACTATGTTGCACAGTCCATCTCTTCATGACTTCTAAGTAAACTGTTTAAACCCTGGTGAGATTGCTTAGTTGGTGAGAGCGTTATCCCAGTGGGCCAAGGTTGTGGGTTCGATCCCCAGTCAGGATAAGAACCACGTACAAGAATCAACCCATGAATGCATAAATAGGTGGATCAATAAATTGATGTTTCTTTATCTCCCACACTCTCCCCCTCTCTCCAAAATCAATAAATTAAAATTTTTTTCAGCTTAAAAGTGAATTAGTGCAAAGAGATATAGTATTTTAGAGTGAAACAAAGAACACAACCCTAAACTCCAAATGAATGTGCTTTTCCATGGATGTGCTTTTCCCATAATTACTTTGGTATGATATTGTTGTATATTAATTTCCTGTGAACTGGTTGTTATACTTCTTTGAGACTCCTTTTAGAAGAGCAATGGCTAGGTGAATGGAGAGGAAAGAGTGTGGTAAGCACACAGGCATCAGACTCAAAGCAATGCTTGATTCGAAGGTTTTATTTTCTCCTCCCCACTAGAATGCCAAGCCCAAAAAGCCCAATTAATTTCGGAGCCAAAGTGAAAAGCAAGACTAACAGGAAGCACGGAGTGTGAAAAGACATTTAAAAATTGGTAATGGAAACTTCTGCAGCTTTGCAAATTTTCTGAGTAGTGCTCCATAAAATTTGGGTCCAGAAAGTTTGTTTTGTCATTTTGTCATGTCAATTTGTTTTAATCCTGTTAAGGCTTGGGTTTTGGCCTGACTACCCCTTGTTCTGTGTGAATGAATGTGCAGTAATACAGCTGAGGGTGAGGCTCATAGATTGGCCAGCTGGAGACACTTCCCAGGGTGCAGTGGGAGCTAGTAGGGGATTCCCTTGGCATAAATGGGCTGAGGGGAATCTCTTGTAAGGGTTTAGTTCCTGCTTCAGCACTACCCTAAGTCCCCCAGGACTCTATGGACAGGTAAGAAGGATTCCCAATAAACCCCTCCCTTCTTGCACACGCATGAGAGCTTGTAAAGTTTATTGAATGTATTTTTCTTAGACACTTCTTTCCACAATTTGTTTATATTGAAAACTCTTCTTTTCTTAAACATTAAAAGTAGTGATATGTAAAACAACCACCCTAAGTTGTTACATGTTCTAAATGACTGGAGCCTAAATTAATGAGGTTTTACTGTACATTAAATACAGTACTTCTCTAGTTCTTGATTGGTTTTCATTTCTAGTTATTTAATTATAGTTAGAATCTCTAATATTACCTAGTCTAATTGCCATGTTGAAAACTATTCTGAAAATTGAAGTGACTTGCCTAACATCACAAATGTAGTTATAGAACTGAAAATGTGGTTTCTTTTTCCTATTTTGATGTTATTGGTGAGAATTGAGTGCAGGCATATACTGTTATATAAACTGCAATTTTGATGTAGGCTACATAAAATATCTCTTGATGTATGTGTTGTGTGTAACACAGCATATGGTGACTCTTAAGTAACCATGTGTGTAATGGGAGAAATGTGATGAAACAACCCCATTTCTGTCTCCTATTTCCTGGGAAGCATTTTAAGTTGATATTTCTTCTCCAGAACAGCACAGGTTTTATGCTGGAATTTTACATGAAATGGAGGGCTTTAAAAGTACCTAAAATACTAAAGTCAGCATAGTTTTTAACTTTTCACTTTGAAATAATTAGAGATTCACAGGAAGTTGTAATAAAAATATACAGTGATGCCCCATGCTCCCTTCACCTAGCCTCCCCCTGTGTTAACCTTGTACATGTTTGTAGTACAGTATCAATACCAGGAAATCAACATAGTCCGATTCACAGAACTGTGTGTGAGTGTAGACCAATGCAACTTCATCATATATAACTTCATTCACTCCTGCTCCTATCCCCAGCCCTCACACTGCTAACTGTTCTCTATTCTATAATTATGGTATTCCACAAATATAAGTGAAATCATGCAGTATTTAACTTTTTGAGATTGACTTTTTCCACTCAGCATAATTTCCCCAAGGCTTGTCCAGGGTGCTGTATATATCAACAATTCACACCTTTATGTTGCTGAGTAAATATTTCATGGTATAGATATACCATAATTTGTTTAATCATTGACCTATTAAGAAACATCTTGGTAGTTTCCAGTTATTGGTTATTATGAATAAAGATGAGATGCACATTCTGAAGAAATAGCTTTTTATTTCTTTGGGAAAAATACCCAAGTGTGCAATTTCTAAGTTCATTTTTAGTTTTTAAAGGAACAGCCAAGCTATTTTCCAAGTGGCTGTACCATTTTACATTCCCAAAAGATGTATGAATGATCCAGTTTCTCTGACTCCTCACCAGCATTTTATCTGATCACTACTGTTTATTTTAGCCATTATGATGGGTGTCTAGTTATATCTTGTTATGTTTTAATTTGCATTTCCCTAATGGCTCATAATGTTGGACATCTTTTCAGTTGCTTATTTGCTGTCAATATATCTATTGTGGTTGCTGTTGTTCTGTTTGTGGTTGGGCTCAGCCCTCAGGCTTGTTAACTGTGATTCTTGACCCTGACCATGTCAAGCCAACTATTATATAGGTGCTGACAGAGCAAAACAAAGACAAAGCCATACCAAGCCAAAAAGAACAGGGAGAAAAACAAATAAAAAAAACAAACAAAAACAAAACACCAACAGTAATAAAACAACAGCCTCAATAAAAAGACTAAAAGCCAACCAAACAAACAAACAAAGAAAAACCAGACATAAAAAAAAGAATACTAGAAGACTTGAGACCAGAAGAATTAGGAGAGAAAAGAAAAGAAAAAGAAAACTAAAATAAATAAATAAAAGAGAAAATGAAAGCAAAGGAGAAAGAGACTGGAAATAGGGTAAGTATAAAAAAATATATAAGACAGAATATAACAAGTGAAACAATAATAATAACTTGAAAAAGTGAAAATTGTAAATAAAATAAAATCTAGAATAGGAAAAGAACAATAGGAAAAGAAAATAAGGAAAAATTGAATTAAAAATAAGAATTAACAAAAAGTAAAGAGAATGAGAAAGAAAAAAATTAGATAAAATAAACAATAGCATTTAGAGAATATGGAGGAAAAAGAGAGAAGAGAGAGACAGAATGTTCAAACCCAACCAAAGCAAAACAAACAAACAAACAAACAAAGACCTGGCCAGCTGGTGTGTTCAGGGTCACAGTTGGATTCCCAGTCAAGGCACATGGCTGGGTTTCAGGCTGGATCCCCAGTAGGGGGCTTGCAGGCGGCAGCTGATCAATGATTCTTTTTCATCATTGATGTTTCTAACTCTCTCTCCCTTCCCTTCCTCACTCTGAAATCAATAAAAACATTAAACAAATAAACAAAAATCCCCTTTGGGTGTGCTATTTTTGAAGCTTATTGGATTTTGCTTCTATGCTGTTGTATCTGGTCCCTTGGGTATGGGTCTCAGGTTTCCTGGGCTGTTCTTTGGTGCAGACCACCCGGAGCTGCTGTCTCTGCCTGGCCCTTGCTGAAGCCCTGCAGGATGGATCCCCAAGTAGTCTGGAGGGCATGGCCTCCCTAGCCCCGAGGCTGTGTCTGCTTCAGGGCTCACCCCTTGAATTTACTTGTTCTGGGCTGCTTTCCCTGGAACTGGGCTCTATAGGGTATCTAGTCCCAGTCAAGGTGGTTTCAACAGATTTGCCTTCGGGTGGTACCTGTAGCTTGTAGGAAGGGCGCACAGGCACTTCCTCTCCTTCCAGCGCCTCAGCTTGTCTGGGTCACTGGTGCCCCCTTGTCGCCACCTCTACTCCATGTCTTCTCCTATCTTCTTTCCATGACCCCCTCTTGCAGTATTTCCTATCAGTTTTTCTTTCAACTAGTTTTTCAGGTCGAATGTTCTGCAGAATGGCCACAGTCCAGTCCAGTGTTGGGAGCAAGCAGACGGAACTTCCTTAGAGTGTAGCCATCTCCCGCCACCCTCTAGCCCCCGCCAGAATCAGTTTTTTAACATTATTCTTTGTCTTGCAATAGTTACAAACAGAACATCTAATGTATTTTTGTTCTTTTTTATTCAGTTTTTATTTAACAGAACTTCTTCCGGAGCCTTGTTGATTTTTAACAAAGGTCATGTACGTAGCTAAGGATGCCTTTCCTTATCTAATTGCTTGTAAGAGTCTTGATAGGCTATTTTCTCGGACATTACCCTGCAGTAATGATTTCTTTGTGATTTACATGTCACACCCTCAATTTACATATATTTCTAATGTGCCACTTTCCATTTCATGGAGGATTGCTTAGATGTTGCATATTAAAGCAAAGTGAACCAAAGGGTCACCTAGTGCTATAAATTGCTTAGAAGGAAATTGGTAGGGGATTGCTTTTAACCATAGTTCTACTTTCTTTCATAAACATTTAATATCTGGTCACTGTTTGCAAATAGAAAATCTTGGGAATAGAGCAAAATCAGAAGATAAATGGTTTTGCTTCTGCATCTGATTACTTGCTGAATGACCCTGAGCAGCTTCCCAGTCCCACCCTGCCATCTTGTGAGTGCAGAACACAGAGAAAACAAATGCTTTGCTCTTGAGGATTAGGCTATATTGTTTTTTGTTTGTTTTTTGTGTGAATTGTATGGGATGGTCTTTTGGAAGCAAGGGTAAATACATGGGCGTTTTACAAAAACCCACAGAGGGCCCATTTAAGGCAGGTGGCAAGATAGAGGCATGGATGTAAACTAGCACAGAATTGTCTACATAGTGGAAGCTCTCTGAGAACAGGGAGTCTGTGTGTTTTATTGCTCTATCTCCAGAGACAACTGTGTCTGGTATTCTCCTCTGCTGTTTCGGTTTCTGTTTCCATACCTTGATGTGGAGTTTATAAGATAGTGAAATTAGCCAGGTGTGCCTTCCAACCTCACACTCCACCCTAAGGTGATGCTCCTGATCCCCAGGCATCTCTTGCCTCCAAAGTGGTCCCCACCTTCTTGAGGAAATGAAATTGAACCAAGAAAAAGAGTCTTGGATACTCTTGGCCAGTCTGTTTTCCCACCCTTGCTATCAGTGTTCTTTTTTGTAGAATAAGGTATAGCTCTAGACCTCAGTGATCTGTTGTCAATATGAAATGAGACTTGACAGTGAAAGACTTCCCAAATGACACAGCACTCTCCCTAATGTAAGGAGGATTGTTACTGCTGCATAACAATAAAGTGGTACCACAGCTTTGTTTCTGCTCAGATTGACTGGAATCTTAGCTATAATGCCAGAATTCAATACTTTGAAAATGAGCAAAACCTCGTTTTTCCCATCTGTAAACTGGGGTAAGTGTAGGTAACCGAGGATTCAGAAGGATGGTAAATGAAATTAAGCTGCTTGGGTTCAACTACTGGCACTGATATTACTGAGATTGCTGTTTTCTCAGTTTCTTTTCCAGTTATGTGCCATATAATGATGACTCTTACCTCAGGGTGTAAGAATGCAATGAAATTACATAAAATTATTATTAAAAATGCTTGCCATATAACAAATATAAGTTGTTATATTACCATTATTAAAACCTCCAATTACCCTATTTACCTCTTATCTCTCCTTCCTTTCTTACCCTTCCCTGGATCTTAAAAGATGGGAGTGATTCAAAACAAAGAAAATTTTGTTATGTTTCTTCCTGAAGAAAGTCCACTTGGAATACCCCCTCAGATACTAACTAAATCTCTTTCTTTCACGTGTATTCTGAGGAGGAGCTTCACTCTCTTTACTCTAGGAGTGCTCTAATTTCTTCATAGGTTTTAAGGACAAAAACAAAAACAAAAACAAAAGACATGTGCAAGAATGACTATTTTTTCTTGTCTCAGAATGTCACCAGAGCTACCACCTTTCCTAGATCCAGATTCCTGAAATCCAGCTGACCTCCTCAGATGGAAAACATTTAGAACCTTGTTGATTTCACGACAATCTTTGCCTGAAGCCACCTGAAGTTGCTCATGCTATAGATTCTGGTGGGCACCTTGGGCTCTGAGCTCTGCAGTGTTCTACACTAAGCCCTAATCATCTGGTCTGATCATTTTTTTTCTCTTCATTGGTGTGTGGGGGAAAAGAATATCTGTCTTTGTTAAGAAATGCAGTAACTTTGGGAAAATGACAAATTCTCAGGCTGTGGTTTGTATTCTGTATAAACTGAAGATAATTTGAATATCAAACCACTATTGGCTAAAGGGTAGAATTAAGGATGACCCTCATCAGGCGTACTTGGCTGCAAAACTATTGGGGGGAAAAATCTAAGTCTAATTTTAGGATACTTTTAGGACCTGCATATTGAAACTAGGGTGAATGTGAGCCTTTAGAACATAACTGATTTTCAATGCATGCTTGTTAAAGAGAAAAACTAAAATTATTGTAAAATATTAAAATATTTATTACAATAATTTCTAATAACTGTTATGCAATGGCAATCCTATATAATAAAAGCGTAATATGCAAATCGACCCAACAGTGGAACAACCAGTCGGCAGGGGTGGGGCCAGTGAGCAGGTGGTGCCAGGCCAGCCAAGGCATGTGCCAGCGAGAAGAGGGAGGGAATGGTGATGGGGGGGCGGGGAGTGGAGGGGGGCGGTGACCAGGGGCAGCAGAGGAGTGATGGGGAGGACTGGCACCATCCCCTGATCAGCCCATCTGGTCACCTCCCACAGAGGGAGGCCGGGTGGCAATGGCAGGGTGATGGGGGTGGTGCCTGAACTGTGAGAGGGCACAGGCCAGGCTGAGGGACCCCCCCCCCGCCCCCAGTGCACGAATTTTTGTGCACCTGTGCACTGGGCCTCTAGTATCATATAAAGATTTATTTGTAACATCTGAAGGTGGGCTGTTTTATAAATCTAAGAATTCCCTGTTTGGTTAATACAAAATCCTAAAAAGACCCAATCAGTGAAAACACTTGATAAAACGACATGATTGAGATAATTAGTGGGAGAAGATTTCAATTTGCCTTAGGCTTGATGTTTCTATAAATAAAATTAAATTATTGAGAAAAGATTAAGAATGAGATCAGTCTCTTGGAAATAAAAAGTTTATTGATAAAATCAATTGGGAGCCAAAAACCAGGATTACAAGCTTTATTAGGGGAAAGAGACCTGCCGGGCTGTCTCACAAGGAAAGAACAGCAACACGTGCAGAGGTGAACATGCCTTTTGAGGGGAGGAATGGGAAGGAATGGGGGCTTAGTGTACTCAGCAAGCACTGATTGGTGGCTTAATGTATGGTCCATATAAGGTACATAGTTAGTCACTCAGGTACTTTGGGACAAGGGCTTAGGGTATTTGGCTGGTGTTGATTGGTTTAATTGGTGGTTCAATGTATAGTCCATATAAGGTGCCTGGTTAGGTACTCAAGTATGTACAGGCCACAGGTGCAGGTTATGTCATACTCCGCCCACCAGTTGGGGGAAGAAAGGATCTATCATTTATCACATGACTGAATCCAGACATCAGAGTAAACATCTTACTGAAGTTGGCATGCCGTTGGAAGATACCCCCCACCCAACCACCTTCCTTAAAAAAGGTTTGGCTCAGTGGATAGAGTGTCGGCCTTCAGACTGAAAGGTCCCAGGTTTGATTCCGGTCAAGAGCATGTACCTTGGTTGTGGGCACATCCCCAGTAAGGAGGTGTGCAGGAGGCAGCTGATCAATGTTTCTCTCTCATCGATGCTTCTAACTCTCTCTCCCTCTCCCTTCCTCTCTGTAAAAAATCAATAAAATATATTAAAAAAAACACAACAACAACGCAAACTGGCTAAGCACCAAAAGAAATGTAGTAACTCACCTACTAAACTAATCCAGAAACAATGCAGATCCAGGAGCTCAATGACCTTGTCAGGACTTGATCTCTCCCAGGCCCTGATGAAACAGAATTTTTGGACTGGAACCCGGATTCTTTGTCCACCAAAGTCAAAGAATGAATCCAGGGATAGAGGGTAGTATAGCAAAGGTGGAGATTTATTGAAGAACAAGTACAGACTTCCACGTGGGGAGAGTGAAAGAGTCCCACAGAATGGACTCCCAGGTGGGGAGGGGAAAGGGTCCCACCGACTTCCTGTTTCCATGGTTTATAAAGACTGCAGTTCCTGTGTCCTGATATCCCCTGGGATTGGCCACTATCCCCCTTTTTGATTTGGTCACTATAGCAACTCCTGAACTCAAAGGTCAAACACCACATGGGACATGTGATGCCCTTGTCCCTCATTTTTCTTTTCTTTCTGGGCTTTCTTCCTTCTTTTTTATTTTGTAAATATAGATCTTTTTGGCTACTTCCAGCTCCTTTGTCTTATGCAAATGCAACTGTTGCTGCTCCCTGTACCTGGCTTCCTTGTGTTATGGAGATATACCTTCCCCCAATCTGTAGCCCTGTGTTTTTTTCCATGGACCCCAATTCTAAAAATTCCCTAAACCTGCCTATATCCCCCTAAAATTCCTATTTCACTGTCTGTGGGTTTCACTTTTGGGCAGAACCTTCCCACCAAGTCAGCAATTCTACTTGGGAGAATGAGACTGAGGCTCAGTTACCTGGTTTGGGGGAATTACAGTTGCCAGGGCTTGGTTTCCATGCCGTTTGTTCCCTGTGTGAACACTGGAGTGTTTCCTCTGAGGACATTGTGGTTCTGTCCATGGAAAAGGGGAAATGACTGCTCAGCAGACAAATCTACATGCTATTCTCCACCACCCACCCTCCAAGGCTGGAGTTGAGAGGCACAGGGTCGGAGGAAGTAGGACTATGAGCATGAAGGAACCAGAAAGAAAAAGAAAGTTGAAAAGGAAAAGCCCTCATGAGGTCCATGCACCCACTGAGACATAAAGAAGCAGAAAGCACAGCACTCCCCACGTGGAGCCCTGCCGAGGAGATTTGTTGGGTATTTTGTGAGTATCTTCCAGGATGGACTTTGGTATGATGCATGTATGTGTGTCAGTCACCGACCCTCCAAAGACCACCTACCTGAATAACATTAAACAATGAAAAATGGCTCTCTAAGCATTTATTGTTCTTTCAGCTTTCTGTCTCCCAAATGCACACCAAAGCTATTTTATTAATGTTAAAGCATAAATTCATTTGTGGAAAAAGTATTTCAGTAAATAACTACACACTTTCTTCACCTGTAGTCACATTCTGGCCTCATTGTCTAGTGCAGCCGTGGGCAAACTACGGCCCGCGGGCCAGATCCAGCCCGTTCGGCTGTTCTATCCGGCCCGCGGAGCCGAAAGAGCTGAGGGTTCTCTTGCTCTCCCCTCCGCTCCTTCACCAGCAGCAGTGTTAACATGGCAATGTCGGGAAACAGGGCCGCAGCTCCTTCTTCTGAGTGGGCGGATATAAATCAGTAGAAGGAACAACCTCTCAATCTTCCAGAGGCTCCTTGTAATGCCCGCGGACGCGTCTCCCGACATCACCCTGGGAATGCGTAGACACGTTATCGTGGTGATGTAGGGAGACACGCTATCGTGGTGATGTAGGGAGACATGCCCCTGGAGAGCACAGTATCAGAGCACAGTTTGAAATGAATAAAACTATTGCAATATAAAAAAAAAAAAGACCGTACCCTTTTATGTAATGATGTTTACTTTGAATTTATATTAGTTCACACAAACACTCCATCCATGCTTTTGTTCCGGCCCCCCGGTCCAGTTTAAGAACCCATTGTGGCCCTCGAGTCAAAAAGTTTGCCCACCCCTGGTCTAGTGTAATGATTCTAATCTAAACTTCTCCACCTGCTAACTGTGTAACCCTGGGCAAAACTGGCTCTCAGTTCGCTTATCTGTCCAATGTGGAGAACAATGATATACCTGCAGAGGCTTGCTACCACAGGACCTGGCAGAGGGTAAGCACATGTTGTCAGTAATTATTGTTGGGGCATTTTGGCTTCATTTGAAAATGATCTCAGAACTAATCAGTCATACTTGCTTATAGTATTCCAAAAGGTACAATTCGCCAGTGCTCAGTATTAGGGGTCTGGGAACTACACCAGGAGTTCTATTTCTAGTCAACCTGGGCCCTGGTGCCTATTTTATCCCAAGGGCAGCCCCACCATATCTGTCCAGGCTTCCTAGGAATAACCCATAGCACTGCCTTTTCTCTAAAGACTAATTCTGTTCCCAAAACATCCACAGACTCAGCTACAAGATACCTTGCATACTTTAAAATTCCCATCTACTGTTTCTTTTTCAGGCAAGCAGCCCCTAAGGCAAAATGAAAATTGCTTGAGTGGGGATTCAGATAGAAATTCTGAGAAGAAAAGCTAAATTGGGCAAACCTAAATGATCCTTTTGTCATTTTTTTCTAGCAATTTCCTTCTTCCCTGGAGCCTGACCCTGTAGGACACGGATCTATTTTCAAGTCAATTACTATTCATAAAGGGTGTAATTACATAAAAATCAGAAAAGTAACCCTATTTATCTTATTATGGTAATGCAATGGCAATTTCTGGAAGAATCACAGTACATATGATAGAATGCCATTTGCTTTCTTTAGATTTCCCATTGCTTTTAGTTTAATGCCATACCATTCTCAAATCTCTGATTTATCAGCAAAGCAGCAACAAGTGGCGGTTTGTAGATTATCTTTAAGAAAGAAAACAAAACAGATTATTTGTTTATGACACACTGTCATGACCAATCAACTTCTCATTGGATAACATTTAAAAGTCTCCCCAAGTCAGATGATAGACCAGTGAGAGTCTATGTGGTGACAGGGTGCAGTGGGCACAGGTTTAGCTGCTCAGAAGCCTGTTCACAATCTCAGACTACAAACTCCAAGGCTCATCTCCAGTTCCCTGCCCCCATCTTAATATTTCCTATCATTTTCAGCTACTTTTTAAGATTCTTGCTATGGCGTTGTGCTAAGTGCTTTACATGTATTATATGTGTCATTTAACCTACATACCACTTCTCTAGTAGAAGTTGTATTGTTCCCTTCTTTTGGCATTTTTTTTTTTTGCGCATTCATTCATACCCTTCAGTGAATATTCATTGAATGCCCACTCAAGGCCAGGCAGTATTCTAGGTGCTATGGATATAGCAATGCAGAAAATAAAGGCTTGCTTCTGGTGGGGGAGAAAGACAGGAAGTGAAAGGAGAAGCAGTTGGTGATGGAGAAGGCACCAGGGAGATGATATCTGAGCAGAGACCTAAATGAAGCCATGGTGTGAGCACAGGGGAAAGTGTTCTAGGCGTAGAAACCATCATGTGCAAAGGTCCTGAGGAGGAAACTGTGTTTGTGAAGAACAGAGCCTGGCCTCTGTGAAAGGCCTGTGCTGAGAGGGTAGGAGGACATGAGCTAGGATCGGTGGCCAGGGACTTGTAGGCCAAGTAAAGACTCTGGATTTCTTTATGAGGAAAATAGGAAGCCATGCATGAGTGACAGCAGGGAAGTGACATGACTCACCTGCTAGGAAAATGAAACTAAAGAGATGTTAAATAGCTCATTGATATAACACATTTGGAAGCCTTAATTATTTTTAACCACAGCACAGCTTTTCAGTTACTCAGTAGATAATTTCATGTAGTATATATGCTCTGTTATTGCTTTTATTAGTAAGCTTAGCCCTTGAAACTAATTTCATCTATTGAGATCCCCACACTCAAAATCTCAGCTGGATTTATTTCTCCTCTTATTCCTTGATCCAACTTTCCCTAAATCTCCCCCTTCTGTCATAGATCCACTTAATTAATCTTATAAAATCCATGGACCGTATTCCTTCTTTTCCACTGGTCCTATTTGAGCTTCGAGCTGTGCACACTCCATCTTCTTCAGATTTCAGAACCCTTAGCAATTGGGTACCAGCCTACCTTTTCAATCTCATCCCTCCTGTTCCTCCACATCTCTAGCTGGTCACCTGCATGCTACATTTTGACCATATGTTCCTTAAAAGAAAAAAAAAAAAACATGAATTAGATGACTGGACTCTCTTTTTAAAAAATCAGATCTGAGAATACTGGCCCCATGTTCCCACAAGGCTGAAGCGGAGCAGCATCTGCCCTTTCTCCACCCGGAATGAGCTCCAGTACAGTCTTCACCAATCTCTACGGTCAGACGTCCGCAGGTGTCATGGTTACCTGTCTGGTCCTTGCACGCTGTGACACATATTTTGGCAATAGTTAAGAATAGTGGGGATTGAGGAATTGAAACTACTGGGATTGAAAATCCTGCTCTACCACTTACTAACCTTATAATGCTGACTGCTTACTTAATATCTCTATGGCTGCCTGTAAAGTATAGGGAATGATGATCATCTCAGACCCCTGGGGTGATGACTAAGTGAATTAATATAAGTAAAAACATTTAGAGCAGTGTCTGGACAGAGAAAGCACTTAACAAAAGTTAACTTTTGAGGTTGCCATTTGTAAGTTGTGCCCCGTATCAGTTAAATTGCTATACTTGTCAGATCAATATATCTTTTATAATCCTGTCTCCCTGCTCTTGTGTGCCTGAATCCTCCTTCCAAAATGTCCTTTCAGTCTTCTGTGATCACCAAATCCTTGAGATCTACCTCCAACCTCACCCTTTTAGGAAGCCTTTACTGACTATTCTGGCTCATCATCATTTCTTACTGCTCTCCATTCCTCTAGCTATGATTTTATGATATGCTTACCTATTCTTTTGCATTGCCATTGAACTTGCTTGGGCTGATGTTTTCTCTCTCACTGGATTGGAGAAGCATGGCAGGTGATGATTAGGTGTGCCTTGACTTCCTGGCAGAGTTGGCACAAATGCTATACAGTACAAAATGCAGTTTCTGAAACCCCAGGAGAAAAGTTTTATCATGATTCTTTTCGTGGCCAATGATACCAAGTTAGAAGGTCAGGTTTCTGTCTAATCAGTTATAAATAACAGAGTTATGAGGCTGAAACTCTTTTCTCACTCCTTCTAATATCGGTTGATGTGGATTGAAGGTCATTACTGTGTGACGCTAGTTCCAAAATGAAGTTCATTATCCTGTGGCAACTGTGATATGATTTAGTTCTTCCTACCTTATAGAAGCTATACACCTGTTAGGCACATTTTTAAAATTGCCAGGGAGCTCTGAAAGTTATATAAGGTACTGTATATCTATATCATCTATATCTATATCTGTATTCTATATATAAATGAGTGTGATTCATATCAGGCCTTGGTCATCAAAATGGATAAAAGACAAAATATGAAATTCAACATACATTGGGTTATGCGATGGAGATAATGAAAATAGTTACAGGAAAGTATGAAAATCAATTACATCAACATTGATGTAATTGTTAGTGGATATGAAAGATTCAAAGTGTACTTTTTCATTAATGTAAGTTAGTGCTTATCTAAATTTCAGTCAAATCTCTAAAGACTTTTTTAAAGCCATCATTTGCATAAATTCCTTAAGTAAAACCCTTTTCTATATGCTATCATGATGAGGAGAGGGGCTACAATTACTGAGGCCACTTTCTGAATATACTCCTGCTAAAATCCAACCATATGGGAACCAAAGCGACCCTATGATGGCTAGCTATTACCTTTGTGGATGAAAGCTAAAGATATGTAGGGACAAATAACTCTAGAGTTTATCAGTGGGTCTACCACAACTAGTCCCAGTTTTCTGAAAGTGACCTTCTGCAATGTTAGGTCTGACTCAACTCTACCAAGGATCATGGTTTCATGGAGCCAGAAGGAAGTAATGAGATATTTTGATGGGTCAGAGATGCCAAATTAATCTTGCTTGCAGCAAGCCAAATCCACAATGCTAGTCTACATAGTGCATTAAATAGGAATATTGCACTAGCTGGTTTGGCTCAGTGGATAGAGCGTCGGCCTGTAGACTGAAGGGTCTCGGGTTCGATTCTGACCAAGGGCATATGCCTGGGTTGTGGGCTCAATTCCCAGTAGGGGACATGCAGGAGACAGCCAATCAATGATTCTCTCTTGTCATTGATGTTTCTATCTCTCTCTTTCCCTCTCCCTTCTTCTCTGAAATTATATATATATATATATATATATATATATACATACACACACACACACACACACACACACACACACACACACACACTGAGTGGCCAGATTATTATGACCACCCCATCAGTACTTCATTTGGCCCCCTTTTGCCTTCAATACTGCAGCGATTCTTCTTGGCATTGACTCCACGAGATGTTGAAAGGTGATGCAAGGAATCTGACACCATGCCTGATGAATAGCACTGTCCAGTTCTGTGAGATTTGATGGTTGTGGAACCAGCTGCCTGATGGCACTTTTAACTTCATTCCACAAATGCTCAATTGGATTGAGATATGGTGATTGTGGGGGCCACCCAAGCAAGGTAAAGTCTCCCTCATGTTCTTGAAACCACTCCTGCACAATACGAGCACCATGGCATGGCGCAATGTCTTGTTGGAAGAAGCCATCTCCATTGGGATACGCCATCAACATGTTAGGATGAACTTGATCAGCAACGATACTTAGGTATGTTGTGCTATTCAGACGTTGTCCCACATGAATTAAAGGGCCCAAATCATGCCAGGAAAACATGCCCCAAATCATAACACTGCCCCCACCAGCTTGAAGGGTCATACTCATGCATGTGGGGTGCATGCTTTCATGCTGTTTCCGTGAAATTCTCTGCCATCTGCATGATGCAACTGGAAACCTGATTCATCGGACCGCATGACTTTTTTCCAATGCTCAACTGTCCAATCCTTGTGTTCCTGTGAGAATTGGAGAAATTTTATCTTGGTAACTGCAGACAGCAAAGGTGTTCGAACAGGCCTTCGGCTTCCATATCCCATATGATGCAGTGTATGGCTAATTTGCCTACAAATGTCAGGTGGTCATAATAATCTGGCCACTCAGTGTGTGTGTGTGTGTGTGTGTGTGTGTGTGTGTGTGTGTGTGTGTATTTAAAAATAAATAAATAAATAAATAAAATTAATTTGATCCTCTCACTAAAAGTAACCCTGGAACTGGCAATCACTTGGCCTTATTGAAAAAGTGGGAAGAAAATAAATAAATTTTGTAATGAATTACTTGTCAGTAAAAAGATATTTGGTTTTACAATCGGAAACTATTAAAGTAGAGTGATCTGATCTGAGAAAATGTGACTGGGTAAAGAAGGAACAAAGAGAATCCATTAGTTCTCAAGTGACCTTCTATTAAATATTATTATCTTTCTTTTACTAGCTCTGATTTATGAACCTACATTTTGTAAATTTGATCTATGTCTAATAGAGAAAAACATAATCTATTTAGATTTATTGGCTTGGTTCTGATTGCAAGTAATCATTAAATTTGGATAGTGAAAAACACTTGCCAACTCTTCAGTGTATCAAAGAAGTATTGCGAATTGAATGCCTTATTTAAGGTCTCAGTGTAAGATCAGCAATCACCAGTATTTTTCCTTAATTGTGACATTTCTTGGGAAGGGGCCTATATACCCCTCTTTATTTCTGGTATTGTGAGCTAACTATTGTCTATTTGTCCATTCAGCACAGGGGATCACTAAAGTAAAACTAAAGCCATGCTATATATCTCTGTAGTTTGTTGTTGTTGTTTTATGTCTGTTTTGTGAGAGATAATAACATACCTGTTAAAGGGACCTGGAGATGCTTAGAATTTTCTTTTTCTCACGTGACTGCAAAGGGGATAGTTGGAGGCAGGCTGATAGGAAGTGAAAGACTAGTCCACTTTCTGTGGCTGATAGGCAGTTAATCTGCAAAAACCTGAAATTTCAGTTTTAACAAACATGCTTTTAGTTAACAGAAGAGGAATAATAAATCCATTTACTAGTGATTCAATTTGTTGATTAATCCACTTACTAGCATTGTTTTCTTTCAGAATAGTAGTCTATCTGCCACAATACACACTACTTACCAAAGCCAGAAAATCACATGGAAACATTTTCCAAATATTAGATTCTACTATCAAGCCAGATGGCTACTCTGGCTACATTTAAATTGGGGCATTATAACAATCCTTTTAATGTGGAGTAAAATACAGGACTTTTTATTCTCATTTGGTCTTGGATGACCTCTGGCAGGAGTTCCTAATGCCCAGTTGCTAAAGAGTTTCCACATTTTCTAAATATTCTTCAACCTCAACTATCTTCCTTTAGCCACAGGAAAAATGCCAGGGGTTCTCTCAAACCAAAACTCCCTGAGCACTGAAATATGTCATACTGGTTCAGAGCATGACTGACTGTGCATTGCCTAACATGTTTGCACCTCAGTTACCACACTGGCAGCGGGGGTGATGTGATAACTATACCTATGTCCTATGTAAAGTCACATTCTACATCGTGCTGACCAGTGGTATCATTTATGTGCTGCTACTGTCTTTTTGAGAGAATAATTTCTCTATCAGATAATTAATAGCCCTCTCTGTTAAAAGACTTGGGTGTCTACTCTAAAACATAAATACATAACTGAAAGCATTGTATTTATAATTTTAAAAAATTTAATGTGCATAGTATTGTTTGTAGTTTAATGCACATGCCCTTATGATTGTGAAGAATGTTATTTGGAGACTGTGGAAGAGGAGGATGGCAAATTCAACTGTAGGTTGTAAGCTTGGAAAGTTAATTAGAATATAAATCAAACTAGGTAATGTGGGGAAAGAAGATAGAAGATTGGATGTGAATTATGTTTATCAGTGGGTATATCCCCTCCTCCCTCTCCCCAATAGACAGTTAACTCCATAAGTATAGGGACTGTGCCTGGTTTTTTTTGTTTTGTTTTGTTTTGTTTTGTTTTTTAATCCAGATTCCCAGGATAATGCCTCAGACATGGTTATATGGTTGGTGCTTGATAAATAGCCGTGGAATCAATGAATGGGTGAACAAATGAACCTTACTGTGTGCCATGCACTGAGCTAAGCGCACAATACTCATGAATCTATTTCATCCTCACAATAACCGTTTGAGTTAATTACAATTAGAATCACCATTTTACAAATGTGGAAATGATCTATCATCACACAGTGGACATAAAAAGGGACTGTTTGATCTCTCTAAAAAGTGGCTACCCTCCCCCTGGAGTATGGACTGAAGGTAGTGACTTGCTTCCAAAAAATAGAGTTTGAAAATGGAAAAATGGTGGAAAGTACTTTACAGTGGATGAAACTAGAAGACCCTGCCTGACACAGGTAATCAAGGTTAAATAACGAATGATAAGAGGTTGATGACATAATGTGGTAAGAAAGACAACTCACTTGGAGGATATTCTTCCCCATATTCACAACCACATCCTCCTCGTGAGGAAACATCAGACAAACCCCATTTTAAGGTCGTTGTACAAAATGCCTCTTCTAACTCTCCAGATCATGAAAAACAAGGAATGACAAACACACTGCAAATCCCTATATACCTGAAAATCACTGAACCATATTCCAATCTAGTGAGCAAGGCACTTTGGGATCACATGCCCAATTCTGAGGTGAATAAGCTATTTTATACACTTGAGGAGTGTACTAGTATATGCATATGTGAGTATGTATGCACACACACGTGTGGAGTAAAATCTAATATGGAAAGTGATGAAATACAGGCAGGTGTTATCTGAACATTTCCCCTCCCCATCTTCTGAAATACTTGCTCTTTGGAAGCTATAAAGCATTTGCCCAAAACACCTTGTTTCTGACAGACATTCGGGAGTGCTGCTGCTCTTCTTTGTTGCAAAGCCTTGGACACTCCATCTTTAAAGAAATATACCACCTGTAGTTCCTTTTGGATCTTAAACATCAATTGTTCTCCCTACCCACAATTCATTCTTCTTCTTGGAACAGCACCCGGTTCTGCTAGGAAGTCACCTCTGTTGCTTTCCCAGTCGTGGGGCTCCCATGGCCCCGGGCCTGGCCAAGGAGAGGGTGTCAGTGCCATTCTTGGACCACATACTTGGCCCAGGGCTGAGCGGTGGCCATGCTGGGCCTGAGGAACTGGATCCCAGGACTTCTGTGGATCCACCTGGGAAGCAGGATGCTGCCTTTCATTGGAACTTTATGACATGGTGGGAAATACACCTGGAGCGGTTAGTGGCCATTGTCACTACCTCGCAGAGAGATCTTTTCTGAAATTAAACGCAATTCAGAAAAAAGCAACACTAAGTGATGGAGAGGGAGAGAAAGAGAAAAAGAGGGGAGTGGGTGGGGTAGTATGACATTGACCCCTTCAGCCTGCCATGCCCCAATCCAGCCACATCCTTGCAAACTTCAGTTCTTTAACCCAACAATTTCTACCTCCTCCTCCTTTTCTTTTGATCCTGAAAAGGATAAAAGTGAAAAAACTGATGAAATCTAAATAAAGTGTGTAGTTTAGTTAATAGTATTGTACCAATGTTAATTTCTTAGTTCTGCCAAATGTGCTGTGGTTATATAGGATGCTAATATTATGGCAAGCTGAGTAAAGAGCTCTCTTATGTTGGCACCTTTCCATAAATCCAAAAGTATTCTGAACTAAAACAATGTTGAAAGTGGCTCAGTTGGTTCAGAAAGCAGGGCTGGCCTTGGTTAGTGCACCGGGATCACTTGGGCAGCAGGGATTCCGTGCCGCCCCGCTCCGCCCTGCGTTGGTTCCCATGGCCAGGCTCAGGCACGCATGCTGTTGACTGTTCTGAATATTCTGAGCGTGTTGGCCTGTCTCTTTCTATTCACTCTAGAGGATTTCAATACTCTTAAATAATTTAAAACTACCTTTTAAATATTTTTTCAGAAGTATAAGGAACTGTTATGTTACTGTAGTCATTCTGTTTAACTGGTTGTCATGGTGAATCTAAGTGTTCAGGGAATATTTTCCCATCACAACTGCAGATAATGCTAAGGCCACAGCACAGGAAAGTCAGTGTTCATAGTGTGGCCCCAGCGTCACACAACAACTATGGAGATTGGTTTCTTAATTGGAAGCCTAGTCCATTTGGTTTCCCTGGAATAACCTCAAAGGTATCCTAGCATCTTCCCATTCAAAGTGCTGTCCAGAGACCACCAGCAGCGCCTGGGACCTCCTTAGAAATTAAGACTCTCGGCCCCACCCCACTCCCTGCAGCAGAGTTTCCAACTCCTCAGCAGTAGAGGATGGAATGTTCACCATGGTGACTGGAGTTGATAACAGTGTATGTGTAATTGTCAGTGTGGGAGGTGATGGATGTGTGCATTAACTCCATAGGCCCTTCTTTCACAATGCATATATATTTATCAAATCATCATATTGAATAGTTCAAGTATCTTACAATTTGCTAGTTATACCACAAAAACACTGAAAAAAGATGTTAAGATTTTATTGATAATTATTAAGATCTGCTATAATAACATCTCTCCATATAAAATTAGCATATTTGTATGAAAATGTAATACAAAATTGGAGCATTTTGATGTAATATTGAAGTTAGAAAATCATACATGGCTTAGCTAGCAATGCAAGAAACGTTCAATTTCGTATGATTCCCATAATCCCAATTTTCATTTTCACCTCATCATGGATGTGTTGTGGAGCGAGGGCGAGTGAATGACCACTGGAGTCCAGACCAAATTAAAATTTAGGGAGCCTTTATTAACCAGCTTGGTGGCCGGCCGGCTGGCCGGCGACTGCTCTGCATTTCTCCACGCAGGGAGTCCAGAGAGCAGCCCCGACCCTTTGTGCGGGACCACTTTTAAACACATTAACCACATCTTGTTTTTGCAGAACAAGTAACCCAAGACAAAACAGTTTTTCCTAAGCAACGTCAGGATCATGCCATTGACGACCATGTTATTCACAGGGTCATCCTGTTCTTCAGAAAGCTGCCAGTGATCCATGAAAGAAGGCCTACATGCTGGGTAGAGGCCGTGAGACCGTATGTCAAGGCCTGCCTGGTGTCAGCACTGACAACTCTATCTGGGGCATAGTCCACGGCCTCAGTAGTGCTCAAAAATTCCCACTCTCCAACAGGATCTATTTAACTCGGAAGGTCTTTTTAAAAGAGTATCATCAAAAACCCTTCCTGAGGCTCTGATCATGTAGATTTAACTTTCCTCAGCCCTATTAACACTGCCGAGTTCATGTTCTTTGTCTTACTAATTTCTTGCTAGGAATCTAACCGGCTTTGCACTATTCTCGCTGTGTACTCCCAAGGGCCCTGGCCCTGCTGCTTCCACCTTCCAGCTGATTTGGGAGGTCCTGTCATGTGAAAGTGACTCCCCATCACCAGGGCGCTCCCTGGTTAATTAAAGATGGTTTAGCACACTGGCCAGCTTCCCACCAGAGCCATTCTACTTGCCCCTGGCAAGGTTTGGCCCCAGCACACACTATGTGCCAGTGGGAATTTCTGTGTATCCCGAAGCCTCAGAAAGATGTTCTGATCTGCCTGGCCAGGGAGAGGAACTTTCCTGGGCCACAGATGCAGGTGAAGCCTGGACTGACTGGGTTCACCTCCGGGCCTGAGAAAAGTCACGGAAACAGAAGAGCGGTCTCTGCAGCCAGTTCGCAGTAGCTGTCTGGGTGGCTGGTTCCTGAACTGGCCCAGGAGCCCCGAGTCCCTCAGCCAGAGCTCTGCGCACTGCTCCCACTTCCGGGCTGCTTCTCGGGCCTGGCACAGCTGCACGTGTCCCTTAAAGGGGTGCACCTAGAAGTAAAAGTTCTGCATATTAAGGGGAAAATGTACATGGTCAGTGGCACGCTAGCGTCTTGAGCTCCTGCACTGAAGGGTGCTGTTAGATTAGGCTTATTCCCTTTGCATGGCCCAGGCTGCTGTGCTTCAGGACAGAAGACATCTCCTTTGCAGGGAGAAGCAAGCATCCGAGATACAGAAGGCCTGAAAGGGAAGCGGCCCCGTCGGGGCTGAGCTGAGACAGAGTGGGCTGTCACCTTTCTTATGCAGTGCAATCTGATAGCCTGGCGGCCCTAAGCCTTTACACCCTATGATAAAGGTGTCCCGCTACACCCTATGATAAAGGTGTCCCTCAGCCAGTGGAGAGTGAAGTTTGATCTCTGGCTTAGAAGAATGAGACTGGGATATAAAAAAGTCTCTAATGGAAAAGGCCTTGTCTCCTGTGCTTGGACGTGAAGGTTTGGTACTGTTTTACCAGAAGGCTGCCTGAGTTAACCTCGGCCCCTCAGTTTCATCATCAGTGATGCTGACATTTGGCTTGTGTCTCACAGACAGAAACTCATTTAACCTTTTCATCTCTGTGTGCACATTAATGCTGTTCTCCCTTCACTAAGACCTGTTTCGAGTTTGAAAATCTGCATTTCTAGCACATAGGGCTGCTAACTATTGCATGTGGACTGGGAGCGGGCCCAGCCCAAGAGACGCAGAGCGGGGTCCACACTGGAGCCTGGAAGGCTCTGATCCCAGGTGCAGAGGACGGGACCCGCAGAGGGTGGGGAAAGGGATGCCACAGAATCGCTGCCCTGGCCAGCAGGTGTCTGTCTTCTGCAGCCCCCTCTCTAGGCATGCTGCCCGGTCCCAGGGGGGAAGTGTGTGGCTGTCATTAGCTTGTTCCATAGTCTGAAGCTTTGACTGGCCCTGCCTGGCTGGCCTTTAATGAGGCACGTCTATTCTTGGGCTCAGTCAAGCAAAAGAGGCTTCTGTGGATGAATATACTCACGTTGTCCGTGAATACTGCCAGAAGTGCGGAGGCTTTGGGTGCCAGCCAATAAGGACCAAGTTCTCGGGGATGGACTCCAGCATGCAAATCACCCTCCTTCCCTGGGAGTCTTAAGGAGAGAAAACTGAGTTCCCCTCGCAATGAATGGCACAGGTTTATTCCCACCCATTATGCAAACTGGACCGTCAGAACACAGCAATTCGAACTGACTCAACTCTTGCGCATATATATACTGAACATATAACGCTTGTGATTTTATTCAAATAATGTGGTCTTGGGCGATGGTGGGCATCTTTCATACGAGGAAACCAATCTCCCAAAGCTCACGTGACTCTTGCAAGTGACACAGGAAATCAGGTGTGAAGCCAGGGTGTGAAGTGCAGCCGTGGGATCTGAAGCCAGGGTACCCAATGCCCCCAGAACTGCCCCACTCCAGAGACAGGCTTCCCACCACCCCTGGCTCAGTGATTTGGTAGCATGCTTGTGGGCATTGTCCCTCATGGAGGGACCACTGGTTCTGGTAAGACTTTTGTATTGACGCCTGGAAATTGTGTTCCACCTGCACTGGTTGTGGAAGGAATTTCTTTTTTCATATTTAAGGGATTAGGTGGGGAGGTCCAAGCTTCATATTCCTCTCTGTGTATGAGCTTTTCAATTCTACCTTTTCTTTCCCTCTGAGTGCTTTTTCTGTGACTCCTCTTATGTCTGCGATGGAAAAACCGCTAGCAGGAGATAAATGTCTGCTAGACAATTGTCACATATGATTAAGGTTGCCTGAACAGGAGCCAGTGAAGGTAACTTCCTTCCGGAGCCTGCCGAGCTCCTGAGCTCATTAGGAGAGCGGGTGTGTTGGCCTGGGTCCGGCAGACAATGCCCTGCGCTGTCCTCTGTGCTGAAGCTTCCCCCCAGCAGGGGTGCTGGGAGGGAGGCCTGCTGGCAGACTCCATCAGGTGTTCTCTTTTGTAGCGCCAGCTCCCAAAATAAAGTGCTAAGGTATCCAACTGCCACTATGGGCCCTTCTTATTCTGAGAAGATGCCCGAAGTTTTGGCTCCAAAAGATAACATTATAAAAATGGACAGCCAGGTCAGGATAGAAGAAAATAAAGGCGAGACCACAGCATTTCGGTTTCCACAAGGAAATATATTTTAAGGTGTTGCCTAAACTTTGACATTTTGAGGTTTAGCAGATCCAAACCAGAGATCAAAACTGCTTGGCCCCCACGACTCAGTGCACTGTGGGTACTGAGAAGCAGGGGGAGGGCAGTTAAATTGTCAGCTAAATATTAGAGTCCTGGAGATATTTTCTCCCTGTGCTACTTGACCTCTGTTTGATGGGCATTGTCACCTCCCACCCCCACCCTGCCCCCCACATACACTAGGAGAAAATCTGGCGAAGGAAATGAAAGGCAAAATGAATAGGAGAAGAAGAATGGATGAACATAGGAGAGGCCAGACACCCTGACCCTGGGAGAAGAGGGTCAAATGAAGCCCTTTGGTTTTCTTTCAGAAACCTAAAAATATCCCCTTGCCTCATGGGCATTTCCACCCTGCTCTCCTATGCAAGTGCTGTAGGGCTGCGAACGCTGCTTACCCAGGCTGTTGGGAAGAAACCAGTCAGCTGGCTAATCATGATAATTAAAAAAGATGTAAGCTTTCAGAGCTGCTGTCACGAACTCATTACACTAAGCTGTCTTGCCTGACTGAACTAACATTAATTCCAATACCCATTGCATCAGGCCTGTAAGAGTTTCCACCTAATGCAGATATTTCTTCTTCTCCTCCCTTCCTTGCACTCTTCCTTCCCTTCCTCCCTCCCTCTCTCCATCTCTCCCTACCTGACTCCTACCCTTCTCCCTCCCTCCATCTCTCTCTACCTGACTCCTACTCTTCTCCCTCCCTTCATCTCTCCCTCCCTCTCCTACCCTTTTTCCACGTCTAGAATGAGTTCCCATTGGTATAAATGCTGCTGTCCAAGGACCAGGCTTTGAGAGCCAGTTCCAGACCAGTCCCTCCCAAAATTGAATGTCCATCTGCATCAGTTAGGGGTCTTCCTGAAATGCAGATTCTGATTTAGCAAATCCAGGACGAGGCTTGGGAATCTGCCTTTCTATCAGTGTTCCAGGAGATGATAATGATGGTGGCCATGCTTTGAGAAGTCTCAAGACAATGATCCACTCATTCCTGGTGCTTTTAGACATAACCAATTTTAACAAAGCCAAAGGCCCTGCTGGAAATGGTGCTCAGATCCTCATTAAGAAATAATCCTGTGCCAACCCTGGGCAGGCTGTGGCCTCTCCCCACTGCTGGAACCACATCCAATCCCAGCTGCTGTGACACAGAATGGAGGGCTAAGACCTCTGAATGTGGGCAGATGTGGGTCAATCTCTGCTCCATAACTTCCTTACTTAACCTCACTAAACCTGTTTGTAATGGGGATAAAGTTAGTAATTACCTAATGGGATTGTAAAAGGGCCTCAGTGAAGGGTTAGCAAGCATCAGAATATAGTTAGGAGTTTCAAACATGAGCTGTTAATATTTTGAGGTGATTTTTGTCACATGTGGCATGGTTGTATCCAGCAAGAAAATAAGCAAATATTCCAAAATCTCTTGCATTGCCTACACTTGGAATTAGAAATATGATTGTTATCTTATGTGAACCAAAGTTCGTTTTTAATATATTCAGAAGTCCCTCCATGTTTCTAGGTGGCATTGATTCCCCTGTCAGTACAATCCTTTGGATTTTGCTTCCTGTAGATATCAAGGATATTTCAAGAGATCCAGGTGTCTGTGCGCCAGCTACAAAAGTATCACCTGGACTTCTAAAGGCTCTCTCCACCCAAACTGTCCTTCCTCTTGGCCTGGAGCTTCTCTCAGATAAAGGCACCAGAGGGAAGGTCAAAAGTACCTTTATTTCTGGGAGGTGTGGTCGTCTAGCCCACCAAGAGTTATGGGACAGGTTATGGACTTAACAACAGAGGAAAATTAACCCTCACCTTACAATTGATTAGGGAAGCACATGGGAACCATTTCGTATATATGTGTTTTAAAAAGTGAGTTCACAGAGAAAAATGAAAAGAGAAAAGAGAAAAATTATTGTTCCTATTGAAGACTTCTTAAAAATGTTGATATTCAATCTATATTAGTCAAGAGTTTTTGTTGAAAATGATAGAAACACAAACAAAACTCCTTAACCCATAAGAAAAGGAAGAGGTAGAAATTGTTGGGTTAAAGAACTGAAGTTTGCAAGGATGTGGCTGGATTGGGGCATGGCAGGCTGAAGGGGTCAATGTCATACTACCCCACCCACTCCCCTCTTTTTCTCTTTCTCTCCCTCTCCATCACTTAGTGTTGCTTTTTTCTGAATTGCGTTTAATTTCAGAAAAGATCTCTCTGCGAGGTAGTGACAATGGCCACTAACCGCTCCAGGTGTATTTCCCACCATGTCATAAAGTTCCAATGAAAGGCAGCATCCTGCTTCCCAGGTGGATCCACAGAAGTCCTGGGATCCAGTTCCTCAGGCCCAGCATGGCCACCGCTCAGCCCTGGGCCAAGTATGTGGTCCAAGAATGGCACTGACACCCTCTCCTTGGCCAGGCCCGGGGCCATGGGAGCCCCACGACTGGGAAAGCAACAGAGGTGACTTCCTAGCAGAACCGGGTGCTGTTCCAAGAAGAAGAATGAATTGTGGGTAGGGAGAACAATTGATGTTTAAGATCCAAAAGGAACTACAGGTGGTATATTTCTTTAAAGATGGAGTGTCCAAGGCTTTGCAACAAAGAAGAGCAGCAGCACTCCCGAATGTCTGTCAGAAACAAGGTGTTTTGGGCAAATACTTTATAGCTTCCAAAGTAGTTCAGAAGATGGGGAGGGGAAACGTTCAGATAATGCCTGCCTGTATTTCATCGCTTTCCATATTAGATTTTACTCCACACGTTTGTGTGTGCATGTGCGTGCACACACTTTTTGAATATTTAGAATAGATTATTCACCTCAAACATGGATGGGATGCCAGCCAGAATGTTTTACTCACAGGATGGGAATATGTGTGAGTGATTTTCATGTACAGAGCCATTTGCACTGTATAACTATGATGGATGCTCAGGGAACAGTCTCTCTCCCCAGTCCTATTGACTATGGAGATGTACTGGGAGATCCAAGCTCGGAGCAGAGTGAAATCTGACTTTGTATTGCAGTTGCTTTCTGCCAAAGATAAAAATCACTTTACATAAAAGAGCCTATTCTCACTGGGTAAAAAGCAGCCTTTTTTGTAATAAAGCACAATACTTTGAAAAGCTACGTGGCTCCTGTGGGCACTGGAGCACCATTCAAAGAGGCAGCGCATGGGACTTTAAAACCATCTATGGCAGCGCCAATGTGCTCTCCGGTTGTACTCCTGCCTGACCAGGTCATACCTGGGGGCCAGCTTCACTTGCTAAACCTCAGTTTCCTCATCCCTTCAGTGACTAAGAAAAGTGATCTAAGGCATGAGGAGTTAGGACAAAATAAGGTAAAACCCATAAAACATGTAATTGAAATCTAATGAGCCAAACAAACTGATGATCAAAAATAGACCCAGAGACATAGAAGCATGAACAGACAGTTGAACCTCAGAGGGAAGGCAGGGGAGGGTGGGTGGGAAGAGATCAACCATGAACTTGTATGCATATCTGCATAACCCGTGGACACAGACAATGGTGGTGAGGGCCTGGGGAGGGGAAGGACTGGAAGAGGTTATTGGGGGGAAAGGAGGACCTATGTAATACTTTCAACAATAAAGAGTAAAAATAAACACACATGGAATTCTGGACCTGGCATATTTTGAGGGCACACTTGGTGATGAGTCAGCGTGTGGCTAGCTGGTATATGTTGCGAATGCAGTGAATGGAATAAGAATTCAGTGTAAGTCAGAAGTGGTATTTTTATTCTGTTTTTGAGAAACTGGGTTTAAAAAGCAGACTAGATGTTAGGTTAGGAGAGGAAGCAGTGTCCGTGGCACTGTCTGGGGTAATGTAGTTTCTTCAACTTGAAACAAGATTCAGATCTTGGGGACGCTCTCAGACTTTAAAACTTTAAGACTCTCAGTAAAGCATTTTGGTAGCTTTTGTTTTTATGTGCTATAAGAAACTGCTGAATGTTTTTGAAACAGAGCTAACCTTTGTGTTAGGCTAAGCAATGATTTGGTAGTGGCTGAAATTGATAAAATATTAAAATTGCATTTTTAATATCTTCATCTTCATGTAGTTGGCTATGCATTATCAAGTCACATTATTATTTTATTCTGTAAGGATGAACTGAGTGCCACTCTGTCCCTTGCTCTGTTCTACACACAGCAGTTATATTTTCACTGGGGGAAGAAAGTAAAAATGTTTCACAAAAATAATTACAATCTGCTACATGTTATGAAGTAAAGAAAGAAATCAAGAGGCAGTCTGGTTTTCATATAGCAAGGACTATAAAGGAGGTAATGAGTGAAATTAGCAACCTAAGCTAAGATATATAATAAAAAGAATTTCACCATTTGCAGGAGAGAAAGAGGAACAGAGGGAAAAGCAAGTGCAAAGGCCCTGGGGTGAGTTAGATATGAATATATTTGAAGAACTGAACTATTTTTAACATTTTATTTATTAAACTAGAGGCCCAGTGCACAAAATTCATGCACCAGGGGGGTGGTGTCCTCTCAACCCAGCCTGCACCCTCTCCAGTCCGGGACCCCTTGGGGGATGTCTGACTGCTGGTTTAGGCCTGATCCCAGAAATCAGACCTCAACTGACAGTCAGACATCCCTCTCACAATCCTGGACCACTGGCTCCTAATTCCTCACCTGCCTGCCTGTCTGGTCGCCCATGACTTGCCCCCCTGCTGGCCTGATTGCCCCTTACTGCCTCTGCATGCTGGCCTGATTGCCCCTAACTGCCCCCTGCTGCTGGCCAGGTCACCCTCACTGCCCACTCCCTGCCGGCCTGATCGCTCCTAACTGCCCCCCCTGCTGGATGCTCACTCCTTACTGCCCCACCTGCTGGCCTGGTCACCCCTAACTTCCCCCACCTGCTGTCCTGGTTGCCCCCAACTGCCCCCCCCCACCCTGCTGGCCTAGTCTCCCCTCACTGCCTCCCCTGCTAGCCTAATCGCCCCCAACTGCTCCCCTGACAGCCTGGTCACCCCACACAGCCTGCTGTTTAGTCGTTTGGTTGTTCCTCACTAACCCCCCTGCTGGCCTAGTCTGAGGCAGCCATCTTGTGAGGGCATGAGGGTCAATTTGCATATTCCCTCTTTATTATATAGGATTGATTGGAGTGACATTGGCCACATGAACATTTAGGTTTTATGTGTGGGTTTCTATGTTACAAGATCTGTATATTGCACCATATTCCCACCACCCAGAGTCAAATCTTCTCCTTTCACCTTATGTTCAGACCCTCTTCTCCCCTCACCCCCTTCCCTCTGGCAACCACCACACTGCTATTTGTATTCATAAGTTTCAATTTTATATCCCACATATGAGTGAAATCAAATGGTTCTTAGCTTTTTCTGTCTGAATTATTTCACTTAGCATAATGTTCTCAAGGTCCATCCTTGTTGTTGCAAATGGTGCCATTTCACCCTTTATTATGGCTGACTAGTATTCCATATGTACCACATCTTCTTTATCCAGTCCTCTATCGCGGGACATTTTGGTTGATTCCATGTCTTGGCCACTGTGGATAATGCTGCAATGAACATAGGGGTGCATATATCTTTGTGAATACCTACGAGTGGGATTGCTAGATCATATGGTAGCTCTATTCTTAATTTTTTGAGGAATTGCCCGATTGCTTTCCATAGTGGTTGTACCAGTCTACATTCTCACCAGCAGAGAATGAGGGTTCCCTTTTTTCTACAACCTCTCCAACACTTTTTGTTGCTTGTCTTGTTGATAATGGCCACTCTAACAGGTATTTCATTGTAGCTTTGATTTGCATTTCCAAAATTGCCAGTGAGGTTTAACATCTTTTCATATATCTATTGGCTGTTTGTATGTCTTCTTGGGAGAGGTGTATTTTCAGGTCCTCTGCCCACTTTTTGATTGGATTATTTGGTGTTAGAATAACTGCACAATAATGTAGCTGAAGCATAGTGAGTGGGAGAAAGTAATATGATATGTGATTGGAGAAAGGAAGGGAGCAGATCTTACATGACTTTGTAGTGTTGTTAAAAGCTTGTATTATTTTTTTGTGCCTTGAGGCACTCTTGCAAGGGACTAGAGTGATATCTATATATATAAAAGCCTAAGTGACCATTCGTTCGACTGGTAGCTATGATGCGCACTGACTACCAGGGGGCAGACACTCAATGCACAGGCATGGAAACATGAAACAGACGGATGAATCTCAGAGGGAATGGGGGAGAGGAGGTGGGAACAGATTAACCAAAGATCTTATATCCATACTAGAGACCCGTTGCACAGATTCGTGCACCGGTGGGGTCCCTCATCCTGGCCTATAGGGATCAGGCCAAAACTGGCAGTCCGACATCCCCCAAAGGATCCTGGATTGTGAGAGGGTGCAGGCCAGGCCAAAGGACTCCACCAGTGCATGAATCAGTGCACCAGGCTTCTAGTAAGTTATAATTTAAAACCACTCTTAGTACTATAGAGACACAGGTTGGAAAAAAATAAAAGTAGAAGTAGAGAGACCACTTAGAAACCTACTAGAGAAATCCAGAGAAGAGATACTGGTGGACTAACCTTGGTGGTGACAGTCTAATGCACAGGAAAAGTGTTTCAGCCTTAACCCTGTCTATGTGATGTGCTTACACTTCTTTCCATCTCTGAGACTCAGTTTCACTGTAACACGAGCATGTAGAATGTGATCTCTAGGACTCTCCTGGGTCAACATTTTAGTCTAGTGTATAAATATCCCAGAGCCACACCAAACTTTCCACCCCCTCCACTGGCTTGGGTAGGATGCTCTAACCAGTTTCCCAGCTCTTCCCCAAGGCAGAGATGTGGGAATATTGATGAGCCAAAGAAATGAGAAAGTAGTGTAGGTCTTACAGAGAACTCTGGGAGTTGGCTGGCCTTGAAATGGTGTTATCTTCTCTATTTTACATTCAGAATGGCTTCAGGATGATTCACTCAGTCATAAATGAAATGTCAATTCCAAATCCAAACTATGAATTTCCTAAATCCAGATCATGAATGTTAAGTTTCACTCTGTGGTGTTTAGGCTGATGGTTTTCATGAAGTGCAAAAGATTACAAAGTAATATGAAGCAAGTTTTATTAAATGAGGGATTCAAAAGAGAAAATTCTCCAAACTTCCTTCAACATTTTTCTTTCCAGTGTTCAAATAAAAATGGTGAATTTATAGAGGAACAACAGTGTGGGACGCCAAACCATCCAAGAAAAACCCCAAGTTCATTTCTGTCTGCAGATTCAATGCTAGTAGGTCAACAAGAGCTTCACAGTGTGGTTTGCAAAATTCCTTCTGCAACTAATATTCTCAAGGACAAGTTTGCCTGATCACTGTGGGAGGCAATCTTTTCCACTGGGAGAACACAAGGTTCATGAATCCTATCATCAGGCCTCACAGAAGTGTTGAGGGGCCTGGTGTTTGCATCCTGCTCACATGTAACTGCAGGCGCGTGGGTGTGGTGGGTGGGTGTGTCATTGCCTTAGCCAGAAGTTCCACTGTGGACTCTTTCAGTTTAATGAGCCTATGACTGCTTGTGCACGCTCTCTCTCTCTTGTTTAGTTATATGTTCTAGAAGTTGTTCTATTAGCAAAGGACCTTGTTTACATTTTTATTGTTAGTGTTGTAATAGTCCACATGCAATTTGCAGAAACACAGTAGAGGTGGGTCTGTAGAGTTAGTATTTCTTCAGAAAAGCAGACATGATAAAATTGTTACTAAAGGTTTTACTAAATTTTAATTTTTAAAAACCAGTTTCAGGTCTGCAGGATGGAATAAGCCAATCTTGTTTTGTTTTGTTTTTTTCCTCACCTGAGGACATGTTTTTTATTGGCTTTTAGAGAGAGGAAAGGGGAGAGAGAGAGAAACATTGATGTGAGAGAGAAACACCAATCTGTTGCCTCCTGTATGTGCCCTGACCTGATTTCAAACCCACGACGTTTCAGTGTATGGAAGGATGCTTCAACCAACTGAGCCACACCGGCCAAGGCAAGTAAGTGAATCTTAGGCGGGCCCTAGGGTGATAGCAGGGAGCCAGGAAACGAGGGCCCGCCTTCACAGGAGCGCAGCCAAGAGGAGAGACAGGCCAAGGGAGTCATACCTGACATGGAATCAACAGGTTGGAGAGAAGCATGGTGGCCACCTGGGTGGTGGAGGAACGACCTAGAGCTGATGCTGAGGGTGAAGAGCTGCAGCCCCGTGTGGGCAGAGCCAATGCAAGCCGAGAGGAGACCAGAGGCCCAAGAATCAGCTGTGCAGAAGGAGGAGCAGAGCCGCCCAGTGTGGCTGGAAAGCGGGAGGGGAAGGGGGCTTCCACGAGGCCACCCCCTCCTCAGAAGTCGCCCCAGCCAAGGCCTGGAAGAGCCATAAAAAGTCATTGTTGTGGAGACGAACACTGAACAAGAACACACGATGGTTTCGGAGCAGGGCTAGGAAGCAGGACAGTGGGTGCAGACAGCCTGGAGGGGACAGCCGCTGGCATGATCAGGAGGGTCCTCTCAGAAGGAGGCCTTGAGCAGAGCCCGGACTGAAGGGCGAGGAGATCCGGCAGAGGGAGGTTGGAGTTAGGGCTTTCCGAGTGCGGGGGGGCGCACTGTTGCATGCGTGCACCGCGGGTTTGTTCAGTGAGCAGGAGAAGGTGAACTGGGAGTGGGACCTGGGCTGGAGCTCCCTGGAGTGCCTGCCCCACACCCACACCCATCATCGGTCAGGGCCTGCTGCTCCTGAATCGGGGGCATTTCTGTTTCAGGGCAATGCGGGGCCTGGGCGCGGGTCACCCACTTCTGTGCCACCACGCCTGGGCGACGTCCGGGAGCTACCAGACACCAGTCAAAATGTGTTGCATGAAGGGATCCCTAAGATAAAGTAGCCACGTGTGTAGTGTTAAAGCCCTGCGACTACAAAAACAAAAACAAAAACAAAAACAAAACAAAACAAAAAACAGTTCAAATGCTGAAATTCAATTAGCTGATTAGTAAGCTACCAACCCAATAAAAAGTCCAGAAAGTCAAAGCAGTCCAATTTCTTATGCGGGTGGGTACAACCTAAAAATTACAGGACAGAGAAAACAAGTGGAAAAGCAGAGGTTTCTCAAAGAAAACAAGGAAAAAAATAAAGAAATAAAAATAAAATAAAGCAGAGGTTTCTCAGCCTCATCACCTGACATCTGGGCCAAATAATTCTTGGCAGAGGGACTGGGCCTTGCTGAGCAGCGCTGCCGGCCCACTGGGCCAGGCGTCCACCGTGCAAATGCTCCGAGTGTGGCCATGCGGCCGGCGGGGACTCTGCTATGCGCGGATTAACCCAGGACACAATAGAATGTTGAGGAAGCCTAGCAGCCCGGAGGGATTCCGCTGATTTGTGTGCAAGGTTTTCCCCAGAGGAATGATAAATGCGTCCCTGGGATTGAAGTTCTGTACATCATATATGCGTTCTTAGCAGCAGCAAAACAAAGATGCTTAATTTTTTATTATTTTTTATGGTTAGTGTTGAGACATCCATCAATGTAAAAGAAACCACTTTCAAAATTTTTCTTCATAAATATGTAATATAATTGTAGAGTAAACCTCCTTTATCATCCTGATGGGTGATCAGACTAATACTCGTCTTGTATATTGAGTTTTATCAGGATTTTATTCTATTTTTTAAGTAGTTGGTAACGGGAAAAGGGAGGAGAAAAATGCTTTATTTGCAATATGTTGAGATGTGTGGAGTAACACAGTCCTACTTTGTCATTCAGCTTCATCACACAGCTTTCCCGTAGAGTTTTAACAAGTTTTACAAAGGAGTTTTTTCCCTGATTTTAAATATTCAGAAATATAGGCAAGTGCACAAAAAAAAATTAAAAACATCCATAATCCCATAACCTAGAGGTAGCCATGTACATTACTCTTTTATGGATGCATTTTCTCCTTTGTGAGACCATGTGCCAGGCCCTGGGCTGCGGGTGGGGGCTCATGTTGGACCAGATGTCCAGGGACGTCTTCAGGCAAGCCTGACTGCATATATGTGCCCTACATCCCACAGGTGTACCTCAGCATCTGCAGAACTAGGAAATGCTTTTTGGCTGTGAGTGACAGAGCATTAACTTAAGCAAATTAACAACTTTTTCTTAAGAGAAGTTTTCAAAAAGAACAAGTCCCAGCCCATGCAGGAGTCCACAGTTCCCTGGGGCCCTCAGCCTTCTGGCTTTCCAGCACACCATTTCTAAGAAGTGCTTACAGAACAGAAGGTATTCCTCATCCAGGTTCAGAAAAGGAGGAGGGTGGGAAGGGCGAAGAACTAAAGGCAGAGGCCACCTGAATGTGCCCTCATAAGCCAGCTTTCCCAGTGACACTTATCTCATTGACTGGAACTATGCCACATGTGCCAAGACACAAAAGTTGAAATTGGTCCAAAATTGTACAGTTGAAACTGATAGATAAACCTCCTAAAAGTAGACATACTCCTTCCCTAAGGTAGCCATTAACTACTTAGTACATATTAGGCTCCCAGATGTTTGCCTACGTACATACAAAGAGAGCCACATGTATGAGCATTAAGATTGCTTTTTTCTCCCATTAAAATGGTATATTATAGACATTTTCCTTTTCTCAACAGTCTATCATTGACAATATTCCAAATCAATATTTACATGTGTCATTTAGAAATAACAAAGTGTACAGTAATAAACGGTAAAAGTAATACTGGTAATTATACAATGGACCACACAATGAGCATATTATATTTATTAAAATGTCCCATCTTTGTAAATACATTGGCTTTCTCCAATTTGAGGTTTTTATAAATAAACTACAGTGTAGCCTTAGCCGGTTTGGCTCAGTGGATAGAGCGTCAGCCTGCGGACTGAAGGGTCCCAGGTTCAATTCCGGTCAAGGGCACATGCTGGGTTGCGGGCTCGATCCCCAGTCGGAGGCATGCAGGAGGCAATGGATGAATGAGTCTCTCTCATCATTGATGTTTCTATCTCTCTCTCCCTCTTCCTTCCTCTCTGAAATCAATAAAAATATATTTTTAAAAATAAAATATAAAAAAATACAATAAACTACATCTTTGTACTGTATCCATACACAAAGAGGTGACTTCTGTAGATAAGCTTTCTAGAAATGGAATTACTGGATCAATATGTGTGAAACACTTTAAAACATTCTAATAGTTAATGTCAAATCACCTTTTAAAATCATTTACATGCTCACCAACAGTGTATGAGAATCTTCTTTCCCACTTTCATCAACAGTGGATATTATCAACCTATTAATGTATTCTAACTACATAGGCCATAATGTATCTCTGGGTGGATTTATTTTTAAATCTGTTATAAAGAATTTCACAAATGCAAGATTAGAATGAATAGTGTAATAAATTCCCATTACCCATCATCTAGTTTCAACAATTACCAAGATATCGCCACACTTGTTTTATCTGCATGGGGTTTGATTAGTTTCTTATTTTTCTTACCATCCCCTAATACTCAACTTTTATATTGAGTTTTATCAAAGTTTTATTCTATATTTTAAGTAGTTTGTGGAGGGAGGAAGGAGGAGAAAAAGGTTTGGTTGTTCATTTTTATTACTTTTCTTGTTGTTTTTTTAACTTCTCATCCTAGTATCAATGTGATTTCTTCCCAAATCTATGTATTTGGTATTAAAGCTTCATCTCTATGAATCAAGTTTTCTATCTAGAGAAGAGATAATGAGTAGGTGGGATGGATCTCTTCAGGTTTCCCCTTCTGCATCTGGGTAGATGCTATTAACTGTGGGAACCCCTTTCACATCCCTCATGGTTCAGGGTTCCAGTTCAGGGTTCGGGTTCTGGAGAAGGCCGCACACAAATGAAAAGAGACTAGAAAAATATTAATTTGGGAAATGGGGGCCAAGCGGAAGCCCAACTCTAGGGGGAGGACTACGTTTTGCTTTGGCCTTGCCATCCCTTTTATTCAGGTTTGGGATACACCCATTGCCCTTAGGCAGGCAATTCCAGTAACAGGCAGATTATCTTATCAGTAAGGACTTACATGATTATTTGGTGGGGAAGTTGCTTCAGCTACCATTGTCTCAATTAGATAGGGAGTGGTTGGCTCTGACCTTTCAGAGCTTCAAGGTTGACCACCCTTCTGGGTTCCTTGTCCACACCTTTCTAATTAGTGAGACAATGACTGGTTTCCGGCATCAGTGTGCAGTAAGCTCCAGTGAACCTGTACAACTCTTCTTACCACGGTGCTTTAGACCAGCGGTCACCAACCTTGCGGACCTCATGGACTCCCAGTGGTCCACAGACCACCAGTTGGCGACCACTGCTTTAGACCACCGGTTCTCAAACTGTAGCATGCCAAAGCATCGCTTTGTGAAAACACATTCCTGGATCCTTTCCACAGGTTCTCTCTCATTCAGTGGGTCTGAGATGGCACCTATGATTCTGGTTTCTAACAAGCTAAGTGATGATGATGGTGCCTATCTCCATGTCCTACTTTGCTATCATTGTTCTAGACTAGTGCTCCCAAAAGTTAGTGTGCATGTGGGTCAGTGGGCTTGGGTTGAAATGCAGATGTGATTCATTCATGCTGGAGAGCCCGAGATGCAGTGTTTCTAACAAGCTTTCAGGTGACACTGCTGGTCCAGGACCAAATTTGAGTATCTAGGTCCCCAATGGTCACTGCCAGAGAAGGCTTGTGAAGTGAAATTAACTGGCTATGTCTGATCTAGAAACAAGGGGTCCCTTGCTCTCAAAGATGTATAAATGTCACTCCGCAGATTAGACCTGACTGGCTGCAAAATATTGAACTGAGACTTTTCCTAAAATTCACATTTCAAGGTCCTATATTGATAAATTCTGATGACTGAGTTTTCGGGGGACCCTGGGAACCTTTTTCAGATAAATTTTGTGTCAGTTCTTATATCAAAATGTAAGTAAGTGTTGGAGTCACTAGATTACATGCCATAGATGTGATGCACAGTGTTCTTACTTGAATTCATCTCGTCCCTCCTCAAAACACCCCCCTTATCAAGACAGGCTTTTGCACTGACCTTTTACATGGCTGTGCCGGTGCTGTGGGCCATGCCAAGTGAGTCAGGAGTTGAATCAGAGATGATCCTATTTTTCTAGACCTGATAAACTGGTCAAAGACATATAGAGAATAAAGCACTATCAACACCTATAGGAAGTCAGAGAAAAACATATTTTCTTCTCTTCCTCTATTTTCTCCTTTTGGGAAGTTAAATTAAAATATTTATTTAATAGAAAATTTCTCATTTCAAAAAAATCTCACTAAAGCATGTAAACAGCAAGGTGATGTTTTTCTAAGTAACATCCTATATAATAAAATCACAGTGTGCAAATTGTCCCCTCAACCAGAGTTCTTCTGGGGTCTGGGAGTTTGACTAGGAGGCAGGGCCAGCCAGGGGAAGGGAGAGAGTACCTGGCCGGCAGCCAGCAGCTGCTAGGGACCCTACCAGTGCACACATTTCATGCACTGGGCCTCTAGTTAAGTCATAATATGGGACTTGCACATGGGTTGTATTCCTGATCTAAGATTGTAAGTATAACATAACGTGTCCATTACACAGTACATGCGATAGTGGGGAAATGAACACCACCCGGAGAAGCATAACTTGCTTCATTCTTGAATTTGGGAGAATTTCTACTGCAGTCTTAATGATGTACAACTTAGTATTTGCATGTTAAGTAATGTGCCAACTGAAGTCTTACACAGCATTCGTGTTTTCCCAACTTCTCATTCTATTCGGCTTTCTATAGAGGTTGTGAAAATCACAAAATCCTAATAATGTAAGTGATATGTTTAGTCTGCTGGAGGGTGCTATCCACTGTCATTAATATTCTGAAAGAACCACGTGAGAAAACAGAATCATGGAGAGGAAAAGGAAATGTAATCAAGCATAAAAGGACTTTTAAAAGGGGGAACTGAGACTTTTTTTCAGCAGTGACCTTTATAACACTGGTATTGGATGGGACTGTAATTGTCCATCACTCTTTTCAATGGTCAATACTGGGCTCACCACAGCTCTTTCTTTCAATACCATTGATCTCTTTAACAGTGCCAGTGGGCAATCGCTCTTTGTAAGTTACAAAGTTAGTGGCATTCCTGTTGCCCTGCTTTGTGGTTCACTGTTAGGCAGTCTCAACATTCTATGTCTTGATGAATGCAGCCTCGTATGTGAATCAGGAGAGTCCTCAGGTGGAAAAGAGTGAGCTTAAGCAGGACATTGTGTTTTTAAAGGGACACAGGGGTACAAACGCGGCAGCCTCGCATCATTACTAAAGAACTCCACCTCCACGTCAATAGAGTGGCCATGCTTTGTCTTTCCCTGGTGCTCAGTGGCATGATGAGGTATATTTTGATGCTGTTATGCAACTTATTTCTTAGTATTTTGTAGTATTATTATGGAACAAGAAACCCACATAATTTCTAATAAAGTATTTTATAAGATGTTAGTATTTTAAAGTTTATATACATTATCAGCTTAAATTCTTACAACAGCACTATATGATAGACATAATAAATGTTTTATTTGAGGTTTTACAGATGAGTAAATTGAGGCTTAAAGAAATCGGCAGGTTTATAAATTACAAAACAACTTAAAATTACACAAAAATGAATGATATTATGAGAATAAAACCCTCATTTTCTGACTTAGTGCTTTTTCCACTACACCCTTTGCCCTTGATATTACCTGTATACCCTATTAAGATTATGTTTTCAGTGTTTTTCAAATCAGAAATGCAAAAAACATGCTGTGACATCAAGCCCCAGAATTAGTGATTTAAGATGTTTGGATTTTTCTGGGCACCAATGTATACGTTAACCATTCTAATGAAGTATATAGTGATTGTTGGAGAAAGAAGACCAAGGGAATACAATTATAATATTTACTTCTATTTATTTATAGCACAACAGTGATGTAGGTGAGTTGCAACCAACTTAGAATCTACATTTTGAATCTTCAACTATCTGGGCTATTGTTCATACAGAGTCTGCCATCAGCTCTAAAATTCAGTTAAAGGCATGGAGGTGCTCTATTTGATGTGATTTATCTGTTGGAGTATTTGACTGTATTTTTTCTTCCAGGGGAAGGTTTTATACTGCTCAGGAAAGTAAGAGTGGATACTTTTGTAGCACCATTATTCTGCCTCTTTGATTTCCGTTCGAATAAGATATCACTGTTTCTGATCCCCAGAAGGGAATGCAATCAGTTTGCTCTCTTTTTTTCCTCTTCCTGATGGTGATGATCATGGACAACTGGTACTGAGAACTTGAATCAGGCACTATCCTGTGTACTTTGTGCATAACTCTCCCAACTACCTTATGAGGTAGTTACAGTTATTAATCCCCATTTTACAGATGAGAAAACTGAGAAGCAGAGATAGTTCAGTGACTTGCCCAAGTTTACCCAGCAAATACATTGTAGGACTGGAATTCATGCCCTGTTTATTAGTCCCATCACCCATTCGCACAGAGAGCAGGTGATGCTGCTTTTCCTGATACGATATAAAGCAAAGATATGCATGTCCCATACTTACAGAAGAAATCTCTTCTGACCCAAGTATGCTGTGAGACCTTATGATCATGTCTGATATTACCTCCTTTCCTTCTCATAAAAATGATTCTAAGCACACCTTTGTGCATCAGGGTAATAAAACTATCTTAAGAGTATGTCAGTGCATGGGCAGCCTCTTTAATGCTGAAATTTGCTGTCTCTTAATGGTATACATTGGCAGGTTATACCCACATTTTCTTCTTACTTCTTTAATTGTTTTTGTCCATCTTCTATTTCTTATATACCACATTTTTTATTCTTTCTTTCCTTTAAATTAAAAGTATTGGGTGACATTGGTTAATAACATTATATAAGTTTCAAGTGTATAATTCTATGATACATCATCTATATATTTCATTTTGCGCTCACCACCCAAAATCCTTCTGTCACCATATATTTGACCCCCTTTACCCTTTACTACCTCTCCTGCCCTGTGGTAACCACCATACCGTTGTCTGTGTTTATGAATTTTTGTTTGTTTTTCTGGTTTATTTGTTGCTTTTAGTTATATATCCCCTATATGGGTGAAATCACATGGTTCTTAACCTTTTCTGTCTGACATAGATGGATCTTGATAATATTATCCTAAATGAAATACTTACCAGATTTAATAACATGTGCTAAGTGCTCTAAGCATCCTATCTAATAAAAGAGTAATATGCAAATTAACCATCACTCCGTGACAAAATGGCAGCACCCATAGCCACAAGGTGGCAGTGCCCAGTCCTCTCAGGCCCGCCGGAGTCCCCCAGTCCCAGGGAGGGCTGCCACTGAGAGCCAGCAGTGTAAGTGGCCTGGCGAAATGCTGCCCAGAGGCCCTCCTGAACCTTTATAAAAAACAAAAACAAATTCACTCCCCACAGAGTGATCCCCCACACACACACCTGCAGCCTTGGGTCTTAGCCTTGGAAGTGCCCATACCCCCACAGAGCGATCCCCTCCCAGCAGCAGCCTGGGGTCTCAGCCTCAGAAGCACCCGCACTCCCATGGAGTGATCCCCTCCCAGCGGTAGCCTGGGGTGTTGCCTCAAAAGCGCCTTTGCCCCTATGGAGTGAACCCCCACACACACACCTATAGCCTCAGGGTCTCAGCCTCAGAAGCGCCTGGGACCGGGTGAGTGATCCTGCCCCATTGGCAGCCTAGGGGAATCTGCCTTGGAACTTCCCTTGCCCCCAGCCGAGTTATTGGAGATGGGGGGGTATCTGGGCGATGCTGCCCAGCAAACCTCTCCCATTGGGTAGAAACTTCTGACCAGGTTAGGGAGGTAAATGGGTTTTGTTTAAAATCTTTACAAACCACAAAGGAAATGTCTGAGGTAAGGTTTCACATTGGAAGTAACTTACAACTAATTTCTGAAGGCAAACAGTGACATTGCAGTTATATTACTGGAGAGTACCCTGAGGTCTGGAGGTTGGCTCTGCAACGCCAGTGGCGGGTGCTCCCCGCCCTGGTTGCTCAGCACCTCGGGCAGGGCTTGAGCCCACCCAGAAAGGCCTTTTCCCCTACAGTTTTCACCAAGGCAGGGAGGTTTTGTAGATATGAGTAAGAAGTAAGAAGTGCCCACGCACAAGTCCTGAAGATGCCGGGGCCGGCAGAAATGACAAAAAAAACAAAAACAAAAACAAAAAAATGGGAAAAAGAGCAAAACCAGAAACACCACCAATCCCATCATAGATCATCTTTTTCTTCAGATGACGGTGTGTTTCCCTCTTCTTCATCTTCTGGAAGCAAGACAGATTCAATTACTGATGATTCTACCAACAGAAAAGTTAAGAGAAAGGGAGGACAGAAAAGGAATAAAAGGAGAAAAGAAAGAAAGGACAAAAGATGAAACATCAAGAAAAAGAAAGAGAAGGAAGAAAGGAAGAAACAACCACATGATCACCTTTCCAAGGTCTCATGAAATTCCCCTTTAAGGAGCTTATTTTATGACACTTTTAGTTTGGGTTTACATTTTTACTGGTTTGTCAAGACCACGGCAGGTACCCTGTCCAATATGAATTTTTTAAAATATATTTTATTGATTTTTTACAGAGAGGAAAGGAAAGGGATAGAGAGCTAGAAACATCGATGACAGAGAAACATTGATCAGCTGCCTCCTGCACACTCCCCACTGGGTATGTGCCCCCAACCAAGGTACATGCCCTTGACTGGAATCGAACCTGGGACCCTTGAGTCTGCAGGGTGATGCTCCATCCACTGAGCCAAACCAGTTAGGGCTGTCCAATATGTTAAAGAAAAAACCCTATCTAATAAAGAGGGAATATGCACGGGAGGGCATTTGGGGGTGACCGGGCTGTCAGGGGAGGGCAGTTGGGGATGATAAGGCAGGCAGGAGAGCAGTTAGATGTTGATCAGGATGGTAGGGGAATGGTTAGGGGGAGATCAGGCTGGTAGGCAGAAGCGGTTAGGGGCAATCAGGCAGGCAGGGATCTCTGTGGGATTGAGCCTAAACAGGCAGTCAGACATCCCCCGAGGGGTCCCAGATTGGAGAGGGTGCAGGTTGGGCTGAGGGACACCCCCTCCCAGTGCACGAATTTCATGCACCGGGCCTCTAGTGTTATGTATATTATTTTATTCTCTTCACCACAACCTTATTAAGTAGGCATGACTTTCATCTTCATTTTACAAGATGAGACAACTGTGACTCAGAAAGATGAACCAAGTTTCCGAAGGTCTAATAGGAAACTCAAAACAGACTTGGGATTAAACCTGAGAAGTCCAACACTCTTCTCTGTTCTTTAGCTTATCCTCAAAGGATTCATGTTTGCCCACTTAAAGTCTATATAGGAGTCTCATTGTCACAGAAGTTATGGGTGTGTCACAAAAAATAATCTCTAATAGTAGTTAAAAGATAGGCATCTGTGAAGGACTCACTTCTTAATCCAAACTGAGAACTTTTAAGCTTCCCTAAGTGATGCTATTTTAACTACCTGGCATTCCGGTGTGCCTCTTGAGTGTGAGGAAAGGGGGTACAGTTAGAACAAACTCATGGGATCCACACCTGAGTACAACTGACTGAGGACGTCCTGCTCTCTTAGATCACCATTTGTTAGGAGCATCACTGTGGGATCGAGGCTGGAAAGAGCGTTCCCAAAGCATCTTGTCTGTAAATAGGAGAATCATTGGCCTTCATTCTCTAGCGAGTCAAGTATTTGCCCAATGTGCACAATGATTTTAGGGATAAGCTCCCCACCTTTTTAAAGAGACTATGTCAAATTCCAGTTGAATTGATTCCAGGTCTGCTGTGGAGAAAGCACTGGCCACCTGAGTGTGGAAAGGGACTTCAACTTTGAGCTTATGCTAGATAAACTGGGTTCGTTTCCTTGCCTGGCATGTATTAGAGCTATGGGCATGCATTTACTCTCTTGGAACCTCAGTTTCATTAACAGTACAGTAGAAATACAAAGAAATGGCATTGTATACACATTTTACATTTTGGTTGATTTTGTACAATGACTGTTTTCCCTGCAGCTGTGAGTGATTTCACTATTTTGTAAAATACTCAGAACAAACATATGTGAAGAGTTTTATGATTATGGAGGATTATTGCTTAAACCAAATGAGTAAACCCTGCACACAAGCAGGAGTGGTGTTTCACCACTAGAGGCTTTATAACCACCTTAAAATGCAAAAGGACAGAGAGCCCCAAATCTGCATATGATACCTTTTGTTCTCTCTTTAAGCCTAACTTAATGATGCTCAAGCTTTGGTATCCATAAGTATTATTGTTTATTGTTATATGCAACAAGCCACTTTGCCCTACTCTGTGGGCAATTCAAAGGATCTTTTAGAATCAATTATACACAATTTTTATATTATCCCTAAATTTAATTATGTTCTCCATCCTCCTTGTGCTAAAACTCCCTGGCATTATTACATTCCTGGGTGCATCTTTGGCTTGAGCACTTACAGTGAAAACTCCTAAGTGCCTCTGAGCCTCAGTTTCATTTTCAGTAACCAGGAGTAATGGAAGCCACCTTGAAGTATTTTAGTGAGGACCTAGTTAGACTCAGGGCTCTGTCTACATAAAAGGTCTTGCATGATGCCTGGTGCATTGCAATTACTAAGCAAATGTTACTTCCCTTCCCTACAGCCCATTTCATACCACAAACAGAAAACCATTCCTAGGATTAAGAGCATGCAGCTATTTTCATTTGCCTTTAACTTGCTTTTATATATTACTAGAAGTCTGGTGCCCGGTCCCCTCAGCCCAGCCTGCACCCTCTCCAATCTAGGACCCCTCAGGGGTCCGACTGCTGGTTTACGCCTGGGGATTGGGCCTAAACAGGCAGTCAGACATCCCTCTCACAATCCTGAACTGCTCGCTCTTAATCGCTCACCTGCCTGCCTGCCTGGTCACCCCCAACTTCCACCCCTGCCAGCCTAGTCGCCCCTCACTGCCCCTCCTGCCAGCCTAATTTCCCCCAACTGCCCCTCCTGCCAGCCTAATTTCCCCCAACTGTCCCTCTTGCCAGCCTGGTCGCCCCCAACTGCCCTTCTCTGCCTACCTGGTGGCCCCAACTGCCCCCCCCCACCATCCTGGTCACCCCCAACTGCTCCCGCTGCCAGCCTGGTCACCCCTCATGGCTCCCCGCTGGCCTGGTCGCCCCATGCAGCCTGCTGTTCAGTCATTTGGTCATCCCTCACTAACCTCCCTGCTGGCCTTGTTGTATGCAGCCATCTTGTGAGGGTGTGACAGTCAATTTGCATATTACCTCTTTCTTATAAAGGATGTAGTTGCATAAGTTTTGAAATGCTCAGCAATTAGTTGAATCTCTTGGAGAAATGGTTGTGCAGCTTGCACATCTTGCCAAGCTAGGTCAAAGCCATAGGGGAAAAGATGGAATAATCAATTTTATCCAGAAGATTCTCCTGGGAGAATATCTGCTACTCCCTGTGATGGTATCTACAACTGGCCAGGATGACATTAGGTTTTTTATGTTGGATCTGCACAGAAGCCCCCTTCAGCCAAAGAATTTTGAAAGAGGAAAGAATTAGATGAGCTTGAGTCTTTCTCTTTTTTTCAGCCTCACCAACCTTAATTGCACTTTTACTAATGTCAGATGACATGACTTGAAAGAATGTGTTTCTACTAGTGCAACACTTATGAAAGTTGTAGGGTTATTCTTAAACTTTTTCAGAACTTTGGGAATTAAAAGTAAGTGCTAGCACTGTACATCCATCAAGCACTGAACATTCTTCAGAATGGCCAAAATTTTAAAAATTGATAATTTTAAGTGTTGGTGAGGATGTGGAATAACTGGAACTTTCATAACTTTCCTAATAAGAATATCAAATGATAAACCAAAGTCCAAAAAATAGGCAAAAACAATCCATACTGAAGGCAGTCAGAATACTCTCTGCCTCGGGGAATAGCTATTGACTGGGAAGAGGCCCAGGGATCGTTCTGGGGAGTGCTGATTTATGTATGCATAGGTAAAGGCATGGAAACATGCTTTGGAGATTTGTGGACTTCATTATAGTCACGCTATACCTCAAAAATTTCCAATAACCTATATACTCTATTGGAAGAGATTTATTAAGATAAGGTATGTCACCAAAAAATAGTAATTTTCTATGAAAACCTTTCTAAATACCCAGTTTTAAAAATAAATATGTGGCATCAGAAAAGCAGGTGAGAGATAACTATTACAGGCTAAGAATTATTTAATATCTCAATCAAATGCAAACTATGTGGATTTTTGGGGGGCCTGGTTTTTTTTTTTTAAATCTATGGAGATATTTTTGAGTCACTGATGGAAAATTGAACATGGGCTAGTTGGTAAATAATATTAAGGATTTAATATTAAATTTGTTTGGTATGATAATGATATTGTGACTCAAGGTGAAATGATACAATGTCTGGGATTTGCATTAAATTTCTCAACCAATAAACTGAGAACAAAAGATGAAACAAGAATGGCCAGATATTGAATTGTAGGAAGGAAGCCCAGATTGATAACTCAGGTGAGGGAACTATGTAGCACAACCATCATGACTCCATTTAGAGTGGGGTGAGGGGGCTTGCTGTCCCAATGAGCCGCTCAAGAGGAGCCTGTGGACTGAGGGCCAAGAGCTCAGCACTGACCTGGGTCTGGACTGGAGAGAAAGAGGTGAGGGTCTCCAGTCGTACACGTTGCTGCTCTGAGTGTTAAAGACATGCATAAAGAGAATATTTCGAGTGAGCTAGAGCTTCCAGAAGCCGGAGACCTTCAGCACTCCCAGAAGAGACAGAGAGGACAGACCCCCTGGAGATGCTGAGGAGCAATCATAAGGAGAACCAGGAGGAAAAAGGCAGAAAGCCCAGGAAAACCGGGAACTGCACAAAGCACCTAGTGAGTTTCGTTCAGCAAAGATTTTCTGTGCACCAACTTTGTGGGCATTAGCATTGGCCTGTTGGGAGGTCATCTTCCCAGGGCTGTCCCAGTGGCGTGTTAGGGACAAGGGACACGACAGTTGCAATAATGTAGGGCAATCGGGACCTCGGGTCTTAACTCTTACCAGAGGGTAGGCGAAAAAGAAGAGCGAGCCGAGGAGGAAGCTGGACAGAGCCCTCTCTCCCTATGCTGAGGTAACAGGGGAGGCCATCTTACTCAGAGGACCGCCCCTTGGCATCAGGCTTTGACCGGGCGTCCTGGGTGCTCCCAGCTGGACAGAGGCTCCTGGCACTCCTAGTAGGAGCCTCGGCCGTTCAGGGCCCTGCAGGGGACCACGCTGGAAAGAACACACCAGCAAACAGCCATTTCTCCGCCTGGAACGGAAAGTGGCGCGCTTTCATACTGCCTTGAGCGCTGCATGCCCAAGTGGGGGACCCTGTTAGCCAAGCCTCAGCCTGAAATTCAGTTAGTCACGTTTTCTTCTTCCTTACTCCGGAGGTGAGTTATCTCCTTCTTGCTCAGCGGCACGTTTGATGGAAAGCTGTCAGCAGCCCAAGTGGAGTGCAGCATCACCGTGCTCACAGGAGGAGCAGGGCCCTCGCCGCTAGGAAATGCTCCCCAGCCACTTTGTTGGACAGCAGCTGCCCTGCCCTGACCAGCGGGAGCAAGCAGATGAGCTTCATTTGGAGTTGAAGTTATTGGCATGCAAGTCGCAGTCGGGGTCATGGCGAGTTTTTCTCTGCCTTCCTGGGGTAGGGAGCTCTGCGCGCTGCTCTGTCCCTTGAATTCCAGAGCCTGACACCTGGCTAGTCAGACCCGAGGACCTCAGCTTTGTTTTGTCCCTCCCGCTAAAGACTGTAAAGCCCCCTGCTGAAGTTCCACATATGTTGTAAGTGCGTTAAAAATATATTCAAGGGAATGATTTTAATAGCGGATGCTTCGTGGCCTATGTCGCGCATTATACACAGTTCTGCTTAGAACCATTTGTCCCTCGCTCCACCGTGTCCCCAGGCGAGGCCATTGGTGAAATCTAGGTATACCTGCTCGTTCCCTTGGAATGAGGGCATTTTCCATCTTGCCTCACTTCCCCTGTCTGGAAGGTCTTTGTTTGGTGGTGGGTTTCGGATTACCATCTGTTTTTCTTAGAGGCCCCTAATGATGGGAGGCCTGCGGTGGATTGTTTATTTCACACCAGGTTCCCAGGACCCTGTGCTGGAGCCCGTGCAGGTGCCAGGCGAGGCCTGTGCTGGGTCCGCAGGCTGCTTTGCTCTCGTTCCCAAGCCCTTTCCCTCTGGTCAGGGTGGCCCCTTCTGCAGGGTGCGGGTTCCTGGCTGTTTCCTGCGTGGAATCAGCAGAAGCGAAGACCACGCCCCTCCAGGGAATCCTGCTCCTGGATTGCTGCTGCCGCTCGCTCACCATGCAAAGTGGAGCGTGGGCCTAGGCCCACGCGTGAGCCCCGGCATCGCCACAGGTCCCCCCTCTCCCCCCCCCCCCCCCCCCGTCCCCGCCAGTCATTAGTTCTTAAACAGCTCTGCCAAGATGGAGCTCTCCTTGGGTTCGTTGGCAAATGCAGAAATTAGGCAATTAAAATGCAGATTGGCTCCAGAAACTTCTATCCTGTGGCTCAGCTCACTGGAGAACCGGCCCAGGGAAGACCAGGTCATCTTTGCACTGAGCTAGTGGCTGTTTGTCAAGGGAGACGAGAATTCTTTGTCTTTGTATTCTTACTTAGCCCATGTTTTTATGATTCCTCGTCTCCATTTCTCATCCATACATTTTTTCCTATCTGCTTTCAATGCTAATGTCTCCCGTGCTGCTTCTCAAATTAAATACCGCACTTAAATATTAATGTCCCTTGTTCTTTGATTCTTTGTTTATTCATCTTATGCAAAACACAACAGTGAGGCCTCCATCTGTATTAAATGCTACTGTACGTTCAGATTCAATGACTTAGTAATGACTTCTCCGTGAGATGGAGAGCTAGGGCTTTACATAATGATGCGATTCTTATTCCAAAAGGCTCTGCTAGCACTGCCCTATAGAAAAAATGAAATACATCTTATGTTTTTCAAGAAAAGGATGACTTGCTTTGTAAAGACCATTGCAGAGGTAACTAAGTATTGAAACTAGGTCAAGTTACTTCAGTCTCCAAGGACGTTAGCTCATGTCTTGACCTATTTGGATATGTAAATTTTTGTCACATATATTGAAGTGGAAACCACATTCCGTAAGTGTACAGCTCAATGAAATATCAAAAAGTGTATAACCACTGACATGGCCAAGACATAGTATATTTTTAAGGTGCTTTGTTCATGCCTTTAACCCTTATTCTATTGGGGTGTTTCCATTTTTATAAGACTTATAGGTGTTGTTTATGTGCATTCTTTATAAGCGGTAGATATGAATACTCTGTCTAGTGTATATGTTGATAAAAGCCTATTATGTAGACAGCAATTTCACTCTTTTAATATATATATTGATGAATAGAAGTTCTTAATTGTAATGTAGTCAATGTATCAAACTTTTCTGCTGTGGTGTTTTGTTAATCCTATATAAAAAATTTCTCCCTGTCCCAAAGTCAGGACAATAGCCTGCACTACTACTTCCTAGAAAATTTATGGCTTGTCCTTCATTGTTAGCACCACGTTCACCCAGAACTTGGTTTTGGTGATGGTGTGGAGCCATTGGGAACCACTGGAATGCTCTTAGGAAAGGCTTGGCCATGGGCTAGTTCATACTTTATTGAGACCTCTCTGGCTGCTTTGTGGAAGATGGATAGAAGTTGAGGCAGGGAAAGCATTTTGAATATTCTGCCTCAATATTTCAGGTGAGAAATGATCATGGCTAAGATTTGAACTGTAGCAATGAAAATAGAGGGGAGAAGTTGGATTTAAGATATGTTTCAGAAATTGAACTTTCAAATTTTATTGATGGGAACTGAGAGAAAAAGATCAATTATGGATGTCCTTTAATTTTTTTATGAGCATCTGGGTGAGTGATAGTATTGAGTATGACTGACTCATCTAAGTGAAAATGAATGAATGAACCAATGGTATTGCCTTTGATAAATATGTCAATGTCAGAATTAGAGCTCCTGGGTGCTTTCACCCTAAGTTCAGGATTTTTGCCCAGAGAATATTCCATTGAACTCTAGTTTCAATGTATTATAGAAAAATAAAGTAATGATCCTCCTATCAAGTAATTTGGAATATTTTCTATACTAACTCTCCTGATGATTTATTATATACATTACTTAAATCTCAGATGTTCTGAAATAAATATTTCTTTGGCTTTATTTAACCCAGTATATCTCAAGTTTATTATTTTTTTAAATATATTTTTATTGATTTCAGAGAGGAAAGGAGAGAGAGAGAGAATCATCAATGATGAGAGAGAATCATTGATCGACTGCCTCCTGCTCACCTCCCACTAGGGATCGAGCCCACAACCCAGGCATGTGCCCTTGACCAGAATTAAACCTGGGACCCTTCAGTCTGCAGGCCGATGATCTATCCACTGAACCAAACCTGCCAGGGCTCAAGTTTATTATTTCATAAAAATTTTTTCTCAAAGTAAGACCTTTTAAGATTGCACAAGTTCATTAATGTTCTATGAAATAAACTTTAGGAAAAGTGGGTCTTTAATTTACCATGTTAATATATTAAGATACACACAAAACACACACACACACACCAGAGACTTTATTGCTTTACTGCAACACTCAAAAAACATGAACCAGTAAACATTACTTGTTATTCAAATGTGTCTATTTATGCAATCCTATGTGAGTAAAAAAAAAAAAAATGTCTTTTAAAGCTCTTTCTCAAGGGCAGTTACCACCATGTCATAATAATTGAAAATTAAGAAGTTACAGAGTCATAATTAAATTGTCCCCTTTGAACCTTTGTTGACTGAAGCTGAATATTAACCTCATCCCATTCAGACAGGAGCAGCCGAACTATTCTGAACACCAACTGCTACAAGATACCTGCCAAGTTTTGACAGCTTTCTAATTACCTGACTCTCCAGGAGTTAAAGCTCTTTCCTATGGTAGAAATTCTCTTCTGTGCACATAAGTCAAAAGCATGCCTAATTGCTATTTAATTGACATCTATATTGCTCCTTCATGAAGAATGCACACTTTCCCAGTATGTTTAACTATTAATGTGTAACCTATGACCTGCATTGTGAGAAATAATTAAACAAAAAATTACATTATCAACGATGATGTCAAGAACAGATACATCTAAAACTGCAACTCAAAATCAATTGGACCTCTCTTTTAAAAATAAACCCTCCTTTTTCCTCAAGGTCTAACCCACTTTTCCTTTCCTATCTATATATTCTTGCAAACATTCTTTTTCTCACCTGTAGAATGGGGAAAACATAAGTAGGAGCAATCTAGCAGGCGCTTTGGATGACAGTATTGCAGCTTCCACGCAGGGAGTACTTTCACTTGCCTAGTGGTATGCTAAGCCCCAGAGCCTTCACAATGGCTTCAGGAGGTGAGCAACATTGTGGATCCCATTTTACGATGACAACAAATTAGCTCCATAGATTCCAACTAAGATGTCCAAGAACCAAACAGCTATGAAATATTGGAGGTAGGTTTTGATCCAAGTCTGTCTGCCTGCACAGCCCATACTCTGACCCACTCTAAGTGCTAGTATTGAAAGAATCTTCTGAAAAGAAGTCATTGCATAACAGGAGTGAAGGCGGAGAAGGATCTACACCTAAGGGAGTGCAAATTTACATAACATGTCCATTCCCCACAGAAAGAGCGTGGATCCTGTTCAAGAAATTTTTAAGTATTAGAAACCAAAATGATGTTTATCTCCCCGAAGCCATAAGTTCCATAGACTAACTATTTCCTCACCATGAACATATGTTTATTTAGAGAATCCTGGGTCAACTGCCATACAAGCAATAACAGAAATAAAGTGCATTTCTTCATGTTAAAAGCTAATTTTCTAGTGGGGAGATAATATAGAGTCATACATATAGTATTTTCTTCACAAATATATGGGAGTGGTTGCGTAAATGAGATAATTTTAATCCAGTGCAGACCAAGTTAGAGGTAAAATATGAGGTAGCAGAACCATTGTTCAAGGAGGTGAACAAGGAGAACTGGAGCATTTGCTGAAGGTGTTTTAGAAGAGATGGTTTTTCATGTGTTTGGGATTAGACTAGCTAAGTTTATTGTAGAGTTTAGCTACATGTGTACACAAGAGGATGCGTACAACATGTACTCATTGGTTGTTCTGAGGGAAATCAAGGTAGCCAGTCGGCTGGAGGTAGGCCCACCAGGAAATAATAGAAAGAGCCCAGTTCCGTGGATAGGGGGCTCATACTCAATGGTAAACAGGCTCTTTGAGATTCTGGAAAATGTGCTTGATTCCCTTGGTTTGTAACTTTGTAAGGACTCTAACAATGATTTCAGCAAAACTTCAGGGAATTTATCCTTTAAAATCATGAGAATGTTATTTCTGTATTGGTACAAATATGGTTTTAATTTTCATCCATGTCATATACTCTCATATTTATTTTCCCTCCCAGCCAAAATCAACCTAGGTATCAGCTGTAGTTTTTTTGTCACACATATTGCATGTTTACATATTCTAAATGTTATATATTCTAAACATGCAATTAAGCATATGCAGACCACATTTAGCTGACCTATGTACATATAGTTCTTAGTAGCTATGTGGAGTTACTCTTGCCTACCTAGTGATTTAAAGAAGGACCAGACATCTGTCCGTGTTTCCCGTTCCATCTCTATGGCATTTCCCCAGTCTTCTTTTGCTCTTTTACTGTATAGCTTCCAAGTGCTTAAAAACTTTTGAGAGCCTCATATGCATGTAGTTTGAGTTATATGTAAGGATTTGCATAGTCTTTTGCTTCTCTCTTCTTTCCCAGCTTGTGAGCGCTCCTAGGGAAAATAATTACCTCCTCATTCAGGTCCACAGGTGGGATTAAGAGGCATTTCATTGATTAATTCCTCCCACGCCCTCATGAATTCAAAGAGCTGCATATTCAATCTTGTACCTTTTTAAGCTATTGGTATAAAAGGATGGCATTATTAATGCCTTAGATTTGTACTAACAAACACCTGACAGCTGGAAAAGTTCCCCGAAAGAGTCACTGCTCTGTAGACAAAGGTGCGTAAGCCCTCCTCGTTGATTGGGAGCTTTCACAGCGCATGAAGCTACAGATCCTCTCCCCAGGGCACAAGCACGCTGACAAATGGAGCAGCAATATCAGGCACTTCGTGTACTGCCTGATATTCATCTGAGGACCCAGATTAAAAGCCCTGTGTTATCCTGTGGACTGACCAGAGTGCAATGGTTCACAGAATATACGCAGCAGCAGGTGAACAAGGGCTCAAACCCCACCCCTGCCTCTTTCTGGACATATGATCCCAGCGAACTGTCTGTTCCCAGTCCTGTGGTTGGTATTGGCAGGTAGGTCTCCGTAAGAACTCAATGAGATATTGCACATGACAGGACACAGCACTGTGCCTGGCACATGGGCTCACCGATGTGAGCTATTACTCTCTTCATAAAGCATTGGTATTTATTTAGTGGTTCAGGCTTTTCAGTGGGAATGGGATCAAAGGCAAAGAAACTGATCTTTGGAGACTTTGGGGGGATCTGGAGAGCAATTTCCAGGTCAAGAATGATAACGGGAAAGGCCCTTTCATTTCATTTCGAGGCCCACGGAGGGACTGCTCCCTCCAGCCCTCTTATGAACAAGGTCAGGGAGAAAAGCGAACCTTGTCAAAAAAGGCAAAGAAGCAGAACTTGATCAAAGCACTGAGGATCGATCTGCAAAGCTATCGATTAAGATTTAGGATTTGTGTTCATTTGCAGTGAAACACACTCAGAGGAGTGTTACCAAGACATCCTCCAGAGTTAGGGAAATTGCCTCTGACCTGACCCTGGCTGGGGTCTCCCCTGCTTTAGGGAACACTTAGCACATCTCTAATTGTGGAAGGGTGCACCAAATAACAAGAACACACATTTCAATATTCTATACACGGTTCTCCCTGTGGCCAATAAATTGACAGGACCGTGTAATTTAGAGCAACATTACCCAAAAATAAGTAAAATGCAAGCCACATGGTTAATACTATAGTTCCATGTCATCAAATATTTAGAAGTTAAACAAAGTGAAAGTAATTGTAATCATGTAGCTAATCCAGTATATCCAACATGTTATTTCAGCCTGTACTCAATATAAAATTGTATTAATGAAATTCTGAATTATATACTAATCTTGAAATCCAATGGGTCTATGACACAATACATCTATGTTCTAATGTTAAATTTTTAATGGTAAAAGTAAAATGCAGTTTTGCCAAAATAATTCAATTGTATTTAGAGGAAATCTATTTTATACTAGAGGCCCGATGCATGAAATCAGGCATGGGTGGGGTCTAGCGGGCCCACCCCAATGGGGCCAACTGGGCCAGGTTGGCGGCCAGGGCCACGAGAGGTTGGGGGGGGCACAATCGGGGCCCTGATCCGGCTGGCTGGCCACCACAGTGTGGTCATTCCAGTTGTTCTGGTCGCTTGGCTTTTATATATATAGATTTCTATTTAAAATTTTACATTTAAATTAAATAAAATTAAAAAACTAGTTCCTGGGTGACACAGATTTCACATTTCAAGTGCACAGTAGCCACATGTGGCTAGTGGCTGTCATGTTAGATAGTCCAGGTTTATAGGAAAGACTGTGAATCAGAAGCTCTAGATTTGAATCCTGTCTCTCCCATTTTATTGGAGAGAGAGAGAGAGAGAGAGAGAGAGAGAGAGAGAGAGAGAGAGAGAACATGGATGTGAGAGCAAAACAGAGATCCTCTGCCTCCTGCACACCTCCTACCAGGGATTGAGCCCACAACCCAGGCACGTGCCCTGACCATGAACCAGCAACCTTTAGTGCCTGGGATGCTGCCCAACCACCTGCACACCACCAGCCAGGGCTCTCCCATTTTTCACTGTGTCTTTGTGCAGCTCACTTGCCTTCTCTGTGCCTCAGTTTTTCCCCTTTATCTAGCTCTCTGAGTTCATAAATTTATTGTGAGATTTGAATGAGATAATGTAGGCAAAAGGGCTGTAAAATAAGCCTAACGTATGTATAATTTAATAATATGGTGAGAGTCGATTATTTAGTGATTTTGAATCAGGTTCCACATTTGTAGAGGCAGAAAATCATCTCTACCGCCACTGATGGTTATAAATTCCAAAGATAGGATTAGTGGATTGCTACCTTCTTTTTTTAACTTTATTTTTATTGTTGACACTATTACAGATTTTCCCATCCCCCCCCCCACACACACACACACTTTGCCCTCCTTCACCCAGTGTCCAGCCCCCCTTCCCTCTGGCCATGACCACTCTGATGCCTGTTCTATGAGTTATGCATGCATGTTCTTTGACTAATCTCTTCATCTTCTTTCATCCAGTCCCCTTCCCCCTCTCCCCTCTGACAGCTGTCAGTCTGTTCCATGTATCCATGCCTCTGGATCTATGTTGTTCATCAGTTTATTTTGTTCATTAGATTCCACATAACAGTGAGACCACATGGTATTTGTCTTTCCCTGACTGGCTTATTTCACTCAGCATAATACTCTCCAGGTGCCTCCAGGCTGTCTCAAAAGACCAGAAATCCTTCTTTTTTATTTTTATTTTTACAGCTGCATAGTATTTCCTGGTGTAAATGTCCCAAAGGTTTTTTATTCACTCATCTACTGATGGGCACTTAGGCTATTCCTTAAAGAAATCTTTTTAGAAAAATCTATGCTTTCATTTTGATTATTAAGTTCTCAATATGTATCTTAAAATAAAAATAGACTTTAAAATGTTTTGAAGAAGAGATTAAATGAAATGGACACAGTGGAAAGTGGGATTGTGCATGTGCGTGTGTGTGTGAGTGTGAGTGTGAGTGGGTGTGCGTGTCTGTATGTTTGGAAAAGTTACACATCAAATTGTTGAAACTGTTTACCCCACAAAGAGGGACGTAAAGAGAAACTTTCCTGTTTCATTTCAAAGGCTTCCCTAGTCTTTCAGTTTTGAACAAAGAACATGTATTACTTTTATAATAAAAATCAATACATGTGAAAAAAATGATCTTATACAAGGCAAAGGGTTCTGGGAATTAATATGGAGAAATCAACAAGTCATAGCCACTTCACATCATCGCACACAGCTCCCTACAGGGCTGGTGTGAGCTGGTACCAGCACCAGTCAGCACTGGCAGTTTGAATTGCCGGCCCTCAGAACATTTTGTTTGGATTCATATGTGACATCCATGGTTGTTGCTCCCTTCTACAGCTTTTAAAACAAGACATGTCTCTCTACGTGTGTATCTTCTTGTATTTCAGTTTAGCCTCTCTGTTTGAATTGCTCCCAAGAACCCCTAAATGAATTTCTGTTGTATTTTTATAATCTCTATTTAGAGCACATAATCCCAAACATTACCTTGCCATGTAATGAAAATCATGTGGGTGCTTTCACGCTCAATGGCCACAGAAAGATAGAGTCCACCTTATGTACTCAGGTTTCCCTTGAAAAGAACACGGCAGCACGTGATTGTTAAGGGCTCATAAAGACACCCTCTCAACCCTCCCCTGCACTGGCTCTCAGCCAGCCTGCCTCGAGGTCTCTGCTGAACTGATGGTCCAGATGGAAGTTCTTCCTGCTTCCACGTACAAGTGCCCACCTGTGAGCCTTCACATGAAGATGCCTAAGAGTTACTGAATGTCTGCAGTCTGGGTGTGAGCTGCTGTCACAGAAGCCATGGAATGGGTGGCTGAAAGGATAGGACTTTGTTTTCACAGCTCTGGGACTGGAAGCCTGAGGTCGGGGTACAAGCAGGGTTAAGTTCCTGGAGAAGCCCCTCTTCCAGGCTTGTAGATGGCTGTGTTCTCATTGTCTCCCCAGGGGGCAGGGAGCAGTGAGCGTAGTCATCTCTCTTCTGTCTCTTCTTACAAGAGCACTTCTCCTGCATGTAGGCTCTGCCACCCCTGCATGCCATCACATGAGAGGTTCAGGCTCCCACATGTGAGTTCCAAGGGGACACAAACATTGGGTCCGTAGGACACTGTGCAAGGAGCTCACGATACAAAGATGAACAAACACACGTGGCTGCTGCCCTTAGGGAGCTTGTCACTGGGGAGACCTGTCCATCAAATACTGAAATGGAAACAGGTTGCATGTGCTGGGGAGGAAGGCAGTGTGTAGGGATGCCGGGAACCAATTCCAACATGTCATAATTACAAGAGTTTCATCAAAAGGTTGGTGAAGCTTGGGGGACTCAACAAGGGCTGAGCCACATATGTAATTACCTGTTGGAATGGCTGGAAAGGCACTTACCCCAAACCTGAATAGGAAAATCATTTGCTGCCAAACAGCTCAGGGCATTTTAATCTGCATGTTATTGCCTCCTGTTGGCAAAATACCTGAACAGCTCTAGGCTATTCCCCAATCTGACAATGCTTCTGTAAACCCTACCCTTTGAAACCCTACCCTTTGAAGTGTATTATCTCCACCTTGCCTTAGGACAATTAGCTCCTTTAGCTGAAGCTCCTCTGACCCCCAATGCCTTTCAAAACTATCTTTCAACTTTGGACTTCTTATTAAATCTACACATCAGCCTTTCTCCAGATTGCTGAACCCTTCATAATGCTGGGACAAGAACCCCGGAATGGAGAGTTAGAGAGCAGGTCAGGAAGGCTTGGGTTGAACTGAGATCCACAGAATGATGTACTACTAACTAGGCTGCAGGAGCGAAAAGGGGGCAGGCCTTCCAGGTGGAACAGCATGTGCCGGAGCTTTGAGACAGACGGTACCATGGCCCACTCAGATAAGTCAAAGTACAGCCATGTAACTGACACTCAGAGGGCAGGCAGGCGTGTAGCAGGGCAACATATTGGGGCAGCAAGGGCCAGACCTGCAGGCCTTGGCAGGCTCTGCCACAAATGTGTACCTTTTAATCTTTATTCTAAGTCTTTAATGGAAATCTGATCTGGTCTTTAGTCCAACACCCATTCTAATTGGGTATTCCTTTTCATTAACTGAGGTTGTGGAACTCCTCAGACCTTCAGTTCTCTTAAGAAAGCCAGGAATTCATGTGAGATCTCCTCCTTAGGGCTCTAGAACAGTCTCCGTCTGAATCTTCACCCCAAACCCCTGGTGAAATTTAAAACAAATCTGAGAATGAGGCCTCCTCCCCCCATTCCTGAAGGTCCTTATCCACAGATCAAGGTGGGGCACAGCCATCTTTATCTTTTACACCTTCTGTTAGCCTTTCCGATGGAGAGAAAAATCTGGAAACTATCGCATTAGGAATTTGTTTTGTGCACCACCCTTCTATTCTCACTAACTCCTCCTCAGTGGAATAGATAATATTGCCAGTCACTTTGTGCAATGATCTAATGGAAAAGAAAGTTTATAGAGAGATCTTCCTGAACTCAATAGGCTTTGTGATATCTTATTTTCTGAAGTTTCTGAGTCTTCAAATGTATTATGTAAAATGTTTCTAGAAGTTTATATCCCTTCTTTTGCTTTCCTCCTTGCAAAGTTTTGATTCTTTCTAAGTGGTGTTTCTATTTACTCTGAAACTTAACTGGGTCAATTACAACAAGCTCAGTTAAGTCTAGCATTTCAGATATTGCTATAATCCAAATACTTTCTTGCAATCCTATTATTTACACTTTCTGAACAGTTTAGAAGTAAGAAAGAGGTTTCCTCCCAGACAAAATGAGACCTGGCGAACGTTCCCCTGTCTCTCTGTGAGTCCTTCCCATCTGCCAGGCGAGGTGACTGCTCTTGCTGGGCCTGTCCCCCGAGAGCCTGGGCCCACTGTCTTGACACGCACAGACAAAAACACAACTATCTCAGCAGCCAGAGGTGGGTGCGAGTCTAGCAGCCACTCAGATGCTTCTTGCAGGAACTTTAAGTGGGACCCAGCATATCCCATCAGTGAGAGGCCACGTGGATGTAGGATGGGGACCACGGGGCTGTCAGGAGAGTGGACAAATGGCTGTGGATGTCACGTGCTGAGAGGCACTGTGGAGAGGGGAGGCCAAGTGAGTGAAACCCAATGGAAAGGACAGGAAGGAAGAGCAAGGACGAAATGGGAGGGATTGCGCGGTGATGGAATCCTGTAGCGGGCTGGCTAACGGGGAGGCAGGAGGGACAAAAACACAGAGACGAACCCGAGAAAAAAACAGGAGGCTGAAGAGAGAAGACAGAGAAGAGACCATGGGCAGAGAGACACTGGCGGGAAGAAATAATGATGCAAAGAGAGAGGTGGGAAAGAGAGAGGTTCCCCCCACCCCTGCCTGGGAGAAGGGGCAGAGCTCGGGGCTCTCTCTGAGGACACCCCAAGCGCCCCACCCACTTTCTTCCTGCCCCTGAGTTCTCTACTGGATTCCTATTTAGATCCCCCTTTCTTGCACATAGTAGTTAGTACCTATTGTTTCTTACCCTTTGCATTAGAAGTCTGTTTTATTTCATTTCTCAATAAGGCTAATTCCTTGAAATTCTGAGCTAACTCCGTAACTTCTGGCTTTTTTATTTTTTAAAATTCTTTATTGTTGAAAGTATTACGTATGTCCCCTTTTCCCCTGATTGTCCTCTCCCAGCCTGCCCCTGCCCCACCCCCACCCCCCCAGCCTTCACCCCCCACCCCCATTGTCTGTGTCCACTGGTTATGCTTATATGAATACAAGTTCTTTGGTTGATCTCTTAATCCACCCCACTCCCCTGCCTTCCCTCTGAGGTTTGACAGTCTGTTCAATGATTCTGTGTCTCTGGATCTATTTTTGTCCATCAGTTTATGTTGTTCATTAGATTCCACAAATGAGTGAGATCATGTGATACTTCTCTTTCTCCGACTGCCTTATTTCACTTAGCATAATGCTCTCCACGTTCGTCCATGCTGTTGCAAATGGTAATTTTCACAGCAGAATAGTATCTGATTGTGTAGATGTACCACAGCTTTTTAATCCACTGATGGGCGCTGAGGCTGTTTCCAAATCTTAGCTATTTTAAATTGCCTTTTTAACTTTCTGTTTTGAGATAATATGGGGCTCACATAGTTGCAAAAATAAAACAGAGTTCCCACTACCGCTGACCTAACTTCTCCCAATGAAATCTTTTTACCCCAACATAGCACAGCTCTCAAAAGCAGAAAGTTGACGTTGGTGAGATGCTGTTAACTGAACTGCAGACTGGACTTAAATTTCAGCAGTTCCACATGCCCGCATTTCTTTCTTTAGTGGACAGGCCCATGGAATCTTACCACATGCATAGATTCATGTAACCACCACCAAGATCTGTCATCCTTTAAAAACGTAATCCATTCATATGGTTAAAAAACCAAAATACTATTAAAACCTACTCACTGAGACATTTCAACCCCTACTCCCCAATTCATCTTGTTCCCTACCCCATAAATAGTCACTTTTATTATTTTCTTGTGTTTTCCTTCCATTCATTCTTTTTCAAAATACAAGCAACTTTAAAATCAATTTTTCCACCTCAGTTAAAAGTTAGCTCACTTATATAAACTCTTTTGCCTCTCACTATTTTCACTTAATAGATGTTGGAGATCATTTTGTATCCTCACAGGAGTTCCTCTTCCTTTCACAGGCACATAGTAGCCCGTTGTATAAATGCTGCAACTTTAATTTACTTGCGCAATCTTTGAGCAGCTTTCTGTGCCAAAACAAACAAGACACAATGTATTTCATAAAACAGGCATCTGGGAAAAGCCCTGGAGAAGCTGTTCAATGTGCACAGTAGCCTGGGGGGCCACTATCAGATGGCGGTGAGCAGACTGGCCACCTGGCTACAAGCAAGGAAAGCACGGCCAAGTCCAAGGTGGGAGTACACCTCGCCATGGAAAGAGGAATTTATTTATGTAAATCCAAGAGAGCATCACCTAAACGGTTTAAGATAATGGGTCGCAGCAGTTAAAAATGGGCATTGGAGACTCAGCCAACACTGGAAACTGGCAGGAGCCTGTTAGGTGACTGGCCGTGGTGCTTACTTGGGAAAGCGAGGCCATAACTTCACCGTCCAGGCCAAGCTGAAAAAGAGAGTATGTTTCCGAATGATAGGATTAATTACAAGGCCATATTTTAGAGGTATTTTTGGTAGGTTTATTTAGCTTTGTATTTTTAGTTCATTTTATAATGAGTCCATTTTTTGTTAATTACTCATTTTTGTTTTGTTATTCTTTCTGTTGTGATAAACAAAATGTATTCAGAATTTATTCTGTAATTGTTCTTGAAAAAATATATTTAACACAAACCTAAATTCATTTAAGATACTTTTGATGGCCATTACCAAAGAGTAGATGTTTTCTTTGATCCTCATTGAAAGGAAGAAATAAATATTCTCAGTTGGAGTTCAAAAGGCCAACATAATAATTACATTAAACCTCAACTCAATAAAACTACTAGAAACACACAGGTGTTTGTCCTCAGGCCAGCCCAGTGATCCTGCTGCTTTGGCAATGGCAGAGTTCCCCAGCAAGGCAGTTAAGTTCAATGAATATCCTTTGAGCATCTCTCATGAGGCACACGCCCAAGAGGGACTTTCTACTCCAAGAATGCTCTGATCCCTCCCATCCTAGGTAACCATGACCTCTTTATGCAGAACAAATACCAGCTAGCTACTGAGAAAAATGAGTGGAGTTTATGTGCTGGTGTGGGTGACAATGGCAATACGTTTCCCCAGCCATTCATACATCACCCTTTCCATTTTCTTCATAGCTTTTTTAAAACTCTCTGGTTTTCTCATTCATCCATTTACTTATCATTTACTCCCACACGTGAAAATAAATTTCAAGAATATAGAGTTCTTGTCTGCCTTCTTCCCTGTCACATGCCCACATCTAGGGCATTGTCTGGCACATAGGAGTACTCTGTAAACCTTTTTTTTTTTTAAAAAAAAAAAAAAAGCTAGATTCTTTTATTATTTTTAAATATGTTTTTATTTATTTGAGAGAGAGGAAGGGAGAGGGAGGAAAACATTGACGTGAAAGAGAAACATCGATCAGCTGACTTCCATATGCAGACCAAACCCCCAACCTGGGCATGTGCCCTGATGGGGAACTGAACCATGACCTTTTGGTGCACAGGACGATGCCTGCCCATCCAACTGAGCCACACTGGCCAGGGCTCCATAAACCTTTTTGAATGAATGGGACAAAGACAGCAGTCTAGGCTACAGGAAAGGCCAGGAGACCAGAAGCCAGGGAGACCTGAATTCCCATCTCCCCTCAGACGTTTGCTAACCATGTAAGCCAGCAGGGAAAATTATATTCTCTAGCTACAGTTTATAAAACGGTACTAAGGATTCAGGCCCCAAATGCAGGTTCTAGTCAGGGAGTTATCTGAGCCCTCCTGCTTACTGGCTGCATATAATCTTGGGCAACCTACTTAACCCCTGAACCTCAGCTTTCTCGTTTTTAAAGTGAGGAGCTATTAATAACCTACCGCAAGGATTGTTGGAAGAGATGCCATTGTAATAACCTGGTTTTTATTTTATTTTATTTTATTTTATTTTATTTTATTTTATTTTATTTTATTTTATTTTATTTTATTTATTTTTGTTGTTAATCCTCACCCGAGGATATTTTTCCATTGTTTTTAAGGGAGAGAGGAAAGACAGAGAGAAACATCGATGTGAGAGAAACACATTGATTGGTTGCCTCCTGCAGGAGCCCTGACCAGGGCCCCGAGCTGGGGCGGAGCCTGCAACCCAGGTATGTGCCCTTGACCCGAATTGATCCCGGGACCCTTTGGTCTGCAGGCCGATGCTCTATCCACTGAGCAAACCGGCTAAGGCTGACCTGGTTATTATTTAACAGGAAAGGAGTGGAAGGGTTCCCTCCCTTGTTTCTGGCTCTGCTGAAACCCCAGCCGCACCTCTTCCAGGCCTGGCTTCGGGGCAGGGGTCTGTGGAACCCGGGACATGTAACTCCATGCCAATAAAGCCTTCTCCCACACCCCACCCTCCTGTGCAAGTCTTAGAAAGCTCATTTTCTGAAGATAATTCAACTACCTCACTCCCAGGAGGGACGGGGGAGTTTAATTCTCCAGTAACAGGAGGACTGCCTGTTTCCTCCATAGTATGTAGCAAGGTGCCTGGTACCTGGTAACTATTCAATACAATGTAGCCACTTCTGTCATCCACATTATTGTGAGATTCAAATGAGACGCGGTGAAGGAGAGGCGATGGCTGCAGGAGGAGCTCACGGGGGTAGATTTCCAGACTGCCGAGCCCCCCTCTCAAGGAAGCTTCTAGAACCACAGTGCTCTTAACCAAATTCATAGGCATAGTGAAGACCCTTCCTTCCATACGCTGGCATCCTGACTGAGTGAGATTTGGGGGGAATGCCTTTTAATTGGCCCTCACATAATCTTTTAAAGTTAGCCACTTACTCTGTCTAAAGAGAGATAAAGAAAATAACTTTTGGTCCAATTCTCCTGGTTATGGAAATTCTTAACAAGAATTCAAAAATATGTCATAAAGAGGCAGTTTGCAGACATGTATTTGAAAAACAGAGAACCACAGTCCTTCTCCTTATAAAAAATTTTTTTAAGAAAAAAAATAATAAAAGCTTTTTATTTCTTTGTGTTACCCTGGAAACACACCCATTAGAATTTCAAATATTAGGGCTGCACCCGCAATATACTGTTTGCTTAACAAACGTAGACATTACATTAGTGGGAAATTGAAGTGTACGGTAACAGTTTTACCCACAAAGAGTAAGGCAGAGCTATTCAAAATGTAGAAATCTGAAATGGGATATTTAAACATGGCAAAATGAAGGTTTCTAAAAGCACATGGAAGCATTCTAACCCTTTCTCATTCTGTCGCCTATTAAAGTAGAAAGTGTTCAATTTCTGTGTGACTTAAATGATAAATGCCTGATGTGAGCATATGTTAAGAAGTTTGCATTTAAAATAAGCTATACAAAATTCAAATGCCGCATGTAGCGTTTTATTTGTTAAAGCCCAAGTCAATACAAGCAAATATCTAACCACAGTGAGAAACCTTCTTGAAGTTTCCTTTACATCTTAACTGAGCTAAAAGGTACTCCTGGTTATCATTTTACTAGAGGCCCGCTGCACAAAATTCGTGCAAGAGTAGGCCTTTGCAGCCCCGGCTTCATCCAGAAGGTCATTCTGTGTTCAGCCGTTCAGTCAATTTGCATATTACGCTTTTATTATTATAGATATTTGTATTGCTGCTAGTTTTTCGGTATGTAGCTTTTCTAAATAATGTGAATGAAGGGTGGGAGGTGGGCCTGCTGCCTGCCGCCTGCCCTGTGCTCCCTCCACACATCAGGAGGTACATGAAGTTGGAGGAAAATACCTCGTATCCGGATTTGTACTAACAACGGAGTGGTAACCACTCCTGTGGTTACCCAGGAAGCGAGGGAACCTGGGTAACATTGTTACAGTGTATTCTTTTCAAACAGCCACTGAGATATGACAGAGCATACTTCCTACCTAAAGAAGTTGATGAGTGATTTGGGAAGGTCACTATTTTACAATGGAGAACCAAGAACATAAAATTACTTTGGATGCTAATGAATTATTGGTCAGTTCATAGGAGGAGGTAAAAGTGAAGTCACTGGGGGAAACATTTGCCAAGGAAGGTTTATTTCCTTGGTTAGGTATTTTCATCCGTTGTGTGTTTTGGCTGACCAGGCAAAGCCTCATAAGAGCAGACCACATAACGACATGGGCATCCCATCAGGTCTCACTTCATGCACACTGGAGTGAAAGTAAAAGGCAAAAGGCTGTATTCATGTCTGGAACTGCAAAGCACAGCACCGTAAATTGAGGGCTCGCATGAGAGACGGCCACCCTCCCACAGTTCTGGAGGCTGAAGGAGGAACCCCTGTCCCAGGGCCCTTCTCCTTCTGGGACTCGGGAAGCCTCGCCCCTCCCCAGCCTCTGGTGGCCGACAAGGTCGGCATCCTGGGCCTGCAGCTGCGCAGCTCCGGTCTGTGCTGCCGTCACCCCATGGAGGTTCTCCTGTGCATCTGTTTCTCTGTGTTGTCCCGTTTGTATAAGAACACAGTCATAGCGGTTGAGAGCCCACCCGATGACTGCATCTTCCCTGATTATTTCTGCAAAGAGCTGATTTCCAAGGGCAGTCACACTTACAAGCTCCAGGCTGAGGACTTCAACGCCTCTTGAGGGGGCGGAGGTACAATCCCACCTATAATAAGACTTGGGGAAAAGGAAAATTCCTTGAAAGAATCATTTTCTCCAAGGAAGTAATAGGCACTCTAGGTCCCTGGGGGGTATAGCAATACACCACCCACGTTGGCCTGACAAACATCCGTGTGTGTGTGTGTGTGTGTGTGTGTGTGTGTGTGTGTGTGTGAATTTGCATGCTATCAAAAATATATTTTGACTGGACAGTTTAAATTCAATGTCATACAAATTCATTGACTCCTGCCACTGGAGGGATCCAGACCTCAGGGGAGCTACAGCTGATCTCTGGAGCGACATAATTTGAAAAGCCATCCCAACTACAGTGTATGTGTCTGCAGTGTCTTATCAGAGTTTCAGGCTTCTGTGGGCCAGGCTGCCCAGGGCAGTAGTGACACCCCCTGGGATGCTATTCTAATGCTGGATCTTCACTGTACAAGAGAAGGGGTTTTTCTCAAGTCCACACTCTAGCACCAGCCTCACCTCATGCCCCCCATGAGACCAGTTATGACTTATTTCACATATTTTCACCGACTTTCTATCCAATAGTTGCACACCTTTTTCTGTAAATATTTGGTGACATTTCAAGGCAGCATTACATAGTGGTTAAGAACATGATCTTTGCCTGGCCAGTGTGGCTCAGTGGTTGAGTGTTGACCCATGAACCAGGAGGTCATGGTTAGATTCCTGGTCAGGGCACATGCCCTGCTGCAGCCTCAATACCCAGTTGGGGAGTGCAGGAGGCAACTGGTTGATGATTCTTATCATTGATGTCTCTTTCTCTCTCTCCCTCTCTCTCCGACTCTGAAATCAATAAAAATCTATATATATTTTAAAAATTAACATGATCTTTAGAGCCAGCTGAGACTGGTCAAATGCCAGCTGCACCAAATGACTTTGGAAAACCATGAAACTCTATGGATTTCTGTCTCTTCATTTACAAAATGCTAGTAATAATAGTATAATTGGGATAATATGTGTTAAAGGTTTAGTACATTGCACAGCATATCATAATGTGCTTAATCAACACTGATAACTTTAGCTATTATTTTTCATCTCACATTTTGTAAGACCAAAGTCCATTTTAAAATACAACGAAGAAAGCAAATTGAGTAGTATATTTATTTGTATCTTATTATGCAAAAGTTAGGAGTTATTTGAGTTAGCTTGGTAGAAATATTTGCCTAATCTTGTAATTCAAAGTGAGAAAGAAGATGGGCAGCTTGGATAACTTTTCTGGTGTCTCATTGCTTATGCAGGCGTCCTCAAACTATGGCCCGCGGGCCACATGCGGCCTGCCGAGGACATTTATCTGGCCCGCCGGGTGCCGCTGCCTGTCCTGCTTAGCAGCCGACTCGTCCCGGGCCCGCAGTGCGCATAGGAATTTTTTTTTTTAACTATAGTCCGGCCCTCCAACGGTCTGAGAGACAGTGAACTGGCCCCCTGTTTAAAAAGTTTGAGGACCCCTGAGAGTGGTCTCTGGGTAAGGTCCTCTCCGGTATAACTATGAGATAGCTGTACATTCTACAGTTTCCACAGAAGATGATTGCATCAGTATGATCTGCTACACTCAGCGGTAACATTCCACCACAAATGGCAACATGACTAACTGTCTCAGAGATCCTGGTTGGACGGCGGTGTCCAGTCCTCATTAGTGGCTTTAATTGGAAACTTGCCTCCACTTTTCCTTGACATAATTTTTGCATTTTAACTTTATTATCTAATTCTTACCTCGTTAGTTGGCAGGGCAAACATTTCAAAGGAATGGAAATGTGAAGTGTGCCCTGGACATTTCCTTTGACTGAGCCCGCTAATTTTATCTGGGCAGTTGAAGAATTCACGAGCCTTTGCTTCCCCAAACTGAAAGGATGCCACAAGGAGATGTGAGAAGCTGAGCATGAAGTTTGCGTTAGGAATATGTAAAGACGAATAAGGAGTGGCTAGTCATTGTACCAGAGACTCGTAATTGCCCTTGTCAATTGAGTGGGGTCTAATACAGTAGCCTTCTAGAATGTTCAAAAAAAAATTTAAGAGAAAGTGCTCATTTTTAATATTACCAATCCTAAATAAAGATGTGCAATCCATCCCCCAAATACCAAGTATGGTAATCAATTAGGTGATCTGAATGGAATATTCAATTCCTAGTTTGAAAATAAGCTAATTGAAATAAGCCAGAGAAAGACAAGTGCCATATGATTTCACTTATATGTAGAACCTAATGAACAAAATGAACTGACAAGCAAAAAAGAGACAGACCATAGATACAGACAACAGACTGGCAGCTGTCAGAAGGGAGGGTAGCTGGGGGACTGGGTGAAAAAGGTGAAGGGATTAAGCAAAAAACAAAAAACAAAAAAACAAACATAAAACCCTCATAGATTCCAAGAAGGAAAGGGAGGTGGGGAGGTAGAAGAGGGTAAAGGGCAGATAAATGGAGATGGAAGGAGACTTGACTTGGGTAGTGAATATAAAATACAATATACAAGTGATGTATTATAGAGTTGTATACCTGAAACCTGTATAATTTTACTAACCAAAATTGCCTCAATAAATTCAATAAACATAAAAAATACAATCTGTAATTTATAGCCATTTTAAAATAAAATAAATGTTTGGTGTGCCCTTTTTAAAAAAGAAAAGAAAATGAGTCTCAGAATGATAGAACATTCGGGCTGAAAACGTGGGATTTACAAACCAGTACTATTATGTGACTCAGAGGCTCGAGGGAGGCTCTTACCTAAGGTGGTTGTCTCACGTGCATCATTTGACATCCCACATTCCACCTTCTCTGTTGCACTCTGTGCTCCTTTACATGCTGCCACCCCTCAAGTGGCTGTGCTCCAAGTTTCTGCTTTTTTATTCTCCTTTTTAAAGAGGTGCTTATTTCATTTTGTAGTAAAATAGAAATACTTTTCCTCCTTTTGTTTCTTTCCATGTATTCCCTCCTGCCTTTCCTAATGAATCTGCTATTTCCTGCACAGACCACATAAAATGGATAGTCTACTAAGTGGATGCCCTTATAACAATGCAGAAAAGAAAGGCTTCTAATTTGCCACGTTGTTCATTAAACCACGTGATGTATCCTGTACTCAACAATTTCCATTACCCCCACACCATCATGGGAAACTTCCACCTAATGATATGCTTATCAGCGCTCTCTCTCTCTCTCTCTCTCTCTCTCTCTCTCTCTCTCTCTCTCTCGCGCGCGCGCGAGCACACACACACACACACACACAAGCACGCACCTCTGAAAGTAGCAGGTGATCAAAAAGCACTGGTGGTTCTAAAATCAAGTCCTAACTTAGTACCTAGCTTCCTTGGCTTTAAGAATCTTCTCCCTGACACAACTCTAATCTGTATCACCCGGCTTCCTCAGTCAGACTGCCATGTCACTCTCCTCCTGTCCCTAGAATGCCAAGGCTGCTTCAGAGCCTTGAGTGTTCTCTGGAATGTTCTGGAATGCACTCTTCAAAGATCTTTACATGGTTAATCCTTCTTCATCCAAGCTCAAAAGTCTTCCCAGTTTAAGGTATGCCTTACCCCATACATCTGAATCCACAATCTTGTTTTATTGTTTTATAGTGCTTATCAATCTTTGAAGTTTGATTTGTTAATTTACTTTTTTGTTCATTTTTACCCACTTGAACATAAGCTATGTGAAAGTGGAAAATGAGCATTGTCCACCCTATTCACCAGGACAGCCAAGCAAACAGCTGGCACTCAAGGAACATTTGTCAAATGTAATAATAAATTTCAATTTCAATAGTAAAATAAGTAATCAATCATAACATGTACAAATATACCTAGTATCTTGAAGAAAAAAAGAAAGAAATGCTAATAATGATGTCCTTTTACTGAACACCTACTGAATGCAAGGTATTCTGCCTAAATTATCTCACGAATTTCTCACATGGACTCTGTGCCATAGCACTTGTGAGTAGCCAAGAGGGATTTGAAACTATGCCTATCCTATAGCAAAACCATGTCATCAACCATCATCTATACATGTGGAAAGAAACCCAGGTTACCCAAAAGCTAAACTTGCCCCTATCCCTTTCTCCTTTGACCATTCCTATGGTTGTTTGTGAATAAACACTCCCTGTGGGACTTGCATCTTCATATTTCTTTTTGTGAGCAGTGACAGAAATGTCTACTTAAATCTGCTGGAGTGAAAATATAAAATAACATAAATGAATGAATTAGCCACAGAATTGGACAGATTAAGGGATGGCTTTAAAGACTCTGGATCTAGTGCTCAAATGATGTCACCAGCCCCCATTTTCCCATCAATTTCCACACTCCACCTCCTTGGTGTTCGTGTGGCAGATGGGTCATCTGGCAGCACCAGCACTTGTGTTGTACTTTATGTCACTGGATGAGGAAGTTTGCGTCCCTAGTAGCCAAGGCTCCTGCCAGCTCCTGTGGCACAGTCGTAAAATCAGACAAGGTAGCCCTTTCTCAAACAGATCGCCAAAGTTTGTATGTGATTTAGCAAAAATAATTATTGGAACATATATACAGCACTCTAAAAATGAACACAAATAATACTATTGAAAATTACATAGTAGAAAAAGTAAATTTTTAATCACAAAAATTAAGAATACAAAGACACTACTATGTATTAATTGGTATAAAACAATTATTTGTCTTCCTTTCAGAAAAACAAAATATGATAGCGTCAACACTTATCTGTGCCAACAATCTAATCATAGACATCACCACCTTTCTGGTGAGAGTGGAAACTCTAAGTTGTTTTTATTTTAATTTTGAGAAGTCAAGTTCTTGACTAGTGACCAATATTGACTAAGTGAAATATATCCTAAATCAGTGGTTCTCAACCTTTCTAATGCCGCAACCGTTTCCTACAGTTCCTCATGTTGTCGTAACCTCCAACCATAAAATTATTTTCGTTGCTACTTCATAACTGTAATCTTGCTACTGTTATGAATCGTAATGTAAATATCTGTGTTTTCCGATGGTCTTAGGACAGTGGTCGGCAAACTCATTAGCGACCCTGCTAGTGGTTCTCAACCTGTGAGAACCACTGCTGTAGAGCCTAAGACCATCAGAAAACACAGATATTTACATTACAATTCATTAACAGTAGCAAAATTACAGTTATGAAGTAGCAGTGAAAATAATTTTATAGCTGGGGGTCACGACAACATGAGGAACTGTAGGAAAGGGTTGCGGCATTAGAAAGGTTGAGAACCGCTGTCCTAAATGGTTTAAAATAAAAGCATTGGAAATTTTCAGGTGAATAATTACCATGAATATTTCAGTAAGGTTATGAGAGACATTCTAAATATTAGAAAATTATGTATAAATTTAGCTCCTCATGAGCTGATGTCCCTTCAGAATCACATTTTTTACTATGTTCTCAGGTCAATTTTAAGTTCAAATTTTACATTGTCAGAGTAGTCATGTTCGTTGTAATTTTTTAAATTACATCTCATCTAACAATATCATAAATTATTATAAACTAGAGGCCCGGTGCATGAAATTTGTGCACGGGGGGGGGGGGTGTTGTCCCTCAGGCCAGCCTGCACCCTCTCCAATCTGGGACCCCTCCAGGGATGTCTGACTGCCCGTTTAGGCCTGATCCCTCTCACAATCCAGGACTGCTGGCTCCCAACTGCTCACCTGCCTGCCTACCTGATTACCCCTAACTGCTTCTGCCTGCCAGCCTGATCACCCCCTAACCACTCCCCTGCCAGCCTGATTAATGCCTAACTGCTCCCCTGCCAGCCTGATTGCCCCTAACTGCCCTCCCCTGCAGGCCTGATCGTCCACAACTGTCCTCCCTTGCAGTCCTGATCCCTCCCAACTGCCCTCCCCTACTGGCCATCTTGTGGTGGCCATCTTGTGTCCACATGGGGGCAGCCATCTTTGACCACATGGGGGAAGCCATCTTGTGTGTTGGAGTGATGATAAATTTGCATAGTACTCTTTTATTAGATAAGATAGAGGCCTGGTGCATGAGTAGGAGCCAGTTGGTTTGCCCTGAAGGGTGTCCCAGATCAGGATGGGGGTTCCCTTGTGGCATGGTGCAGCCTGGGCAAGGGGCCTGTGGTGGTTTGCAGGCTGGCCACACCCCCGGTGACCCAAGCGGAGGCCCTGCTATCTGGGATTTATTTATCTTTTATAATTGAAACTTTGTAGCCTTGAGCGGAGGCCAGAGCCAGCCAGGGCAGGAAGCTTGGTTTCCTCCATTGCTGGGGAAACACAAGCCTCCTGCTCACTCCATGGCTGTAGCCATCTTGGTTGGGTTAATTTGCATACTCACTCCTGATTGGCTGATGGGCATGGCTTGTGAGCGTAGTGGAGGTACAGTCAATTTGCATGTTTCTCTTTTATTAGATAGGAATATATTTTAAAGGCGATATAGTTAATGGAAAATATAGGGTAAGAAGTATTTTAAAATTTATTATGGAACATAGAAGGTATAATTGCAGTATTCATATTTGAAATGAATCTAATATTTTCTATGCTAGAGGAGTCAATGTTAATGCTAAAATATTTTACATTTATGTACCTTTAATTGTACATATTTTTTAAACACATCATTTTATTCAAAATACTATTGGCCTGGTGCATGAAAATTCGTGCACTTGGGGCGGGGGGTGTCCCTCAGCCTGGCCTGTACCCTCTCATAGTCTGAGAGCCCTAAGGGGGTGTCCTACTGATGGCTTCCCTCTACAGGAGGCGACCAGGTGGGTTGATCAGGGGACAGTGCCACCCCCATCACCTTGCTGCTGGCACTGCCACTGGCCTCCCTCTGCAGGATGTGACTGGGCGGCTGATCAGGGGATGGTGCCAGCCGATGTGGCCCCCCCAGGCCCCTCTCATCTCCGCTCTGCTTCCACTGGTCACTGCCATCTCCCCCCCGCATCGCTGTCCCCTCCCTCTGCCCCTTTGCACGTGCCTTGGTTGGCCCGGCACCGCCTGCTTGTTGGCTGCACCCCACACTGACTGATCATTCTGCCATTCAGTTGATTTGCATATTATGCTTTTATTATATAGGACTAGTGGCCCGGTGCATGAAATTCATGCACATTAAAAGGGGATTAATTAGAGGAAATATTTTAATATTGCTATTTGCCCTTTCTCTATAACAGAAGTATCAGAGATGAAAGAATATTAGTAAAATGTATATGAAAATCTTCCACCTGTCAAAGTCTGGGGCATGCTGCAGGACCCAGAGTCAAGTTCCCGCCCACCCGCAGTGCCTTAAAATCATGCGAGACCCAGACCCAGCTGGCCCCACCCCCGGTGGGCGAGATCCAGACCCGGCTTGCCCCACCTTTGTCAAGCCCTGCTGGGCGGGGGCACAGCCTCAGGTCCACTGTCAAGCCCCGCCAGGTAAGGGGTGCAGCGTCAGGGCTCCCATCAAGCCCCACAGGGTGGGGGGCACAGCCTCAGTTCCCCTGTCAAGCCCTACTGGGCGGGGGGTCATAGCCTCAGGTCCCCTGGCACATGCCAGGCAGGGGTTGCAGCCTCAGGTCCCCCAGAACACCCTCAGGTCTCCTGGCCAGGTGCTGAGGCGGGTGACGTGGCCTGAGTTCCCCCGGCCCAGCGTCAGGGTGGGGGTCGTGGCCTGAGGTCCCTGGCCCGGCACTGGGGTGAGGGGGTGGGGGGTATACCTTGAGGTCCCCTGTTAAGCCCTTCCAGGTGGAGGGCATGGCCTGAGGTCCTCTGGCCTGGTGCTGAGGTGGGGGGCACAGCCTGAGGTCCACTGGCCCAGTGCTGGGGCAGGGGGAATGGCCTGGGGTCCCCCAGCCTGGGCCAGGGTGGGAGGCATGCCTTGAGGTCCCCTGTGAAGCCCCTCTGGGTGGAGGACGCAGCCTGAGATTCCCCCATCAAGCCCCGCCGGGCAGGGGTTGTGGTCTGAGATCCCCTGTCAAACCCTGCTTGGGGGGAGTGCAGCCTCAGGTCCCCCAGCTCAGTGCTGGGTGGGGGACATGGCCTGAGATACCCCGTCAAGCCCTGCCAGGTGGGTGGTGTAACCACAGGGCCACTGTCAAGCCCCGCCTGGTGGGGGGCCCAGCCTCAGGTCCCCCGGGCTGGGGTAGGGGGTGGGGCCTGAGGTCCACCAGCCCAGCACTGGGGCAGGAGGCACACCTTGAGGTCCCCGTCAAGCCCTGCCAGGCAGGGGTTGCGGCCTGAGGTCCCCTGTCAAGCCCCACCAGGTGGGGAGCGCAGCCTCAGGTCTCTGCTGATTGCTCTTTAAAGCTCTTATGGGAACTCGGCCTCCATTGTGGGTGCAGCCATCTTGTGTTACGGAAACCCTGCCTCTGCTGTGGGCACTGCCACATTTGTGATGGTGTCATGGTCAATTTGCATATTCCATCTTTATTAGATAGGATTTCTTATTTCTTTTAGTGCTTTAAAATGCTTTTTGTATGCTGAAATTTGGTTTCTCATAATTTTGCTTAAAACACTAATTTTGTTCAAAACATCACACCAAATTAATACTAAACAAATACATTTAAAAATGAATAATTTTGGAAGTTTACCATTGCCTTGCATTCCAGAATCTATCTACTTGTTAAGCTCCTTGCTTAGAATCACACACTATGTTTGATGATGCTAAATTGATGCAGTCTAGTAATTCTAAATATTGCTTATTCTTCATAGGCTGAAGTATCCTATCTAATAAAGAAGGAATATGCTAATTGACCCTCATGCCATTACAAAGATGGCAGCACCCACAGCCAATAAGGAGGGAATATGTTAATTGACTGCCCTGCCGTCAAAGATGGCGGCGCCCACAACCACCTAGGGCTGGCCCGAGGTGCAGGCAAGCCTCAGATGGTGGCTGCCCAGCCTCCCAGGGCTGCCCGATGCTCAGGTAACCAGGGCCGGCTGAGGCTTTTGCTGCCGGCAGTATCTGCAGCAGAGGTGTGATGGGGTGTTGCCTTCCCCTCATTGCCGGGTCATCTCCCACCCTTGAGGGCTCCCAGATTGTGAGAGGGGGCAGGTCGGGCTGAGGGACCCTCCATCCAGTACATGAATTTTCATGCACTGGGCCTCTATTGTGTGTGTATACATATATCTATATATCTATATATCTATATATCTATATATCTATATATCTATATATCTATATCTATATCTATATCTATATCTATATCTATATCTATATCTATATCTATATCTATATCTATATCTATATATATAGATAGATAGATATCTATCTATCTATCTATCTATATATATATGTATATACATATATATATACACATATATTAATTTTCATAGAACAACAAAACCTTGCATCATATGCCAAAAAAATTAAGATAAATACACAAATCACTTATGCTGGAGTTAACAAAGTTATGATAAAAATAAGAAAAAATGTCAAAACAATATCAATATGAATGGTACCTTCTCAGCTCTAATGCCATTTTTCAGTGTGCAACCTGGACAACTATATACAACTAACCTGAAAAAAGTGTAAAGAAAGCCCCTGTACTCACTCTATTTGGCCCTAAATATCCTGGCCTGAGTCATTTGCCTACATCAAGCATGTCAAACTTGTGGCCCGCGGGCCACACGCCTGGTTTATTTGGCCCATGTTAGCCTTTGAGTTTGACATGCTTGGCCTATATCATGTACTGTGGCTGGGTCATGTGCTGTTCTGGTGGGTCTTTCTTTACTCTAAGGGTCTGGGGTTAAGTCCGTTTCAATAGAAACCTCTGGGCTGAGGCTTAGGAAGGCCCTGCTCTAAGAAAGGCTGTGAATAGCAGCCTGCAGAAGTCTCCATCCTACCTGGCTTGTTTGATTACAGAAATAAGTAGAAATATAGGAAGGGATTTTTATCTGTTTTCAACATCAAGCGAAAGTACAATTTTCACTGCATTGTGTCTGCATAGGATTAAAATCCAGTCTTCCTGTTTACTTTCCTAGGCATTGGGGGCTTGTCTAGCTTGGTGTTTGATCGCTGTCTCTCCTCTGATAGCTGATGGAAGAAACTACCCTTGGTATTGAACACCTGGTCCAATTAGATAGCAATCATTGACAGGTGGGGGAGTAGGCGTGTGCCTGTTTCCTTAGAAAATTCAAATGGAACACCTGCTCCTGTCCATGGGGGAGTTGGTCAGATGCTGAAAGCTGAGCTTTATTTGGATGCTGATTCTAAAGGAAATGAATGCCTGCCTTTTTGCAGCAATTCCAGCAAAGTCCCACTGCCGACATCCAGTCATTCTTGTTTCTCCCTCAGTCCCCCACGCTCTGATTCTCCTGCTGTTCAAGTTCACAAATAATTCTGTCTGCAAATAATTCTTCCTACATATCATTGAATAAAATAAAAATAATGCACACATTTCTCTTTTGATGGGATTGATTTGTGAAGGAGAAATCATTACAGTATGCCTAAGTGCGGGCTGGGCACACACAGCCTCTCCTTATGATGGCAACTAGTCATGGAAGGAGAGTCCCCATTTTACTGATGTTAGAACTGCATTCGTAAGTGCATTTAGCAGGTGCTTTTATACTGAGTCTTAAAAGTTCTTAAATACATGACGTATGACGAGAGGTCTGTCTGGTCCCTGCACTTGAATGAAATGGGAGGAGCTCAGCACACAAAGATCACGTAAAGGCATGTTCAGGCCCATATTTTGAAAGAGTTGCTGAAACCTGACTTACTCGGTTATTCTTGGTCATATAGATAGTGATGATGATGATGGTGATATATGAACTCATTGAATAAGGGAATAAAATATATTGAAAAATCATCAGTTAGACATGAAAAGTTTTTTTTTGTGTTAAAACTTGCCTCTGACAGTTTCCTGTGGGATGGATTCTGTGGTTCCACAGCTCTGCTGGTCTATCACTTCAATCCGAAATCATAAAAGCTAGTTGTGCGGTGGAGCTGGTAAGTGACATGTGTTGGCATTTTCTCCTATAAGAAGAGTGGAACTCACTTAAAAAATGGTTGGAAAGTTTGATTTTCATGATCTTGAGGGAAGAATAATCAATGATTTCTTACTTATTTGACAGCTGAGAATGGTGTTCCTGGGCCACCCCACACCCCTGAGCTGGGCGTGGAAAGGAAGCCAGCTTTGCTGGGACAGGAACTGGGTTTGCCCTGAAGCCCTTTGGAATTGACTGAATGGTCAACTCTTACTCTACAACCCTGATGATTTCTCCAGAAGATACAGTCCTCACCTCACTTTATTCTTACACCATCTGTACACAGCTTTCAAACTCAAAAATTTTGCTAAACTTCATTTTATGTACAAACTTTCAACTATCATAGTATCTGACAAATCAAGTCATTTTAATGACCCACAGCAATCAGCTCCTTTTGAAACAGCTGTAAGCCCAGTATGCAAATTGTGTATACTGGTAGCTTAGGCTCCAGAGGAATAGCCTTGTGTGACTGCTTAATTATTTAGAGTATTTTAAAATTTAATTTTTGTCAACATTGACAGATGCCATCCGTGTACTACTTGGACTGCTGTATATGGAAAACGCTAAGCATATGCAGAGATCTCATGTTTGTGAGCTGATAATGTGCTTGACAAATGGTTTAACAATAGCTAGCCATCACTGAGCAGTTGAGGAAACTCCCCCCAGGTCTGTGGTCACAGTGAGGGAGGTCAGAGGAACACGAGTGAAAAAGGAGGAAGCCTGGCTCTGGCGCGCAGTGCAGAACGAAGGCATGGAGGGGAGCAGATTCATTATATTTCAGGGCTAGGTAATCCCCAGAGAATAGGCATGTGTGTAAGGACTTTCTAACCTCTCCCATGTAATTAAATGAGGGGTTCACGAATCTAAGCTGAGTAGAAACTATTTTGTTCCATAACCCTACTAATGCACGTGTTGAAATAATTTATTTTACATATGAATTTTACTACTTGGCTAGTAAACCTGACAAAATCGAAGAATACCTGGCAGAGAAGAGATGGAGACCTTAGAAACTATCAAAATGGCTACATAGAATTGTAGTGGCTTGGAAAATTCACCTGCCCTAAGATATCTTAGCCTTACCTACAGGCTGGAAGCAAACAGAACCAATTCTTTATCAATCCTGCTTCATGTTGCTTTATATTTAAATCTCCCTCTGAATAATGTGTTGATAATGTTTGGGTTGTTCACACTGTTCTGCCTTTTAGGTTGGTAATGTGCAATGGTCTAGACTTTTTCTCCTTTTCCTTGCATTTTCTTTTAGAGAAGGGAAAGAAATGGGTCTAAAAAAAACATTTTGAAAACCACATATGTTTTCTTAGGGGTGAGTACATACCAGAGTCACTAAGTTCCCATTTTTTTTTTTCAAAAACTAGTTACTGACTTACTTTGCACATGTCTGATGATGCTACACTAGGTATTGGGGAATTCAATGTCTATAACAGTGCCTGACACATAGTAGGCCTCTGTAAACATTTGGAATGAATCTGGGAAGTAGAACTATGTGTCTGTATTTGAATTCAGTGACTCAGTTCTTGCTCTGTTTTTTTTGAGATATGGGGAAAAGTAGAGAATGTAGTTGATGAAGGAATATTTCTTACAAGTTTTGATTAATGGAAAAATTGCCTTAAACCTCCAATATTTCCTTCTTCATTTTTTCCATCACACTGTGATGGTGGTATGCAAATGACAAAGCCAAGTCAACATTTTACATAGATGGTACCAGGTAAGACATAAAAGTCATCATATTAAATACATATTAATTGAAGAGGCAATAATTTGGTGATGAGTGGTGGAGGGGATGGCTATAAAGATGGTTGCTGGGAAGCTGATTGTTAGGAAAAGGGATTCCGATCATCTGTTGAAAAGATCGTTGTTTCTGGATGTAATACAGACATTATGTGTTTAGAGGTTCCATCTCTCATGCTAAATCACTGGGGGATTACATAGGGTTTCTTCTCCCCAGTGAGAGGCCATAAATCGGTAGATTAGTGAGAGTCAGTTAGATTCTGCTGCATTAACGGATAACTTCTATATCTCAGTTACCTGCCACAGCCGAGGTTCATTTCTCAGGTGACGTGTCAGCTGCCACTTCACTCTGTGTAGCTTCCATCCCACAACCCAGGTAAAGGCGCCAACATCTCTTAAGGGCACGGCCAGCCACTGCAGCGGAGGGAAGGAGGACGGATGAATGTGTGCTGGCTGCTGGAGCCCTGCCCCAGTGACACACACACTTCTGCCCACACTCCATCGGCCCTCCCGAGTTCACCGGGGAGAGAATGTATGCCCTGCCCGCGAGCGACACCCACGGATGACAAGTGGAGTATTCGATAAGCTAGTGACTCGACCTAAAGAAGTGATTTTGATAATTTCTCGCCAAATTATCTTTTGAAGGGGTCTTGGCACATAGTGTTAGGGGTGGGGTGGCAGGGTAATGGCGCAGCATTGAAAACACCCAACGTCTGGCGTGGTACATCATGTAATGCACCTACTATTAAAAAGAGCAGGTCCCAATATTTAAATTCATAACTAGAAACAGAATTCATAACATGAATAAATGCCCACTTTTTAAAGGAATTACTTTGATGCAGGTAACTCAGAGCCAGCATTTTGTTTGGACACTATTCTTTCCTCCTCTCCCCATCCTACTTGTTCATTCTCAGCACATAGATCCTCTCCACTGTGTACTTGAGGTACCCTGGGTCCCACTAGGCATATTGAAACTAAAATTTGGTTCACTATAAAGACATTTAAAAGGTAGCTAGAAAACGATTTAATCCCACAAAAAGATTTGGTCCTTGGGTATTACTTCTATACTAGTACAATCCAGTAAAATGTTTATGATTTTTAAAGCTAAAGGTTGAACTAATTCAACAAAACTAGCAAACAGTACAGCCAACAATAACTAAGTGAAACAGGTAACTGTGCATCTCCAGAGCAGTCATCCTCAGTGGTGCTATTTTGCCCCCCTTCCCTCCTGCCCCAGGGACATTGGATGAAGTCTGGATAAATGGATGTCCGCCCTGGGCGGGAGTGCTGGCGGCATGTCATGGACAGAGGCCAGGGTGTAGGAAGTGTCCTATATTACAAAGGGCAGCACCCCACTCCAGCACACAAATATCCGCATCAAAAGGTTAATAACTGTGAGTTTGAGAAGCCCTGACCTAGAGGCTCCATGGCCTCAAGGAAGGTGGGTGGCTTATAACAAAGCAGTCAAGTTTTGTCCAGTCTATGACACGGACATGCATTGCTGGAGTCTACCCTTGTTACCACTAAGAATTGTGACTAAGCTTAAATTCGTTTGGGTGTTGTCCCTCAGGGAAATGTTTTTTTACATCCCCTTCCTCAAAGTAATTCATCATGCATGAAACTGAGTGAGAAATATCTTCTTTTCTTTATACTTCTAAAGACACGTTTTCATATTAAAAGGATTAAATCCTTCATTCTAGTTTAGTATTCCACAGATGGAAGGAACCAGCTAAGGCATAGTTTGGATCTAATTTATCCTACTGAGCTATTTAAAGTCTTCATTATCATAAAAATAATTGGTATTTTCATAGCAACATTAGAATGGTTGTTCTCTTTGATAAAGCAAGTAATGAGAATAGTACAAAACAGTGTTTCTTCTAAAGTGATGATTTCACCTGAATGCTTTGTGTCCAGTGTGAATATGTGTGTATGTGTGTGTAAAAACAACACAAATCATTCAATGCTTACAATTTAACGATTGGTTTTACCATTTGGATAGGGGATGGAGAATAATTTAGCTTTTCTTTCTTGTCCCCCAAATTCCAAGTCAGTTGAGAGCTATCACACAAATGGAGGTTATAAAGTATTTTAGCTTTATTACGGATAAAGCCAAGTTCAGAACAGGCATGGGTATGTGGCCACAATCTGGCTCCTGTGTGTCTTTCCCTCTGAGGGCATGTGCCCACCGCGTGGGTCCTGGTCTGCCCGCAGGAGCATCACCCCCTCCCTTGCTCTGCTCTGTGCAGTGTGGCCTGCCTCGGGCTGCGCCTCCCTCGCTCCTGCCCAGCTGGGTTCAGAGAGTGGGGCATGGAGACAAGTAGGAGGGCGATGGGCGCTTCTCCCCGCTGCCCCTGCATGCCCTGCACAGGCCCATCCCCTCCTGCTATCAGACCCTGTGGACAGGCTGTCATGGTTCCACCTTCCACCAACAGCCCCAGGAAAGCGCCTCCTCCGGCCGCCTCAGACCCAGGGCCAGAGGTGGCCTCCTGCTACTGCCAATCCCCACCTCCATTTTCCCTTCACACCTGGGCTCTCACCCCAGTGGCCAGCTTTCTGATAAAAGCCTGCCTGATCTGAAGGTGTCTCATGTTAACACCCACCCAGAACTCAGAACTCCAGGTGGCTGGCGCTCAGAGGAGGTGCCGCCTGAGAGGAGGCTGTGGTCCAGGAGTGGAAGTGCTCCTGCTCCTCCTCCCTCGGCCAGGTCTCCAGTCAGCTAGCCGCCCTTCCCCGCAGGAACTGGGACAGAAGGTGCCAGGGAGACCCCGTTTGCCTCTGCCATCCTTCCACATTTGGGACAATAGACAGTGTGGCAAGCATGGGCTCCAAAGCCATAGAGTCTGGGTTTAATCCTCTGACCTGCCCTTTGCTGGCTGTGTTATGTGGGCCAGTCAGTTCATCTCTCTTTACTGAGATCCCTTTCTACAAAATGGGGCATGATACAATCTACCTCATTAGATCTTATGACATAGATGTATTCTAATATACAAAAGCAATTAGAGAGAGCATTGCTCAACCCAGGGAAACCTCCTGTAACATTAGCTGGTATTATTACTATCCTTCTTGGTCATCCTATAAAATGGGGATACTACGGCCCCTATTTCGTAGGTTAGATGCAAGATTTAAATGCATGTGACTGCACATAATGAGTGCTCAGTAAATTAGCTGTTACTCTTGTTATCTCATGTGGGAGTTTATTTAATCAATATTCTCCTTGATGGTGGAGAGAAAGAAAACTTTATTAAATTATGTTAATAAATAAGTAAATTAAAATATTAAGCACATAAGAACCAAATATTTAATTTGTTTTACTCCTTATACTTTGCAGATGTAAGAAATCAGTTCTGGTTTATCTAAGAATTACGAGTAAATAATGGCATGTAAGAAAACAAGACAAATAAAAAATTGCTAGGGATTTTCAGAAGGCTGCAACCTTTCTAAGTATTTCTCTGAAAGGAAACCATTGATGCCCTTGTTTATATATCCTTTCCTCTTTCCCTGACCTGGTCCCTGCTTCTCTGACAGGCCCCCACCCATCATTTGTCCATTCCTGTCACCCCTCTCACTGTGCCTTCTACGTTTCATCACCTCTGTCCACCTACTCTTGACTTGGATGCCATGAAAACCACAGGAAGACATTGTCTGCCATTTGAAAGGAAATAGCCAACTGCAATCATCAAGGTTCTCTGAAAGGCACTTAATACAGATAACCACTTTCTTCTCTTTCTGGTGAATGTCAATCATAAAAGATATATTTTCCCCTTAAATATGTTCCCATGCACTTCAGCTATATGCCCATTCCCAAAAGCAGAGAAATCTTTATCTACAGTCACATATATAAATTAGGATTGTTCTAGAACCTCAGAGAGTACTTTATAAATTCAAAGGAATTTTCATGGGTCTGGGGCCATAAGCCAAAATTATGTATATAAGTGAAATTTTTCTATGATCTTGTATTATACTTTTATTGAAAGCATCCACAGTTTGCTTCAAACTTTATAATTGTTTTAATACAAAAATAATATTTTAACGTATTTTCTAATTAAATTACTTGAAGCTCAATCTTTAAGTAAAGTAAAATGAATGCTTCATGAAGATTTGCTGAGTTGGTGCCCATGTCTTCCTGTTCCTCTCACCACTAACATATGCTCTAGAAAGACACACACTTTATCAAGAAATCCAGAGAGTCATTATGTTAGCTCATTCTCACAATCCAAAAACATCAGGGGAAGAGTCTCTATTGTATTAGAGAACCCAAATTTAGAGGAGTTACATGGTTTACAATCAAGTTCATATAGTTACAGAGTTTGAACAAGAGTTAAGAATCTGGCCCTTCATACCATGCCCTTCCCCATTACACCACGCTGCTCACCACCTCCAGGAAAATCAGGACCATTTGGGCTTTGTAATCATCTTCATAATTTCTGGGAAAAGGTACCATTGCTTATTTTGAAAACGGAATCTTACCTAATAATAGACAAACATGTAAACTGACCATACCTCCGCTATGCCCACAACCAATCAGAGTGAGTATGCAAATTAGAAGGCCAAATATGGTGGCCGGGCAGGGCAGGATGCCTGCTATGAGAGGGAGGGCAGGCAAAGGGATCTACAGGAGTGGAGTACCGTAGCGAAGACAAGACTGCAGACTCTGGAGTCTGCAGCGAAGACGAAGATGGCAGACTCCAGCCAGAGCGAAGGCGTGGGTCCTGGGTGCTGGAGGAAAACCGGTGCTGGAAGCCAAGGGAAGGAAGGCCTATTGCATGAATCTCTTCGTGCAATGGCCCTCTAGTCTTTTATAAAATCCTCATGCAGTTTTTGTCAAGTATCATCTCACCATAAACATTGGCTTCAGTATGACCAGGGCTGTCTGCCTGAGATCCAGGTGAACTAAATCTACCCCAGGGAGAGATGCTGTCTCCTCCAAAAGCAATGAATCTGGATTTATGCAGCCACCTGCATAACACATTAGCTGCCACCTGCAGACCTATCCAGCTGTGTAAAATTCACTGAAATGAATAGATGCAATTGGCCAAAACTTGGAAACCAGTTAAGAGTCAAGAAATAGGAGCCAGCACAAATGTAAAGAAAAAATAAGGGGATTTAGAAACTAAACCAAACAAAATAAAATATTGAGTTTTATAACGAGAGGAAGCAAGAACATTTGAATTAATCACAGGCCTGTGTCTGACAATCCTCTGGACAAATTTTATTGAATTGCCTATCTTTGTATGTGAAACTAGGTAATTTTGGCCATCAAAGCTATCATTTTCCAAGGCCAATATACCCATAGGTGTCTTAAGCTGAAAGGAAGGGGAAGAATCACTAATTGTCACCTAGTGAAGGTGAACCAAATGATACAAATATTGGTTTAGTCCTTTAATCTGTGAGATCAGTTGGAATTCAGTTCTTGAAAAACAATTCTCAGAAGCTGCATGACTAAGGGAATGCCTACCAATGCCAGCACTTGGTGAATTTCCTATGAAATGTTAGCTTTGGGACCACCATGTGCACATACCCCTACATTGTGTTCTGGATGGGAAGTCAGATTGCAACCAGAGCCATTTCTACCTAAGCATTTCAGATAAAGTGTCTAAAACGATACCAGGAGAAGGGCAACTAACTCTCCAAGACCTAGAAATTATTGTATTTCTTTTCTCATTCTCATGAACCATCTTTTCTGCCTGCATTTTGTATTTTTTTAAAGTAGCTTCCCCACCCCCAAATCATATAAGCTTTAAGTTCCCCAAACCCACATCTCTTCTATGCAGTGCTGGTCCATGGATAAGATTTTGCTAGTCTAAAAGAAAGTAGGAAAAATAAGAACAATTTAGAGACTTTTTCATAACACTAACCTAATAATATTGACTATAGTCTTATGGGGCTTATTTGCTGGGAGAGGGAAAGTGCTGATGAATGCATTTTTTTCCAGGGATTATGGCTATAGATAAATGATAGTAATTTTTTTAAAACTATCCTCAATTAAAAAAAAATACATATTTGAAGATACTATCAACTAACAGCAGGAACACAACAAGAATATCAGGAATATCAGAGGTCAATGAAAGTTGGGCTCTTGGCCTTTTACAGAGAAGACAGCGCTCCTTGTGGAAGTGTAAGGAGTTGCAACAAGAAGGCATGAGGAAGGGCTTATTACAGGATTTGGTTGTTAAGTATCTGGGAGAGGTTTCCTGGTTTTGTTCTAGATTAGGCACTTTCAGAAAGTAGAAGCAATTCTGTGGTTGGGTATCTTGACAATGTTATAAGTAGGTGGGAATAACAAAGTGGGGCTAAAGCAGTGATTAGTAAAGAAATAACAGTAACTCATATTAGGCAGCCAAAGGGGAGTCTGGGTCATGTTCTTGTTTTAGTCTGTGCTCAGATACGGTTAGACAGTGGTTTCTTTTTCTTTATCTCCACCATGGTCACAGAGTAGCTATATCTGGTGTTGGTTGGTGTTCCATGAAATTGTTTATACACAGGATCTAATAGTTAGGGCCTGATCTGCTCCAAACTGATACCACTACACCAGTCAGGGGTCTCTCTCTCTCCTCTCAGTATCACAGCTATTCATGATATCTGAATGTTTGGGTATCATTGCAACAAAGGATAGAGAATTAATTTTAGAATACATGATTTTGAGTCCCCATTTGTCCCTGACAAGATGTGTGACTCTAGGAAAAACCACTTCATGGTACCACATGTCAGTTTCATCAGTTGTAGGAGAAAGGTTGAGTTAAACATAGTCATTCCCTGGAAATCCCTGTGGTTGAGAGTGTGGGTGAGAACCCATGATTTCGTTTGAATCTTGGGCCTCACATACTTGGTGACCTTTGATCTAGTTATTCAACCTCTTCCTCATCTTTAAACTGAGGAAGATATTAGTATCTATTTCCAAGGATTGCTTTGATGATTCAATTAGGCAAAATATGTAAAGATTTTAGCAAAGTGCCTAGCACTGAATATGTGCTTAGTATGTAGTTGTATCTACTAGTATGATGGTGATTATGAAGGTCACTATCATTATTAATTGTACACCTATTATGTTCCAAGTACTGGGCATCACAGACAATTTCCCATTTGAGCTGCAATGGCAATAAACTTTGGGATAAAACAATTGCAGTTTTGAGATCCACAGTTATATTAATCATGTGTAATAAGTGACATGTACTGAGCTCTTCATCACTTTATTCAGTTCTCATAACCCTGTGAGGCTCCTAACGTCTCTTTGCAGCTCCCTGTTTTGAGTGAGGAAACTGAGACTTGAGCAAGTTTAAGTAATCTGCCTAATGACACACACCTTGTTAGTGATGAAACAGACCTCACCCCAGATCCCAAGCTCTCAATCACTCCTCTGTCTGGGGACCTGCTAAAAGAAGGGCTCATTATGGGGCAATAGATGCCATTACTTTTTGTCTTAACTATTGAAACAGGTCATTTAAAATAGACTGTGAACAAGTTAAAATGTCTGAGAATCCAAGAAAATGGAAATTCCAAAGAAAATATAAGTAAAGGGTTTAGTGAAATTTACTATGCTCCCAAATCCCAAATGCTATTTTCCTGAAGTGACTTATTTTCATATGACAAACAAGGAGTTGAGGGTCCTGGCTAATAGAGAATACTGGTCGTCCTGTTTGCTGCTGCTAGTGTTGAGTAAAACCAAGTGTGACGTGTCCCTTGTAGCACGGTTGAGTTTAAAAGTATATGTGGTTGTTTTAAGTGAGGTTTGGCTTCTTTCAGTAGCCTTGTGTTGCTGATAATTAATTTGGAAATTAAGCCTGGGAAGGTAGGAGGTATTACAAAAGAATAGACAGAATAAGAACCATTGCAAATCTGTTGGGTTCACTAATCATATCAGTGCCAGATGGTTATTTCTCATTTAGATTATCTATCTATTCATACCAGTCCTGGGAATGTTTGCCTGAGAGCTTGCATTCAACACACCCGTGCTGCTACTCTGAATGAACCTGCTCAGTCTGTGCCACCCTCAGCTACCAGCCGCATCCACATGGCCAGTGTATTATCAGAATCTGATGTTTGAAAAGATACATACACTTTTATTTTTTCCAGAATCTGCTTCTTCTTTTTTAATTTTATTTTTCAATTACAGTTTACATTCAATATTACTTTGTATTAGTTTCAGGTGTAAGGCATAGTGGTTAGGCAATCATATACTTTACAAAGTATCCTCCCCCCAATATTTCCATTACCCATTGGCACTGTACATAGTTATTACAGTATTACTGACTATATTTCTTATGCTGTATTTTACATCTATGTGACTACTTTGTAACTACCAATTTGTACTTCATAATCCCTTTACTTTTCTCACCCAGGCCCCCAAACTCCTTCTCTGGCAGCCATCAGTTTGTTCTCTGTATCTCTAAGTCTGTTTAAGTTTTGTTTGTTCATTTATTTTGTTCTTTAGATTCCAGATGTGAGTGAAATTATATGGTATTTGTCTTTCTCTGACTGACATTTCACTTAGCATAATATCCTCTAGGTCTATCCACTGTCACGAATGGTAAGATTTCATTCTTTTTTATGGCCGAGTAATATTCCATTGTGTACATATGTACCACCACATTTTTATCCACTCCCCTATTGATGGGCAATTGGGTTGCTTCCAAAGCTTGGCTATCATAAATAATGATGCAATGAACACAGGGGTGCCTATATTCTTTTGAATTAGTGTTTGGGGTTTCTTTTGTTGGATATATAATCAGAAGTGGAACCATAAGGTGGTTCCATCTGTAAATTTTTAAGGAATCTACATACTATTTTTCATGGTGGCTGCACTCTTTTACAATCTTACCAACTGTGCACAAGGGTTCCCTTTTTTCCACATCCTAAAAAACACTTGTTTGTTGATTTATTGATGATAGCCATTCTGATGGGTGTGAAATAGTATCTCACTGTGGTTTTAATTTCCATTTCTCTGATGATTAATTATTTTGAGCAACTTTTCATATGTCTATTTGCCATCTGTATGTCCTCTTTGTAGAAATATCTATTCAGGTTCTCTGCCCATTTTTTAATTGGATTGTTTGTTTTGTGTTGAGATGTATGAGTTTTTCATGAATTTTAAATATTAATCCCTTATCAGATCTATCATTTGCGAATATCTGCTTCCATTCAGTAAGTTATCTTTTTGTTTTTTTGATGGCTTCATTTGCTATACAAAATCTTTTTTTTTTAGTTTGTTGTAGTCCCATTTGTTCATATTTGCTTTTGTTCCCCTTGTCCCAGAAAATATATGAGAAAATATTGCTAAGATAAATTGCATAAATATTACTGCCTGTGTCATCTTCTAGGAGTTAAATGGTCTTGAGTCTTAATCCATTTTGAATTTATTCCTATGTTGGAACAAAAGCAGGTTTACAGTTGTTCGTATGGAAAATAAAACAATTATTAATTCAGGAAGGAGTTTGAGGGACTGGGTGAGAAAAGTGAAGGGATTATGAAGTACAAATTGATAGTTATAAAATAGTCGCAGAGATGTAAAATACAGCATAAACTCTGTTTTGTGTACTAACAACTGTAAACCTACTTTTGCCCCACCCTGTATAGTGTAAAAAGGTGGTCTAGTTTCACTCTTTTAATCTGCATCTATCCAATTTTCTCAACACCATTTATTAATATAGGCTGTCTTTACCCCATTGCATGTTTGTGCCTCCTTTGTCAAATATTAATTGAACATATAGGTGTGGGTTTATTTCTGGGCTCTTTATTCTATTCCATTGGTCTATGTGTCTATTTTTATGCCAGTACCATGCTGTTTTGATTACTATAGCCTTGTAGTATAGTTTGATATCAGCTAACATGATACTGCCAACTTTGTTTTTTCTCAAGATTACTGTGACTATTCAGAGTCTTTGATGGTTCCATATAAATTTTTGGATTATGTGTTCTAGTTCAGTGAAAAATGCCATTGGAATTTGATAGGAGTTGTGTTGAATCTATATGTTGCTTGGATAGTATGGACATTTTAATGATGTTAATTCTTCCTACGCATGAGCACAGTATATACTTCCACTTATGTGTATCTTCTTCAATCTCTCTCTCTCTCTCTCTCTCTCTCTCTCTCTCTCTCTCTCTCTCTCTCTCTCTCTCTCTCATCTTATAATTTTCCCAGGTCTTTTACCTCCTTGGTTAAATGTAGTCCTAGGTAGTTTTTTGTGAGGCAATTGTAAATAGGATTATTTTCTTTCTGATAGTTCATTACTGGTGTATAAAAGTGCAACCAATTTTCTGAATATTAATTTTGTATCTTGCTACTTTATTGAATTCCTTTATCAGTTCTAATAGTTTATTAGTAGAGTCTTTAGGGTTTACTGTATACAGTATTATGCCATCTGCAAATAATGGCAGTTTTACTTTTTATTGCCTTTTATTTCTTCTTCTTCTCTGATTACTGTGACTAGGACTTCCAGTATTACCTTGACTAAGAGTGGTGAACATGGACATCCTGTCTTGTTCCTGACCTTAAGGCAATACTTTTAGTTTCTGCCCAGTGAGTATGATGTTAACTATGGGTTTGCCATATATGGCCTTTAATATGTTGAGAAATGTCCTCTCTATTCCCACTGTCCTTATCATAAGTGGGTATTGGATTTTGTTCAATGCTTTCCTGCATCAGTGATATAATATGATTTTTATCCTTCATTTTGTTTATGTGGTGTATCACATTAATTGATATGCAGATATTATGCCAACCTTGCATCCCAGGAATAAATCCCACTTGTTCATTGTGTATACTCTTTTTAATATATAATCCTGAATTCAGTTTGTTAATGTTTTGTTGAGGATGTTTACATCTATGCTCATCAGGGATATTGGCATATATATATATATATATATATATATATATATATATACACATTTTGGAGAAGCTGCTTGATATAATTTCAATCTTCTTAAATTTATTGAAACTTTTTTTGTGGCCTAACATGTGGTCTATTTTGGAAAATGTCCATGTGCACTTGAAAAGAATATATATTTGCTGTTTTGAGATGCTATGCTCTGAAAATTATAATTAAATCCATTTGTGCTTGTGCATCATTGAAGGTCACTGTGTCCTTGTTGATTTTCTGTCTGGAAGATTTGTCCATTGATGTCAAGAGGGTTTTAATGTCCCCTACTTGACTGTATTACTGTTGATCTCTCCCTTTAGGTCCCTCAATATTTGCTTTATATATTTAGGTGTTTCTGTGTTGGGTGTATAAATGATTAAGAGATTATATCCTTTTGTTGGATTGATCCTTTTATCATTCATTATGTAATGTTTGTTTCTGTCTCTTATAATAGCCTTGTTTTAAAGTTTATTTTGTCTGATGTAAGTATTGCTACTCCAGCTTTTTATTGCATTTCCATTTGCATGAAGTTTTTTCTACTTCTTTGCTTTCAGTCTGTATCTTTTGTTTTGAGGTGTATCTCTTATACAAAGCATATATATGGTTCTTATCTTGATTTTTTATTTATTCAGTTAACCTATGTCTTTTGGTTGGAGCCTTTATCCATTTATTTTTTAAATGATTAATAATAGGTTTCTATGTATTGCCATTTTTTTATTATGCACATCCCTTTTATTCTTCTTAGTGAAGACCCTTTAATGTTTCATGTAATACTGGTTTGGTGATAATGAATTCCTTTAGCTTTTTCTTGTCTGGGAAGCTCTTTATTTCTCCTTCTATATCATATATAATAAAAGGTTAATATGCAAATTGTCCCCTTGACCGGGAGTTCCACTGGAAGTTTGACTAGGGGCCGGGGCAGGCCGGCCAACCTCCTGAGTCCCCTCCCCCTGGCTGGCCCAGCCCAATTGGCCCTGACTGGGGCGGGCTGACCAGACCCCATCCGTGCATGAATTCATGCACTGGGCCTCTTAGTCTATATAATAAAAGGCTAATATGCAAGTTGTCCCCTTGGGCGTTCGACCAACCAGGAATTCGATCAACCACGAGTTTGACCGCTTGCTATGACATGTGCTGACCACCAGGCGGCGGTGAGGAATGAAGGAAGGCCCCAGCTGGCACTGGGCAGCTGGCAGCTGAGGGAAGGAAGGCCCCAATTGGCCCTGATCACCGGCCAGGCCTAGGAACCCTACCCATGCACAAATTTTGTGCACTGGGCCTCTACTATACATATAAAAGCCTAATATGCAAATTGTCCCATTGGGAGTTTGACTGGGAGACTGGGAGTTTGATCACTCACTATGATGTGTGCTGACCACCAGGGGAGGCACAGAATAAAGAAAGGCCCTAGCTGGCAGCCAGCAGCCAGGGAAGGGAGGCCCCGGCTGGCAGCTGGAAGGAAGGCCCTCGCCAGCAGCCTGAAGGCCCCAATTGGCTCTGATCACCGGGCCTAGGGACCCTACCCATGCACGAACTTCATGCACTGGGCCTCTAGTCTACACTAATAAAAGAGTAAGATGCAAATTGACAGCACCTCCGCAATGCCCATCAGCCAATCAGGAGTGAGTATGCAAATTAACCCAACAAAGATGGCAGGTTAATTTGCATATGCCATGGTGATGATGCAGGTGTTCTGCACTGCCCAACCACTCCAGGCCTCTGGGCAGCATGGGAAGGCAGAAAGGCATATCCTTTTTCTATACCAGGTTAGGGATGTTTTCAGTCATTTTTTCTTCAGCTACAGTAGGTTCTCAATCCCTTGCTCTCTCCCTCTTCTATTTATAATACCCCAATGATGCAGATGTTGTTACACTCTATATTGTCCCATAGGTCTCTTAAAGTGGTCTCATCTTTTTAAATTCTTTTTTTTCTGCTCTGATTTGCTTCCTTTCTTCCAAGTTACTGATTTGATTCTCTACTTCATATAATCTGCTGTTGATTCCCTCCAGTGTATTTTTCATTTCTGATATTGTATTCTTCATTTCTGACTGGTTCCTTTTTAATGGTTTTTTATATTATTTTTAAATTTTTACTATTTCTTTGTTGAGATTCTCACTGAGTTCATTCATTCTTCCCCTAAGTTCCTTCAGCATCCTTATAACCAATTTTTTTGAACTCTATCTGGTAGAATGCTTGCCTCCATCTCATTTAGTTGTGTGTTTTTCCTGTTCTTTCATTTGGGGTATGTTTCTTTGTCTCCCCATTTTGGTTGCCTCTCTATATTTCTTTCTGTAAATATTTAGATCTGCCATGTCTTCCAATCCTGTAGGGTGGCTTTATGTTGTAGGTGTTCTGTGGGGTTCAATGGCACAGTCTCCCTTATCACCTGAGCAAGACAATCCAGGAATATTCCTTGTGAGGGTTATGTGAGCCTTCCTGTTGTAGTTGAGTTTTCATTGCTGTTGGCTCATCCTTGGTTTGATCCACAGGCAGGCTGACTATGAGAATTGACCCCTACCACAGTATATGATCTCTTGTGTAGGGGCTGATCCCACAATGTGAAATTCATCCCAGCAGGATCTGATGTCTATTGATATCCTCCCTTTGGATATGCCACTATTGCAGCTAAATGGGTCATGCTCTGATATAGTCTGAAGCTTGCCACTGAGTGTTTTTGTGTTGTGGCCTCTTGGGAGAAATTCAGGTCAATGTCAGATGCTGCCTGTGGTTGGCCCTAGGCTACCTGTTTGGAGCTACAAAGCAGTTCACAGTTTGTGGTTTCCTCTGATGGGACTGGGTATGCATGGGAAGTGCCAAGCTTCACACAAAGGCTGGTTTTCATGAGCATGAAGTCCAGAGTCAAGTCAGCAAAGGACCCAAGGCTCCCTGAAAGATGCTCTGGTAGTATACAAGTTGTGTGAGGTTCTCAATCACCAGGTACGGTTGAGTAGTTTTTGCCAGTTTGATACAGATTCAAACTCAGCACCAGTGTTGAGTCTGAGGCCACTCAGCAAAAGTCCCACTGTACACCAATGCCAGCTGCCACTGCCTATAGCCTGTGGTCCTTTGTAGTGGGGTGAGGTCTCAGGGAGTCCTCAACAGGAAGCCAGCAGAGTTTAGCAGCCTAAAATAGACCAATATTTGGCCATGTGGAGGGAGGGCTTTGCATAGGAATGGTTGGTCTTGTAGATAATGCGAGGGAAAAATAATCCTTGCCTTAGCGCCAACTTGGGTTCAAGTATTGATTTAACTGCTTATTAGCAACATTAAACTGTGGTAAAAAAAATTAACATCAATATGCTTTAATTCTCTTATCAGTAAAGTAGAGATATCAATAATAACTTCATAGGCTTGTTGAGAAGATTAGATGGGTTAATTTATATAAACCCTTGGTACAATGCTGGACTCAAAAGGGAGTAAAATTGGGCATTATTATTGTTCTGTATACAGTTCCATATTATTTGTTTGCAATTAACTGAAATGCACAAAAACCTCTAACCTCTCATTAATGATAGAAATTTTCATTGAAGAAGTCTTTCAAATGAATCATGTCATTTAAAGCAAGATGTAGGGCTGCCTTACTCCACCATTAGTCTCCATAAGGAGAAATAAATAGACCAATCTACAAACGAGGCACTCTCCTAATCCTTGAGAATTATTATGATAATTTTTTATCATATGAGACAAATTTTACATGGATGCATCTGGTATTGAAACTACTAATTGATTAGAGGGGTGTTAATTATTTAAGTAGGGCATATTTTCAAGGACATGTTTGTTGCTTATTTTACCTAACATACGTTATTGAACTATAAATCCATTGATATAAAAATGTTACTCTTCATCCCTGGATGGGTGACTAATTGTTGGAGCATTGTCCCATACACCAGCAGGTTGAGGGTTCAATTCCAAGTCAGGGCACATACCTAGGATGCAGTTTTGATCCTCGGTTGCGGCACTTATGGGAGGCAACTGATCAATGTTTCTTTCTCACGTAAATGTTTCATTGTCCTTCTCTCTTCCTCTCTCTCAAATCAATAGAAATAAAAAAAATAAATATTAATCTTTGATGATGCCTAGAATCTTATTTTTCTCATCTGGCTCCACTGGAAATCTAGCCTCAACTGTTCTATTTCCTACCTGTCTGCAGTTCTCATGAATCAGCTGGTTGGAGACCAACCGAGATTTTGTGCTACTCTCACCAATACATTTCTGTGTCTGGCCTGGGCTGTGTGGCGTGTTGAAATTACCAATTTCATAAAATTGCTTTTGATGTTGGGTAAGATGCTATTTTTATTGAACATGGCAATTGCTGCCCCAGTTTCAGAAGGACAGTCTCTTCTTGATGATCCTATTTAGGCTCCATTTGTGTTTGGGAAAAGTAGTTACTCTACTGCTTTGAAGCCCCTTGAGCTGAAATTGCTGGGGAAAGTATCTGCTAGTCTAAGCATTTTGGCTGTTTTCTGAGAGGTATTAACAAACACTGTGTGGTTGCCCTGCACATATTTCAACTTCAGTGGATTATCACAAATTGTTTAGGACATTTCCCAGGGACTTGCATGGACCAGCAAGCTGACATGAGGCCTGGATACAGTACCCAGTATTTATTGTGCTCTTCACTTTGGAGTTCTCTCTGCTTGAGCATCAACTCAGATAACCCTGGTTTCTGTACATTCTTTTTTGTTGTTGTTGTTCATTTCAGACAACAAGTTATATATATGTGTGTGTGTGTGTGTGTGTGTGTGTATATATATATATATATATATATAGTGAATGTGTACATATCCTTACAGCTCCAAAGAACAAAGAAATAAAATGAAATTGGACCAAATAAATAGAGTTTAATGGTAGGAAACAATGACAAAGAAGCGGAGGGGGTGACAGCAAGTAGGAAGTCAAGAACAAAATGCAAGTTGGTTCCAGATTTGTGCAAAATGGAAAAATATAACATAATCTTGATGTTGCTAAGCACTATGAGCTATCTACGCCCTTAGTCACTTCTTTCAAGCCTGCTTGGAGGAGTAGAATGGAATCTTGCTTGTGGCCACTCTTAAAGACTCTTCTACCATTTTTGGCCCATCAGCCTCCACACTCTGCCCCTCATGCATCACTTGAGCCACAAAGCCATTCAAAGCAAGTTCTGCCACAGGATAAATCTGCACTAGGTGGTGGTGGTTAATGACACCTTGGAGACTGGCTAGAAAGCTCAGGGACACAGTTCTTGACTACCAGGGCTTTTTTGCTGTATTCAAACAAAACCATTTATTTTCCATTTTGTTTTGTTTTTAATGCCTTCAGTCTCAGGTGTTGATTATCGTCTCTCTAGGAGCCCCAGGCACACATCTTCAGGACTAGCTGCTGGGAAGGCCTATACTCTTTTGGAAGAGTTTGACATGTGTAAGTTAGAATGGGAACCACAGACAGCCTGTGGCAGTGTGTTTATGATGAGACTGTGCAGAGAGAAGGAGAAATAGCAGGTTCTCATGCCTTGTGAGTCTAGAATTGTGTAAATGAGTTAATTTAACTGGTTCTGTGCTAAATTTTGCATTAGTCATGGCTTTTTAAGTTAAAAGTAACAAAATCCCAATTCAAGTTTGCTTAAGCAAAATCAATACGTAGGTAAATACATACATATATGAACTCAAGTACTGACGCCTCATGAGTAGCTACCTGCAGGACAGCTGGGTCCAGAGGCTCAAAGGATGGCCATAGACTCCCTCTCCACCTTTCAGCTGGACTTGTGTGTGGGTGTTGGCCTAATTCTTTCTGACTGCAACTGCCTTTGTTCCTACAGCACAGGTAAGGTGAACAAAGAAGCGCATGGTACATCCTCCTATGGTTCCAGATGCTAAAGAAGCCTTTCTTTGCCAGTGGTCTTATAAGAAAAAAAATCATATTAGATTCTAGTTCAATTTGTGTCACATGCCATTCCCTGAAGCAATCCCTTTGGCCCTGAGAGAGTCCTCAGACTGACCAGGCTGGCTCTGGTGCCCATCCCAGTGACTGGCGAGGGAGCCTTCCTCATAAAACCTCAAAAAATGCATTACTTACAGGGCAGAGAACAGAAGTAACCAAGGAAGGAAGGAAGGGGCTCTGGAGAAAGGAACACCCCAGGTCTCCTCCACATGTTTTTACTTCACCTTGTTTAAATCTCATTTTCCTTTCAAGTGATATAATAATAATGACCACTTACCGAGTCTTTCTAATGCTTTACATGCATTATCACATTTACTCCCCAAAACAACCCTATGAAACAAGATATGTTATCATTATTCCCAAAAGAGGAGATTAAGCCTTGGAGAAATTAGGTAAATTGCCTAGGGCAGTGGTCGGCAAACTCGTTAGTCAACAGAGCCAAATATCAACAGTACAACGATTGAAATTTCTTTTGAGAGCCAAATTTTTTAAACTTAAACTTCTTCTAACGCCACTTCTTCAAAATAGACTCACCCAGGCCATGGTATTTTGTGGAAGAGCCACACTCAAGGGGCCAAAGAGCTGCATGTGGCTCGTGAGCTGCAGTTTGCTGACCACAGGCCTAGGGTCACACATAGTGAACCATAGAACTGGGATTGAAATCCAGTGTAACTCACTACTATACCTCCCAACTTTGCTTTGTTTGTCTGTTTTATTTAACTTAGGAGATATTTAGCTCTGAGGTATTTAACTGAAAGACTGCCTTAATGGTCTTAGTCAAAGTGACTGACATTTTCTATTTTTAATAGTTAAATATCTTTATCCCTTACCAGATTTGAATTTTTGAAGACAGACAATTTCATCTGTGTAGTTCTCAGTTTAAAAATATAGCTGACATACAATATTATATTAGTTACAGGTGCACAACATAGTGTAACCTTTATAAATGAGATTCTTCATTTTTAATAACTTCTCAAAGGATACCAATACTGCTAGATCATATACCACACTTTGGTGTTTTGCTTTGGAAAGAAATTAACTCTAAAATCCCAGAAGCATGTCTTCCTCTTGTTTTATGTCTTACACATGTTATATGCCTGGTGCAAATGCACTGAGATATTCAGCTCCATGAGTCACTAGGGACCCATGGCTCTGGAGGATCTACCATGTCATAGCTGAGCCATCCAAGGCACAGGAAGTGAGAGGCTGGGACACTGAGTGCCATCAGTTAAGCACCTTGAGCACTTTAATCATATTTCATCAGCCATAACTAGTCCCATGGGCATCCCTAACTTCAAGGGAGTGAACATGATATTGAATGTAACTATAATAAAAAATAATCTTTTTTAAAAAGGAGGGTGTGAACATAGTTATTCACAAGTCTCACAAAAAATATATTTGCCTCAAAGCTTTAGTTACATACTTTCTATTTACAAGAGAGTTCAGAGTGATATGTCTTTCTCCTCAGAGAATAAGCTAATAATTCTTAAATTTATTAGTTTTGAGCTAAAAAGATTGTGAAAGTTATTTTCAACCCTCTTATTTGTAGTGGCATAAAAAGAAGGTAATCACTTTCTCTCCAGAACAGGAATATCAAGTCTAGAACTCAGTTATTTTGGCTTCCACTTTGGGTTTTAATGGCTGCCCATTTCTAAGTCTAAGAAATGGCAAACAATGAAGGGATTATCCAAACAGACCGACTTTGCTGTACTTGTGGTTAGTGCACATAATCTTATAAAAAAATTTTTGCACCATTTAGTTTTAAAACAGTTGACTTAGGTTGGAATTTAGGTACTGAATGACTAAAATTTCTAGGTCATTCCAATGGTTTATGGGCACAATATTACCAATTTTTTCTTTTAACTTGAGGGTATCCTACAAAATTTAAGACATATGGTTTTACACACACATACAAACACACATAATGGCATTGGAAGACACATAATCATATTCCAAATTTGTAAGAAATTCCATTAATACTAAAAATTACAGGATAAATAATGGATGGTATCAATAGCCAGAAAAAACACCAAGTTGTCTTTTAATTATTTGCTCAAACAAAAATGCCCTTAAGAAGAAAGAAGAAAGTCACATACATATTTCCGTTGCCAGCAATATGTATGTGACTTTCTTCTTAAGGTTTGTAAATTAAGATTTGTAAACCTCCTTTACAATTACTGAGTCCCAGCCCACTGCTTTCAACATTTGTCCTGCACGTCTCTTCTTCCTTAATATACTGAGTTCCAAAAGCATTGGATCATTAAGGAAGGGGAGCCCCGGAGTCAGGCAGACCTGGGCGTGCAGCCCGGCACCACCCTTGGCCAGCTGTGTGCCTTAGGTAAACCACTTCATCTCTCTGACCATTGACTGTCTAATCTATAATAATAAAAGTGTAATATGCTAATTAGACCGGGCAGCCAAACAACCTTCCAGACGTCCTTCCAGATGTCCTTCCGGATGACCTTCTGGATGCAGCCAGGGCTGTGAGAGCCAAGGCAGCTGCCGCGGCTGCAAGGGCCAAGCCCCTTGCATGAATTTCATGCATTGGGCCTCTAGTCTTAATAAAGAATGTAATAGCTGTTTTTCAGGGTGGGATTAGGATTAGAAACAATGTGTATAAAACATCTTGCAGAAGGTCTAGCTCATTGCATGTCTGCTTAAACGTTGACTATGATTACTATAATCCCATGTGGCTGGGCTTTTAGCCTGAAAGTCTTCACTTTGGCATCCTGCCCTACCAGCGCAGTACCTTCAATCTCTCATTTTCATGCTTTCAGATCCTTCTAACTGACCTTCTTGCCACACTACTCACTTCCAGGCTATTTCTGTCATGCAGAAACCTGGCTCAGGAATTGCCCTATCTACTTAACTTTAAAGAAAATTCGGAAATCTACTCATGTGACATTTCCTACTTTTTGGCAACCACCAAATAAAACAAATCTGTGAGTCAAAGAAAACACATCTTTGGCCCACAGACGACTAGTTTCTAAGCTTAGTGCAATGTTCCTCCAAGTACGTTCCTCAGGCTGTCTGCTTGACAACCACACGGGGAAGCACGGTCCCAGGCTCACTCCAGACCCCTGAGCCTCGAGCAGTAGGACACCTGGCTGCTGAGCGGGATACGCATTTTAAATCAGCTTCTGGGTAAGTCTGTGTCCTCTAATGTCTGACAACATCTACTAGTGGGGGTCCTGCCTTTTGAAAGTAATAATGAAATGGTATCAGGTACATGGGTGGGGGCATTGTGGCTTCTGAGGGGATTCACTACTACCTGAAGTGAGGTCTGCATCCACCTGAACTTTACATTCTTTATTATTTACCGTCTTCTCTCTTCCACCTAAAAAAGGCATTAAGGTATGCCTGAGACGAGTCCCCAGCTACTCCATTAATTCACTGAAGATAGCACGGTTGGCGTTGCTGTCAAATTAGATTAGCCTGAGTTCAAGCACGAGGCTTAAGGTTGTTGGCTTGGAGTTCATTTAATGATGTGGGCATTTGTGTTTGTTGAACATGCTCAGGTTGAAAACTCTCCTCCCTGGTGAGCTCTGGGTGACCTGTTATGGATCTGTAGTGCCCGCTGTTAACAACACTCAGATAAGGCCATGCGTTAATTTTACTTATAGAACTCATCCATTAGATTATAAACAGACTTTTTGATATGATCACTACCTAGTGGCATTCGAAAAATAAGGTTTTGTTCCAAACCTGTGTTTAATCCCAAAGCAATGCCTTTGGTTGTTCTATGGTCAATATCAAATATGCTGCCGTGCAAAAGATTTTGTTTTATTAGTGATTTCTGACTCCAAACCAAAAATATGCTTTTTGCTTCTTTATCAGATTTCAGTTAGTATTAGTGCTCTTGTCAATAGTACATGTTCAATAAGTGCTGTTTAATAAAAATAATGCTTATAGCTTTCAACTTTTGAGTTTTTATTGTGTGCCAGATTCCAGATCAAGCCCTTTGCAATGGGTCATTTTATGGTGAGGATTCTCAGTTCATCCTCGCCAGAAACTTGTGAAGTTCTTGTCCTCTTTATGGATGACAAGTGGAGGCTAGTGTGCTTGTAAATAATTGACCAGGGTTCAAACCTTTGCTTCCTTATTCCAAAACCTGCACAAGGCTGGTTCATGTAAACTGTCACAAAGAAAGGTTCAAATACTTTCTATTCCTGCCTGATGTCTGATAACTATAATATCAGCTACTGCTACCATACTGCTGCATAACAAATTATGTCAGAACTCATGGGCTTGCCCTGACCATGTGACTCAGGGCGTTGGGCATCACCCTGTGCACCAGAGGTTCTGGTTCCATTCCCCAGGCAGGGCACATGCCCACCACATTGCAGGCTGGATTCCTGGTAGGGGGCATGCAGAAGGCAGCCGATCGATATTTCTCTCTCTCCATCCCCCTTCCTCTCTGTCTAATAATCAATAAAAAAATGTTAAAAACAAACAAACAGAAGTTCAGAGTTCAAAATCAGTGTTTATTGTCCACAGCTGAGTAGGTGAGTTGCCTGGGTAGGTGAGTTGGCTGATCTCAGCTAGCCTTGTCCGAGCTTGGATCCAGGCCAGAGGTTGCATTCAAGCCTGTGCATGTTTCCCATTCCGGAGCTCAGGCTAAAGGATGAAGGCTTCCTAGGGCACAGTGTTCTCACAGGCAGGGTCAGGGACAGAAGAAAAACTCACAATGGCTCTGGAGGTGCTGGGAAGTGTGGAGGTGAGTGTGAATCCTGGGGAAGGGGGAGGGGTGGGACGCATCACAGCAATGATTAAATACATCAGAACAGTCTTTCTGTTTTCTCACTGTCAAAGACATGTGATTCGATTCTAATGAGCAAAGCATTAAAAGACCTGAATTTATCTACAAAATATAACAGGATTTTATTTGGTCATCTCTTTTATCATTTTATAGCATTTTTACCCCAGAAAACTTAGTCATAAAGAGATAGAGAATTGTATTATTAGAAACAGGGGCTCAGTTGATTACTGTTTAGAGATGACTATGACATTATGAATGATAATGTCCAACCAAATTTGACAGAGAAAGTAAATTTAAGGTTCATTCTTTCTTTGAAGATATTACATATACTATAAGAGAAAAAGAGGAAATTTGTGTATTAAATGCATTTTAGCCCAGCCACTGTTGCTCAGTGGTTGAGTATCGACCTAAATCAGGAGGACATGGTTCAATTCTTGGTCAGGGCACATGCCTGGGTTGCGGGCTCTATCCCTAGTGAGGGGTGTGCAGGAAGCAGCCTATCAATGATTCTCTCTCACCATTGATGTTTCTATCTCTCTCACCCTTCTCTGAAATCAATAAAAAAATTTTTTTAAGTTTAAAAAGGCATTTTATTAAAAATATTTCTGATGCTTTATTTTGGCAGAGCTGTGACTTGTAATCCTCTTGTCCTAAATAGAATCATACTTTTGCAATGTGTATATGTCTGCTTAAAAATTATCAGTGTTTTTAAATATGTAGTCATCAATGTTGTTCTTAATGTAGATATTTCAGGAAAAAATAATCAATAAAAGTATCTATCTACTTTTTTTCTTCACAAACTATGACTGTCCTGGCCTGTACTCAGTGGTGTATTGGTAAAACAGCTTTCAAAAAAAAAAAAAAAGACAGAAAGAAAGAAAGAAAAAGGCTTTGAAAGGCCTGACTTGTAGTGTTTGCCAATTTCTATGGTATAAATATTCCCACCATGGCACTTTCAATTTACTAGCGGCTATCCAACCAGCTCACAAAATTCTGCTATGAGCCAGCTCCCAGATACCTCTTATAACATGACAGTAATATTTGTCTCATTGAGGAGTTTCTTATTCAATTTATTCTAATTATTCTTTCACTAGAGGCCCAGTGCATGAAATTTGTGCATGGGTGTGGTCCCTAGGCCTGGCCAGCAATCAAAACGCGAGCATCTGGCGTGAAAGAGCAGGTCCCAGCTGACCTCTGGGCCCTGGGCAGCACCAGGGCCACTGGGCCCCCACGCGCCCACCTCTGCCTGAGTCATGGCACCAGAGTCCCCACACGGAGATGTGGTGAGTGTGGCCAGATGCTGTGGGCAGGGGCACAGTGTGGGCCTCTGGGCCTCCCAGCAGCACTGCACAGAAGCCAGCGTGCTGTCTCTCCTGGCCAGCCTCACAGACCAGCTCCTGCATGAACCCATGGGGAGCCTGACCAGACCCTGTGATCTCAGCGGCTGCGGTCCGGATCACCCAGAAGAAGCCACATGGGTGCGGGGCAGGCTCCTCGTGGGTGCCCGACACCTGAGCACAGGGTCTTCCCTAGTGTGGGAGCCCTGGTTCCTGGGGGAGAGTAGCAGGGGGAGTGAGAGCGAGCTTGGCGGACATCCTGCATTCTCACTGTACCTCTGTCTCTATCACCCCTGCCTTCAGGTAGCCAGTGAGAGGTTGCAACACATCGCTGACACCCGCCATGTTCTGCTCTGCCCCCTGGTGTTCAGCGCATGTCATAGCAAGCGGTCGAACTCCCGGTCTTCTGGTTGAACTCCTGGTGGAACAACCACCTGAGGGGACAATTTGCATATTAGGCTTTTATTATTATTCTTTCATATCTCTTGAGTTTGTTCTCATATAGCATCAAAACAATGTTTCAGGCTTAAGTGATTTCTGAGACCAATATGAAAATATTATGCCTAAAGCCTTGAAAACAAGGCACTAGGTACTGTTTTTGCTGCCCATGCAAATTACATATTCTACATGAGAAGTTGTCTAGAATGACATTACCACATATCACCGGTTACATGTTTCTCGTGGTATAAGAAAGAAACAAATGTCCTCATTGAACTTGCATAGCCAAGGTTTCAAGGGCCAAAGAGGATGTCTCCTTTCTGCCTGCCACTTCCATCTGAGGGGGCTACGGGCTACATGAAACCAGGATCTGATTGTGCTGATTACATTAAGGAATGTGGTCAATGGGATATATAGCAATGGCTTCTTGCCTTTTCCACGTGAAATGATCGGAATTGGGTGGAGAAAGAGAGTCCCTTCTTTGTCAAGTGTTAAGCAAAACAATTAAACAAGGTACGGTTTCCTGCAGAACTATCTCCCTGCACTGCTCTCCTCCCTCAGCCACTGCCCCTGAGCTCAGGACTGAGTGGTAACCACACATGCTGTGTTTTCCGTCTAGTCCTTTTCCTTATTATTCCCTTGCACAGAAACAGGAGCACTCAATCATGTACACTTTAGACTCCTTAGAGTCTTGGAAGAATTTCTAGGAACTGCATATCAACTCTTTTCTCTAATTCATTAATTCATTTACTCTTCCTTCACAGTGTGGTATGGGCCCTGTCTCATATGTTTAAGAGGATGCAAACTGAAATTGACCTTTTGAAAAGTTATAATCTAATGGGGAAGTCATAATTCTTGGAAATATCCATATTTTCATCCTATTAGGAGGAAAGTACTGGGCACATTGAGATCAGTGCTATGGGTCCAGATCCAAGACAACAGAGACTTCGTCAGTGGGGGTGCTGGGGAATCAGGGGAGCCTTCCTGGAAGAGGGGTCATTGACAATGAGTAAGATGTTAACATGTAGAAGTTGGGAAAGACTGGGGTAGTCTTCAAGAGTAGAAGGAGTCACAGGGGCAAGGTCCAGAGATGGCAGACCAGAGTGTAATAGCAAGAAATTCTGATTGTTCACTTTGACTGGGCTTAAAAGGGGCAAAGAGGAGCCATGAAGTGACAGTTTACCCAATAAATAGGCCTTTAGTCTCAAGGTGGTTTGGGAATGAACAGCAATGAGAGTTGAGAGTTGGGTGAGGGCATCTTGCTAAAGCAAATGCATTATTAAATGGTTACCACCTTCTCCTAAGGCTGCCACTCTTGGGAGACTAGCTGAGCTATGAAGCATGGAATGTCTCCATCCTTTTAACCAATTATTCTGAAAGCTGGGGGCATTGGGGGACCCCAAAGAAATGACATCTGACCCTGGCAAAAATAAAAGTAGCAAACCTACAAAACAATGCTGCCTCTGGCCTCCAAGGCTTGGTAACAATATGCCAGTGGAATTTGAGGTCCAGGCCATTCGGGAAGTAAACGTAAGAAGATTCCAGGAACCTAATGTTTGCTACCTCCATGCAGAACGACAGAGTGGTGACCCATTGGCCGTTGTTTGTTTCTCTCATCCGATCCTGCTGAGAGCTGATGTGAGCTTGGCAGAATCTTTAATCAGCTCCAAAGGTTGCGAACTTGTTCATTCCTGGTTTTTACAGCAAGATGGAACTAGTGAAATTCAGCTAGAACTTTAAGTGCTATTCAAATATGTGTTTTTCTTTTCTTAACTATAGAAATCCCACAGAAAATAAGATTTTCATGTCTTAATTGTGATATCGAAAGTCTTTTATTCTCAGTATGCTTGAGATAGCAAAGTAATTTTTGAGCTGAATATGATTGTCTCAGACAGTTGTGATTCAAATATTTAATCTGAAGGGAAAATTCCCAGAGTGCTTCTCTCATCACTGCTCAGTTCTGTGGAGAATAAAAGCCTCCCCTTCATCTGATCTGATAGTGCCCCCATTATTGGCATTATGCTGCCGGCAAATATCCTTCCAGAGGCTAAGTCGGCCTCCCTCGTGCCCAGCGCCTGGGCACCACAAAGGCCCAACCTCCCTTTACAGTCTGAGCTGCTGCTCCTTGTACTCTGTGGAGAATCTAATAGCAATAATTTCCCTTTATGCAGTGCAGCCTTTACGATTTAATAATAGATTCTTCATACACCCCAAGTATCATTTCTCCTTTCATGGGCTTTCTTTATTCATGGATCAGATTTCCTATAGGTTAGTTGTTTAAACACAGTGCCATCAGGTGGCCTGTGTAGAAGTGGGTGAGGATCTATAAATTGATTACTCAGGGAACTGCATGAGAGATTTACCAAGACACTGGAGTCATTCTGAGTTTTCTCATTACCCATTAAGAAGAAACTGTCATAACTCAACTCTCTTCTCTAAATTGCTGGCATTTTCATGCATCCCAAATAAATAAGTCAATCTTAGATTTCAAGCAGTTTTTCTACAAGTGTAGTCTTTAGATCGCCTGCATATAACTCTCCTAGTGAGAATTAAAATGTGGACTCCAGGGAAGGCAATCCCTAAGCCTACGGAGATTTTCTGAGGAGAGAGACCCAGTAATTCGTGAACTCATATGATTCTTATGCACACTGAAGGTTGAGTCCCACTGGTTTCTGTGCATGGCAGTTTCACTATTTAATTCTATCCTCACATAGATAGTAGCCTCCCCATATTTGCAGGTAAAAACAATGAGGTTAAGAGTACTTAAGTTCAGGTTCTCAAACTGAGTGCTGAGGGCCCCCTGGGCACTACACTAATCGTACAGAGTGCTACAGGATCTTGTACATTTCTAGGAAGATACAATGACATTCGACATCTCTTGAACACTAGGCCAACTGCTAGCTCAAGGTAATTCAATTCAAACTACATATCTTTTGTAAATTTTGCTGCATATTGATGATGTCTAATCTTTATACAGCTGGGCTGTCAGAAGTTGCTGAGATTAAAAGCACGTTCCATGAGAAAATCAATGTGGAACAAGAAGTAAGAGTGATTGTGTCTGATCTGATTCCAATGTCTGAACAGTTGTGCAGCAACATTATTTTGAAATCTTTTATAATATTTACATATTATATATTTATTCTATATGTATATATTACATATGTATCTTAAGTATGTATATATTTTAAATACATAAATGTGTAAAATATTTGTTATTTAATATATACAAAATATGACATATTTTATAATACTTTATCTTTAAGACTACATATATTATATTTTCAAATGGTTGCTAAGCTATTCAGACATAAATACCTACTAAGTTGTTTGTACTAACTACTTAATAATGTTAAGTACTCTTTGGGCCTAGCACACACCCTGAAGAAACAACTAAGGAATTCCTGAGTATAGGTGTGTGTGTGTGTGTGTGTGTGTGTGTGTGTGTGAGAGAGAGAGAGAGAGAGAGAGAGAGAGAGAGAGAGAGAGAGAGAGCTTAATGTGTCAGGCTTTCCAGGTCTGATCCATTGGCATAAGAGTTGTCCTCTTACTACAAATGGTCAGATTCACCTGGATATCAGGTAACCTTTATTCTAGCCCTGACTTTGCCCCTAACTAGCTGTGACACTTGAGCTAGGTCAGTTTTCTTGTCTGTGTTTCTAGGTTTTAGTCCAGTCTGCCCACCTGGTAGCAGAGGTCTGGAAGAAGGCAGTAATAAACATCTACAGAGTCTTTACCTAGAGCAGTGGTCGGCAAATTGTGGCTCACGAGCCACATGTGGCTCGTGAGCCATGGTTTGCCGCTCTGTTGACTAATGAGTTTGCCGACCACTGACCTAGAGGACACTTCACTAAGCGTTTTGTGTCATAATTTCTATTTAATCTTCAAATAGCCCTGAGTTAGGTTCCTTACTTGCTCCTATTTCGCAGATGTGTAAACTGAGATACAAGGAGGTGAAGTAACACAGGCTATTCAACAGTAGGAATTGTGCTCTGAATCATTGACTACGAGAGTGAGAAATAATTTAAGTTCTTTTACCGTTCTTAAAATAAAAAAGTGAAATCAATTGCTCATTCATATTTAGACCTCAGAAGACTGGTGTCACATTGACTCTAATAAAATGTTAGCCTTCATGAACAGGCTCCATCCAGGGTCTGGACGAGCCACATTTTGGACAAGAACAGATGACTCCTTGAGACACACTGTGTCCTGCTACCTCCCACAGACCTACCATTAAGGCAGGGGGCCACAGTGAGTTGACACAAAGTGGGCAACCCAGGCCAGATAGAAGGAGAAACCAGAATCCAGGGCTCATCACTGCTCCCTCCCTCATATCAGCAAGAACATTGAGAGCTGCTATGTTACATAGGAGACTCCTCCAACTTGAGGAAAAGAGAAGCGTGTTGAGGAGCAGTCGAGGTGTTAAAAGGCAGAGGAGGACGTGAGGAATCAGCACGACATTGGCATGAACAGTGGGGTGACATTGAAGCTTGACAAGTAGGCCCAGGAGGTTAGCCTCTCTTTCAGGTGTTAGCTCTTGCCTGGAAATCATCTGAGAGCGAGGGGAAAATAGTAGGCCTCAGCAAAAAGTGTGTGTTTTCCAGATTGTAATTTTGTAATTTTTTTAATGAAAATTCTGGGAAACCAAGAGTAGTACCTGTTGGAAATTTGTGCCAATTGGCAGGGAGGTAGGAAAGGGTGCCAGAAGAGGTACTGAGGATACTTGATGATGAAATGTTCATTCTCTTTCTTAGAGACAGTGGTGGGGAAGTTGGGCAGGAGAGAACAGCTTGCTGAGTACATGCCTGGCTCTACAAACCAAGCCTGCTTGGAATTCTTCTAGATGCAGCCTTGGGCAAACTACGGCCCGCCAGCCGGATCCGACTATTCTATCCGGTTCTCTTGCTCTCCCCTCCGCTCCTTTACTTTGAATTTATATTAGTTCACACAAACACTCCATCCATACTTTTGGTCCGGCCCTCCGGTCCAGTTTAAGAACCTATTGTGGCCCTCGAATCAAAAAGTTTGCCCACCCCTGTAGATGGAATGGCTGGCTGCTTGGTTGCTGTTCTTTTTACACAGTTTCCTTGGGACCTTGCTTGCTGCACACAGACCAGATTTGTCTAATTGAGAAGCTATTTTAAAGGAACAAGAGGAGTGGGTGGCCCACTCAAGTGAAAGTAAGCTTTGTGAACCCCAGAAGCTCCACCACCATAGTCACAGTCTCCGGGGCAGTACTTGGAGGGATCCTTAACTTATAATTTTTATAAAGACAGCAGAAAAGTCGGTTGAGAATGATATCTAACATTTTGAAACTTTATTGTCTGACCATTGCTGTACACAGCACTTGATATACATGATCTCATTTAAATACCAAAGCAGCTTGCAGAGTTTTGAATCCACAGAATAACTTGTGCAAGTCCCAATTTTCTGACCAGTGTTCTGTAATCTCAAATGTGTTCTCCCAACTTTCCAACTGCTTTCCTCCATGAGACACAGACATCTATATTTTTATTTTACATAATATTTTATGTATTTATTATTTATATTTATTCTATTGTAAATAATATAATATTGTATACTTTGTTTTACTTTATTATAAATGAATTATATATTATATGAATAGTATGTATTAAAATATATTTAATACAAAATAATGTATATTATATACCTACAATACATATTTTATATAACGATTTGCATTTCCATTATATTATGACATATGCTATAAATATAAAATTGCATGTATCATTTATTTATATGTCGCATATATTTTTATAGCGTGCTGGGGTAAAGTGGTGCAAGCGGTAAAGGCAGCGGGGGCTGATGACATTGCTGTCATGACTTAAGATCTGTGTGATGTAACTCCCTGGGTTCTGAGTTCAGGCTGCGAGAAAATAAAAGAACTGAAACATTTTGGTGTATATAGCCTTGTACAAAAATGATTAGACTGTGGGAAGCAGGCAACAAATCCCAGTAGAACTCTCCAGATCTTGCCCTGGGAGGGCTAGCCTCAGGGCGTGTGCTTCCCCTGAGCGGGGCCTGGCTCTCCTCTCCTGCATCTGCACGGAGGCATCCAGTTATTGCGTCAGGGCTGTTATTACACATCATCTTCATAAGGCTTGTTCTTAGTGCTATGCTTCTGCAGAAAGCACGATGCTTACTGTGGTATTGCTGTACAAAGTTTTGCTTCCCTTGAACATACTCTGCAAATCCTAGCTGTCTGCTTTACCCTTCAGTGGGCACCTGGAGTGATGCCTCAGCCCCACACTCAGCCTCCGTCTCTCCCGTTCTCTCCCTCTCCATCCACGGAGGGAGAGCTCTCCAGGCCCCTGGGGCAAGAGGTGGGACTGTGTTCCTGTGAGCAGGGAGCTCGCTGCCCGCTGGTGTCACACTGGGAGTGGTGCCCTGTGGCACAGCGCCATGCCACTCTCCTGACAGTCAGCGTTGCCCCAGGAAGAGGCTTGTGAGCCTTATTCTGTAATGGATCAGGAGAGTAAATATGTTAGGTTTTGCGGCCACATGGTCTCTGTTGTAATTAACTACACAGCTCTGTCACTGCAGCATGAAAGTGGCCACCGACACTTGTAAACGAATGACTGCAGCTGCGTTCTGATAAAACTTTATTTACAGCAGCAGGTTTCAGGATGCATTTGGCCATGGGGCTGGATGTGGCCCATCAGACCACAGTTTGGTGATCCCTGCACTCAAATCACTAGCTTTGGCACTTTTTAGTCCCGTTCCATGCCTTAGAACAGCAACCAGGCCCTGCCTTTGGGAGGGTCCGCTTCTGTCCTTCTCTGTGACTTGTTTCCTGGAGCATCTCCCACAGCTGCGCTCCTGCTGAGGTGCTTCTGCTTCTCTCTCTGTTTGGAATGGTTGGCTGGGACTTCCAGGTGAGCAATGGCTTGGCCTTATGGAGAAGGCACCGGAGTCCGGAGATCTGGGTTCAAGTCCCACTGCTGCCAGGTATCCAGGATGCTCTTGCCTCAGAGCGTTTACATACCTTGTCTGTAAAACAGACCCCCACAGGGCTCCTGGAAAACTGTATCAACTAGAACAAATTACTTACCCTCTGCAGAGCTCGGTGCTATTGCCTAGAAGAGGGGCTAATCCCCTGTAAGAATTAAATCAGGTGATGTATGTGGAGTGCTCAACACAGAGCTTTGTGCATAGTAAGTCTATAGAAACTGGTATTATTTCTATTTACCCCTATACTTATGATGATAAAAGGCTTCATCAATTCTAAGTCAGACTAATTTCTAAGTCTCTTGAGTTACAAATCAGGGGCTGGAACACCATTTGCGGCTACTTGATACCTATCTTGCAAATTTTATTACTTGTGTACATTTGAAAGGTTAGAAAAGGAAATGTAGGTAGTAAGACCCATATCAGGCTTTTTGTTCTGAACTATTGGTTAGATTGAAGTTTAGCTCCTGAAACACTGGTGAATTGTAGAGGATTTTCGTCTTGGTAGAATTCTGAAATATTTCAACCCAAGCTTCTTTATGACACTTGCTTTCTTCCCAACAACTCAACGTGAAATGTGAGAGTGAATAACAGCAATCCCAGCAGCACAGGGACCATGCACCTTGATGGAAGCAGCATGGTTGGAAAACTGAATGCAAAAGATCAAGGGCACATATAAAACAGAGGGTTGGGGGAAAGCAAGAGGAATGGGTTTTAATAATTGTAAAACACAGGTGGTAAGAATTCTAGAAGGCTTTTGCTTTGAAACAAACTGGATTTCTCATGTTAAAACCTTATTAGAAGGTTGATGCCAACCTACTTCTTGTTCCTTTATAGAGGACTGATTTTTTTCATGGAAACTTCTTGAATTAGTATCTATGTATTCAGGAAAGTTTGCTATTTTTTCCCCAGGGCATCATTAAAATTGAGGTAGATTCTCCAACAGGCTCTATTATCTAAATTGAACATTTTTATGTTAATAGAGGCCCGGTGCACAAATTCATGCACCAGTGGGGTCCCTCGGCCTGGCCTTCAGGATCAGGCCAAAACTGGCACTCTGACATTCCCCAAGGGGTCCTGCATTGCAAGAGGGTGCAGTCTAGGCTAAGGGACCCCACCGGTGCATGATAGGGGCTGGGGAGGACTGTGGGAGGTTGGCCAGCAGGGGAAAGACCACAGGAGGGCTCCAGGGCATGTCAGGCCCATCTCAGTTCCAATCGGCCAGACCCCAGCAGCAAGCTAACCTACTGGTTGGAGTGTCTGCCCCCTGGTGGTCAGTGCCTGTCATAGTGGGCGGTTGAGTGGCCTTAGCATATCATTAGCATATTACTCTTTGATTGGTTGAACAGATGACCCAACAACCAGAGACTTAGCATATTAGGCTTTTATTATATAGGATTTTAAAAAATCAGTCTATTGTCTTCAAATTCAAAGTTGGTTTGCCTACTTTTTTTCTTTGTTTCTGCAAGAAAATAAATTCTAGTTGTTGCAAATTTCCAAGTATCACAGTACTCTATGCTCATGTATTCCCTTATGAAAGGGTGTTACATAAATTAACAACCTTCCTCTACTCTACCATAGAGAGTAATATCCCCATCCATGCAGACAAGAGGAAGTGTGGACAGTAACGATTGTTTGTTCTTTAGCATCTGTTTTATTTGGACATGCAGTGTTTTTAAATTTGAACTGGCATTTTAAAATTTCAGACAACTTTGAGCTGTAAAGAAAAAGAAAGGAAATAAATTAGGCTCACCTTTATGCCAGTCGCAAATGCTTATCTCAGCCATAGTGGGCAGAAAGCAGACACCGACAATCCATTTATATAAAAGCTTAAGCGACCATTACGACCTTTTGACCTAACTATCGGTCAACTGGTCACTATGATGCACACTGACCACCAGGGGCCAGACACTTAATGCAGGAGCTGCCCCCTGGTGGTCAGTGCGCTCCCACAGCCAACCTCCTGCTGCCAGCCAACCTCCCATGGTCCCTCCCCCCTGGCTGGCCAACCACCCAGCCCCGATTGGCCCAATCAGGACTGAGCAAGATGACCCCCATCAGCCCCAACACTGGCCAGGCCGAGGAACCCTACCCATACAAGAATTCGTGCACCGGGCCTCTAGAATGTACATAAAGGATGTGTCTGTGTTTCAATAAAACCTTATTTGCAAAAGCAAATGGTGGTTAGTTTGGCTCTTAGGTCTTAGTTTGTGGACCCTTCATTTAGATTATCACCTTCTCTTGGGCGAGACAAGAAGATAAGCTCATATTGCCACTGCATCAAATAGCCTGGAGACAAACACCAGTTGTTCTTTCCAGATGCAGCATGAGCGAGCAATGTGCCAGGGTCCTCAGTACAGCCTAGGAAACCCAACCTGGTCAGCTTGATTCATTTGCAGTATTTCTCTGGCCTCTGTAGGATTTGGAGTCTGACTGGTTTAATGAATGTAAACTGAATCACATGTATATACAAAAATAATTGGTACACAATTAGCAAACATTATTTCTAAACTCTGGTGCGCCAAAGTATGGCTGGCAAGGCTGCAGTTAGGAAGGGTTTGTATGTGCTCAGCCAGTGATTAGACTGACTGACTGACTGAGCATCACTTTAGAAGCTGTGGATCTCATCTTTGATCTAGAAGAGCTGAGAGTTTAATATTCGCACAAATTGGGGAATATGAATGTCGAATGCTTTGTTATATATGAAGATAGCTAGATGACGTTTCATTTTAAACCATTATTTGGAATCAAATGCTAGGACAGACCTTGTCAGAATTATGGGGTGGGTGGGACACATGCTTATGATGGGATACGACTGCAAATTCCTAGGCTACTGGATTTCTTGAGCCAATCTTCAAGGATCTGCATTCGTAACAGGTCCCAAGGTATTTCTTTTGTGGGTAGAAGTTGCAAAACTGTTCCCATAAAACAAGAACAAGAATGGCTCTTTCTGTTTACCTATTGGATGTAATTTAAGCTCCTTTTTTAACAGAAAAGCAGCAGGGTGCCCCTTCAGAACAGTCAATAAATGCAAGAACATTTATTCCAGACACAATTAAGCATTGAGGAAAAGGCTGCTTATCTGTGGCAGAAAGAACTCTGAGCTGGGCCTTCTAGTAACTGGCTGGGTGGCCGTGGACCAGCCAGTTAGCCTCTCTGGCCTCCGCACTCTAACCTCAGGGCAGAAATGTGGACATTGCTAAAGGATCACTAGGCCCATGTAGCGGAGCACTGACTTTAGAATTCCATAGGAGAATTCCATGCTGCGGCGCGTGGTGCATGTCAGATTTGGCTAGTGAGTTGGAAGAAAAGCATTCTCCTCAATAGATGGCTCACCGCTATGCCCGGAGAGCAGGGCTTCTCACCGTGGCTGCCCAGCCACACCACGCAGGAGCTTTAAAATCCTGATGTCCGGGCCGTGCTCCAGATTAACTAAATCCAAATCCCTGGACCTGGCACCCGGCACCTGTGTGGCTGTAAAGTGGCGAAGCTCCCTGATGGCAGGGGTCCACTTGGATGCTTATGAACGCTCCTCTCCTGAACATTACAACCCATTGGACCTAGGGTGGCCCTGGGATCTGGGCCTTTAATAAGCAATTGCAGTGATTATTGTGATCAGGTAAATCAGAGGAAACACCACCCAGAGGATGGCTGAGTATATTAAGTGGAGTTCAGTGTGGACAGTGGAACTCCTGAGTATTAAGGAGAAAGGATGTATACTAGGCATAGGCGACACAGTTGGAGAAGCTGGAGACCTGCGGGCCTGAAGGAGTTGGAAGATTTGGCGAAAGTCACTAGCAGCCCGCACTAAGCTCCCATGAAGGACGGGAGGCGCCTGCATGGAGGATGGGCAGGCAGGTGCTGCCACCCCCGCAGGGAACCAGGGAAGGCTGCGGAGCCTGACACTGGGGAGCAGCACAGCCAGCAGTTGGGAAGACTTCCTGGAGGCAGCACAGGGGACAGTGAGGACAGCCAGGGGCCCACATTTGCTTCTGACCATCGCCAACTAGGCAGCCTCAGAACCTCACTCAAACGCCGGCTCCCAGGTCTGACAGTGCGCAGTGAAGGAGAGTGTGCTGGTGCAGCCCCGCTGGGCCCAGGGAGCAGCAGTGACCGGAATTGGCTGGTTTGTCCGGAAAACCATGCCTTTTCTCAGTGCAGCCTGAACTGAGCCCAGTGGAAAGCAAAGCGCGCTCTGCGGGCAGCTCTCCAGGGCTGGAACAGTATCCCCTGATACTCTTCACCTGATACTCTTCACTGGCTCTGCCTTTTCCTTAGTTCTGAGTCTCACTGCTAATGCGATGCCCCTGAATATCTTGGTCCCTCTTTGGACAAACAGGATGTCTGTAGCTCTTCTCTTAAGTCCCCTCAGGTCCCTCAGAATCACATTGTCAAGATGGGCTCACAAGCCTGCATCATTTGTTTAAATGAAGACACACATGTCTTATTCACCATGTATAGGTGGTCCTCGCCTAACCATTTTCTGCTCAGAGGCACAAGCATGTAATGTGGCCAGTGTGGCGTGAATACTCTAGGAACAGTTCCTATTTGGTGATTTGCACATTGCTTGCTGCTTTATTGGAACCCTGTTTCTGGACTAGGTTTTTGGATAAGCACATCATTTTGTATTCATAGCCACTATCTGCCTCATTAGCTGGCTTCACAGCCGTGGCTGTGGGGAGGTGGGGAGCAATAAAAGAAAAGTGTAACTATTCAGAAAAAGGCGGTAAAGGGAAGAACCAAGCCCGGGGCAGTGCGGGGAGGAAGGCCAGTGGACAAGAAGGGGAAACGTCTTCATCATAGCCAGTGACACAACATAATGGTCACATAATGTCTTACCTCGGGTGATGAACTTCACAGGTGAAACCCATAAGTTTACTTCATCCCACTGTGGACTGAAAAAGAGACAGTGCTCTTAAAATCTCAGAATCATCAGGCCGGGCCTGAGCAGTACAAAAATGGAGGTTGAAGATAAAACACAGCAACTGATTCGTATGGCTTTGAGCAAAGTGTTTTTTTATTATTTGTTTGTTTTTAATTCTCACCTTAGGGTATGTTTTTATTGAAGGGAGTGAGAGGAAAACATGAATGTGAGAGAGAAATATCAATTAGTTGCCTCACCTACGTGCCCCATCTTGGAATCGAACCTGAACCATTTGATGTATGGGGTGATGCTCCAACCAACTGAGCCACCCGGCCAGGGAGAGTAAAGTGTCTTTAGTCTCTGGGCCTCAGCTTCCCATTAAATGTGGTCCTTGGGCTGGATTAGGTATGACAAACGGGCAGCGCATAGTCTACATATGCATTAACTGACCCTCAAGTTGTGCCATTCTTTTTCTTTTTTAACTTTTTAAAAAACTGAATTCCAGACTTTATTCGGATGTTATTTTTTTTTTAGTAGTGTCCTTTGTCTATCCCAAGATCTAATCTAGGATACCATTGTGCATTTAGTACAGTGTAATTTTAATTAAATTAACTGTCAATATTTAAAACGGGAAATATTTCACATAAAATATCTGCATTTCACACTTCCCTGGAAAACTCAGGTGGCAAGCGCCATGTGTGTGCACAGCTGGCGAAGCTTGAGCGGGGGCACCACTGCCCGTCAGACAGGGCACGTGCCCTCCAGTTTGCCACAGTCTTCTCTACGTCCACTGTGTCCCTGACAAAGGGGCCACGTGACAATAGCCATTAGCTCTCCTGCACCTCCAATAGCAATACCGTCAAGAGGCTATGGAACATGCATTGTGCTCATATCTCTGTGAAAAGTGAGAAAGCAAAAGCCCCTGAAAGGACAGCATGCTTCCAGAAAGAAAATAAGGGGCAGAACAAGTGTGAGAGAATAGATACATCTAAATAACCAGCCCACTTTACCCAGGCCTCTGGACTTCCGGCCTCTGCAGCTATTTTGCTTTGAAATCCCTGGACAAAGAGCCACTTCCCCAGGTCCTCTCACTGTGGTCATTGGAAGAAGTGGTGGTTGTGGTCAAGCCAGGATTTGGGGGGACATAAGGCACCTGAAGGCTGGGCCTATCATTCTTTCTTTTTAAACCCTCTCTTACTAAATGTAGGAGTTCTAAGCCCCAAGTCCTCAGACAATGCAGTGTAATGTTCATGCTCCTTTGGTTCCTTGAAAAACCAGAATTCAAACTACAGTTTCAGATTCCAGCTTTACCACTTGAAGGGCAATGACTTTGTTTGATTCACTCAACTTCCCTTTGTCTCAGTTCCTTTGTCTTCAAATTGGGCTAAGTAATAGGAACTAGTCTGTAAGGTTGCTCTAACAGATAAGTAGGCTAGTCTATGTAAAGGACTCAAAACAATGCCTATAGTAAGAGTTTAGTACATGATGATACCTATTACCATCATTAGAACATCACCACCCCAATATGTTGAATCCCCTCCACAGCCTGCAAAAACAGCCCTGAAGGTCTGTACATGGTGAAGAGTATCAGGGGATACTGTTGTATGAAAATGACTGAGCATATTTCATGTAGCACTCGGGGAGGGGGAAGGAGTATGATTAGACCAAGTAAGTAAAAGTTAGAGAGAAACCGATGTAGGCTCAACATAATGAAGGTCTTCCTTACATCCAGAGATAGAAAACAATTGAACAGGCCACTGGTCAGGTGAGGAGCTACCTGTCACTTACGTTGTCCCAGCCAAGTTTGGATGATTGTCCACTGGAGATACTGTAGATTGGCTGTCCCCATTGGTAGCCGTGAGCTTTGTGTCAGTGCTTCACTCTGCTATTTAAAATTAAATGAATTTAAAATTCAGCTCCTCAACCACAGTAGCTGCACTTCAAGTGCTAACAGCAATAGCCATGAGTGGCCAGTGGCTACTCTATTGGACATGAATGGAACATCCATCATCACAGAAAGCCCCATGGGTAGCACATGGAAGGGGATGTTCTGCGCCATGTTTCTGAATCTGGGTACTTGGGAAAGGTCGATCCAGGAAGCATGGAGAGCAGGAAACCGAAGAAACTGAGATATGAGTGGTATAAAGCTCACTTGCCACGGTCTCCTGGATTTCAGACTTAAGCACGGCCCCAGGCAAAGCCCTGTTCCGGAGGCTCAACTTCCCCAGCTGTATAATTACAACTTGCCCCAGAGGGTGACTATGAGTGTAAGGGAACAAAATTCAGCTCAGCGTCTGGCACAAACCAGGATGCACAGATGCTCGGGGCCATGCTTTAGCTGAGGGACAGACACAGCAGAGCCAGTGACACAGTCCAGAGAAGCAGCTACGTGGTGCCCACCTTCCAAAGAGCAGCCTCTTTCCAATGTCAATAGCTGCCATTGGTGAGCACTTAGCCATGCACTGGGTTCGAGCTAAATGCCTTGCCTACATGATCTCCTTTAGCTCCTAGCTCCATCCTGCAGGGGAGGCTACTCACACCGGCCTCGTACTGAAGAAACCAAAGCTGAGAGAGCTTGTGTGAGCTGCCCGAGGTTGGAAAGGGGATGCATACAGAATTACAATACATTTTTTTTACTCAGGTTGATTGTAATTCATAACTCCAAATATATACGAATTATTACATATGACAGATGCTATGCTAAGAACACCAATGCACCATCTCATTGAACTCTCGTAGCCATTTTATTTATTTTTAAATACTTTTCTGTTTTGTTTCCCCTCTTTATTGAGTTTACTAGGTTGAGCATTCTTTGAAGATTTGGTTAACCTGCTTAACAATTCAGATGTAAAAGCTGGTGCAGCCAGTGTTGGAAACTGCACCTCTAGCACCAAGTGTTTGAGACTGTGCTCCCAGCCTAGTCTCCTTGCTTATAAGACCAGTGAGTGGAATAGTTAAGGGTGGACATCACTATGGCCTTTGTCATTGTTGGGGGAAAGCCCCAACAGTCTAAATTCAGGATCAAGTCTGAAGAATCGACATGTCGCCTTCTCCAAATTCATAAGACCAACTTCCATACATGGGCAAGGCAGCTGCTCCCAGTGGTGGCCGGGCGGGATGAGACCCACACCCCTCCCCAGATGGGCTCTCTTTTCTATTGTGGTTAATAGTAAAAGCATATGGTGGGTGGTCACATAGACCAGCAGAAAGAACAATGTATTTCTAAGTTAACAGATACACCTGGCAGTTATCCATACTCTACACCTCCTTCCTGGGCCTGATGTTTATTAGGGTGGCGTTCTGGCTTTCTGGGTAGTCAGCCAAACTTGAGGCTACAGAGAGTTAAACAGTCACAGATAGTTAAACAGAGTCCAACATTTCCCAGACGCCTTTGCTGCTGGAGCCATATTAAATCTCTCCACAGTCATATAGGATAAAGATGCCCAGTGTATCCCTTCCCAATGATACTGTCACTTCTTAGTAGATAAGAATTATAGCTATAACATTTGTTTCTTAATGTCTCCAAGAACACACAAGAATTAAGTGACGATTTGCTTAATTAAATTGAGTTAAAGCTTCAAAAAGTACAAATTGACCAAGAACTTTTTTTCCCTGCACCTTACTTCAGTGGACCTTGTCCATCTTCATGCAGCAAAGCAAGTGCTCATTACGTACATGTTGGCTATCACTCTAATTATTGCCAAGGTGGAAAAGGTCTGTTTGTTCTTTAAAAAGATAAATAAGAATCTATATATGAAAGGTAGGTAACACTTGGCTGATTCAGAACCTGGCATTATTTTTTTTAAATTTTGTGTTGTCATTTAATTCTTTTAGAAGCTATGATAAGCTTTGTTTACTTTTAGGTCATTTCCACCCCTTCTATTCTGAAGATAGAGCTCCCCACAGCAGTCGCTGTGTCTCTGCTAAGCCAACCATGTAGGAAACTGTAATCAGCTAAACACTTGGTTAGTTAAAGACACGTTACTCAGACTGAGCACCAGGGGAGGAAATGGCTGTTGGCAAGTGCATCCTTCCAAGCATTCTGATTCTTGTTCGGTGTGCAAAAAGCAGCCCGAGGGAGGAAGGGCCCTGCTGCAGATGTAAATGTTCCTTCTGCTTGTGCACTTTCAAATATATTGGTTCAGAGTCCCAAGGAATTATGAGGAATATTCTCCATTTTATTTTAGATTTTACATATTTGAAACTGGGGAGAGGATTTTCCTTTGAAAGATGATAGGATATATCTGATTATGAAATATTACACAAATTACTTAGACACACTTTATGGGCTGGTTTGTGTGCTTCATTGTAGTTTTTAAAGAAGTATCATGTTATTTCTTAAGTAAATTGTCTTATTAGCAGATAGTTTTGGTGATATTTTCAGGGAGCTATCAACCAGCAAAGCTGTTTATTCTTACCATGGTGAATCTGAAAATCAATTAAATGTGTATATGATCATACTGCCAGAATTATGATTACCAGGTGTGTGTGTTTTCAGTCAGTTCTTATACTTACACTTACATCAATTCTGTATATAGAATTTTGAGCTGTTCTTACAAAACAAAATGGAATTGTTCTGGTTCTATATCTTAATTTTTTTTATTTTTAAATCTTGGATATCATTCTATATCTTTTTATTAAGTAGACTAGGGGCCCAGTGCATGAAATTCATGCACTGGGTGGGGGGGGGGCCCCAGCCGGCCCCCTCTCACAATCTGGGAGCCCTCAGGGGATGTCCTACTGACAGCTTAGGCCTGCTTCCCCTGGTGAGCGGCCCTAAACTGCAGTCTGGCCTCCCTCTGTGGGAGGCGACTGGGCTGATCAGGGGAAGGCGCCACCCCTATCACCCTGTTGCTGCTGCCACTGCTGGCCGCTGCAGGTGCCAAGGTGTTTTCATGAACACAGACTCCAGTCCCTTTACCATGAAAAAATGTGTCTGCTCTGGGCCTGCTCAAGCCGCGCTGTGGCTGCTCGACCAGACCCGTCTGTGTCCCTGCCCACCAGCTCCTGCCTGAGCGTGCCTCCATTGGGGGCGGCCTCCACCTCCGAGGCAACATGACATTAGCACTGGGCAGGCCTGCACATGCCTCCACTGGGGGCAGAAGTCCCTGCCCCCGTCCCTGCCCACTAGCTCCAGTGTGCACGCAGCCTGTTGTCCAGTCATGACTGGGACACCATTAGGACCAATTAGCATATTACATATATATATATATATATATATATATATATATATATATATATAATTTTGAATGTCATTATCTTATATATATATATATATATATATATATATATATGATAATGACATTCAAAATTATAATGCCCAAAACAGCCAGTGATTATTGAGGACATACCAAGTCTCAGATTCCATGTGAAGATATTTACATCAGTTATGTCATTAACATCTCAATAAATCCAAGGCATTACCCTATTTTCAGGCAAGGAAGCTGGAGCTTAGAGAGGTCGAGTAACTCTCTCAAGGATACACAGCTGGTAACTGAGGGAATCTTTCAAACACTACAGAATACGGCTTCATTTAGAAAATGGTGGACATTATTCCATCATATGGATATGTTATTTTTTCCCCCACAACATGGACTGACCCCATTTTTGTCCTGATTGCCCTCATTCCCTACCCCCAACTCTGTCAATTCTCTGTCCCCATCCCTGCAGCCACCATAGGCCTCAGCTACAGTTACTGCTAGAGTGAGTGCTGTTCCTTCTTTAAAATAAAACTTAGATATTCAGAATCACAGTTCCTTTGGCACAATAGTGATTTGTTATGGTTCTTAGGTATAGTTGTAGAAAGTTTCTGATGACATTATGGGGAAGACAATAACCCTGCCATAACTGTTCATTCAAGGTGTTGGCACCCATTGAGTAGTCTGCTTGATTTTCTGCTTTCAGTCTTCCATTCACCTTTAATTCTGCCTAAAGCAGAATTTGCTTTAACATATGGAACTATTAGGGAGTCGTATCAAAGTATGGCCAATACACCACTGAAATATAACTAGGCCTCACCACTTTACCAAAAAGTCTTTTTCTTGCATGGATCTGATTGATAACATAAATATTATGGCTAATATACCATTACCTACACTTGGGCCAGATACATATCAATTATGGGATCCTTGTCCATGACACATCTCCTTTTTTACTTTTCACACGTGGTGCTAGTATGTAAAATTCTTCTTGTATGTTCTTTGGCAAAAGGCAAATATTTCTAAAATTATAGTCATCAGAAATTGCAGAACAGTTGCCAGTAGCTCTTGGGTTCACACTGTGGTAGGCAGAATAATGGCTTCCCAGAGATGTCTGCCTCCAAATCCCCAGAACCTGTGACTATGTCACCTTACATAGCAAAGGGAAACTAAGGTTACAAGTAAGATTAAGGTTGCTTGTCATCTGACTTAATTTTAATTTTTTTAAAAATTTTAATTACAATTGATATTACATTAGTTTCATATATACAGTATAGTGGTTAGACATTCATATAATTTACAAAGTGATCCCCTGATAAGTCTAGTACCCACCTGGCATAGTTATTAACAATATTATTGACTTTAGTCCCTATGCTGTGTTTTATATCCACATGTCTGTTTTGTAACTGCTCAGCTGACTTTAAAATGGTGGGGTTGTCCTAGATTATCTGGGTGAGCCCAATGTAATCACAAGGGTTCTTAAAAACAGAAAAGGGAGTAGAAGAGAAGATTGGAGTGATTATGTTGTGAGAAGAACTCATACGCCCAGCTGTTTTTGAAGACAGAGGAAGGGGCCATGAGTCCAGGAGTCCAGGCAGACCTGGACAGGGCAAGGAAATCATTCTCCCTGGAGGCTGTAGGAGGACACAGCCTGCCCACAGCTTGATGTTGGCCTGGTGAGACCCAGGTTGGACTTCTGGAAGATAATAGTGTGTGTTCTTTTAAACCTCCAAGTTTGTAATAATCTGTTACAACAGCAATAGGGAAGAAATACAGCCACCAAATATGTCTTCATGGACTACCATATCATGGCTGGTGCTGAACTTTATTTCAATGTCATAGCAGAGGACTTGTTTCCATCAAAGGACAGTCTTTCTATGTTCATAATGAACCATTGGGTAGACTCCATTAGTGGGGACCTTAATTGAGACACATTAACAAAACATGGATAAATTGAATAAGAAAATTCAATTCTTTGTGCCCATAAACTCTTACATTAAGAGGGCTCATGGGTTCAACATTCATGTTGGTAGTTGGGTATGTTTTTTAGACTCCAAATCATATTCAATCAGTATCAATCTGTTATTCACAGTTATAATTGCAGAATTGATGTTGATTTGATCCCTTGAACAGTAAGAGTAAATAACCATCTTAAAAGGCTCTTCAAACCCATGCTAAATGCCATGGTGATTTGGCAGACAACGTTGCTCAACAGATCCCGATAGAAGCCTATAACACCCGGAGGAGAATCCGTTGACGTTACCACTAATAGCATCCTTTTTGAGCAACCACTTTAACAAACAGGACACTTTTATGGCCAGCAATGTCCACACTTAATAAAGCACAGGTGTGTCTCCCCTGGGAGGCTGCTTGCCTAGTTGAAGTCATCATATGGGACATGGTCTGCATTAGGGCATCCTGGCAGTACTATTGGCATAACGAAGTCAAGTGTTCCTCCCAGAACAGGGTGCCTACTGCACTTGTTACCCAACACACATGTACACACAAGGGGACTGTGGCCAGAAACAAAAGGGCAAAATACACCTTGTTAGTTATTCAGTGGGTATGCCATTTAATGTAGATTTTTTTAAGTCACAAGTGTCCCTTTAGCATGTTAAAAAATTCACAAATTGGTACCAGTACTATTCTAGCATTTAGTCATTTGAAATACTGTCTATATATGCAAGCATGACACATGCCACTATTTACATTCACAGCTTGGCCCCATGAAGACACAACCATGCTAAAATCACTGACTCATATGGAAATGCTTTCAGTTTATGCTACAACAGAAATGACTATACCATACATTAACATGTTGGCAATATGCTGCAACCATGGGAAAAGTTTTATAGTATTCTAATAAAAACTAAAATGTATTAATATCAGTTATTATTCACTGAATATTAGAAAGAGCTGGTAAGAGCCTTTTAAATTAATAAGTTTAATGTTCATAAGAAATAAATGTTGTTTCCAGTCTTTTCTATTAAGATGATGGATAAAATTGTGGTACAATTTTATGCTAAGGAAGTAATATGACAAATTACAGTTTCACTGAAAACTCAAATTATTTACTAAGGTTTGAAGAAGGATTTCACAATAGTCTCCAAGTATTTAAATAAGTGTAGGTGGGTAGTCAGTATCCTTTGGTTGTCTCCAGTAACTGTTGCACAAGAATAAACAGTAACCCACCAGATTCAGGTGAGACACAAGCAAGCAAGCACAAGAACCAACATTTCGTGAGCGTGCGTTGTTGGTAACCTACCACATTGGGTGATTTTTTTTTCTTTATTGATTAAGGTATTACATATGTGTCCTTATCCTCCCATTGTCCCCCACCCCCTCACTCATGCCCTCACCCCCCTGGTGTCTGTGTCCATTGGTTAGGCTTATATGCATGCATACAAGTCCTTTGGTGTTGGATGATTTTGTACATCACTCCATTTATTTGTCATGCAAAAGCTCTTTGGGTGCCGGGGTTCTTGTCCCAGTGTTATGAAGGGTTCAGCAATCTGGAGAAAGGAGCTGATGCACAGATTAAGAAGGAGTCCAAAGACGAAAGATAATTTTGAAAGGCATTGGGGGTCAGAGGAACTTCAGCTAAAGGAACTGAAGACTACCCCTTGTCTAAGGACTCCGTGCTATTTATTAACACAATTTGTCCTAAGGCAAGGTGGAGACATACACTTCAAAGGGTAAGGTATCAAAAGGTAGAATTTACAGAAGCATTGTCAGTTTGGGGAATAGCCTACAGCTGTTCAGGTGTTTCACCAACAGGAGGCAATAACATGCAGATTTAAGATGCCCTGAGCTGTCTGGCAGCAATCAATAATCCTATTCAGGTTTGGGGGAAGTGCCATTTAGCCGTTCCAACAGGTAAATTACATATGTGGCTCAGCCCTTGTTGAGCCCCCCAAGCTTCACCAACCTTTTGGTGAAACTCTTGTGATTATATGACATGTTGGAATTGGTTCCCGGCATCTGGGGTATGCCTTTTACACATGAAACCTGGTCTGCAAGAGGAGAGCAAACATGAGTTCACAGAGTGAGTGAGATACAGATTTTGGATACAAATCTAAAATCAATTTATACTAAGTCTTATGAGGTCAATAGTATTGCTCCCCCTTGATAGATGGGAAAAAAAATCTCAGAGAAGCTGAGTGGCTTTTCTCATAATGGTCTCATAGCAAGGTCATGGAAATATAGCCTGCTCCTGACCTCTAGGCTATGTTGTCTCTATCCAGACCAAGTCTAAGAAATCCTTACTTCTCATCATTATTTCCTGATAAAAAGCAATTTGAAGGAAACATCAATAAGAAAAATGTTTATAATTATAAAGAGCCTTTGCCAGGTATTCTTTAGAAGACCTACCCTGGTTCTTATCATGGTTCTTTTTATTTATTTATTTTTAAATATGTTTTTTATTAATTTCAGAGAAGAAGGGAGAGGGAGAGAGAGATAGAAACATCAATGACGAGAGAGAATCATTGATTGGTTGCCTCCTACACACCCTCTACTGGGGATTGAGCCCGCAACCCAGGCATGTGCCCTTGACTGGAATCGAACCTGGGACCCTTCAGTCCACTGGCAGATGCTCTATCCACTGAGCCAAACCAGCTAGGGTAATCCTGGTTCTTTTTAAAGCATTGGCTTGTTTTGTTTTTTGTTTTTTTGCCTGGGATAACCAATAAAATTCTCCAGTGCATCCAAACAGGAAAGAAAGTGCTGGCTTTTTCCTTATGGCCACCCAACCTAAGATACAGTGGCCTCGCTGCATTTCTCAAGGTTACAGTGATGGCAACACAAGATTTTTACCTGTTTTCCTCCTCTCTGCAGTCTCGGGAGTCTCATTGCTTCTTTCTTGTTCAACAAGCCACGAAAACTGTTTCCAGCTGATGGATTTGGGGTGCTTGAAAACATGAGCTACTAGAGGTCAGGAATCTGCGAAATTTTCTCAGTGCATTTGAGGGTAATTGCTCACAGGAAATTGTCCCCTTGGGGCTGGGACTAGTAAGAACAGGAGTGGAAACATGTATGAAGTGTAATTGGAGGCCTTGTTGCTATCTCTCCTCTTCTCCAAGTCGGCTGTTGGGACAGAGGGAGCCAGCAGGAAGAATACCCTGCACAGTTCCCTTAAATTCAGATTCCTGGGCTCTGGCCCAATTTGCTGAGTTCAGATTTTCCAGGGAGAGGCTGGGTGATCTGAGTACTTTCCACGCACTTGTGGTGGTTTCAGCAGAGATCTTTAATAAACAGAGATCCATGGCAATTAACATGCACTTTGCAGTCTACATGTTGTATTTGATTCAAAAGGTGCGTCTCTAAAATTTCAGGAAATATGTTACCAAATGATAAGAAGAATACCTTAAAGAGATATTTGGAACAAAAAAAAATTAATAAAGAGGGTAAGAATAATGAGGAGAAGAATGCATTTCAGGTGATACATGTATTTCTAAGGAAATGTTTTATCTTTTAAACTGAGGCATATGAGTTTGTAACCTATAAACATACAGTTTTCTAGAATAGTCTTTAATTCTGTATTGCTAGAATGAATTTGCCGTGAAATTAAATAACAAAAATAATACTGACATACTGCTTAATGCAGGCGCTAACCAGAGGACTTCACAGATGTTAATCTTCACATTAACTTCTGAATCTCCACAACAACCTTATGGTGTAAATATTATTTTTAATTTCATTTTGTAGATGAGAAAACTAAGGTACAGAAAATTTAAGTAACTTCTCAAAGGTCACACAGAAAGAGCCGAGGCAGGACATCGGACTCAGACATCTGGCTACGGAGTCTCTGCTACACTGAACCTTTATTTTGGATGACAATCGGCTTGTCATGCCCTTAAGCATGCCATAAAGCTGACACAGGGTTGGGTAGAAGAGTAATAATAATTGAATAATTGCAGTTATTTGCATTGTAGCAGTTCTCACATACTAATAAGCAAGCACTACACTTATTACTTCCTATGTGTTGTCTTACGAATTATCCAGTGAAGTATGTATAGGTCCATTTTTCAGGTGGGGAAACTGAGATTGTTTCCTAAGATTCTTATTAACTTTCCTAGGATCGCACACATAGTAACTACAGATTCAGATTTTATTTCATTTTTTAAAGTTATTATTGAAAGTACTACCTTTGCCGAAACTGGTTTGGCTCAGTGGATAGAGCGTCAGCCTGCGGACTGAAGGGTCCTGGGTTCGATTCCGGTCAAGGGCATGTACCTTGGTTGCGGGCACATTCCCAGTGGGAGGTGTGCAGGAGGCAGCTGATCAATGTTTCTCTCTCATCGACGTTTCTAGCTCTCTATCCCTCTCCCTTTCTCTCTGTAAAATATCAATAAAATATATTTTTTTTTAAAAAAAAGAAAGTATTATCTTTGTCTCCTTTTTCCCTCATTGACCTCTCCGACCCCGCCCCCGGCACCCAGCACAAGACCTCACCCCCCTATTGTCTGTGTCCATTGGTTATGCTTATATGCATGTATATATAAGTCCTTTGGTTGATCTGTTACCCCCTCAGCCCACCCTCCCCTGCCTTCCCTCTGAGGTTTTACGGCCTGTTCAATGCTTCTATGTCTCTGGATCTATTTTTGTTCATCAGTTTACGTTGTTCATTATATCCCACAAATGAGTGAGATCATGTGATACTTATCTTTGTCTGACTGGCTTATTTCGCTTAGCATAATGCTCTCCAGGTCCACCCATGCTGTTGCAAATGGTAAGAGAACTTTCTTTTTTACAGCAGCGTAGCATTCCATTGTATAGACATACCAGTTTTTAATCCAGTCATCTGCTGATGGGCACTTAGGCTCTTTCCCAAATCTTAGCTATGGTGAATTGTGCTGCTATGAACATAGTGGTATCCTTTTTGATTGGTGTTTCGTGTATCCTTTCTGATTGGTGTTTCAGATTTCTTGGGATATATTCCTAGAAGTGGGATCACTGGGTCAAATGGGAGTTCATTTTTAATCTTTTGAGGAAACTCCATACTGTTTTCCATACACCAGTCTGCATTCCCACCAGCAGTGCAAGAGGGTTCCTTTTTCTTCACATCCCCGCCAGCACTTGTCATTTGTTAATTTGTTGATGATAGTCATTCTGACAGGTGTGAGGTGGTACATCATTGTCATTTTGATTTGCATCTCTCAGATGATTAGTGACTTTGAGCATTTTTTCATATGCCTCTTGGCCTTCTGTATGTCCACTTTCGAAAAGTGTTTATTTAGATCCTTTGCCCATGTTTTGATTGGATTGTTTATCTTCCCTTTGTTAAGGTGTATAAGTTCCCTAAAAATTTTGGAGATTAATCCCTTATCAGATGTAACATTGGCAAATATGTTCTCCCATTCAGTGGCTCTCTTGTTGTTTTGTTAATGGTTTCATTGTATTACTTGATCTTAACTTCGGATATCAGAACATAGAATGTGTGTTGCATTATGGCAATGATTTTCCTTCTCTAAAGGGGGTTTTGTAACTTCAATGCCACATGCCTAGTCAGAGAAAAGACATTCTGGGACATCAAGCTATCATGCGCATGTGCAAATACACACACACACACACACACACACACACACACACACACACACCCCAAATAAAAATAGAGCTAGAGTCCAGTATATAAGTTGTTTTGCATATAAATTGTTTTGTTATGGGAAGCTGTTAGACCAGCAACCATTGTAACAGTTGAGATGAACTTTTGACAAATCCTTGGATCAGGATATCTCTCATAGTGGATATTAAAAAGGTGATGTATTTGCTTGTATTACATGTCAATACATTAATGCTGAAGTTCAGCTAATTGTATAAAAACAAAGTGATTTTTTTATTCTTTGAAAAAAAATCATGCCTGCAATGAAAGTATATGTATTTAAACAAATGGTTAAAATTGACAGAATGTTTTAGACCCAAATTTTAAAATTGGCAATGTCATCCACTTCATCCAATTGGTTATTAGCCAACAGTAGTCACAGTTTAAAGAACTGTCCTATCTGCTTTCTGAATAATCTTTCTCCCTTACCAATTCTATTTCTATAGCTCTTGTTCCATTTAAATCCTCCACTACTTAGAGATTTGCCATCATTCATTCTCACATTGTTTTCAATCTCAATATAAATTGGTTCTGCCTCTTAAATTGTTTCTCCAATACTCTTCATGTTAAACAAGAGCTCCCATTTCTAGATTTCTTATTAAGACAAAACCAGGTTCATTCTCAAAATATTTGCAGGTACTATACCTTCAAAATACCAGAGAAATTCTCCCTTAAGACAATAAAAAAGAAAATAGGACAACCCATATGTTTTAAAAAACATTCAAGAGATTTAATAGCTTAATAAATACTTGTTTCAAATTACAGAGCATTGATTTAAAAGAAAGTTTTGCAGCCTGAATTTAACCAAAGTTAAAAAAAATATTTGAACTTTTATTTCAAAAATCTAAATGAATTGTTGACTACCTAAAGAAATACATGCTACAAATGGGATAGTGTGATTTTTTTTTAAGGGTGTAGAAAGCAAGTGATGTCAAAGCCTTACGAGAATTAAATGCCTTCATGAAATTATGTGTCCAAGCCACAACAATAATATTAGAAAATTGGAGAATGGCTATTCCTTTGGTTAAGCCTCCTTCCTTTTTTGTGTTTTAATTGTCTTGATGCCATAATCAGAGTGTCAGCAGTGGAGTGCCAGGGAGAAAGTTGGGAGCACTTAAAACGGATGCTGACACCGTTCTCCTTACATAGTCAGTTCAAATTTTGGGCCAATGAAGGAACAAACAGCTCAGCCTGGTCCTCAGAGAGAGAAAAATATTTATCAACTTAATTGACTGCCCTTATGTGGTTGCATCTTCTGGGTTAATTAAAGAAGATATTGAGAGATATAATCTTCAGAACACCACTTTTCCTTTTTCCTCATTTAGCTTTTTGGCTACTTTTTCCTCTAACTAAAACACTAAAGTAGTATAATGATCTAGAAATCAGTAAAAAAAAAAAAAGACATTAACAGGCCAAGGGAGCTAGAAACACTATTTTTTTCTCATCCAGTCCTCTGTTAAGAGAAAATTAAGCACAAGTTCATTTGTATTAGAAACCAAACCTGAATCTTGTTTCCTCATTGGTAAACTACAAATAGTACTTATTTTTCAGGGTTTTAATGAAAACGCTTAAAATCATCTAGTTCAGATATTGCAACCTCAAATGCATACAAGATGCAGAAAATTAAGAAATAACTAAAGTGCCCAAATTTTTATTGAAGATGGGGTTACTAGTCAGCTTCAACACCAGTTAATTATTCCCCTTAGGGTATAGAGACCCATTGTTGCCAAAAATTCTGATATTATTCAGAGAAACTAAAAATGTAGATTCTTTTTTTTTTTTAATTCTCACTGAAGGATATATTCATTGATTTTAGAGAGAGAGGAAAGGAAACAGAAAAAACATCAATCGGTTGCCTTCTGTATATGCCCTTACCCAGGGCCGAACCCACAACCCAGACATGTGCCCTGACTTGGAATTGAACTGCCAACCTTTCACTGCACAGAATGATGCTCAACCTACTGAGTCACTACAGCCAAGCCAGATATTTAGATTCTTACGTGAAATTAGATTGTGACTAATTCAAACTTTGTAAAACCTTGAGGCAAGGGAGTATCTGATGGGCTAATGCTTTGTAGGCAGTTTGAAATCTGTGGTGTAACATATAGAAGATATTTCATAAATGTGTTACCTATTTCTCTCAGTTTTATCTAAATTATAGGATAATATTTAGGTTATTTAAGATGCCCCATGGGTTGAAGATAAGCCATCAAAGAAACACAAAAATTAGGTGTCATCTGTTTGCTTTTGAATTATAAAAAAGGTAGTGTTGATACTTTTTGGTCTGGAAAACCCAAGGAGATGAACAGAACTGTGCACTATTTGGGGCTCTGCTGGACCCTGATGGCCATGTGATGGTCAGGGACAGCTGAAAATGTACATGTAAGTACAGAGCAAGACTGTCATGAATGCTGATCTAATGAGGAAGACTCAGTCCCAGAAACTGAGAACAGAGAAGCACAAACTCTGAATTAATGAGCACTTTGAGGACGAGAGCCAGGTGGCTCTGGAGATGGACTACCAATCTTTGTGCTCCTCTGGGCATGTTCCCAAAATGCCACTTTTACTAATTGCTAATCACATGACAAATGGCTTAGTATAGAACCGGCACGTGATCCAAAATTGCAGAGTAAAGAAATTTCAGGGCATAATAGAGCATAGCCTGTTGTCAGAGTGGCAAGTGAAAGCTGAATTGAAAAAACACAATTTGGGGAATGACTGTGAAGACCTGCATACAGCAAAGGTTGAATTAATAAAATGAAACAGCACAACCAATCAGATGGAAAAATAAATCCAGCACTGAAGAAAATTGTGATTAAAACAAAGGGAACACACAAGGCAGTGGTCGGCAAACCTTGGCTTATGAGCCACATGCAGCTCTTTGGCCCCTTGAGTGTGGCTCTTCCACAAAATACCACATGCAGGCACTCATGTACAGTGCGATTGAAACTTCATGGCCCATGCGCAGAAGTCAGTTTTCAGCTCTCAAAAGAAATTTCAATCGTTGTACTGTTGATATTTGGTTCTGTTGACTAATGAGTTTGCCGACCACTGGCACAAGGGAATAGCCTCAACAAGAAGCTCTACCCAGGAATCTGTTGAAAATTACAAAACTTATTTGAAAAACTGTCCAGGTTTATAAAGAAAGCCATTGTTCAAGACCTCCAATCTGTCCTGGGGCAAATCTCCCACTGGAGATGGTTTTGTTTGGCTCCAATCTCAGTGGGAAAAAAAATGTCCCTCAAAATGTAAAATTCACAGGTAATTTATCTTTCCAGTTTTAAATTATAAGTTCCCACTATCATTTGCTGAGTGCCATGGTGCTGCCTACAAAAGAAGATACAGACCAGTGCCTTGCAAATCGTGGCCAAGAGAAAATGACCCAAGTGACTAAACCCTCATACAGATGGGTTAAGAATGAGCATGAGAAGGAAAAAAAGAAAGTATGATTATACACATTGCAGTAAAAATGAAGGCAAGCAGTTGCCGCTAAGTGCTCAGATAGGACCTTGTGTTTATCTTATGGGGTCTCCAAAAATCAAGAAGCGTGATCTTCCATTATGTTTGTTTAATGTCTCTCCTACCCACTGAATTATAAACACCATGAAGATACGGGCACCCAGTTGGCATGTCTCAGGGGTTGAGCGTCGATCCCCTATGAGGTCAAAATTTGATTCCAGGTCAGGCACATGCCCAGGTTGCAGGCTCAATCCCGGGGGCGGGTGGGAGGGCAGGAGGCAACGGATTGATGATTCTCTCTCATCATTGATGTTTCTATCTCTCTCTCCCTCTCCCTTCCTCTCTGAAATCAATAAAAATATATTTTAAAAAATTAAGATATGGGTGTCACTTTTTTTCACTGATGCAATTCCAGCCTTAATATAAAAAGCAGTCTGTGGAATAAATACATGCATTGAAAATGAATTAAATCCAGCAACTCCCTCTGGCCTAATAACAAACAGTAACTACTGTGTTCCCAGTAGTTACCCAGCCCTTACAGTGTTACTTATGATAATTGTGTAAGGGAAGAAAATAGTACAACTTTGATTTTACAGATGAGGAAACTGGAATTCAGAAATTGTGAGGAATGGAATTAAAGTCACATGACCAGTAAGTGGCTGAGGTGAGATTTGAACCAGTAACTAGTTCACTCAAAGAGCATATTCCTTTTTTAAAAATACTATTCTGTTTATTTTCATGCACATAAGCTTAGGAAGAGTGGCTCAAGCTATTTCAAAGAAGCAGAAGCTTAAATCCAGGCAATCTATTCCAACCTGTTTGCCCTCATACCATAGTCCCCACCCCTGCTGTTTTTCCCCCCTGAAGCCCTGGCCAACAATACCTGTGGAGCACAGTTTAGCAGCAGCCACCAGCACACTCTGGCTGTGTAATAAATCTGGGTGTCAGAGCTACCATAACAGACAGAAATCATTTCATTTTATACCAAGACACAAATCACCGTCTGGAAGACCAGCTATGCCAATCTTCATTTGAGATCAGGCTTTAAAATCTAACCACAATGTGAGGGAAATGCTTATCAGAATTCCAACTGAAAACCTGGGTCACACTGCCTAGGAAACATTCATTTGTTAGGACTCTTTTTCATAAGTAAAAGTAAATGGATTCTGCAAACAGCTAAAGCCCATTTCTGTATTATTTCAGTCTTGTTTGCTAGGAATGGAAAACCACTTGAGCAAGAGTAAAACACAAGAGGGAAATTTATTATAAAGATATACAGTGTCTCCTTGACAAGAGGGCAGAAATGCATCTAAGATTCAGAAATAGACCCAAGACAGACAGTCTCCCCTGAATCTCTCTACTCTGCAGAATAGCTTTCTCTGCTTCACACCCCACACGGTGAACATAGCCATCCACCATTTCTGTGATTAAATCCAATTATTCAGGAGACCAACCAGAGGGTGAAGATGGACCCTTTGGTCCAGCATGGGTCAGTTGTCCAGTCCTGGCCAATCAACTGAACTAGGGGGGGCAGGGGGCAGATTCTAGGAATATGGCTGCTTGCACTGTAAACATGTGAATGGAGCAGAGCAGAAGGGACTTCTATAAAGAAGAAGGGAGTTAAAGGAGTGTGAGCTCTCAGCAGAGTAAACACTCTGTCTCACTATCCTGTATCCTATATGAAGCCTAATATGCAAATCGACCGAACAGCAGAATGACAGGTTGGTGTGGGGTGGGGCTGGCAAGTAGGTGGCACCAAGCCAGCCAAGGTGGGTGCCAGCTGGCAGAGGGAGGGGATGGCAATTGGGAGGGTGGGGGGTGGTGACCGACGGTGGGGGGGGACGCGATTGGGGTGTGGGGCTGGCCACTCACCAGCTGGTGCCATCACCCGATTGCCCCACCAGTCACCTTCCACAGAGGGAGGCCACCAGCAGCAGCAGCGGAGCGATGGGGGGTAGGGCAGGCTGGTGCACAGGTTGCCTCTTGCAGAGGGAGGCCATACTGCAGCTTAGGCCCACTGCCCACTAGGTGCGGGCCTAAGCCATCAGTCGGACATCCCCCGAGGGCTCCTGGTCTGCGAGAGGGCACGGGCTGGGCTGAGGGACCCCCCTCGCTTCCCCCCCAAGTGCACAAATTTTTATGCACCGGGCCTCTAGTGTACTTATAAAAAGAAAACTATCCCTGTTGTATACAAGCAAATACAAAGTGGAATTTAGAGTACAAGGTCACTGATTGTAAAGGTTTTAACAGACTAATATTTATTACAGTAAATTGACTCTGAGCACTCAATAATTCAGTATGCCTTTATGCATTACATTATTTAATTCCTATAACCATTCCATATTATATAGCTGCATCCCATCTATTTCCAAAAATCACCGTGGCATGTTAGCATGATGTTCAGCATTCACCTTATGATTTTGTATTGATGAAAATCACTTACTTCCAGGTCTTCTGGTTAAGTTACTTATTATGCTTTCTTCTGAGGTAAAAGTCCCCATTCCTGCTAGGAAGTTCTGCTTAGCCTTTTTTATTATCTCAAGGATCTCAGGAGCTCTGTCTCTCTACTTTCTTTATGGATCCTATTACTTTGAACACCCCTTATCGCTTAGCCTGCAAAATTATCCTCCAGTGGAAAAGTAAAAGGAACTCATTATCTCAACCACCTTTCTCTCTTGGCAATAGCATTGTTAACTCTCCTTAGGCTAATCACATTCCATAATAGTTGTATTTGAGGATAAATTCATTTATTACTGATCTTATCCAAACCAAATCTTTGTAGAAGATCCTCTTTTGACATGACTCTAAGGATTTTTTTTTTTCAGTGCTCCCAACTGAACTCTAAACCTCCCAAATCTGAATAGCCTTCTTGCCTCCTGTTTCCCACTCTGCTGGCTGATCAGCCATTGCCATTGAATTCGAGAGCTTCCTCTTGTTCCAAACAAGCCTGGTTTCCATTGGGTACCTGTAAGGCCTTGAAGACCCCGGTGGGTCCTTTGGCAGAGCGACGACCCCAAATCAAACGCCGAACTCGAGTCTCGATGCAAAAGCAAGAGGTTTCTTTATTCAAGCGCGGCGCAGGGACTCACAGGCAACAATTCTCACAAGAGACTGCTGACTGGAGCCCTGAACCAGGGTTGGTTACAGGCTTTTAAAGGCAAAAAAAACCACACGCAGGTGGGGGGCAAGATAGAATGTTGACTTATTCTCACGGGAATGGTATGTTTTATCTCACAGAAAACTTTGTGAAAACAAGAACTTTAACAGAAACCAGAAGCTAGGATGTTTACTGATAAGCGCTGAGGGGGAGGTCAGCATGCTCTTCTCTGGGAACAGAGCTGTGCCTGCTTTATTTTAACTATTCCTGCGCCTGCTCTGAGAGTGCATTCTTTCATACCCTACTCCAGACAGTGATGTTACCATATGACGGTGTCTGTCAGGACTTTCTATTGCCCTGAAAATAATTTCTAAAACTATTTTGATTAAAATGTAGTTCACTAAGATCATAGGTTCTGGCTTACCTACATAAAGCACATTGGCAGTCAACTCGGTGAGTAAATATTGGGTACTTATTCCATACAAGTCACTGAGCAAAAAGGAGATAAATTAGATGTTGTCCTTGACATTAGGTAGTTACAATATATATATTCTGTGTCCTATATAATAAAAGGATAATATGAAAATTAACCATCACTCCGTCACAAAGATGGCAGCACCCATAGCCACAAGATGGCGGTGCCCAGTCCTCTCAGCCCTGCCGGAGTCCCCCAGTCCCAGGGAGGCAGCCACTGAGAGCGGGCAGTGTGAGCGGCCTGGCAGAATGCTTGCTTCATTGCCATGGTGATGAGGCAAGCATTCCACCCCAGCCAAGGAGGTCCTCTGGGCAGTGGGCACAGAGTGGCTGGGGGATGGGGGGGGGGCGGAATGCTTGCCTCATCGCCCTGGTGATGAGGCAAGTATTCCGTGCCCTGCGGCAGAGGAAGGGCCTCCCGGCCGCGGAGGGCCTCTGGTCCGGGAGGGCAGTTGTGGGGCACGAGGCCGGCTGAGGAGGGCAGTTGGGGGTCATGAGGCCAGCAGGGGGGGCATTTGGGGGCAATCAGGCCAGCGGGTGGGGGGGAAGTTGGGGGCAAGCAGGCAAGTGAGGGGGGGCAGTTAGGGGTGAGCAGGCCGGCAGGCAGAGTGGTTAGGGGTGATTGGGCAGGCAGGCAGGTGAGTGGTTAGGAGCCAGCAGTCCTGGATTACGAGAGTGATGTCCAACTGCCAGTTTAGGCCCGATCCCACAGGGACATCCCCCAGCAATTGGACATCCCCAAAGGGTCCTAGATTGGAGAGGGTGCAGGCCAGGCTGAGGGACAACCCGCCCCCACCACCCATGCATGAATTTCGGGCCACTAGTATATAAATAAGCCCAATCAACTCTGATGGCTGGGAAAAGTCAATGTCAGAATAACTTGAAATGACTTCCAAGGACCACTATGAATCATTTTCCTTGTTTAACTCAATTTAGTAAAACAGTTATGAAATCTGCTTTATCATTTTTAACATTCTTAGCTAACAATAACAGTTAATATTCATTTTAGTGTTCTCTATGTATCAGGCTCTGTGTGAAATATTTTATAGACACAAGTGGTTCAAATGTGTGGCCAGATTTAAGACCTGTGCTGTAGTTCATTTTTTACATACTCATGTATAAAGATCCCCTGGTGATGCAATTTCATCTTGGTGAGGGTGAAGTCTCTGCTTTTAGCACCACCCCAGTCCAAAATGAATGAGAATCTCTGGACCAGGAGCCCACACACCTATCAATTTTTAAAGTCTTCTAAAGACACTGCCCAGTGAGTGTTTGAGACTACTTTCCAAATTAGATGATGGGTTTCATTGACCTTTCACTCCATTTCTCTTGTTTGTCTTCTGTTCTGAAGCAGGACATGCACCTTTGAGCCCCTTGTTCTCAATCTCTATCAATTATATGACATGTGCAGAGTTTAGGTGTCTTCACATTTATACTTGGACTCTAATATCAGGTTTGCATCCTAATGCTGTAATTTACTAACTATGTGCCCTTTGGCAAGTTAACCTCTGTGAACCTCACACTCCTCATTGGCAAATGGGATAACGGTGGAGCCTACCTTCTCAGGGTTTCTCCTTGAGAATGAAAGGAGCTAATATATGCGTAGACTGTTCTGAGGAACAGAGGAAGAACTGCCCTCCACATTGTCTCCTATAGAAGGTAAAATCTTTTGCTTGTTATGTTGAAAGCATTTCCAATGACTGTAAAAACTAGGGTGTTTCCCTAGGACAGTGGTCGGCAAACCGCGGCTCGCGAGCCACATGCAGCTCTTTGGACCTTTGAGTGTTCTAACATCACTTCTTCAAAATAGACTCTCCCAGGCCAAAAACCGACTTCTGTGCATGGGCCACGAAGTTTTAATCGCACTGTACATGCACGCCCGCCTGTGGTATTTTGTGGAAGAGCCACACTCAGGGGGCCAAAGAGCCTCATGTGGCTCGCGAGCCGTGGTTTGCTGACCACTGCCCTAGGATAAATCCTGGTCAAACAGTAAAGTCTTTTGCCAATCAATTTATTTTGTGTTTTTAACTGAATCATCACTTACTCATTGTTTGTATACTCCATAACAAATTATTCTTACAGTTCTCTTTCACCTAAATAATTTAGAGTAGCCCCATCCATCTTTATTGTCACCATGAGTTAATTTTCTTAAATAACTTCACAACATTGAGGTAATCTACATGAAGACTTATTGGTAGAACACATTCTCAAGAAAACTACATATTGATGGCAGAAATCAAAGAGAAAGCTAAGTTGAAATTCTTTTAAATTTGCTACCTGCCTAATCTTTATCATGATCATAAATGGTATATCTTTTCAAAATTGAAATAAATTAGTGTTTTATTTGAATTGCAATTACAAGCTGGCACTTACCTGGCATTTCATTGCATTTTAATAGAGAAGCTGGTAGATAATAGTCAACATCATAGCCAGTGGCTAAGAAGACAGACTCCACAGCCTGGCCCTTTGGCTTTTTAGCTGTGGAACAGTGAGTGGGTTACCTAATGTCTCTGGGTCTGTTTCATCTCATCAAAATGAAGACAGTAATAGTTTCTACTTTATGACAACTGAATAGGCTAATTCATGTGAAGCACTCAGCGTAGTATATGCCATACTGTAAGCAAATTCAAATATTTGGTATCATTAGGGTCATTCATATATTATTATTAAGCATGTCTACAGGCCATTATATATTAGAGCCTCAGAGACAAATCCAGTTCACCTAGTTTTGTAGATGCTCTGTTAAGACACAGCCACACCATTCATTTTCAGACTGTCTCTGGCTGCTTTTGTGCTATAAGGCCAGGCTGAGTAGTGGTGAGGGGAACCCACAGCTGCTGAAGGTTACCTGAAATATTTACTGTGTTTGATTCTTACAGAAAAAGCTTTCTGACCTCTGCTATAAGCAAGGCACTGTGCTAAACACTTATGTGGAGAATGCTAGGTAGTTCTTATTGTTGGCCTTCTGTGCATCAGAAGAAGCAAAGGCTCATAGTTATTATGTAAAATTTCTAAATTCACACAATAACTGACAAAGCTGAACCTGAACCACTTTTATTAGATACCACAGTACACATTTCTAATCATATTTCTCATCTTAGGCTAGGTAGTTCTTTGATGGTGTATTGTAACTGTGGTGGTTACTAGTTACTGTTGGACTTTGTATCTAATATCATATGCAGATGACACAAAGAATACATATTTGAAAATTCCATATTCAGGCCAATCAGTTCTATTTTGTCTGCATTGAGAACTCATGCAGGATGCTCTGCACTTGACCTAGCCCAACAAGCTCAGGACAGGCTGACCTGGCTACAGGTATGGTTTTCATACCTCCATCTTTATTGACAACCATCCTCCTCTTTCCAGGATGGAACTATTTGCCTTCACCAACAGAAGGCCAGCTGTGTAGCTGATGAATTTGTGTTGTAGACTGGCCTTCTTTCCTATCAGCCTCTTGGATGTCTGTTCTGCCGCTAGTAGGTATGGAGCCAGTTGAATGCCACATGTCTGAAGCTTAACTGCTAGAAGTTTACTTGGCTTTAGAAGGTACCATTTCTCTTTAATTCACTTTTGAAATATATTAAATGCATAAGAATTGTATCCTAGGAAAATTCTCCCATGAGATCAATTTGCAAGATTCTTTAGTTTAGAAAGAAAGATTTTTCTCTAGTGTATATGTCGGTTTGATATGGAAATACATACACTTAGTTGCCCTACATCTAGATTTCTAGTGTGCTCAGAATTTTCTTTGCAAGTCAGAAATTAAATATAGACACTATGCCTTAATGTTTCTTTCTTGCTGTCTGCATATAGACTCCATAAACTTTCTTACGGATGAATCCCTTAAGCACAAGAAGAGTGATGGAATGAATCTTAAATCTACTAACTTCAAAAGGCATCTTTGTTGTTGGCTGAAAGCAGGACTAAAAATTCTGGTGGCTATAAATCCAGACAGTGCACTTGCAGTAATAATTAGGTTCCTTATGGATCTGATGTTCTCTGTGCTAGAAAAGCATTGTTTGACTCTAAAGTGGTTTTTGGAGTTTCCTAGTTACATAAAAGCATCTCCTAAGGTTCTCTTTTAAATAAAATGTTTATAAAGCCTAATTTGTATTGACATGTATTTATATATAATTTCTTATGTTAAATAGTGCCCTTCAGGCAACTTTGGTGCATGATAACGTATGCTAGCATGCTACAGAAATTATGTCTCAATGGAGACTCTTCACTTCACCTTGTGTTCAGCCTTCAACAAACATTTACTCCACAGTGACTGCCTGGCATTATGATGGGTGCTGGCGAAAAAAAGCATGAAGGTGCATGAGGTTGATCTATTTTCTCAGATTTTCTGTTTCTTTTAGAGTCTTTTTCCTCCTCTCACTCAGAACATCATTTGTAGATTCTCTGCTGTAGTGAAGGGTTCCCATAGGAGCTCATTGGTAGTACCTGCAACTTCTGACAGTGACATGAAAAACTTTCTTTCTTCCTTCCTTTATTCCTTCCTTTCTTTCTTCCTTTCTTCCTATCTTTCTTTCTACCTTTCCCTCTCTCTCTCTCTCTCTCTCTCTCTCTCTCTCTCTCTCTCTCTCTCTTCCTTTCTTCCTTCCTTTCTTTCTTTCATTTTTTTTTAAGTGGAGGAGCTCGTGGTTGCTTTCTGAGACCACAGCAGCTTTGGAAGGTTTTTAGTAATGTGGACTGCATTCAGGTCTAGGACAATTACAATCGTATTCATTAAAATACCTAAAACCTTTCTGACTATATCATTATCACTAATTTCTGAGAGTCAAGCTCACAATTTTCCATTCTACTAAAGGAACTTGTGTTATTTTATAAATGACTATCAATCAAACTAACAAAATCTATAGTTTGAAAAGGTATATTCAATATTTCAATATAGTGTTATTTTTAGAAAGCAAATAAAATTCCTGATATCTTAACTCACATTACAAAATGTTAAGGTCGAAGAAGTCTTGGCTGGAAGAAATATGCAGAGAAAAATATGATACTAATCAGTGGTTGGGAGAGGGACACACACTGAATGAATGCACATTACAATCTGGATTTAAACCTTATGTTTATAAAAAGGTAGTATGATGTAAAGAAAAAAAGGTTGGACTCATTAAACTTGATATGAAACTTTTATTAATCAAGCCTAAGAGCACATTAGCAGTTTTAATAAACATGTCACACAGAGGCCTCATTCTGAATGCACTGTCAGTGTAAGACTCTTTTTTGTAACCTGTTGTGCGGCTTAGCCTCTTCTCCACCTGCACTCATGCACTTTTTTCTATGTCATATCTAACATTTACCTCCATCACTAACTTCTTGCTGGATTCAGCAATTATCTCAACTATGAATTTCTTTGTAGATTGCAACCACCAGCATCCTATTTGTTTGCTCTCCCTAATAAATTTCAATCATCTTCAGATTTAGATAGCAGGGCTATATTCCAAAAAAAAAAATATATATATATATATATAGGGAACTGGCAAACAACTCTACAAACCAAATCATCTACACTAATAAAAGAGAAATATGCAAATTGACCGTACCCCCCATGACACCCATCAGCCAATCAGGAGTGAGTATGCAAATTAACCCAACAAAGATGGGTTAATTTGCATATGCATACACAGGCGCGGAGCAGCCAGACGGGGCGGGACACCTGCTATGATGGGGTGGAGGGAGCTACAGGAGCAGCGCTCCGCCAGGAGTGAGGACTTGCAGGCTCCCAGGTGGCCGGGAGCAAAGCCAGGGGAAGGAAGGCCTATTTTTGCATGAATCTTCGTGCAATGGGCCTCTAGTTCTTAATAAAGATGTGCTTCTTTTTAAAGAGTTCATGGCCATCTGCTTTTGTGTGGCAGGTATGGGGTGGGGTTATAAATTTAAGGGGCAAAAGGGGCCTTTGAAATAGTCTTTCTAAACCTTAATAGTTAGTCCACAATTCTATTACAACATAGTATAGATCTCTATGTGATTATCCATCAGTCTGTAGCTTTACTTCAAAAATCTGTTTTGTAGGAAATTAGGTTATAATTTTTTTTACTGTTAAGTGATAGTTATCTGGGAAACTACCCAAGAGTGTCATTGCATATTGGTGGTTTGGAAAAGGGTTTGCTTATTGCAAAGTTAATGAACCATGATACAGGTCACTCTATTTGTACTTTTTGTGAGAACTTATTTCTACAATGAAAATAAGAGAACTGTTTCTGACCATAGGTCAAAGGATACAGGTTAATTTATAAATAAAAATTAAATTGTTGGTCTGCTAATTAGTACATGATACATGTTGATTAAGACAAGTCCATATTTTAAAAATTATACTTGGAGGTAGAAATCCTGAAAAATCTACCTAGACAATCTCTTCCTTGAATCAAGGAGATCTTATGTGCAGTTAGTTTTAAAACTATAATGTGGTTCACCTTGATTTTTCAATTATTCCAACAGCCTCAGCTTAGTTGGTATGTGACAGGATTTGTAAACTTATATTTTTTACCAAAGGAAAACACTTTCATCAGGGTGGCTTCTTTGTAACTAAAGATATTTTATTCATTTTTATATCATCTTTAACAACTATTCCATTTTTCTATCTATTATGAATAAGGCTGCTTTGAATATCTTTTTACACAGAGTTTTGTAACACTTTACAAGAATATTGGTAGAAGAGACTTTTAGAATTGAATAATACTGGGTCAAAGGGAATCCATTTAAATATTGGTAAATACTGCCAAATTATATTCTTTTTAAAAAATGGCTGTTAACATTTCCCCATTTTTCCATAGAAGTTGAAAGAATTCTATTAAAACACTGCTCCCTTTATCACGTTTTATTCAATGTCCTTAGAATACACTGAGAGCATTTTACATGGATTCTAGTGGCTCTGCGCCAGGTTGTCTTTTCAATGCTTCCCCTGTTCTCATCTCTAACAGCAGCTACCTCGACACTGTCCACAGCCCTCTAGTTTCCAACCATACCAACTGCTTGCCATTTTGCTCAGGGCAAAACCTCTTTGAATGCTACCCCTGGGAAATCCTCAACTTTCCTTTGCCCTCTCTGAGAAATATTGCTATTCTTTCAGTTCTCAAAGCATTTAGATGTCTTCTCCCAGCCACTAAATTGGAGTTAGTTTCCCTTTCAGATGCATCTCAAGTTACATCGTTCATATCATTGTATTGAATTTTTTTATTTGTCCTTCTGGCTAAACTGAGGATATTTCATTGTTCCATTCTGCCTAACTCAGTGATGGCAAATCATCAAACTATTTTTGGAAGGAAGCAATATTTGTTTAAAACACAGATGAAAGCCATATATATGCCTGGGTACCTAGAACTGCTAGCTAAGGACTAATAAAATCTTCATTCTTCTGTTTGAGTTTCTAGAAACTTCCACATAGCATGTCTCTTTCTATATATTCACTTCTACCTTACTCTCCACTTCAAAGTGGCTTACTAACTATGCTCTGTAATTCCCAAAACTCTTCTCAGGACAACCAACATACGCGGCATGAAATAAGTGCTAAAAAGTTTAACCCAGAGCAGAGGATGGCTTTGTTTCACTTCACTGCCTTTATGGCTGTAGATGGAAGACCTGCCTTAGGCCTCAGTTCCAGTTCTCATTAACTATGCCCTTGAGTAAGTCTTGCTGAGCTTCAGCTGTCCCAGTCATATGAGGATGATAACAGTAATTAAGTTTTAGTGTTGTTGTGGGACTGAAAGAACTGGAGTCTGGAAAAGTGAACCATTCTGATGTCCAGTGTCAATGGTCACCATTGCTCCCATGGCTTCAGGCACCTTCTGAGGCAGAGGAAGGATGGGATACATCAGGCTTTTTTTCACTTAGCAACAAAAATGTTCATTTTCTTCTGTCTATCACCCCTTACCCAGTGCCTAAGGACAAAGTTAGACGTTGAATTCAGAACAGAGATTGGCTAATTTTTTCTGTAAAGTGCAAGATAACAAGGATTTAGACTTTGTGGATCAAAAGGCAAAATTAAGAATGTTATGTAGGTATTTTAAATAACCTGTCAGAGAGAAAACAAAGTACCACAATTTTTATTGCTAAAATATAATAATAATAGAGTAAAATTGATTGTTTCTCTAATCCCCAGACACAAAAAATAGATGTGCCTCTCCGCATGCATTGAACTTAATTCAAACACATATGGTTGGGAAGAAGGGAGCTAGAACCAATAGCAAATGAGGAGCAGTTCACAGGGAGAGACCCCACCTTTCTTCTCAGGAATGCCCTGCCTTGAGCAAGGGGGCAGTTCTGTGTCTACTCTAACCCACTTAGTCTTCATTCTTCTTGCCTCCTACACTGTCAGCATCTCTCCAGTCCAATGATAGAATTAATGATTTTCTTTCTAGGCTAATTTTGGTTACCTTTTTCTTTTCTCCCTATCCCTTTTTTTTTTTTTTCAATCCTCACCAGAGTATATTTTTTTCCATTGATTTTTAGAAAGAGTGGAAGAGAAAGAGAAAGACAAAGAGAAATATTGATGTGAGAGAAACACATCAATTCGTTGCCTCCTGCATGAGCCCCAATCGGGGCCCAGGCCAGGAAGGAGCCTGCAACTGAGGTACATGACCTTGACCTGAATTGAACCTGGGACCCTTGGGTCCACAGGCTAACACTCTATCCACTGAGCTAAACTGGCTATGGCTCTCCCTATTCCTTTACATGCTTTTAAAAATCAACTTCCTTTAACAGATAAGGAAACTGAGGGGAAGTGTATTTATTCAAAGATTCTGTTAAATTAACCCCAGGATTCAGTGTGACACTGCACCCTGAATGATCAGATTCTGTTTTCTTGGCTGCTGTTTTATATTGCTAATGTAACTGCCCAAAAATGTGTGCTGAGTAAAGGAAAGGGGAGTGGTGGGATTAGATGTGGAAGACAAGAAGGTGAAGAGTGGTTAAATAGGAAGGAAAACACACTGCGCTGAGACAAAGTGAAACTATGGCGAACAAAGGAGAAAAAGGTTCCTTCTATAGGACTTTCTGTGGAGACCTTGGGTCCTCACAATGCTGCCTGGACATAGTGCCCCAGTGTTTCCTGTGCCACTGACCGCAGTGGGAATGGGGAACGAGCAGAGTAGCTTCCTGAATAGCTTCAGTTCCCATGCTGGCCCCATTAACCTGAAAATGATTTGCTGTGAAGAAGAAAACTTTGGCCTTAGGATGATATTTATGTACCTTTTGGCCAGCTTTTCCATAATGTTATTTCATCATTTACTTACATGGCTTTTCTTCAGGGATTTTAAAACTTCAGTAACCATATTCCACTTCTCAGATTATCACTCATAAAATGTTTGCTGACAAATTGGCATCTAACCAAATTGGCATCTTTTTTTTTTTTCTTATAGGCTTCTTAAGTGCAGGGTTATTCATTATATATGACTTTTCTAAAGGAATAATTTAACATGTATCCTATAGGCTTCATTCTTTTACATTAGGTAGGAAAATTTATTTCAGTCTAAACTAATCTATTTTCATTTTACTTTTAATCTAAATTAATCTATTTCTACACATTGCTTATACATTGCTCAAAAGACACAATTAATCAATATTGTTTGGCCGAAATGTGAGGGTCTAATTTATATCACTTCAGAGTTGGAAGAGTTTATTCATGTCAGAGCAAACATCAAAAGTGATGATGACTACACAGCTTTACGAGTTGAGTCAGGCTGTACTGAGCTGTTATTGCTCCATTTGTCAGTTATCTTATGAAGAAGCCATTCCCTGTTCTACAAAGCTCAGAGGGATTAAGAAATGGACCCACTTTACATGTATAAGCAGTGGAGTTGGGATTTGAACCATGTTTGGCAGATTACTAACCCAGGAGACTTCACTAGAGCATTTTGTCAATCCTTTCATGGCTTTGCTCTTTGGGATTTCTTAACAACAGAGACATGGCCATCCAGTTGTTGATGCGTCAATTCAACTGATTGTTTAACTATCTACTGCTAGGAATCAATATGGTGAATAATTTGGACTTTGCCTGCAGTAGATATCTCAGAAAATCAGCATCTAATTGATTCTCCCAACTGCTTTCAGTAAATTTAGAGACATTCAACAATTCTTGCAGACCCATATGTGTTTAGCATAATAAAATTCCATTCACTTCATAATAAAGGATATGAGCAATTATGATTAGTTATAGTAACAATAATGGTAACAAAAATGACTACCAGTTTGAGAACTTATTGTAGTTATTGCACAGAATGCTTCTTTATAGGACTTTTTTATTGACTTATTTTAAAGAGGGAGGAAGGGAAAGAAAGAGAGACATAGATTTGTTATTCTACTTATTTATACGTTCATTGGTTTATTCCTATAAGGGCCCTGGCCGGTGATTGAACCCACAACCTTGATGCACCGGGAGGATGCTCCAACCAACTAAACTACCCAGCCAGGGCCTATATGACTTTTTAAATTCAATCCTTTATCCCTGGTTTTGTTCTTCAAGGTTTCAGTTGCCCCCAGTCAACTGTGGTCTGAAAATATTACATGGAAAATTCCAGCAATAAATAATTCGTAAGTTTTAATTTGCAAGCCATTCTGAATATGGTGATGAAATCTTGCCTGTCTCTCTCCATCCTGGGTGAAATGTGAATCATCCCTTTGTCCAGTGCATCTATGCTATGCACACATTTATGTACAGTATTTTGAGAGAAAGAGAGACCACATTCATAGAACTTTTATTACAGTATATTATTGTAATTGTTCTATTTTATTATTAGTTACTGTTCTTAATATCTCACTGTGAATAATGTACAGATTAAACTTTATCATAGTTATATAGGTACAGGAGAAAACATGGTATATATTGGGTCTGGTACTATCTGAGGTTTCAAGCATCTGTGAGGGTCTTGGAACATAGCTCCCACAGATGAAGGGGCACTACTATGCTATGTTAGAACACTAAAGCTTAATTCCTATTGTATCATAGAAAAATATTTGGTCTTTGTCCCTGGTTCCTGGCACAAAACTACTAAAATTCTTGGACTCTCTGAAGTAATAAGAGTATATTTTCTATGCCAATGAAGTGACCAGTGGCCAGAGGTTCATAGAGAGTGTCAGGATAGGAACTGGTCACCAGCAAGACCAAGGCATAATTAGAAGGTTGGAACCATCGTCCTCACCCACTCCCTCTGAAGAGGGTTAATCACCAATGATTCAATCAATTGTGCTTACGAATGAAACCTCCATAACATAACAGGATTTGGAGAGCTGGAGAGCTGCTGGGCTGGTGCATTGTGGTGCTGGGAGGGTGGCAGTACCTGGAGAGACTATGGAAGCTGCACTTACCGCCCACCCCCCTTCCACCACCATGCCTTGTCCCAGGCATCTCTGCCATTGACTAGTCTGCTTTGTAATCAAGCAGAAGCATAAATAAACTTCCTATCTGAATTCTGTGAGCCATTCAAGCAAATGGTTGATCCTGAGGAGGGCTCATGAGAACCCCAAGTTTATCACCAACTCAGATGGAGGTGTGGGCAGTTTGAGCACCCTGTTTGCAGCTGGCTTCTGAGGTGAGGTCAGTGTGTGCCTAACTCCAGGTGTGAATGCCAGAATGGAAGCAAGATTTTGGATGCCAGTTGGTGTCAGGGAGTCGGAGAATGGTGCGAGTAGAGAGCCACAGACTTCTAAGTGGCTAAAGCAAACACAATCAAAGGAACAGAATACACTGACACCCTCAGATAAGAAGTTCAGAGGTACGGCCAGCAGTGTTAGAGCTGCCAGCTCACATGTGTCAGGAGGGCTTTCTACTTTGAAGTATTGATTTTTTTCTCTCTCTCTCTGTCTTAACTCCCTGACTAGATCTTTGAAGCCAAGGACACTTCCTCCCTTTTATTTATTCATACATTTTAAAAGTATTTATTGAATGTCTAACATGCACCAGTATATCCGGACTGCTAGTAATAGAAACCCCAAGTGAATGGTGAGTTAAACAGATTGGCAGGCAGGTGTTTTTGTGTCTCCCACACAAAAAAGTTTGGAGGTTCTAGGTTTGGTGACTTTGACTCAGTGGCCCAACACTCTTAGGTAGAGGGTGCTATGATCCTCTTGGCCTTTTTCTTTGACCTTCTTTTCTTTCATTGGCACAAGATGGCTACTGTAGCTCCAGCCACCATGCCTGCATGTGAGGTAGGAAGAAGCAGGACATGGTAAATAGGAAGGAGCTGCTATTATGTAGGAAAGCAAAATCTTCCCAGACAACCTCAGCCAACTTCCATTCATGTCCCATGGACAAGCGTCACGTGTCCATCTGTAGCTGTAAGGGGAACAGAAACCTATTTTGAATGTGTGAACATATGGCCACTCTGATCAAAATGATTGTTCTGGATCTATGAAAAGGAAGAAGGGAAGTACTGAGTTGGCAGAATTCATCCCCAAGTTAGGCACTGCACTCAGCAGTCAGGATAACATGGCCATTACAAGCAGATACGGTCCCTGCCTCATAGAGCTTTTTACTTAGTAGAAGAAGTAGACAATAATAAAAAATATTCGACAAACACATGTAAAATTACAGTCTGATGTGGAAAAGGCTCTAAGAGTCTAAAATGGGAAGGAGGAGAAGTGAGTGACCTAATAAGGGGCGTTAAGGAGGCCTCCGTGGAAGGGTGGCCCGTAGACAGGCATATCTGGTTTAATTTTGGCACCTACCATAGGGCCCTGCCTATAACACAATTCATAGAACAAAAGAAAAGATCATTGCAGAGAATCTTCTTGAAATCTTAGTATAAGTGTACTGCATGATTTCTTTTATTTCAAGTGCATAAAATCTAATTCAAAGTCAATTAAAAAAACAAAAGCATGTACTGGCTAAAGTTCCGGTCCAGCTTCGGTGAAGTTGCATCAAGTAGCCCTAATGATGCAAGAAAGTGCTGCACGTCTCCACTTGGCTTCTCTCTTTGCTGGCACTATTTATCTGTAGCTTTTCTATCCTGGTGTTATGATAATGGCAAGTTTCAGATTTATGTATTTTCATTAGAAACACTTCTAGAAAGATTACATTTTCCAAATAATAAATGTTTTACCATGAGATCTCATTGTGCCTGACATGAGCCAGATACCAGCCCCTGTAGCAATCATGTGGTCACTGGAGAATGCATGATCCACTTAGCTAGTCTTGAGTCTTGTGTCCTCTCCTGCATCAGGGACAGCACCATCCAATGCCATGAACTGAGAAAGGAGAAGAAGGTTCCCCAAAGGAATCCACGGAACAGTCTCCAGGAGAAGTGCGAGTGCTTGCTAGGCAGGCAGAAAGAACAGGAGCCTCCTACAGAGTAGAAATGATTAATGGCATTAATGACTGCCGCAGCCAACAAACAATAGTAATCATAGTAAGAACTCACACTTATAAGTGTTTCTTACAATTCTTGAAAATTATCATTCTCCATTCCTGGGATGCTGAGAATTTATCCAGTCTGCTTTATCCAACCCAGAAGGCTGAATAGCACTTTGGTTTGAAATGAGTGAGCATGAGATTCCCAGAGAGCAGTGTTTCTAGAAGGACGAACACCCCTCCCTCAGCCCCCAAGTCCCAACAGAACGCCCAGTACTCTTGCACTCATTCAAACACACCTCCACTGTGCTGGCCTGCGCAGAGCCTGTCCGTTAAGTGAAGCTCATGCAAGCACAGATGGTTCTGGATGGCTCAGTGTCTGCCTGGTGGCCAGATTAAGTGCTAAGGGATTTTGGTGGCCTTACACTTCTGATCACATCCAGGCAGCCAGGGAGAAAATGAAACCTTGTTTATCATCTTGATAAACAGTCCCTTTCAGTGCCTCCGGACGCTTTATGTTACTTGGTAGAGCCAAATACTATTAAATTGTCATCACTGTCAAAAAGAGAACTAATAAGTTTTTCTGCCTGAGTCATAGTTAATGACTTCTACAGTGTGCAACACAAATCAGTTTCTGTTCACGTTCTTTCCCCCTAACTGTGTTTTCGGATCTCCCTGGCTATGAGGCATAATCTCATGACATAAATAAATATATATTTTCATTATGACTTCTCTGCTAAACTGATAGGATGACAAGAGCCAGATACTTGGCTCGGTGAGTTATATGCAAGAAGGAGGACATTAAGCAGCTTCATTTCATTCTACTTTTTCACGGAAGGTGTAGATTGGAAAAACTGTATGTCATAGCTTTGGAGATGGTTCCTCCCTAGTTATTATTAAACATATTAACAGAAGTTACTTAAACACTCATAAGGAGGTAATATACCTCTTTTGTTCTCATCATCTTAAAGAGTAATATGTTAGTCAGATTAGGCTGTGTTAAGCTGCAACAACAAACCACCCCAAATCTAATTGGCTTAAAACAACAAAGGTCTATTTTTTGAACATGCACCATGCCCATTCTGGTTCAACAGTGGGGTTGTGTTTGTAGGACTTAGTCTAGAACTGCTGGAGCAGATGGCCCTAAAATGGGGGTGGGCAAACTAGGGCCCATCAGCCAAATCTGATCACCATTTGCTTTGTACTGCTCCTGAGCTAAGAATGGTCTTTACCTTTTCAATGGCTGGCAAAAACTAAAGGAGAATATCTGTGACACAGAATTACTTCAAGTTTCTTTTTCCATAAATAAAATTTTATTGGCATACAGACACACTCAGTTGTTTACATATTTTTTTATGTCTGCTTTTATATTACAAATTCAGAGTTTGGTAGTTGCCACAAAGACCAGATGGCCAACAAAACCAAAAATACTTTCTGTCTGGACCTTTATAGAAAAAATTTGCTGACCCCTGATCTAAAGTATGACTGGTTTCCCCACCAGCAGGAAGAGAGCCCTAGAGGTCCTTGCACAGGAAATTCAAAGCTCAGTATGGGAGTGATACGTTACTACTATTAACAATAATCATATGGCCCAACATCCCTTAAGAGAACTAGGAACTGCCACAAGCCCAGGAGGAGGAGAGCCAGAGATACAATTTAGAAGCCCTAACTGCTACCGCAGCTAAAATTAATAATAGCAAGAACATGAAAAGCAAACATTCTTCAGGAATGGGTCTAGGGACTTTGCCAGTGTTCACTCACTGATCCCCATAACAACCTTATCATGAAAGTACTATTATTTTCCCATTTCCCAGATGAGCAAACTAAGAACAGAAAACTTAAATGATTTTCATGAAGAATAGAGATAGTATTTAATCCAAGTCAGTATGGCTCCAAAATCCAATCTCAAACACTATACTCAACCATTCTACCACATGGGGACTCTCTGGAACTTAGAAAACCCCAGCTATTGATACTGTAGAGACTTTCTTCACAAAACCCTTAATTATAGAATTCAGTAGCTATAAGCAAAATACTAATTTTAGTGTTTGCATAACCTATTTCCATAATGCTTAACAATTCACTTAGGAATTTGTAAGTAATTTAGCCCATAGATAGAAGGAAACTCTAACATCTGTAAATTTTCATGTGGTTTGCCTACAAGCGAAACCAAAGGACTTATAATTTGAGGTCAGTTTATGAGTCAGCAATCCTATATAATAAAAGAGTAATATGCAAATTAACCATCACTCCAATACACCCACAAGCCACGCCCACCAGCCAAGCCCACCAGCCAATCAGGAGCGAATATGCAAATAAACCCAACCAAGATGGCTACAGCCACAGAGAGCAGGAGGGAGGCTTGGGTTTCCCCGGCAATGGAGGAAGCCAAGCTTTCCACCTGCCCTTGCTGGCCTAGGCCTCCACTCAAGGCTACAAAGTTTCAGTGACGGAAGATACATAAACCCAAACAGAAATGGCGGCAGCCATGGAGCTGGAAAGAGCAGGAGGATAGGGTTGCCCCTGGTGATGGAGGAAGCCAAGCTTTCTGCACACCCTGGCTGGTCCAGGCCTCCGCTTAAGGCTACAAAGTTTCAATTGTAGAAGATACATAAATCCCCCAAAAAAATGGCTGCTGCCACGGAGCAAGCAGAAGGCTTGGCTCCACTCCAGGCTACAAAGTTTCAATTGTAGAAGATAAATAAACCCCAGATACCAGGGCCTCTGCTTGGGTCGCCGGGGGCGTGGCTGGCCTGCAAACCACCACAGGCCCCTCACCCAGGCCGCCCCATGCCCCAATGGAACCCCCACCCTGATCCGGGACACCCTTCAGGGCAAACCAGCTGGCCCCCACCCATGCACCAGGCCTCTATCCTATCTAATAAAAGAGAAATATGCAGATTGACCATCACTCCAACACACAAGATGGTTGCCCACATGTGGTCAAAGATCCTGCCCCCATGTGGACACAAGATGGCCACCACAAGATGGCCAGCAGGGGAGGGCAGTTGGGAGGGACCAGGCCTGCAGGGGAGGGCAGTTAGGGGTGACCAAGCCGGCAGAGGAGGGAAGTTGGGGGCGACCAGGCCTACAGGGAAAGGCAGTTGGGAGGGACCCAGGCCTGCAGGGGAGAGCAGTTAGGGGCAAACAGGCTGGCAGGGGAGCAGTTAGGCATCAATCAGGCTGGCAGGGGAGTGGTTAGGGGGTGATCAGGCTGGCAGGTAGAAGTGGTTAGGGGCAATCAGGAAGGCAGGCAGGCGAGCAGTTGGGAGCCAGCAGTCCTGGATTGTGAGAGAAATGTCCGACTGCCCATTTAGTCAGACATCCCTCGAGGGGTCCCAGATTGGAGAGGGTGCAGGCTGGGCTGAGGGACACCTCCCTCCCCCGTGCACGAATTTCATGCACCGGGCCTCTAGTGGAAGATAATAGAAGAATATCATTTTACAAGAATTTTTAAAAATGTATAATTACTGTTGGGCTTCCTTCTTTTAGTGTATCCCTGCTCATATGCCATTACATAGATGTCATCAAGAAACATAGAACAAAAATGAATAAAGACATAGAGCAGATAAGGCAAGGATGCAATGTAGAAAGCATATTAGATGACCCATCATTGCAGAAGTAGTTCAGACATTTCACAGGTCCTGAGGCCTTACAGTAAATTCCTCCATTGTCCAAGCTTTCAAAATTCAGTCCTTCCATCAAAGCTCATGTCAGACTGTAACCACCTCCAGTGTCATCTTTGAAATTGGATTTCATTTTTATGTTAATAAGAATGTCAGTTCTTATTTATAGTGTACCTACTGTGTGCTGCCCGATGTATTAATTATGTTTAATGCACAATATCTAATGCTCAAAACATCCTTTAAGTTAGGCATTTTACTCACAAGGGACCAGGGCTCAGAGATTACAAATTTTTCCAAGTCACCCAGCTAGCAACTCAAATGATATTGATTATTGGAAATACTATTTATATATTAATATATTTAACATTTCATGGCAGTGTTTCAGATAATTGTAGGAAAATTAATCTAACCTGAGGAGTGGCTTATATAAAATAGGATGGCCTGCCTCTTTTCTAGAAAACGTTTTCACATTGTTCCCAGCCTTAAAGGCTAGTGATGAAGAAGTAAAGCTTGATAAACTATCTCCAGCTGGACCAGTGAAGTTGGTTGAAGCATAGAGTTGGGCGAGATCCAAGAGGGATGTAGACTGAGAATCTTGCACCTTAAAGGGGAATAATGGACACAGATATTTTATTAGCTTTATTTCATTCCAACTTTTTCCATAATCACAATAAGAGAATACAGACTTATTTATTTTAGACCATGGCCCAAAGAAGCTGGAGGCACTGCTGTGATTTAGTTTTCAGGTCTTACATCCAGGTAAATACTGCACTTTGAGGTAGAAGCTCCCCCTTCCATTGTTTTGGCCACCACCAGGCCTTTGAGTGGCTTTTCTTACTGGGCAATAAGTCACTTCTGTGGTTGCATTGATTTGTAGTGTATTGAAGGCAAGTCTAGATCAGGCAAGCAAATTTGTGTGCAGAAATAGCCAGATGAAGATGTTATGTTATTATTTTAACAAAATTCTCAGGCAGAGCTAAGAATAGCACAAAAGTAGTCTGATACTCAAACCACTACTCGGGTTCCCCTCCCTAATACTATCCAAGGCATCCTTACTGGAAAAGAGCAAATGTTCTGAAGCCGTGGTCAGCAAACTGCGGCTCGTGAGCCACATGCGGCTCTTTGGCCCCTTGAGTGTGGCTCTTCCACAAAATACCACTGCCTGGGAGAGTCTATTTTGAAGAAGTGGCATTAGAAGTTTAAGTTTAAAAAAAATTTGGCTCTCTAAAGAAGTTTCAATCGTTGTAGTGTTGATATTTGGCTCTGTTGACTAATGAGTTTGCCGACCACTCTTCCAAAATATTTAAAGACCAGAAAAAAAAAAATCAAGGATATTCTTTTTGTAACCTCATTAGTGCATCTTTGAGTAAAAATTATTTCCATGTTAGTGCAGTTACTAAAAAGAGTTTCTGCAGTAAAGCTTAACATATCCAATGTGTAAGCTATTTTCTTTTTAAAAAATATAAAGGAGAGACTTAGGCCTTGTGTATTGAGTGTATTATGGTGTATATTACTTTTAGCAATCTTAGTTTAGAGGGATAGTGAGGTCTAAATACAGTTCCCCAGCCATCGGCCTGGTGTGAGAGTAGGGAAATGGGCATGAGAAAAATGTCATGATCTAGTAAAAAATGATGTTTCCAGTATTATTACCAACAGCAGAATATCTTTTAGTGCCTACTCTGAAGCAGGTATTATTATAATCATGGCCTACAGTTATTAATTGTCATATTTATTTAGTAGTCAAAACAACTCTGTGAAATTAATGTTATCATCACCCACATTTGACCAACTGAGGAGATCCTTTAGGCGAAGAATGGAAAACAGTAGGAAGCAGCAGATCCAGTACTTGAATCTTGATGGCCTTGCTCTAGAACCTGTTTTTTTGTTGTTGTTGTTTTTTCTTTATTGATTAAGGTATTACATATTGGGTCAAAGGCAAAGTCTCTTCAAATTTGAGAAGACTAAAATCATATCAAGCATCTTCTCAGACCACAATGGCTTCATATTAGAAATAAACTACAACAAAAACAATAAAAAATTCAAACACTTGGAAGCTGAATAGCATGCTATTAAACAATGATTGGGTTACTAAAGAGATCATAGAACCTGTTATCTTATTCATTATGCTGTCCGACCCAGAATTTGTTCCTTTTTTTTACATTTGTCTCTCTTCTATGTACCCCAGAACCCTGGGAAGGAGAAGATGGTAATTTGTTTAATCTAGAGCATAAACAAGTCAAACAGCCATTTTTGCCCCCCTCAACCAAAACATGCTTAAATATTCATTAGTGTCTCTCTTGCCAATGATTTACAAAGACACTTGGAGCTCCCTTCTAGTCCATTGGGTCAATAAAGCATTTTTAACACAGTCTTAAATATGCATTTCTGACATCTGCTAGAATAGATTCTAAGAGAGCTATTTATAAGGTCTTGATCCAGAAATCCCATAAAAGTGAAACTCAGAAATCTGTGCTTTGTCTCACAAGTAGTAGCTTTTAAAGGAAGGAACCATTGCAATAAAATGAAAATGCAAGGGTCTGAATAATCATCTCAGGCTTAACATCCTTAGTCACATTTTATTCATTTCCTTGAAAAGTTGGTCTATGAGTAGATACGTTCTGGCTTAACTATTAATTAGGACTGAAAGGACTGAAGTGTCTTTATGATTTCTCTTAATTGCTGTTTCATTTTCCAGTCTTTTTTTTTTTTTTTTTTTTTTTAAGAATAAAATGCTTTTATTTGTACCTTTTGGCTCTACTCCAAACCAATGTTCAAGTTGATTTTTCTTGAAGGTGCAAAAGGTCGTTTCATTCTAAAAGCTACATTTATTACTCAAGTTTGTTTTCTGAAAAGACTACATTGGATACTCAGGGAAAGTTCCACCTAAATAATTAATTGATGTTTAATCTTTATTCTTTTATTTTAAAAAATATTTTTAAAATCTTTATTGTTGAAAGTATTACTTACCCCTCTTTCCCCACATTGATTCCTTCTAGCCTGGCTCTGCCCCCATCTCAGGCCTTCACCACACTATTATCTGTGTCCATGTGTTATGCATTCATGCACACAAGTTATTTGGTTGATCTCTTCACACAATATTTCTTTTTTTCCCTTTTCTTATTTTTTCTTGTTTTTCTCTTTCTCCCCTCACACTCCTTCCCTTCCTTCTTTTTCTTTAAAGATGTTTTAAAATTGATTTTTAGAGAAAGAGGAAGGAAGAGGGAGAGAGAGAGAAACAACCATGCGAGAGTAAAACATCCATTGGCTGCCTCCTCACTGGGGATTAAGCCTGCCACCCAGCCATATGCCCTGACAGGAATCAAACCTGCAGCCTTTTGGTGCATAGGACAACACCCAACCAACTGAGCCACACTGGCCAGGGCCCCTTCCTCCTCTCTTCCTTCCTTCCTTCCTTCCTTCCTTCCTTCCTTCCTTCCTTCCTTTCTTCCTTCCTTCCTTCCTTCCTTTCTTTCTTTCTTTCTTTCTTTCTTTCTTTCTTTCTTTCTTTCTTTCTCTTATCAATCAGTCATTTAATCATTTAATCATTTACAAATATGTGCCTGTCTACTATTATGCCAGTCATTAGGTAATAAGAATGTCAGTTTGATAGAAGATACATAAACCCAAATTTGTTCCCAGAATTTGTTCCTTTTTTTTACATTTGTCTGTCTTCTATGTACCCCAGAAGTAAACAGGATGTGGTCTCTACTATCATGAAGATAGTAGAGGCAGACAGTGAACCGGTTATTCCAGGAGGCACACCACAAAAGGTCAGCTTGTTGAAAGCATACAATGGGGGTCAAGAGATACTCTTTAGGAAATGAGTTCATTCAACAAAATTTACAGAACAGAACTGGGCCCAGTACTTGGGATAAAGTGATGAAACAGAAAAATTGCTGGCTTTACCCTCTATAAGAAAAGTAAAACACTATTAAAAATGCCAAAATAATGTATTGTGATTATTATTGTGGTATAATTATGAGAAGTTATAGGGTCATATAATGGGGGTTCAAGGAGAATACAGGAGCCCCAAAAATGTACAGACTTATGTTATTCCTTTTTTAAAAGATAATTTTCCTTGATTCAAACTTTACATTCTTCTCTAGCATCTTCTTTCCCAGAAAAGCTGGTGTTGTAATAATTTTGAATTGCTTGGCTATGCTCAGTCATGGACATGAAACCATCAACACCAAAATATACTACTGAATGTCAACATCTCTGGCAGATGAAAAGGATTAGACATTAGCAATTTCCCACAAGTGCTCATTCTTCAATGGCTGATCCAGTTTGTAGCTCTGAGCAATTCAGTTGGCTGATATAAGCTATTTTTATTAGATGTTTATTCTGGGGGCAAACTGTTTCATAATACCAACCTTCAAGTTTTTAGCCATCTGCCTGCCAATTCCTAACCTCATCTTTCCTTTCCATTATCCTATACTAGAGGCCTGGTGCATGGCATTCATGCACTTGGTGGGGGGGTGGGGTCCCTCAGCCCAGCCTGCACCTTCTCACAGTCTGGGACCCCTCTGGGGATGCCCCAGGGGAGCGGGCCTAAGCAGGCAGGCAGACATCCCCAGGGGTCCTTAGTGGGAGAAGTTCCTGCCACCACCACTGTGCTCGTCAGCCATGAGCCCAAGCTTCTGGCTGAGCGGCACTCCCCCTGTTGAGCGTCTGCCCCCTGGTAGTCAGTGTTTGTCATAGCGACTGGTCGTTCCACTGTTTGGTCTATTTGCATATTAGCCTTTTATTGTGTAGGATAAAAAAACCTAATATGTTAAGTGTCCAACTGTTCAACTGTTCGACCAGTCACTGTGACACACACTGACCATCAGGGGGCAGATGCCCTGACTGGTAGGTTAGCTTGCTGCTGGGGTCCGGCTGATCAGGACTGGGCCAGATGGGCCAGACACACCCTGGAATCCTCCCATGGCCTTCCCCAGCCCCAATAATGCACCGGTGCAGTCCCTCGGCCTGGCCTGCACCCTCTCGCAATCTGGGACCCCTTAGGAGATGTCGGAGAGCTGGTTTTGGCCCTATCCCCACAGGCCATACCGAGGGACCCCACTAGTGCACAAACCCATGAACCAGGGCTCTTGTGATATATAATTTTCATCAGTGGTGACACTTTTTAAAGAAAATGGTATCCTTATTAATTCATCTTCTTTATGTTTCCTCACTTGAATAGGGCAAGACAATGATACATTGAGCTGGGAAGGAGGTATCAGTGCTAGAAGCATATTGGGGTTGGCATTTTTTTTTTAACTTTTCCAGCTCTGAGAGAGTTGATGCTGCCAGGAATAATCTTGAAATGCTGTCTTTTTTCCCCTTTTTGGATATTAGAAACTTTCTTTCCTGTTAAAAATAGGTTTTTATAATGTACTCTGACAAACCAAAGAGAAAGAAAGAAAGAAGGGAAAGTGGACAGATGCCTAGCAGAGCTTCCCTGCAGGGGACCTTCCCATCACCGCCTGGGAGAACATGGACAAAGGAGAAGCAAGACAACCATTCTTAAAATGTGTGGTGGAAGGTGAACTTGGAAACTGATGTCCATCTAACACATCTAATTTTTTCAGATTAGCCTGCATTGACCAGATTATTACTATACTTACCTTCTAATATGAAAGAACAATGGGACACATTATAAGGCTAGTTTTAGGGTATAAAGAAAATTACTTTCTTTTTTTTTAATATATTTTATTGATATTTTACAGAGAGGAAGGGAGAGGGACAGAGAGCTAGAAACATCGATGAGAGAGAAACATCGATCAGCTGCCTCCTGCACACTCCCTACTGGGGATGTGCCCGCAACCAATGTACATGCCCTTGACCGGAATCGAACCCGGGACCCTTCAGTCCGCAGGCCGACGCTCTATCCACTGAGCCAAACCGGTTTTGGCTAAAGCTAATTTCTTATATTTTATCTGAGATGTGTTTTCTATAGACAAAGGAAGGTGAGGACAGAAACAATAATCAGAAAACTCTGAATAGTATGGACAACCTCCATACTGGCTTGTTCTTTGCACAAATTCTCTGTCATTAGCTTGTAGGTTACCTCACTGTCTTGTTTGCTGGATCTATGGATGTTGGGTAAAATCCAGAAAGGAAGCCATTTTACTGATAATCCATAAGCAAAAACAAGAAGCTTAATTTCTTGAGCACTTAAATGATTTTTGCTTTGATGGTCACAGATCATCTGAAATCATTTTATTTTTAGATTGAAATAAAATTTGGGAATGGACTGACATTGGTGCCAAAGAAAAGTCTGAAAGGATTCTACATGACAAATAACTTTATGATTTTACAATGATCTTTACAGTTAGGTTCCAAAGAACAGTTACCTAGGTAATTTTTAAAATGCAGATAAAATATGTTTAAGGGACATTTTTCTAGTTCTCAGAAAGAGCTATGACAAACTTAACTTTACTTTGCTTTTATTGGGGACAAATCTACAGAATGCTTTGGTTTCTAATCCCCCTTTTCAAACAGCCAGCAAATGAGGACAGTGGGTAAGTAAGACTTAAAATTATGTTCCAGCCCTAGCTGGTTTGGCTCAGTGGATAGAGCATCAACCTGTGGACTGAAGGGTCCTAGATTTAATTCTTGTCAAAGGCACATGCCCAAGTTGTGGGCTCAATCCCCAGGAGGGGGCATGCAGGAGGCAGCCGATCAATGATTCTCTTTCATCAATGATGTTCATTCTCTCTCCCCTTCTCTCTTCCTCTCTGAAATATATATATATATATATATATATATATATATATATATATATATATATATATTGCAAATTGTCCCCATGGGAGTTCAACAAGGACACTGACCACCAGGGGGCGGTGCAGAATGAAGGAAGGCCCTAGCCAGCAGTTGGAAGGCCCAGATCAGCCCTGATCGCTGGCCAGGACTAAGGGACCCTACTCATGCACAAATTTCATGCACCAAGCCTCCAGTAAAAATATATTTAAAAAATTAAAAAGTCTGTTCCAGAGTGTCTTTGAGAAATTATATCCCTGTGGTTATAATAGAATTTTATTTCTTTTTACAGAATTTGATTAGCTTCTCACTATATCTTAGGTAGACAAAGTAAACATGGGCTATTGATATAGCCAAGAAGAAAAACTCAGATAGAATTTGGAGGGGGAATGTATTTACAAAGTAATTCTACACTACTATACCAAAGACATTCAACCTTCTCAAGAAATAGTTCCATACTGTTTAAATGTGCAGAGATCCAGAACATATTGGTAATTTATTTTTCATCTTGTTCAATTATCCATCCATCCATTGATTCATCCATCTATCCAACAAATACTTGTCAGTGTGTTAGGGGGCTGACATTAGCTGTGTACAGTTGTTTTCACTTTCCTTAGCAGAGCAATCACAGAAGAATAGACTATTATACTGAAGGTCAACAATAAAATAACTAGAGCTGCTTTGTTCTTTCCTCCAGTGGACGTAACTGAACCCGCTCAGATAATCTGTAGAGCCCCCCAAGTATAACTTGAAAACTTCTGATCAAAGATCACAGATGTGAGCCTTGTCCTGTTGAAATCTGGTATTTTTGTTTTGTCAACACAAATCAGTAGCACTGGATTTCACCATCAGAGTAGACTGAAAGGTTAAATTTCTCTGATCAGCTATGGCTATGTCAGTCACAAATGTAAACCTTGGAGATCAGGAGATTTGAGTATGATGGCTCTAATCAAACTTTCTAAATGTGAGGGTCCCATGGGCCTCTGAGACCTGGTCTGGACTCCACCTTGGCATACCGAGCAGTAGGTATAATTGAAGCCATGGTTCAACTTGGCATGACCACATGAGCTTGTTATTTAGAGCAATACCTCTCTAGCTTCCAGTGGGCAGATCCATCATTCATGAGCCTGAGGAAAATGTGGTCTGGCGTCATTGATTTTATATACAAGGTTTTAATGAAAATGGAGTACTTGTCAGTTCCCAGTCACTGAGCTCTCCTTCCCTTTTCAGAGAAATGGCAGCATGAGTGCCAGGGTGGGACTGGGAAAGAGCACCGTGTATGCGGTCAGAGGATCTGGGTTTTGGTCTGGATGTGGCCAGCTACTCACAAGGTAAAATGTGGGCAAATGGTTAAGCTATTCTTGACCTCAGTTGCCTCCTCTGTAAAATGAGGGTAATCATAACCTCATTGGGCTTATGTGATCAAAAAATGCATTGAAGCTTTGTAACGTGCCTACCATGATGTCAGACACATAGTAAATATTCAATGAATGGTTAGTTCCTATAATATTATTATCGTCATCATTACTTATGTGGCCATGCCATTTGGCTGTTCTTAGCCTGCATCTTCACTAGAAAATGGGGATAACAAGAGTCCCATTTCTGTATTTGAACTATTTTGAAGATTAAATGAAATATGTATTAGAGGCACTTTTTAAACCCTAATAATAATATGCCAGACAATGTTTAATAAAGAAAACAGCAGTATCCTTAAGAAGCGTATATTCCAGGGGAAAAACACACAAACAATAAATATAATTAATAAATTAATTATACACTATATTTGAGAGTTACGGGTACCCTGGAGGGCAGGTGGGGCATAGTACAACATGTTGGCTAGGAGAATTATGATTTCAATAGGGTGATCAATGTGCTTTTGATACTAAGGTATTTGGGAAAATATGTAGAAGAAGTGAGAGAATGAGCCAGAGATCTGTGAGAAGGGTGCCCCAAGAGGTGCAGGGTTCAACTTGTCAAGACCAAAATGCCTGCTATTTAGAGCAACACCTCATGGGTTGAGAGCAGGGGTGGGCAAACTTTTTGACTCGAGGGCCACAATGGGTTCTTAAACTGGACCGGAGGGCCGGAACAAAAGCATGGATGGTGTGTTTGTGTGAACTAATATAAATTCAAAGTAAAGGAGCGGAGGGGAGAGCAAGAGAATCCTCCACTTTTTCAGCTCCGCAGGCCGGATGGAACAGCTGAACGGGCGGGATCCAGCCCGCGGGCCGTAGTTTGCCCACGGCTGGTTTAGAGCAACCCTCAAAAGGGATCATGCCCATCATGTTTAGGCCATAGCCTTCAAACAAAACCATGTCCCTGGAGCAGAGAGAAGGGTGGTAGCAAATGAGGTCAAAACTTGATTAGGGGGTTGGGGAGGGCAGGTTGGTTAATTAACCTTGATCACCATTCTAAGCAAAGTGTCAGACTTCCTTTTGGAATGTTTCATCAACAAAGACTGATTAGTTGTGATAAGATGCAAAAAAAAATATGAGTTTTAGAGTCAAACACACCTGAGTCACACATGTGTGATACTGAGCATGTTTTTCAACCTCTTTGAGCATCAGGTTTTTAGCTGTAAAGTGTGACAATAGCTGTACAATTGTGAGGTTTATAAATAATGTAGGTCAAGTGCCAAGCACAGTGCCCAGCACCCTCTTCTGAGCTCCCTAAATAGCAGTGAGCACTGCGATGACACAGAGCTGCCCCTTTTCTTCATTCACAACTGTGCTGGGAGGGACTGACTTTGGGCTTCCTGTGGCCACCTTGTTGTTCATATTATTTAGCTCAGTGCAGTAACTCAGACAGTCTTGCATGTCTATCACTTGGGTCTGCTGGACTGACTGTAAATCAAATAAGATTCAAGATATGACCTGGACCTTTCATAAGCTTTGTGCTGTTTTCAGTCATAAACATTGCTTAGTCTTGTATTAAAGTCAAATGGTTATTTCTAAATTAATGGTATTTTCATGAAGTAAAGAACCAGCTATTACTGACTTGACTGAGGGAACTTGCAGCTGACAATAACAAGCTAAAGTGACCTAATTGTAGGTATCTGTGTTCAAGAGTGTAATGTGTGATTAACACTGTTGTTCCATTAACTCTAATCCCAATGATGGGCATGTGGTGAGACTGAGATTCTCTTTCAACCATCCATTTCAAGCCTCCTTACTTCCTGCTCAGAATCTTGCATCAATTGGCCTTTTCTTCCCTCTGTTTGGCACCTTGCCTTCTCTAACCACTACTGAAAACAGCAGCCTAGTTGGTCACACTAGAGCAATATTCAGATCACATCAGTTACTGGCTTTAAAATACCCATTTGTGCTGCATTGCAACATAGAATAAGGTCTCTCTCTGGCGATGGAAGCCTACTCAAATTAAATGCTATTTCAGGTAATCAGTTCCATCTATTCTAATGTTTGTTTTTTTTAAATACCCTGACTGGGACTTCTGGTCAAGATGGCATACTACATAAACACTGGGTTCACCTCCTCCCATGACCACATCCAAATTATAACTAAACCCGGGGCCCGATGCACGAAGATTCATGCAAGAATGGGCCTTCCTTCCCCTGGCTGCCAGCACTGCCTTTGCTCTGGCCAGAGTCGCGTTTCTGCCTTCCCATGCTGCCCAGAGGCCCAGAGCTGCTGGGGCAGTGCAGATCGCCTGCATCATTGCCATGGCGATGACACAAGTGTCCTGCCCCACCCCCAGCCGCTCAGCACCAAATATGCAAATTAACCTTCCATATTTGTTGGGTTAATTTGCATACTTACTCCTGATTGGCTGGTGGGCATCGTGAAGGTACAGTCAATTTGCATCTTTCTCTTTTATTAGTGTAGATTACAGAATAACCACTTGAACACTAGCTGAACAGAAGTTCTATAAGTAAGCATATAAAGAAGAAGCAACATGGAGCCTGGTAAGAGGAGTAATGACATGAAACCAGCTGGTCCCACACCCACATGTGGCAGTTAAGAATCTGGAGGGATATCTCAGCTGGGAAGATCTCAGTAGCCAGACACTGGGCTCCTCAGCTCAGAGCACCAATGCCAAGAAGATGAGTCCCCACAACAGTTAGATGTGAAAACCAGGGATTCCTTCCAGATGAGGCAGAGGACTTCTGTAGACCCAGGCATCCTCTTAACTGGCCTGCACACAAACTCACTAGCTCACAGACACTGGCCCTAAGCTCCAGTGAAGGGAAAGCATCCACAAAGCATCAGGGACATACAGGGAGGAACTGAATTGTCTGGTTTCAAGGGGAGGCTTAGAAGGGCAGTTTTCTCTAGGACTAAGGCTCAGGCAGGTACCATTGTTTCTCTGTTGAGCCCTCACCCCACACAACCTGCAGGTGCAGGCTGTCACCAAATCTGAGTCTGCATTAACCTGATTAACACTGTTCTTGCCCCACCCTGCTAATTCTCTGAGTACCTGCCCCACCCAATCCACAGATTCTCTTTAAGAGTTAATCGAAACAAGCAACCAGCCTGAGCCCACACTGTAGACTTTCCTAAATTTCTCAAAGATCCCAAAACCCAAACAAGCAGCAGCTGGCCTTGGCATGCTCCATCCCTCTTGCTAAGTGACCACAAGCCCTGTACTAGTGTGGCAAGCGGTCTCAGTTCACAGCATAACCATTCCCAGGCACTTCCAAGCCTAGCATAGGCATCTAGCAAGTGAAGATCACTTTGTAGCTCCTGCCAGGTGACCCTGGACTGGACACAGGCAGTGGCTAAACTTGGCCTTAACCAGAGTCCCTACCCCAATGCCCCAGAATCAATATACCTGTGGCAAGCTTCAGACCACACAAGATGACCACCCAATTAATGCCACAAACATCACACTCAAAGGCAGACTTGACACCAGAGCCTGCTAAAGTGAATCCCACTCCATGGGGTAAGTGCCCACACAAAAGTTTATCTGCTATAGTGATGGCCCGTTCTCACAGACAGTCAACCTGATATGCCAACAACAATCAAATCTGACACACAAGATACACTCCTGGAGCACTTCACTCAGGTGACTAGAGAGAACACATCACTGGTCCCACAGGACACCTACTATATGAGGCTACTCTGCTAATACTGGGACTCATAGCAGATCTACCTAAGACATAGAATCAAATGCAGGGAGAAAACCAAAATAAGACAAAGACACGTGCCCTAAATAAAAGAGCAGGACAAAACTCTAGAAAAGAAACTAAACAAACTGGAGACAAGCAATCTACCAGAGGTGGAGTTCAAAATACAGATGATAAGAAGTGTCCATGAACCTAGAGGAAAGATAGGTGATCTCAGTGAGAACTTCAACAAAGCGATAGCAAGCATAAAAAGGGAAATAGAAAGCAAAAAAAGGACTTGTCAGAAATGAAGAATGCAATAACTAAAGTTAAAAATATATCAGAGGGAACCAACAGCAGATTAGACTAAATAGACAATCAAATCAGAAATTTAGTAGACAAGGTAGCAGAAAATATGTTTAAATAAGGATAGCTTAAGGGACTTCTGAGACAACTCTAAGTGTAACAACATTCATATCATGGGGATCCCAGAAGGAGGAGAGAGAGAGAAAGAAAGGGATTGAAAACCTATGTGAAGAAATAATGACAAAAAAATTCCACTAGCCAGTTAAAGGAAATAGACACACAATTCAAGAAATCACAGAGTCCCAAACAAAATGAACACAGAGAGGCTCACACCAAGACAAATCATAATTAAAATGCCAAGGATTAAAGACAAAGAGAAAATCATAAAAGTAGCAAGAGAAAAGCAGTGACCTACAAGGGAGCTCCCATTAGGCTATCACCTGATTTCTCAACAGAAACTTTGCAGAACAGAAGGGATTGGCACAAAATATTCAGTCATGAAAAGCAAGGACCTACAACCAAGACAACTCTATCCAGCAAAATTATCATTTAGAATCAAAGAACATATAAAGAGCTACCCAGACAAGAAAAAGCTGAATGAGTTCATCACTATCAAACCAATATTTTTAAAGGGACATTTTTAAGAAGAAAAAAAATTAAAATATAAATAAGAAAATATCGCAAAGAAAATAATTCTCACTGACAAAAGCAGTGGATCAACCAACACTAAATCTATTGCAAAGCTTAAAAGGAAAATGTAGGGCCCAGCCAATCTTGCTCAGTGGTTAAGCATCAACCCATGAACCAGGAGATCATGGTTCAATTCCCACTCAGGACACATGCCAGGGTTACAGGCTTGATCTCCAGTAGAGGGTATGCAGGAGGAGCCAATGATGTTTCTCATCATTGATGTTTCCATCCCTCCCTTTCTCTCTCTGAAATCAATAAAAACATTGTTTTTAAATGGCAAATGTAAGAAGATCACATATAATTTTAACAGTAAATTAAAGAATTCACACAAATACACACATACACAAAAGAAGTAAAAAATAATGACATAAACATGGAGGGGGTTAGTAAAAGTGGTAGTAATTTTAGAGTGATGATCAACTTAAAACAAACTATTATAGATGTAGTGTGGTATATATGAAGTACATGGAAACCAAAAACCAAAAATCTACAAGAGATATACAAGAAATAATGAGAAAGGAATCCAAATACAACACTACAAAAAGTCATCAACATGCAAGAGCAGAGAATATATAATAATAAAAGCGTAATATGCTAATTAGAGTGGATGTTCTTCCAGATGTCCTTCTGTCCTTCCGGACGAAGCCAGGGCTGCAAGGGAAGCCTGGGTCCCGGGTGCCAGAGGGAAGCCAGTGCCGGCAGCCAAGGGAAGGAAGGCCTACTCTTGCACAGATTTCTTGCATCAGGCCTTTAATAAGCAATGGGGAAGATCTATAAAAACAATCAGAAAACAACTAATAAAATGGCAGTAACTACATACCTATATATTACCTTAAATATAAATGGATTAAATGTTCCAATTGAAAAAGGATTGGATAAGAAGATGTGGTACATAGAGACAATGGAATTTTACTCAGTAATAAAAAAGAATAAAATCTCACTATGTGACAACATAAATGGACCTAGTGGGTATTATGCTAAATGAGATAAGTCAGATAGAGCAAGACAGCTACCATATGATTTCACTTAATGTGGAATCTATAAAACAAAATAAACAAACAAAACAGAAACAAACGCATAGATAGAATGAATGAACAGATGGTTGACGGATGGGAAAGGGTTTGGGGGTCTGGGTGAAAAAGGTGAAGGGATTAAAAAGTAAAAATTGGCAGTTACAGAATAGTCATGGGGATGTAAATCACAGTGTAGGGAATATAATCAGTAGTATCTTAATAACTATGTATGGTGTCAAGTGAGTGCAAGACCTATTGGGGAGTCACTTTGTAAATTATATAAATGTCTAATCACTGTGCTATACAACTGAAATTAATCATAATACTAAAAGTGTAATATGCTAATTAGACCAGACAGCTGAATGACCTTCCGGATGTCCTTCCAGATGACCTTCTGGATGAAGCCAAGGCACTAATTTCATGCATCAGACCTCTAGTATAATAATAAATGTCAACTTTAATTGAAAAATTATAAATTTTTTAATAATCTTAAATAAATAATGCTATTTAATATTAATAATTATATATTGATAATATAATATATTATTTAATATCTATAATAATAAAAGCATAATATGCTAATTAGACCAGGCAGCCGAACAACCTTCCAGACATCCTTCCGGGTGACCTTCCGGATGAAGCCGGGGCTGCTAGGGCTGGGCCCCTTGCATGAATTTTGTGCATCAGGCCTCTAGTTAATAATTTAATAATATAAATAATGTATTTAATATTATTAAATGACAGTCTCCTTAAAGAAATGGCTGATTCTAGGACCAAGATAGGACATAAATGAGGTAAATCTGGAGGGTTCTGTAGGACCAGAAAGCAAGGAAGTGCTCAAGAAAAGGGGAAAAGGGAATATACAGAAATCATCTGAAAGAGCTCACAATGGCCAAAGTTGGAATATTTTGAGCAACATATTAAATGAAATAGTGATGTGCTCCTGCTGGTGTGGCTCAGTTGGTTGGAATATCCACTGATGGGTCACCGTTCGATTTCCAGTCAGGGCACATATCCAGGTTGTGGGTTCGATTCCCGGTCGGGGAATATACAGGAGGCAACCGATGGAAAGTTTCATCCAACTTTCACAGTCATGATGATTAAAAATGTCTCCGGATTTTGTCGAATATCATTAGTGGGTAGGACAAATAGTCAGACCACCTCAGCCCCCACCCTGCACTGAGCAACATAGATTACACTGTACATTTTAGGACAGGATGGAGCTGCCTTCAGTCCTCGGTCCTTTCTTCCTGTCCCCTCCTTTTATCAATGATTTTTTTGTTGTTTTTTTTTCTTTCCCCCCCCTTTTTTAAATGTTCCCATACAGTTGAAAACACAGTAACTTGTATATAATGGTTGCTTAGCAAATGCGTCACACATTTCTGCCAACTGAATCCTAAATGCCAAGAATCGTAAATGTTATGGCCGATTCTTGTCAAAAGAAAAACAGTTTTTCTAAATGCAAAGCTTGATGTTGGGAAGATAATTTCTGGTTCTTGGTCACTTGGAGTGACTTTTATGTCCCCTGGGAACTGGATGCCCTGCAGGCTGGACAGGCCCACCTGAATGCTCACCAAACCTCACAGTCACGGCAGTGCAGCCGTGCAGAACCCGGAGGAGAGGGACAGACATTATTAGGTGCCAAGGAACGCTGATGAATGCATGGCTGACATGCAGCAACCATTGAAGCGTTATGCTTCGGTCTGTGGTCTGAAGTGCCATTCACAGCATAGACCTATTTTCCCCAGCGATTATTCCTATAATTTCTGGAATGGACCTGGATTTGGTAAATGACTCCCAGTTAGATTTCTGTTGAGCTCCCTTGAGAGATGGCAGGCAGTGGGAGGGAGAGATAAATGCTGGGCAGTTCTCCCACCTCTGCAGGCGCTAATCACTGGAGGAGCAGGTGCTTGCCATTAATGGGAGCGCAGAGAATCGCAAATCAAAGTAACAAAGGAGTGAGCTCCCATTGTGTCATGCACTCAAGTCAGGCCACCCTTCCTCTGGGGCAGCCCCAGGCCTTCACTGCGCTGGCCTTTCAGTGCATCAGCCCAGTTGTCCTCCCCAGGCTCTGCGTGGGTGCCTTTGTTGCATTTGAAGTGTACTGCTGCAATGCTGTTGTCCTCCCCAAGATCACACAGGCCTTGTACATAATTGTGTCTACAGGTATCTGTACATGTTACATGGAGAGGGTGGCAAGAATCCCATAGGAATTGGATCTCAGGGTAGCTATTTCTATCATTTCTCTCCCTTACATCATTTTCCCAGCCTTCCACAGGGATCCCCACAGGCATACGTGGCCGCTTGAATTCTCTCATCAGATTCCCTCTTCTTTCTCTCTCGCCAGAAGGAGGGACATGTGAAGTGATCGCCGCGCACAGATGCTGCAATAAGAACCGCATCGAGGAGCGGTCACAGACGGTGAAGTGCTCCTGTCTACCTGGGAAAGTGGCCGGGACCACCAGAAACCGGCCCTCCTGTGTCGACGGTGAGTCGCTGGTGTTATTTCTCTCTACGGTGCTCACCTGGGGTTGGGCTCACCAGGCATAACATATATTTCTCTTTCACCTAAGTGTGGTTCAGGATAGTGAACAAGGCGCATCCAGAGTAAATGCCAGCCCTCAGAATAGAGTTTGAATTCTTGTTTCTCGGGATCACATTTTTAAAGAGCTCTATTTTAACAATTTTAGAGAAGAAATTTGAGAGTCCAGCTCATTTGGGAAGTGATTTTGGATTGAGATTGCATACAATGATGAGGGAGATAATGGTAGTAAAGAAAACAATACCTAACATTCATTTAACACATATTTAGTGAGCATTTACTATATGCTCCATGCTTCACATATATTCATGATAGCATTGTGCCAAGCACTGTCCTAAACACTTCTCATGCATTAGTTTATTTGCTCTGCAACAAATTACCCCCCAAATTTAGCAGCTTTAAACAGCAGACATTATCTCAGTTTATGTGGGTTAAGAATTCACCTTCGCTGGCTGGTTCTGGTCAGGATTTCTCATGGAGTTGCAGTCACAGCCCACCTGGTACTGGAAGACGGCTCTAACACGGCTCACTCACCTGGCTGTGGGCAGGCGGCCCCAGCTCCTTGCTAGGGGACCTCTCTGTAGAAGCTTGGCATTCTGACAACATGGCATCTGGCCTCCCCCAGGGTCCGTGATCCAAGAAAACAATACAGAAGCTGAAATGACCTTTTCCATCACAATCTAAGCTCAAAAGTTACACGTCATTGTTTCCATAATAACCTATTGGTTATGCACATCAGACCTTGCATTCAGTGTGGAAATGGACCAGGGCTTGAAAACCAGGAGACAGGGACCCCTGGGCCGTGTACACTTGCCCTTCATGTAATTCATGAAGAAATTGAGGCTTAGAAGGGTTAAGTAATTTTCAGCGTCTCATGGCTGATAAGACGTAGCTCAACTATCTTTTTTGTCTTTTTAATATATTTTTATTGATTTCAAAGGGGAAGGGAGAGAGATAGAAATATCAATGATGAGAGAAAATCATGGATCAGCTGCCTCCTGCACAACCCCCACTGGGGATCGAGCCCGCAACCTGGGCATGTATGCTGACTGGAAATCGAACTGTGACCTCCTGGTTCATAGGTCAACGCTCAACCACTGAGCAACACTGCCTGGGCTTCACTAACTCTTGATCCCTGAGTAACTGACCTAATAATACTAGGTCCTGAGCACCATCTTTAAAGCAATTTTATATGAGCTATCAAACAGTGAGTCCAAGGTTCAAAGGGACCACACATTTCTCTTCCCAGCTTCAGATTTTATAATTTTAGAGTCATAAATGAGTTGATCTCCAAACTCTTCAGTAAGGAAATCAGGATTAAAATAGTGAGTCACATGCTCAGGGTCACACAGCAGGAATTGGAACTTGACTTTTCTGGCTTAGGGCTCATTCGTCTACCGCCAGATACAGATGGTAAAAAACACCTTCCAGATTGGCTCATGTTACATATTTTCATTATGAATCATGATGTAGTTAGTGAGAGAAACACTCTCAAACTGGGCCAAGTAAAGATGAAGTTATTTTTTAAGAAAATAGAAAAATTCGGGGGGACCCAGTGACAGGAAATTCAGCCAAACCTCAGCTGCCTGAAGAATTCAAAAATTCTCCATCTGGTTTGCTTTGTTTCTGACTTGTTTCCTTCATTCTCTTTTGTGTGGACCGGTTCCCTCTTCAAGGATTTTAACTTTTGCCTCCCCATAACTCAAGGACAGTGTGAGGCTTTTATTTCCATTGTGCCTACTCGGATCTCCCTCCGCACCATGGTATATCCCAAGTATATTTGACTCAGTTTATGTCTTAAATGCATTCTCTAAAAACACTATGATTGGCCCAGCTTCACATGCCAACCTTTGCCCAGTCAGCCAAAGGAACAAACTTCTGTGGCATGCACAGTTGCCCATTCTCTTCCATGGGAAGTTCAAGCTTTTATTTTTTAAGGATGTAAAAAAGTGAGGAGAAGAAACACACTGTGAACTAGACTTCTCCATCAGGGTGATCCTCAAGGTTTATTTGTCAATGTCTGGAGACATTTCAGTCCAGACATTTGTTGTAACTAAGGGGGTGCTACTGGCATCTGGTGGGTAGAGGACATAGATGCTGCTAAACATCCTACACTGCAGAGGACAGCCCCCACCACAGACTATTAGCCCTAAATGTCAATGGAGCTGCTTTTGAGGAACCTGCACTATGGTTATTTCTAGCTCCCAGTCAACACGATGAGGCACCTCCAGTGCAGGGAAGGCAGGCGGCTAGACCAGAAAAGCTGTCTCACCCTCTCACCACAGAAAACTCTTGGTCCTAGAAGCCAATAAACATAAAACCATGATGGTTTCTCCTGTTCTCTCTAAAGAAAGCCCTGAAACTGTTAACAATAAATCCCGTTTCGTTTCAGTTCATTTTTATCTCTAATGATCGAGAGCTATAATTGCCTTCAGGGTTTGGACGCCAGGCACCCAGAGGGATGCCTGTGTCTGCTGGCAGAGAGGGTGGCAGCTGGCCCTCATTCTGTGAAAGCTAAGCCATGTCATGGTAACATTGTCTCTCAGAGCAGGTCTGTTTGACTTGGGAAACTCTGAACCCTTAGGATGGTAGGTTTGGGCACGAGGGCTATTAGTCTCTATCTTCCAAGTGAAAGTCAAAGAATAAAGTGTTCCAGAGTCTCTAGCTGGCTGGTTTCCTGGAATCCACTGGCATGTATGGCAAGTCTGTGTGTTGCTGTGATCAAAATGGACATAATGGCCTAGATCTCTACATGCATGTTAAATCTGAAGTGTGTATGTAAATTAACATTTCTAGTACAGTAATTAAGATCATGAACTGTGAAAGTAAACAGCCATGACCATGGGCAAGTTATATTCCTTTTCTAACCTGCTTCCTGGTCTGTAAAATGGGGATAATAACTGTTCCTACTTCACACGATTAAGGGAGTCATGTGCACAATGTGTTGTGCATGATGGCCGGTTCCATCCAGTGCTCGCTAAAGGATGGCCTGTTTCCTATTTCACAAATGCATGCTGGTCATGCTTAGGAAGAGGTATTGCTTCACAAACTCCTGTTTTTATGTTAACTCAACACAGTGGCATTTTAGTCACCATCTTTTCTTGGAATGGCTTCTAACCATTTACCCTGGATATAGCGAATGGCATATTCAGGAATACATGCATGTTCATTTTAGGAATCTTGAAGACTAAAAAAATGCATCTGTACATTAAAATCACCCATAACACTGTTGCTCAAAGATTCTCATTGCTTTATAAGGTAACATGTGCACCTCTTTCCAGGCTTAGCCCCTTATTAAAGAGAAACTCACATACTATGTATTTTATTAAACTAAAATATTGTAGTACTGTTTTATCAACAGCTTGTTTCATCTACTATATGATGAGCATTTCCCAACTTAATACACACTCTTCGGACATTATTGTTAGTAGCCACATAGATTCAGGGAGGATCACCCCCATTTATCTAACTTTGTCCCACTTTGGTGCATAGATGGGGCTTTGTGCGCTTCCCTTCCTCAGCCCAGGAAGCATAGACCCAGCCCCTGCCCTTGACAGCAGTTGCCGGTCCGTGAAGCACATGTGTCCTAAACATAATCTGTGGCACTTGGTGCCTTTCCCATGCAAGGGTTCTGATTGCTGTTACTTGCTTTCCTCTGAAATCGTGCAACAGTGGCAATTTCTACAGTATTTTCAGCAGCAGAACAGCAAAGATTTTAAAATAGGCATATATTGGATTAATTCAAAACCTGAAATCAGATTATTTTAAATGGGACATAAATTCTGCAGTACAATCTTAGCAACTTATTTAAAAGTGTGATTTATGATATTTGGAGAAAATTTTAAGTTGTGGATTTTAGTTTTAAAATGATATTCTATTGGCTAGTGACTGAAAATAGCAAAAAGCATACTCAACAACTTAAATTTTGGGGTACTCATTGTAAATATTATAAAAAGCAGTATACCTTGGACTTGGGTCTAGCATGATTCTGAAGGAATATGTCTTTATAGTTTAATTCACAACCTGTTGTGTTTTAATTATTCTATAACCCAAAATGGAGGTAGGGACACACCTTACGCAGTATCTTTGGTTGAGACCAACTTAAACTATAATGTACAGCCTTCTATGAATCTCCAATTACAGGTGACCCTTGAACAATGCTGGGGTTAAGGGTGCCACCCCCACCTCCCCACCCCCAGCCCCAAGTAGCTGAAAATCTGAGTATAACTTTTCACTCTACAGTGTGCCTTTCACTACTGTGGATTCAACCAACCAAGAACCAAAAACTGTATTTCACATTCATGGTCGGAAACTATGGTTGGAAATGCAAAACTACTCTTCAATCTGTGGTTGGTTGACTCCACAGATGCGAAGCCGACGGATATGAAAGGTTCACATATAAGTGGACACACACTGTTCAAACCCACGTTGTTCTTGCCGGGGATCTTATCCAGCATCTATAAGGGTTCAGGAATCTGAAGAAGGGGCTGCTGTAAATTAATCAAGAGTCCAGAGACCAAACATAAATTTGGAAGGCATTTTGGGGGGCCAGAGCAGACTTAGCTAAAGAAAGCAAGTCGTCCCTGTCTCAGGACCCCTTGCTTTTTATTAACACAAATTGTCCTAAGGCAAAGTAGATATACAGATCAAAGGCAAGGTTTAGTATACAGAATCCATTGTCAGATTGGGGGAACTGCCTACAGCTGTTTGGGTGTTTGGCCAGTAGGATGCAATAACACGTAGATTGAAATGCCCTCAGTTGTCTGGCAGTAAGCAATCATTTATGCATCCTTTTCAAGTTTGGGGACATGCCCTCAGCCATTCCAGATGATTCAGCCCTGCTGACATGTTGGAATTAGCTTCCAGCAGTTCCCAGGTCAGTTGTACTTTCCAGGGACTAAACTTAAATAAAGGAAATGCTCACAAACAAGATATGGTGTTTCAAAACATAGTTATTTACTTTAGGAAAAACCTTTTCCAAGCAGATATGGAAAAAAACAAACATAAATTTCTAGGAGGCTTTTTAAAATATGCTTTATTATTCTAATTGATCTGTAATGGCATAGAATATCCATCTCAAAGTTTTAAAAATAATGGAATATAATTAATAAAAATAATGATAACAATAATAAAAATAATGGCTAACATTTTCTTGAAGGCTTACCACTTTTCCAAGTCCTTCAAGTCTGTACATTTACTTAATTCTAACTCCAAGCCCATGTGGTATATCTTCCCATTATTCCATTTTACCCATCAAAAAGTGAGGCAGAGATTTGGAGGCCTGCTCAAAACCATGCAGCCTGCAGTGGCAGAGCCAGGAGGTCACCTGGGCTCCCTGACTCCAGGGCCTCCGACTATCAATCATAGCCAGACGGGATCTAACATACCACAGGTTCTATCCCAGACGCTCTGAGAAGAGGAAGAAAGTCTAACCATGTGGACACTTCCAGAACTACCATGCTTTACTTTGGGCAGTACCTGCCTCTTCCCTTTCTGTGTCTTAAGAGTGGTTGATTGATTGCTCTATGTAAAGTCATTAGAAGCATTTTTGTAAATATGATTTCAGTTTTTATGTCTATTTCTAACTTAGAGAAATACGTGAAAAAATGATTATAACTACTGGATAGTAGAGGAGGTATTTTTGTTAAATGGTGGATTTTAGTATCAATCTAATTAAGAGAAATCCCCATGATAAGTTCATAGGCCTTTCTTTCCCATTTAGTGTAAATTACGACCATTTTAATGACTCTGATGGCTAGCAAACTTTCCTTGGTATTCTTGTCTTTTTATACTGGGTTACCAGCCAAAGGCAACAGCAAGAAGAGGTCAGCTTACAGCACAGAACTTTCTAATTTTCAATTGTGGAAACCCCAGATTTCTGATTTTAACTATTAGTGTACAGTTAACATAATGAGAAAGCCATCCTACCTATTTGTACAAAGAAAAAAAACCCACAATATGTCAAGACACTGTGCTCCTTGCTCATCATACTTAGCCTCCAGGATCAGAGCAAGAGAGGCAGAAATAAAGATGCACAAGGCTAAAGCCAGGAAGACAAACAGACACACAAGGAAGAAGACAGACAGGGACATGGGAAGGAAAGATCAAAAAGAACTGTAACAAAAGAGAGAAGTAAGAGACTAGACACTGAGAAGACATATTAAAGCATCTATTCATAAAACTGCTTCATTCGTCCTTCCAAACAATGGTTTGTACTCAGGCTCACAGCTTATAACTAATTTTAACTAAATAAAACTTATTTAGTAGATTGAGACTGCAACTTTTTTTCAAGTACATTATATATATAATTTAAGAGCCAGAATCTCTGCAAAAAAAAAATGCTTCTGGAGATCATTCCTTACCATGGAAATACCATGATAAAAGTTTCTTGACCACATACCATCATATTCCTTAGAGACAGATGTGGTGGAGAAAAAGGCCTGGGAATCAGAGGAAACTTGAAATTCAGCACCAGTTCTCTGTAGAAGACCATGGAATGTATATGACAAATATGGCGTATAATAGCTCCTTCTTAGCTTCCAAACCATGATAGCACATAAGGTCCTGAGAAGTTCCACAGATAAGAAGCTTGAGGAGCTTGAACACAGTATTTTTCAAACATTGTTTTCTTTTTAAATTTTTTTCTTTTTTCAATTACAGTTTACATTAAATATTATGTTGTACTAGAGGCCTAGTGCACGGAATTTGTGCATGGGGCGGGTGGGAGGGATGTGTCCCTCAGCCCAGCCTGTGCCCTCTCCAATCTGGGACCCCTTGAGGGATCGGGCCTAAACAGGCAGTCGGACATCCTTCTTACAATCCAGGACTGCTGTCTCCCAACCGCTCGCCTGCCTGCCTGCCCTGAACCGCTTCTGCCTGCCAGCCTGATCACCCCCTAACCACACCCCTGCCAGCCTAATCGACACCTAACTACTCCCCTGCCAGCCCTATTGACCCTAACTACCGTCCCCTGCCAGCCTGGTCACCCCTAACTGCCCTCCCCTGCTGGCCTGGTTGCCCCTAACTGTCCTCCCCTGCTGGCCCAGTCACCCCTACTGCCCTCCCTTGCCAGCCTGATCACCCCCAACTGCCCTCCCCTGAAGACCTGGTTGCCCCCAACTGTCCTTCTCTGCCAGCCCAGTCACCCCTAACTGCCCTCCCCTGCAGGCCTGATTGCCCCCAACTGCTCTCCCTTGAAGACCCAGTTCCTCAAAACTGCCCTCCCCTGCTGGCCTGATCGCCCACAACTGCCCTCCCCTGCTGGCCACCTTGTGGTGGCCATCTTGTGTGTTAGAGTGATGGTCAATTTGCATATTACCTCTTTATTATATAGGATTAGTTTCAGGGGTACAGCATGGTGGTTAGATAATCAGATATTTTACAAAGTGATCCACCGATATTTCAAGTACACATATTTGATGATAGAGCCTTTTTCTGTAATGCATCCTGCAGACCCAATGTCCTGTGCATTAGACTTTGGGCCATGTTGGTACTGACCAGATAGATGAAGTTCTGTTTTCGTCTCTCGAAGTGTTTTTGTAGGTCTCCGGGATGGCTGATAATGACTATACCAACTACTCAGTGCTTTTCCCTAAGGCTGGCTGACCAGACACTGCACGCAGGCTCATGTCTCAATGACATGGCAGACTCAACTGTAGTTTGGAAACATCTAGAGACCTTCCTGAGTAAACACAACATGAAAAGCTTAAGCCCTTATTTTCAGTCGCAGATTTGACATGTTTTTGGGGAAGGGAAGAGGACCTGCTTTGGTTCTGCCATTTGTTACTTGCCATCCCTCACAATGAAATACCAGGGAATTAATTGTGGAGGTGGGTCTAGGATGGGCCACAGCAGTGCTCCTTGCTCCCTTCCTACGGTCTTCATTTGACACTTGCTTTGTTCTATCAAGGAAGGTTCTAGCTTGTTATGAATGCCAAGCTCAGTTGGCTTTATCAGGAGGCATTTCTGAAAGGAGATCCAGTCATTTTTATTAGAAGACAGTGGTATTTTTCAGGCATAATTTCTGAATTACATATGAATTTTCTTTTGCTCCCCTACTTGACACTTAACACTGCCCAGGTAAGAGGAATTAGGAAGCCTGCGTTAGTAAGAGGAATGAGAGGAAGGACGTGCAAGAACGGACACAACTTGTCATACTAAACATCAGTCTCTGTACCTGTTCCTTCGCATAATAAAAAGAATGTGAATTCCGTCTTCAGCTGGTCCCCTACCTCTGAGAGTGGATGTCATTTCTTTATAGTGTAGAGCAGCCATTGCCAGCTCACAGCCCACTGGCAGACACCACCCTCAGGCCTGTGCCATAGGGCAGCAGAGTGATGGAAATTTGACATTGTGTGCCTCTCAGTTCCCACAGGCTCATCACTCCTATGACCACATCTGGCTCCGGCACATGCATGTTACCTGCCTGATTCCTGAAGACTGCAAGATGGATAGCTTCTGGCTAACAGTCCTCCCTACTATTCTCAAGTTAATAAGCAAATTAATTTTTTTTGGAAAAAAATTCTGTATAGTATAAAAATAATACACATAATTGGGTATAAGTAGAAATAAAAGCATGTATACAAAAATAGCAAAGAAAATATAAAAATATCAGTAGTCCCCTCTTTTCCCCTCCTCCATCAATACTCTCATATCTTAATTATCAGAAGGAACAACTGTTCCCATATTTCTGTGCATATTACAGAAAATATCTATATACATGCAAACTCAGCTACTTTTCTTTATTTGATCCACTAAAAGGAGAGAAGAGAAATACCAAATTTTGTAATGAGACTGGATGTTTGGGAACACAATACAAACTACATGCATTATATCTATTGGTAGTAACTTTATTTAGCAACAGTTATTGGATGTATAATACCCTGCATTTCCTTAACAGGATCAGATTAATTAATCTTAATATTATCTAAGAAATATAAAGATTTTGATGTCACTTCAATGAGGAAACTATATATAAAAGTATATTTAGTGCATATACTTGGGCCTAAATAAAGTATGATCCATCATAAGCCCATCTTTGTAGTCACTTGGGAGGTATAAAATTCTCTGCACAAATATTTGTCATGATGTATTTGTTATGTGTGTGTGTATGTGTGTGTTTAAGAGAGAGAGACAGAGAGATATTATGGTGTCATGGCATAGCACACACAAACCCTGTCATGTATATAGCTGCAATGTACTTGGTTACAATAATTCCAAATTCATCAACAAGAAAACTTCCCTAAAGTAGCCCCTAAGTCATTGGTTTCCATCCAAGGAACTCAGGTGTTTTCAAAGACCTGCTCTTGTCTGATATGAGAGCACTTCATTCATTTTTTTTTCTATTTAGAAAGGTGGGGGGGAATGTTGTTCTAAATCTAAGGAGTCAGCTCCCAGCCCTCTAACTGGGCTCCAGCCTAGACAAGGCAAGATTTTAGGCCCTGTGTTACTTATGTGCTTTCTATATGAATAACAAGTGATGCTTGTTATTTCACAGTTCTAGGGAAATTTATAGCCCTGTCCTCCTGCAATAGCACTGGAAGCTGCTGAGAATATCAGTATATTTCTATGTGGAAGATGCCGGTCATTTCAGCTAAGGCTGTGTAGACACTCATGAGGATGGGTACTATTTTGAAAATTAATGGTGTATTCCTCCATCCTTTCCAGCTCCTTGAGTTTTTGAGGGTCTATCCCAAGCCAAAACAATGAAACATTAATTACCCACTAACCAAAGAACAGAGACCCAAATATTTGGTGATTAAGTTCAAAAGCCATTTAAATACTTAGACATAAATTGAAGAAATACTTTTTTCCTACCCCCAGACTATTATGGATGCTGTGAGCTGAGGGAGGGGGGACCACAAGAGTAGCAGCAGTGTGGCCAACTGGAGCAAAGGCTCTCTGCCACCACCATCAGAGAGAAGTGTCACCCCTGGTAGACCACCTCTCCACCTGCCAGCCAAGAGCGCACTATGTATGATAGCTCAGCACTCCCTCTTCATATCCTTTAAGTTGTCTTCCAATTAGACCATCCATGAATAGCATATAGCATATGGTGCACTGATTGCTCAACAGGAATCATAACCACCAGTGTCCTAAGCCCTCCTTAACTTTTCACCCTGTATAGGTGACCCCAGGACACTTACAAAACCCAGGAAGCCAGAGGAGAGACCTAAGCTCCTATTGGGTGGGATGGATATCGAAAGGAAATTTCATGTATCAATTACACAAGGCTAGATAGAATTAAGATCTCCAATGGAGCTAGGACATTGGTGGAACATTCTCGCTTTCCCCAACTATTTCACTATGTAACTATTTCACTTACAATCCCTAGTGTTATTTGACATTTTCATTATTGCATTATTTTAAAAAATTAATGGTAAGATTCAATGAACTAAATTTCAATGTCAACTAATATTAGTTAGGCTGGTAAAATGATTGGAGGTTAATCAGCCACTCACTTAAAGCAAGGTAATTTTCCTTCAAATTTAGAATTACCTTAGAAGTTGTCATTCATGCTCTCCTTCTTACTATAAAATAATTTTGCTTTTTGCTAATGCTGCTCTCATCAACATTCTCAGTAACCTAAGCCTTCTCAGTAGTGGCTCAAATGAAAAGAGTGTTATTGTGAGAATGTATTAGGGCCTCAAAATCCAAGAGCAGATGTGGCTCATAGCAGACCTCTAGGCAGCTGCAACTGGGTCAGGCATGTGTGTGTTCACCATGGTTCTGTCTCGCCGATAATGTCACCTTTCCTCTTGTGCTCTCTTTAGTTAACTGCCTCGTTCTCTTTCTCTTTCTCTCCAGAAACTAGGGAGATGAAGTCTGTCCAGATCAGCTGGCAATGGTTTTCTCAACTATAGTTAAAGTACTAGTTAAAACTACTAGTGGTACTGGGTTATAATTATTGAGCCCTTACCGTGTGCTGACCTTGTGTATTGCTTGTATTATTACTTCAGGTCATTTCTCACAACAGCAGCCTTATAAGATAGGTATTATTAATACTCCGTTTTATGGAGAAGGAATCTGATGCCTTAGAGAGGTTACATTATTTAATCCAGGACACAATAGCAGTAGTTCTGGGGCCCCAAAGAAGAACTTCTAGACAAGACAGGTAGGAGACAGCATCAGAAGCATGGCTAGGAAAGGTGCAGAGTACCTGTTCACTTTCTGTATTCCCTTCCTTGCTGAAGGACAGCGCTGTTCAGGTATGCTAGACTGTTACTTAAGCGCCCCCTTCAGCATACACACCATCATCACCCACGTCCCATATATCTCAAACCCATCAACCTCTCACCATTTCCGAATTAAAGTCTGCCATTATCTGGACTCTTATCTAATTAAAATGTGTCCTCAATTGACTCTGACTTTACTTCCCAACTTGTATCACCAACTCCAGAGGTCCTCCCTCAACCCACTATGTCTAAAGCTAATAGATGCTCTCCTCTGCAGAGCAACATACTCCTGAACAACATTTATCGTAACTGACCATAAAGTACTATAATAGTTTGCTGACTTGTGATCTTCTCTGCTAAAGAGACTCACCTATGTATTCATTTATTCAACTATTATTTTCAGGACATTGATTGTGTGCCGGAAGTTATGCCAAGCACTTGATCACATAACGATGAGCAGAGATAGCCCCTGGCACTTGTGGAGCCTACAGCTCAGCAGGACAGACAGACTTTAATCTAATCAAGTATAAAGATGTACACATTGAAACCATACTTCAAAAGGAAAAGAACTCGGGCTTTGGAAAGGATGTAATAACAGAATCTGAAGGAGGCTGGGAAGCTGAGACTTCTGTGAAGAAGTGACTGAGGTCTGAGATGTGAGGCGCTACTCAAGGTAGCTGGTGAAGATTCCAGGAAAGAGAACAGCCTCGGGAAAAGTCATGGGTTTTGATAGAGACTTTGGGAGAAAGCCATTGTGGCTGAAACCCAAAGAACAATAAGATCATATTCAAGAGGAGGCTTAAGAGTCAGGGGCCAAGCAGTAGTGTTGTGACTGAGCTGTTTATCTCCAGTTCCTAATATAGTTTTTAAAAGTGAGATATGTCAGTAAAATACTTAGAAAAGGCAGCAGTGCTGGGATCTGCTGTGGGAAATTGGATGGTAAGTCAACTTGGATTGTACGTATGATGAGACAGCATTGAGAGTCCTCTACTGAGAAGAAACTCTCCCCATGTGGAGTCTGAAAGCAGATTTTAAAGCAGTATGCTAACACTTCAGACAATGCCAATGCAAAGCAAATTAGGTTGCCTTTTTCATAGCACTACCTTCCACACACACTGTTATCCACATGGTTGCTGTCGCCTGAACATCTCATGCTCTCAGTGAGATGCGCTTGTTTTCTATTCAAAAGTGAAGACATTAAAAACAAACATCATCTTCTAATGCCAGTCCAAGTAAGAGAAAACACTCATTTTTCAAGTGCCTCTTGGTGTGCACACAGCATTTCTGAGATTGAAAGATCTCATATGGATGATGGATTTTATAATGGAACAAGAAGGGTACATTTCCTTCAAGAACAGGTACAAACTGGCTTACCTGTGGCACTGGTCTTCTCTCAGCCTTCACATAATGGCTGCCATTTCTCTTCTTACTATAGACACTCTCTGGAGGTGACTTCATTCATTTATTCTCACAGCTTCAGAGACCCAAACAGCTCCTATCTAACCTAATCCATACTTCCAAACACCAGGCCCTTCCTTCAGGTTATTATTGGACATCTCATTTTTTTTTTTTTTGGCAGAAAAGGAAACGTAATCAATTTATTACAACATAGTTCAACTCTAAATAGTTTTTACACTGAATACTAATCTCATCAAAGTTACTTATACTTGTACTGAACGATGGCTCACACATAGTGGGGATAGGGTGATAGAGGGGACAGAAATAAATCTCATAGCAGGAAGTCAATATCATGCCTAAAATTGGAAAAAAAATCAAGAAGTATATTATTTAGAGATATGGAAGTGAATTCCACAAGAATAAGCTAGAAGAGACAAAGGGATTTTTTTCTGGAGTGGGGAGATGGAATAATAGTTAGGGGCTGCTTTATTTTATAACTGCTTGACTCTTTATGTGTAAGAATAAACTTTAGACAAATTTTGTTCAAGTTTAAAATAATTTTTTTTTAAATAATGGGTACTTTATTTTGGTAATATGGCAGACCATATTCTCTGAATGGCCATCCTATTATAAAATGGATACATTTCAAAAAAAGTACTTTTCTTTTTTCTTAGCATTATCTCTTTTTTTCTTCAATTTTTATTTATTTATGATTTTATTTTATTTGGGGAGCATAAGCAGTGTGGGTTGGACTTACAGCTCTTTTTGGAAATGGAATTATTTTTGGTTTTTTAATTTTTTATTTATAAACATTTCATAAATACTGGCCTACATGGATACCTCACACACAGCAAGATAAAGATAACATGTAATACAGACACAAAAAGAATTTAGCTTTTATCTGCCCTCAGTTTCCTCATCTGTAAAATGAGAAAAAATAATAATATCTAGCTGATAGGATTAGTGTAAGAAAAGGGATTTACAATACCTGGCAGACCAGTGCTCCATAAATGTAAGCTATTGTTCTTAACCCAGATGCAGTTCATAAGAGAAACAAGCATAGAGATAAAAACCATAATGCATGTTTCAAGGGCACCAATTAGTTTGGCTAGTGCTTCAGGGAATAATGGGGAAAAACATTTAGAAAGACAAGTTGGGGCCAAATTGCTTTCTTGCCTTCCAGGCTAATGTTAAAATTTGAGCCAAGTTTTCATTAATTGATGATCTAATAGCGTAGTTTCCAAATGTGAGGCAAGCAGGTGTTCAGTGTACAATATAGAATAAATTACAGAATTGCTCAGAGTACATTCCAAATTCAGGTTCTGATTTGAATTTAACACAAAGATTGGAACAAATAGATCTGTCTTTGAAAAGTTGAAATTAAATAATCATAGAGCTTCAACAATGAACAGCAAAGCACTGGGTGTTACTAAACGCTGGGGCTCAGCGAGACTGATACTCATCTTTGCAACACTTGATCCCATGGCTCATTCACAGGGAAAGCCAAGACCACTTCATCAGGAAACTCTAAATAGTGCTGAAAATTGCTTTTGTTCTTTTCATTTTCCCCTTATAAATATTCCAGAAGAGATTAAAGGTAACTTACAAGGATGCAACCCTCCCTGCAAAAAAAGATGAAATGTTACCTATATATATGAAAGGCTAAGTGACCATCTGACTGTCCAACTGGCCAGTAGGTATGATGTGCACTGACCACCAAGGGGGCAGATGTTCAACGCCAGGGCTGCTGAGCTGTGGTGACTTGGCAGTGGTGGTTCTCAGGTGGTGCACCCCGGAACCAGAGAGGAGGGAGCCCGATTCCTCACGGGGCCGTGCAATTCCACCTTCGGCCATAGGTTATGTTGTTACTGGGGTACTGTCCGCCCTGAATCTGGTTTACTGCTGAGCTGTGCCCCAGGTGCAGCTGCTCGGGGAGGGATCAAGGGAGGTTGGCTCCAGGGCCTGTCCAGCCTGTCTCACCCAGTCCCACCCCACCAGCCACCTTCTAATTAATTTTCTTTCAATGTGCACGAATCTGTGCACTGGGCCACTAGTATAGATCTGAAAGGAGTGAGTACAGGGAAAATAGGGGAGGAGACAGAAGAAGAGGCTGGAGGAATGCGAACACATGGAGGCTGTGAATACGTCAGCAGTGGACCACAGGTTGGCATTAAGTCTTGTAGTAGACAATACAGAGGGAAACAAGGTCGGTTACAAGATTTAGAAGGTTCTCAGCTTAATTCTGGCAACTGGTGAGGAGAGAGAGAATGCCAGAGAGAAGTCTCCCACGTTGAAATAAAAAGGGCACTGTGTAAAATAGTAGCATCTTCATCACATCCCAGCATCCCAATAGCAGGCATGACATTAGTACAACTAATACATCCTATCTAATAAAAGAGTAATATGGTAATTGACCATCACTCCATGACACCTACAGCCAATCAGGAGGGAATATGCAAATTATCAGGACAAAGATGGCAGTGGCCATGGAGCCAGCCAGAGTGGGCAGGAGGCTTAGGTTGCCCCCGGCGATGGAGGAAGTCAAGCTTCCTGCCCACCTGGGCCAGCTGCTGAAGGAGGGGCCTGTGGGCGGTGGCCATGGAGCAGGCCGGAGCAAGCTGGAGGCTTGGGTCACCCAGGCCAGCTGCCAAGGGAGGGGCCAGCAAACAGCCCTCAGCCCCTCACCCAGGCTGGCCATGCCACCATTGGGGTGAGAGTCCTCACTGGGGGAAGTAGCCAGCCTGAAAACGGCCCTCAGCCCCTCACCCAGGCTTTCCAGGCACCCCAAGCAGGGACCCCCACTGTGAAGGGGGTGTGGCCAGCCTGAAAATGGCCCTCAGCCCCTCACCCAGGCTAGCCATGCCCCCATGGGGTGAGGGTCCCTGCTGGGGGGGTATGGCCAGCCTGCAAACAGCCATTAGCCCCTCACCCAGGCTGGCCAGGCCCCCCAGCGGGGACCCCCACCCTGAAGGGGGTGTGGCCAGCCTGAAAATGGCCCTCAGCCCCTTACCCAGGCTGGCCATGGCCCCCCCCCCCCAGTGAGGACCCTCACCCCATGGGGGTATGGCTGGCCTGCAAACTGCCCCAGCCTCTCACCCAGGTGGGCACTATCCCCAGTGGTGTCCCCCACTCCAATGGGGGCGTGGCCAGCCTGCAAACCACCACAGGCCCCTTGCCCAGGCTGCCCCACCCACCAAGGGAACCCCCACCCTGATCCGGGACACCCTTCAGAGCAAACCAGCTGGCTCCCACCTGTGCACCAGGCCTCTATATTAATAAAAGGGTAATATGCTAATTAGACTGGGAGACCTTCCAGGAGACCTTCTGGATGTTCTTCTGGACAAAGCTATGGTGGTGGGGTTGAGGTAGAGGTGGTTAGGGGCCAAGGGGGAGGGGCAGTTGTGGGTGATCAGGCTGGCGGGGGGGGGCAGTTGGGGGTGAGCAGGCCACTGGGGAGGGCAGGTGGGGGCAAGCAGGCCAGCAGGAGGGGCAGTTAGGGGTGATCAGGCTGGCCGGCGGGGGGGGGGGGGGGCAGTTGGGGTGAGCAGGCTGGCAGGCAGAGTGGTTAGGGGCAATCAGGCAGGCAGGCAGGTGAGTGGTTAGGAGCCAGCAGTCCCCATTGTGAGAGGGATGTCCAACTGCCAGTTTAGGTCCGATCCCACAGCAATCAGGCCTAAACTGGCAGTCGGACATCCCCCTGAGGGGTTCCAGATTGGAGAGGGTGCAGGCCTGGCTGAGGGATGACAACCCCTCCCCCGCATGAATTTCGTGCACCGGGCCACTGGTATTTAATGAGTGAGGAGAGGAAGAAAGATGGGGGAGGGGAACCTGTCTCACAAAATTCATGGGATACTTTGCCAACATTCCACACAGTGAGCTGATGGCCTCCCACAATTCAGTAAAAGTAATTCTATAGGTGGTGTATGCAGAATGACTTGGTGCAGGAATCAGTACTCAGCTAGTCTGACTGAAACCAGCAGTAGATTTTAGTGCCTATAGAAGGGAACAGATTAGGTATTTTACAGGCAATCTTTCCTAAAATCTTTCTCTCCACCAGACATCTGCTAAGGATAGAGGAGCAGTAATTTGACAATATACTCCTGTAAACCCCAGCTGCTTGATTCAGTTACTGAACATAATAGAAATGTACTTCTTTTCATATAAGAACTAGTTTCCGCATACTGAATGGCAGGTGGCTCTCCTCCATGTGACGCTCTGGGAACCATGACCCTTCTGTATTGTGACTCTATATGGCTACTGAGGCATCCACACCAAGTGGCAAGCAGGGGAGAAGGCCCATATACCTTTATCCACATGGGCCCAGGAATGACCCACATCACTTCTATTCACATCCCAGTGGTGAGTGGCCCCACCTTTTTGCAAGGGAGCCAAAAAATAGTATGTGCAAGGCAGCTGCTTCTCTGTCACATTCTTCCTCTGTGAAATAAGAGCACTGTCTCTTCCACAGGACTTATCTCCAGCCACCAAATATCTCCCATGCACATAACACATCTTTCCCTTCCCCCAAAACAGCCCAAAGTATAGGCTCTCCAGGTGGCAGACCGTTTCTCCATCCAGTGTAGATGAGACTCCTCCTCATAACCTGGCCTCCTAGACACCATAGCATGAGAAATCACCCCTCACCCCACCTCACATACTAGTACTAACTAGATAGGTGTTGGAGCAGGGCAGAATCAGGTTTAAAAACTCCCATTCAGAGCAGGAAAGAGCAGAAAAGAAACAGTGGTCACCATTTCTTAACAATCCGAAATCCTGCCCAAAGGACACTGCAGGGACCCCTGCCCTGTGTGTGGAGGGAACTCCGGGTCCATGCCCTCCATGGCGCTGCCTCTGCTTTCCAGTAGGTTTTCCTCATCCATCACCTCCTGGCTTCATCTGAAGAGAGGCTCAGGCCTGTGGCCTCCTCAGGGTGCTGCACCTTTCACAGCGTACCTTTCTTTCATATTGAACCGGGAGCACAAGGGTAGTTTTTAGCTCCGACAGCTAAATCCTTTTTTTATTTATTTATTTTTAATTTGAGCTTGTTGTCATTGGGGCAATACAGTTTCCTAAAACACTAAAGGCTCCTGACCTATTTTCCCCATAATGTTTACCCATCACTAATCTAGTTCAGTGTTATTTCCTAGAAGCTATTCTCAAGTCTGCTTTATTTCTTTGCTTTCATCCTCATATGAAACATCATTTCAGCTCACAAGGCATAAATCATAACTAGTCACATGACCGCCCAAAACCAAGGGAGCCTGGGAAATGTGGTCCTTATCTGTGCTTTCCAGTAACAATGCCATGCCATGGAAGGGAGTCCCAATGTTCAGTGAGGAGCTGACCAATGAACTACATTTTCCTGAGAATAATTGGAAGAATATAAATATTTTGCTGTCTATATATAGTATAAAATGTTATTGCTGTCAGCTCTTTTTTTTAATTAAGATGAATCTGGGTTCAGATTCCACCTTTATTATTTGCAGCTCCTATAATCTCAAACATTATTCTGCTTCTTCTCAGTTTGTTATGTTTAAGATATTGAGAGAGCACCTATTTAACAAAGTTGTTATATTGAATGATATATTTAAATAATGTATTTATCTAGCCAATAACTATGCAATAATTTAAAATGAGAGTTAAAATTTATTTTGATAATTATAGTTATTATATGTGTCTAGTTTTTTTAGTCATTGAGTGATAATTAGACAAGACTTGGACATGCTGATATTTATATCTTTAAGGCATTTTATGCTTTATAAACTTTGCATTTGAGCATTTTATTTCCTTTACTGTAAAAGTAGCTGATTTACTAAAATATATGTATAATACATCACCTATTTCTGCCATTTTTAATTGTGCCTTTTGTGAAAGTAATAGCAACCACCCCAATCCATTTGGAAGAAAGCCTGACTGCACCAAACAGTGCATAATTTGACCTAAATTTATGTGCACCTTTGTAGGATTTAGCACTGAAGGATTATCTGCTTTACAAGATTATTGTTTTAATTAGTCAACAAATGAACAAGTGATCTATGCAATGAAGTATGGGCAAACTAATTTTCTCTGAGGAATTATCCATGGATAATTTATATTGAACAAATATATAAATGCTGATGCAGTTGCAGACATTAAAATTTGCATTCAGCATGAAAATCCTTTGAAATGAGTTTTAGCTGTAAACTGGGTTTGAGGGAGTTATATTTGGATCCAACATGTGGTCCTACAGGCGAAGCTGTGGTTCTCATGCATCTGACTCACCTAGAGGGCTTCTTAGGACACCAGCGCTAGGCCTCCTCACTAAGGTTTGTGATTCTGTACATCGAGGCTTAGAAATGTGCATTTCTATGAAAGTCTCCAAATGAGGCTGCTGCTCTGAAACCTCACCTTGAGATCCACTAGCCTCGTGGTCGGCAAACTGCGGCTCACGAGCCACATGCGGCTCTTTGGCCCCTTGAATGTGGCTCTTCCACAAAATACCACGGCCCTGCCCTAACCGGTTTGGCTCAGTGGATAGAGCGTCGGCCTGCGGACTGAAGGGTCCCAGGTTCGATTCCGGTCAAGGGCATGTACCGTGGTTGCGGGCACATACCCAGTGGGGGGTGTGCAGGAGGCAGCTGATCGATGTTTCTCTCTCATTGATGTTTCTAACTCTCTATCCCTCTCCCTTCCTCTCTGTAAAAAATCAATAAAATATATTAAAAAAAAAAAATACCACGGCCTGAGCGAGTCTATTTTGAAGAAGTGGCATTAGAAGAAGTTTAAGTTTAAAAAATTTGGCTCTCAAAAGAAATTTCAATCGTTGTACTGTTGATATTTGGCTCTGTTGACTGATGAGTTTGCCGACCACTGCACTAGCCTAAAGCAAAGGTTGGCAAACTACAGCTTGCACCCCAGTCTGACTCACCATTTGTTTTTATAAATAAAGTTTTATTGGAACACAACTACTCTCATTTGTTTATTCAATGTCTGTGGCTGCTTCCACACTACAGTGGCAGAGATGAAGCATCCCAACAGAGACCATATGGCCTGCGAAGCCAACAACATTTATTATCTTCCTTTACAGGAAAAAAAGTCTGCTGACCCCTGACTAAAGAATAGGGAAGTGGATGTGAAATGGAACAGAAAGAGGCCTGGCCCCTTCCCTCCCATCTGTACCTCCTAGAAGCTCCCTTCATTGCCTTGAGTTAGGGATTCGCCATCCGCTCACCAGCAGCACAATTATAAGGACAAATAATTTATATATCCCTGTCATTAATGATTGAACATTAAAGGGAATTGAATGACACACTTCAGTGTAATTTCCACTAGATGGATAGAAGACTTCTATTTAAAAAGAATCTCAAAGTCTGTTTTTATCTCGAACCTTTTGAAAAGACACAGTGGTTAGCTTTCCCTTTTGCGATGACAAAGGGGCTCCACCAAGGCGATGAATGGTTCCCTGCTGTGTCCAGTTGGGTAGACATGTCCGCTCATCTGCCGCGGAAGCTCAAGAAGGGAAACGGGAGTCCATGGCACAGAACGAAGTGTCTGGATGCAGTCGCTACTCGATGAGGTCCCTCCGGTGGAGGGAAGCCGTCGGGGCGAGGTCTGTGTCGTTCCGCTGACTTCTCCACTTGATGACTGCACCGCACTCAGTACCAGTCTATTGCATCTCTGAGCCGCCCCAAAAAGAAAGGGTGAGGAATCGGATTAGATTCTCTTTGGTGATGGCGGGTCATTTGCTGTCCTATTAAATGAGACATTTTTAAAGGGTGTATATGGTATTGGAATAATGTCCCCTACTTTAAAGGTGAGGTAAAGAAGAGGGAATGAGCATTTGCTGAGTATCCCTAAGTGTGCCAATAGAGGGTCTTATATTTATGCGTGCCACCTCCAGCACATCGTGGCAGCCTGTGACAGTACTAGTAGGCTTATTTAATTGTATGGGAAGGGAAACTGAGCTTTCAAGAGCTAAGGGGACTTCCTAAGTTCACCCACTCATGAATGCTTGAGCCAGGACTGAACTGTGGACTAAGGACCTAACTGCTGGCTGCTCTGCTCTGCGCAGCCCACCGCAAGGGCCCCCCAAGTTTTCTGGGTGTGACCACTAGATCCAGTCATGATGCAGCACTGGCTCTGGAGCGCTTGTTCCCAGGGAGTCTCTGGTCTGCTCTTGCTCCCGGTGCCTGCGACCAGCGCTCCTACATGCTCTAGTTTCTGGTCTGAGCATTAACAGGCCCAAGTCCACTTCAAAAAATAGGCGACAGGTAGATGAGTGTGGATGGTAGTTGAGAATAAAAACGTATATGTTTGCATAGGGTGGTGTAATTCGAAACGTAGAAGCAGGCCCTGGCCCGCAAACTGAATGAAAACAAGACTGACAACCATTTCCTCCTCTCCCGCCACCTCTTTTCAGTGGCTGGCGCCTATTGCAGGGCGGTTTTAAGCAGGATTCTGAAGCTGCGCTCTTCCTTGGAAGGAAAGAATGTTATAAATAGTAATCAGAAGAATCAACATATATAGCACAAGTTGCCAGGCACAGACCTAAACACATTAAATATATTAACTTGGCCAATTCTGCAATAATCCTACGAGACAGATGCAAATGAGGGAAGGAAACCCACAGTGCTCAGTGATTTGCCCGGCACACACATTCAGTATGAGAATGTAGCAGGGTTGGACGGGAGCCCACGCAGCCTGCAGCCCATGTGGAGGGCGAGAGAGAGCAGGTGAGTGGGACAGGCCTCAGCCTCCCTGGGGCAACCTCCTGGTGAAGGCACCGTAACAAGAAGTCTCGGAGCTACAGAGTGTTTCGTGCAGGGGAGCCTTCACAGTCTTGTAACACCCACAGATCCCTTCTCAGAATAATGTTGTAAATGTATAAACCCAAAGACCCAGTGTAACTAGAAAGTCAAATATATTGAAATCCAGTGTTTAAAATATATTAGTAGTAAATTTTTAAGAGAGTAAGATGCATGCTTCCTCATTAATGAAGCAAATAACAAGATTCATCAGTGAGTCTAAGAGCAGCCATCATTTTAAAATAATGAAGAGCATAAATACTATTTCAAAGAGTCTGCATCACCTTTTCCTGGGATACAAAAATCTTTGTGATTTCCATGGTGACAGTCACAGGTACTATTGATTCTACTGTGGTTTGTTGCCTCCTCACATAATTGAAAGAAATGCTAAATTTTAGTTAAAGGTTAATGAAAGTAAAGGTGTAATTTTTCCCATTGAAGGTCACAGACCCTCTGAAGTCTACCCACTGAATCTTTGAATTATAGTAAGAGTGGCTCTGATGTTGTAAAGGGAAAAGTGGATGTGAAAGGCAGAAGTAGAAATTATTAACTTCTTTGTAATTGTATAACCTTAACAAAGTCTTCTACCCTCTCTGAGTTTTCATTTTTGCACTGAAAAATAGAAAGAGACCTCTTACAGGGATGATATAAAGCATCAGAAAAAGAATAACATTGTTGGAAATGATTCTATAAGGTGTAAAAACTGTTATTAATTCTAGGAGAACCTGATTATTTGAAAACCTGCTGCAAAGTAGTGCATAAAAGTTTAAGCAGCCTGTTATTCAGCTTTCATTCGTACTGTTTAAAAACAATATTTTATTGATTGCCTATTATGTGCCTATACTGGGTAGATTCCATACTAAGGTATAAACATGAATGAGAGAGGACCCTACCTTCAAGAAGGTTGATGTCTACTGTGGGAAAGACAAACACATTACAAAATCATGAGGAAAGCACAGTGAGAGGGAAATGTACAGGGTAGACTCAGGGAAGGCTTCCTGTAGGACAGTGGTTCTCAACCTTTCTAATGCCGCGACCCTTTAACACAGTTTCTCATGTTGTGGTGACCCCCAACCATAAAATGATTTTCGTTGCTACTTCATAACCTGTGGGTCATGAACCACTGCTGTAGAGCCTAAGACCATCGGAAAACACAGATATTTACATTACGTTTCATTAACAGTAGCAAAATTACAGTTATGAAGTAGCAACAAAAATCATTTTATGGTTGGGGGTCACCACAACATGAGGAACTGTATTAAAGGGTTGTAGCATTAGGAAGGTTGAGAACCACTGCTGTAGGAGGTGATGCACCTGGCCCTTGGTGTTGAATAGAAGTTAGTCATGGAAAGAAAGAGTATGTATGTTCACGTAGAGGGGATAGCACAGAAATAAGATACAGGCTTATGTATGCAGAAAATGAGACTCATTTTGCCATTGCCAAAGCATGATGTACTAGAGAGGAGATACATTTTTGAGAGATAAGAGGAGGGAGATAGGGGCCAGAACATGAAAATTCTGACCTGAAGTGCTAAGGATCTTGGACCATATTCTATAGGAGATGGGAGGCCCAAATATCTTCTGATTAGGTGATTTATATGTTCAAATTTATGTTTTAGAAAAAGGTTACAAATTGGTGAGCGTCTGGAAAAATCTAGGTTACATATGTTTGGCCATTATATTGAATTTTTAAAAATTCTTCCTATATTTAAAAAGCTGGTGACTACCTTTCCTTGAAAGAAAGAAAGAAAGAAAGAAAGAAAGAAAGAAAGAAAGAAAGAAAGAAAGAAAGAAAGGTTCAACATCTCAGAGTTATAGTCCGAGTGGCATCTATTGGCCTAGCTGACTGACTGGACCTAGCTTTAGTTACGCTACTCTCTATTTCCTTGCCAATGCCCAATGAATTATAAGAGTGTGCCCATTTATCATCAGACTTACAGTACATTCTTCTTACAGAAAAGAAACATTTCTCTGTACCCATATTTGTGTCAAAAGTGGGAAAGTGGCCTGGCCAGCAAGGCTCAGTGGTTGAGTGTCAACCTATGAACCAGGAGAACACAGTTTGATTCCTGGTCAGGGCACATGCCTGGGTTGTGGCTGGGATCACCAGTGTAGGAGGTGCAGAAGGCAGCTGATCAATGATTCTCTCTCACCATTGATGCTTCTATCTCTCTCTCCCTCTTCCTCTCTGCAATCAATAAAAATATATATTTTTAAAGTGGTAAAGTAGAAGACAGACCACATATTTAGAGAAAAATAGGAAAAACAATATTTCACTTCTTATTCTAACCAACTTCATTCATTCACAGTACTTACCGGAAGCTTGATATTCGAGTGTATAGCTCTTCTTGCCATGGACAGCATGGACTGGTGGACTCATGGAGACAGATTTCTTGGAGAAAAACTGGAGGAAGGGAGAACAGTTGAGTGATTACTATGATCCAAGCAAGAAATAATTAGAGTGAGAGTTGAAACTATGATGCCAAAGGAGAAGTGCATTTCCACAGTCCGCCTGCGATGCCATAATAGGGTTCATGACTTATTGACTCTGAGGCTAAGAGAGGAAAAGGATGGTGTCCCTGCTTTCTCCTTAGCACTTGGAGGCTGCTGGTGGTTCAATCAAATAAAGGAATAAGACAGAAATGACATATTTATGGTAAAGAAAATATCAGGTTTAGACATGTTGAGTTGGAGGAAAATTTGGAACACACAGTAGCAATATTGAGCAGAAAGTTGAGTATGTAAGTGTGAAATCCGCAGAGATCTGAGTTAAACCTCAGATTTAATGAGTCAGCAGCAGATGGTTGGTAGGTGAAGCCATGAGAGTGAATTCCATCACTTGTGGAGAGCCCGAGTTTAAAAAATGGTTCATGGGCAAAAGCCCAGGGAATGTCACATTTAAAGAGTAGAGCTCATGAATGAAGCCAGGATAGAAACACAGAATGAATGAACAGAGTCCAGAGATGAGAGTAGTATGGAAGTCAAAGAAGTCAATTTTTAAAAAGTATCCAATGCAATAAGAAATGAAGAGAAGAGAGTCCATTCAACTGGGATATTTGGAGTTCAGTGTTACTCTTACTAAAAGCAATCCCGTATAATTATAAGGACAATGCCAGATAACAATAATAATCCCATAGCACTTACTATAGACAGGCAGAGCTTAAAGTGCTTTACATTTTAATTTACTTAAAACAATAACCTTATGAAATAGGTACTGTGGCTATCACCAGGTTACAATGAGGAAAGTGAAGGACAGAGAGGTTATATGATTTTCCCAAGGAAACACTGCAAGTAAATGATGGAGCCACAGTTTGATCTCACTCTAGCTGCAGAGTCCCGGCTCTGGATTTCATTGCTCTGAACCCATCATTCCAGATTGCAGTGGGTAGTAAATAGAATGACTAAGTTTATACTTCTTGTTCCAAATCCTGTCCCAGAAGCACTTCCTTTCCAGATTGAAATATAAATTATATCTGATCACTCCATTCATGCAATGAATGGACAGTCGGGAAATACAAATTGTGAGTCTAAATAGCTCTTTGAGCTACAGTGCCTCACTGTTCATAAGCTCTCAAGAAGCATTGTTTAATGAAAAATGTTATTCATGAAGGGAGGGTAGAAACTGACTAGTATCTACAATGGTAAAGACTTGAACATATTAATAAACTTAAAGGAAGTTTTCCGTAGAGGACAAAAGAGTTGCACACAGAGCCAGCTGTCAAGAGAGTTGTGAGGGCTGAAAGAGAAAGGGAGAGGTATGGAATACACAGCAACCACTCCAAAAGGAAACAGAGGCTGCTAACCAATAAGAGGATTGAAGGGCAGATCTAACTGAGGTGGGAACAGACATTTTACGGTGAAAAGATGGGCTTAATGCTCTTTCTGCATTTAATGTGGCTTTCTGGCCATGCGTGATGGCAGAGAGAACTGTGAAGGATTCCAGGTGGCCTATGAGAGAGTATTTCAGATGGTCACCCAAGAAAGAATGAGAAGCCAGAGGAGGGACGAAGGGCTGAGAAAAAATAAAGGGACAAAATGCATGCATGCCTGGATGATGGTGGAGAGTCTGGAGGTGGAAGGAAGAGCAGAGAAAGCCCGAAAGACAACAGGCTGTGGGCAGAGATTCGGAACTTAACTTCAAGAAGCCAGTTCCTTTCTCTCACCCACTTTCAGTGGGATGCTCTGCCACCATCTTCACACAGCCAGAGGAGGCATCCTCACAGGATGCTTATTCAGCTCCACAGCACATGGTTTGCTTTAGATAATGCTCTCATTGTGTGTGAGCAGCCATGTGAGTCTAAATACTGGGCCAAAATGAAGGCTTTGTGTTGGTGTGCCCATCAGAAAGGACCTTTTTGTCTTCCATCAGGAGACATTCCTTGCAAGTGGGAAATTGATTGTAAATCACTTGTGTTTTTTTCTAGATATCGAACATGTTCATTTAACATATTTAATGTGTTTCTGACATTTACACAGTGTTTCACAAGCTTTAGACAGTCATTATTTAAAGTGTTTTACTGAAAGTACCCCTGAGTAGTTCCTATACACTGCATTCTTTTTCAATTGATTCTGAATATCCCTGAGGAGGGAATTGTAAATGTCAAATACTGTAGTTGTCAATCACGGGCTCAGCTACTCGCCTTTTTGAATAATGTAATTCATCTGAAATACTACATGTAGCTGGATACTTCCTTTTTTCCCCTCACAGCTATGGCATTGCTTTTTACACTACGATTGAAAAATTGCATTCATCTCTAGAGACATAAGTACTTGCTAACCTTGAGAGCTACCAAGCTCAAGATTTTCAAAATCTTTTTAAGAATGCTGGGGTTTGAGTGGGTCAGAGGTGATGACCCAAACCCTCGGTCTTGACAAGAAAGTTCTGCAGACTCTTCTCAGAATTGCAGACCCTCACAGAATTTGTGCCAAGTCCTATATTAGGATGTGAAAATGTCTCCAATCAGAAAATACATCATGTTTCCAAAAATGGCAAAAGGGGTGCACATTATACACGCAAGTCTTCTTCACGCCACTATTCATTCCCATCTGATCAAATGCAAGCTGCAGTCCTACACTCAGAGACAGGCGCATTCTGATTCCCCAAATGAGAGGCTGGGGTGTACATGGGCTGGCTTGAACAGTCATGTGAATGGAAGTGTGGGGTGGCAACAGGCATTGTGGGTGTAGAGAACACATACACATCTCTTTGTCCTCAATTATACATGATATATTCTCTGCACAGACTACCATTGCTAACCAGATAGTTAGCAAGAGAAAAATGTGATGCTAGGCCACTTGGCAATGGGCAACATATTTTTAGTAAGCATCTGGCATAGGAATAATTTGACAAAAAGCAATATGCCAACATTGCGTTAGGTAACATGTAATGAACTAGTTGTCAAACTGAATATTCGTTATTCTTGGGATATTATTTATCAACCCCATGATTTAAATGATAATTAGTTACAAGGTTTACATTGCAGTTGAAGTATTCACATTCCCCATAATCCTCTGGGGCTTATTCTTTATTGATAAAGATGCACTGACTCTGTGGCTCTTCACCTTGGCTCTCTGATGGAAACATGAGGTTCACTTTCGGGAGCCTCTGAGTAAATAAAGCTCCAGGAGAAATACTGAAATGAAAAGTTAGATCTGCACATCTCATAGAAGTAAAGGCAGGTTAACAGATGTTCGGTACCAATGGGGCACCTATAGCAACTTGTAAATTTATAGCAGTGATTGCAATTGTGTTGTTAAATGAATATTCTGCAGTTTCAAAATATGGGATCTATTGTAGTTGACCCAGGAATTGCAAAAGAATAGTGGCAGCTTTTCCGGGCTTCTAGCATTATATTATCTTTACAAGAAATCGGGTTGCCATATGTATTTTCGTCTCTTAAATGTTCTTGTCTGTCTTTAAACTTTTGTTCCTTTTATCTTCTTTGTCACTTCTACTGAACTTGATTTTACCACCACTGTGACCCTTTGGTCCCTCCCAATTCCCCTAGTCTATCAGCTTCCAACTGGTCTCAGTGCCCTTCCCCCAGCCTTAGATCACAATGTCAGTTGTTTCATTACTGTGTACTTGACAGCCAATACGTACATTCCTTCACTGGATCCTGTTTGACACAGCCCCAGTTCTGAATGCATAGAGTTTATTACCTCAAAGCCCATTCCTGAGCTTCTAAGTCAGGGGTGGGCAAACTTTTTGACTCGAGGGCCACAATGGGTTCTTAAACTGGACCAGAGGGCCGGAACAAAAGCATGGATGGAGTGTTTGTGTAAACTAATATAAATTCAAAGTAAAGGAGCGGAGGGGAGAGCAAGAGAACCGGATAGAACAGCCGGATCCGGCCCGCGGGCCGTAGTTTGCCCAAGGCTGTTCTAAGTACATAAATCTTGGGCTGTTCCCATGCTATGTACAACAATTTGATCCATCCTCACAGGAGCTCTTAGTGGCAATTCTTTGTCATTGTTGGTAATCCAAACAGGTGGTCTTTCATGACTTCTTTTCCCTCCTTGAGCCCTGACACCCAACCTGTTCTTCAACTCTTCAATGCAGAGTGAGTGAGAATTACCAAGAATGTTTACTGAACATGCTGGATCCCTAATGCCACCTCCCAGTGATTCAGATTCAGTAGGCACTTTTAAAAAAATATTTTTATTTCAGAAAGGAAGGGAGAGGGAGAGAGAGATTGAAACATCAATGATGAGAGAGAATCATTGATCAGCTGCCTCCTGCACACCCCACACTGGGGGTCAAGCCCTCAACTGGGCATGTGCCCTCACCAGGAATTGAACCATGACCTCCTGGTTCATAGGTCAATGCTCAACCACTGAGCCATGCCAGCCTGGCTCAGTAGGCACATTTAACAAATAGGCTGAGTGATGTTTTCCCATGGACTGTGCTTTAAAGTAGTTTTCCCTGTCACTCTTGGGTAAGGAGAGGACTCCATGAAGCATTTAATGATCAGTCTTATTCTACAACAGCAGCACACTGTGTGAATTAATAGTTGGATATTTGTTTGCTAAGCCAAAGTTACGGCTTTGCTTTGCACAGAGATTCACTCACCTGTTCACAGTTTTATCATTTCCAAGATGACTCAGGAAAGTTGAGTGGTTTGTCCAAAGTCCTTAACTCAGAATCCAACATTAGGAATCAGGATTTTGATTCTAGGTTTTTCATTCACCCCAGTCTTCCTAAGAGGCTCTATAGATTTTTCAACTGGGAATAAATAATGTAATGGAAACTACTCTTATGACATTTCCAGATATCTTATGTACCAACCCTCTATAGGTAGGTCGCTTGCATGAGAATATTATGTAACTGTAGTAGAGACATTTTTAGAGAGTGTTCTTTGCTTTTTAGAAACTTTCACTTCTCCTACAGGAAAGGGTAAATGCTGATATTTGGTAATATCTTGGGTGGATTCCCTGGGAAACATACTCTAAGGCAATTTTGCTTTCAGGATGTCTAGTGGGTGATGTCCTCAGGATCAATACCTGTGGGAGAGGTGGGGCCAGGTAGGCAGAGGGAGGAGCTGGGCTGTGGACAGAAAGAACAAAGCCTTAGCCATTTCACAAGGGGGCTCTTCAGGGTTGTTCTCCCTTAGGCAAGGAACCAGGCCCATTCATCCCCACATTTGCCAGATATTGACTTTGGGCAAGGAAACTCTCTTCAGCTGAGGGCAATTCTCAATAAGTTCCCCGTGAGCCCTTGGCCAGCACAGACCTGGGAGTATGAGTGTGTTGGTCCTGAGGGGTTCTGGGTGGCACATTATAGTATTCACTATAAGAAATAAGTCCCCACCCTTTAGGACAACAATCAATAAGAATACACGAAAAATAATAGACATGTTTGAGAATATTAAGAGCACTTGAAATTATTGGAAAATTTATGTATTATTATACTTCAACTTTGAGTTCAGAATCTATATTTTAGAGAGAAAGAAATGAGAATTTTTAAACAGGGACTGAGTTCAAAGACATTACTTTTTTGTTCTCTTTATTTCTAAATGCACGCAAAAGAAGTAAGCAATGCTTCACCCTTGACTGTTCATTTTTACAAAATGCAAGTTCTGAGAATTGAATAAATATCCCGATTCTGAGGACAAAATAAATGGAACTAATACTAGTTTTATGGGAGCTAAATGAAAGTGTTTGCAGTTGATAGAAAGTATTATTTCATCTTTTAAATGAGTGATAAGATCAATACAAAGAAATCTCATTGTTGCTCTTTCTCTAATTCTCTATTTGCTCATATAAGACTTTCATTTTAAGATGCCCCAGTCAAATTCTCAAGAACTAATATAGTCCCCAGTGAAATAAAAGAAAATGATAAGAAGGATCTCTTACCCTTTGAGACAGCATGGAGAGTGTTATGCTAAGCAAAGTAAGCCAGTCAGAGGAAGACAAGTATCACATGATCTCATTCATATGTGGAATCTAATAAACAAAATAAACTGATGAACAAAATAGATCCAGAGACATAGAAGCATGGAACAGACTGTGGAATCTCAGAGGGAAAGTGGGTGAGGGTGGGTGGGTGGGAAGAGATTAACTAAAGAACTTGTATGCATATAGGCATAACTCATGGACACAGACAATAGAGTGGTGGAGGCCAGGAGCAGGAGGCGGGCAGGCTATAAGGGGTCAATGGGGGATAAAAGGGGACATATGTAATACTTTCAACAAGAAAGATTTTTAAAAATAATAAAAGAACATGATAAATAAAGGTGAACTTGTCCTGTGTAATTGGGGATACCAAAAACTCTAGAAAGCATGGAAAAGTGATGTTATCTTTCCATCGTGTTTCCAATATTTGCTTGTTAAGATTCATACAGCAATTAAGCATAGGTATAAATAAATGCACTTAAGGCTCTACTTTCTCCCCTTGTGGAAGAACTCAGTGCGAGGTGGCTTTATTTCCCCTCACCACTCTCTTCCTAGGGTCTGGTTTCTCCATGAATAAAGGAGTTTTATTTTTCAACTAGAGGCCCAGTGCACAAAATTCATGCACGGGTAGGGTCCCTAGGCCTGGCCAGAGATCAGGGCTGATCTGTGGGGCAACTGGTGGGACAATCAGGGGGCCCCCGCTGGCACTCACCTTGGCCAGCCTGAGTCCTGTGGGCTGGGAGCAGCGCCTGCATTGAGCATCTGCCCCCTGGTAGTCAGTAAGCATCATAGTGACCGTTAGTTCTGCTGTTCGGTCAATTTACATATTAGGCTTTTATTATATAGGATGCTGTCACCCAGGTCCAGAGAAGACACAGACCTTTAGCATAATAAGGGACAGGGTAGATGGCAGCAGGAGCTTACCCAGCCCAGGAAAGGAAGTTGACCTAGAGTTTTAGATGTAACATTCAAAGGCAAGATCTCTGGGAGAATGTCTACTTCCTCCTCATGTTCTAGGTTCAAAGCATCCCCTGCTCTTTCCTGACCTGGAGCCCAGAAACAGAGAATGGATACTCACACACACAGATGCCAGTGACAAGAGGAGGCAGCACCCTGAGTGGCCTGGAACACACAGGTTGTTGAGTCCACCTCCAGAATTCCTGACTCTGTAGAGTGAGCTGGACCTGAGAATGTGCATTTCCAACAAGTTCTCAGATGATGTTGATGTTACTGGTCTGGGAACTACACCTGGAGAATCACCATACCAGAAACTTAACATTTTAATGTAGATATTTAAAAAGAGGGAGATATTTTGAGATAAAATTTTTCTCCAACATCCAAGATATAAAACAAAAAGATGTGCTGCCCCAGAGCCCAAAATAGAGAAGAGAAAGAGGACAAATACCCTGGCCAGGATATCCTGAAGGGGCCCTGCTAGCAGTGCTGCACTATGTACGCGTGCATGTGAAGATAGGAGCTAGGGGACCTGGCTGTGACCCAATTTGTTTTCCTATCACCATTAATTAAGTCTGCTCTCAGTTTCCCTGGCTATTCCCACTCAAGGCTGAGTCTTGGTGGGGGTGGCAGTATGAAGAAGGACCTAGGCCTTGACCCCCACATCCCCATTTCATAACAATGGCCTCTGTGGTTTTGTGGAACTCTAGTGCAAGACAGAGCACACACCTCCCACAGCATGTCATCACAATGTCGTTTGAAATGAAAACCGCTCTCAGTTATTCTGCTCATCTGTTCTCAAGCAGGAGGCAGTTGCCCTTGTGGTCCCATTTGCTTTCCTTCCCCTGGAAACATGATGCTAATTCCAGGGTGTTGTCCTGTGGCTCAGGCAGGACACATGCGCCCACTTCTGCTGGTTTTCTGGTTAATTTTGCTGTGACAGCCTGTTCTGGGGACACCTGTGGTTGTATGCATAATGGGCAAATGCCTTGGGAGAAAAGAAAGAACCACTCACTCTTCAAGCTGTTTTCTGGGTTGCAACAAGGAGGTTCATGGAGCAAAAGCAAGCAGATCACAGGGCGAAACAGGAGGAGAGTCTGGGGTCGTGAGGCACTAATAGCAGAAGAGTTCTTGGCTATTAAAGGGTACTTGTGAAGATGTTGGGAACACGCTCAATACATTGGTAGGTAAAAAAGGAAACTTAAGGGAATAGAAGATTCTTGCTTTATTCTTTTCTTGTATTTTGGAATATTAATAAATGCATATACATGCACAGAGTGTCCCAAAAATATGTGTACACACTTTAACAGCTGATAGCTCCATTTTGAAAATGAATTTTATTTTAATAACACTGCCTTTATAATTATTCAAAGTGTGTGTATACATTTTGGGGGACTCCCTATATACATAAATTTAATATTAATAAAATATAATTTAAAAGAAAAGCTAGATAAACCTAATAGATAACAGACTCCAGATACATTTTGTGAAAAGTAAGATATTATAGTTACTTATATCTAATTACCATTAGTTTTGTCTTGAATTGTATCATGAGGAAAGTTTGTTGTCATAGATTGAACTGTTTAAGCTTTGGGCTTATCTAATATGCTAACATCTTAGGGCAAATGAAATAATCTCCTTTTAGAGTAACCATGTATTTTTTCAGATTAAATCATGACATATACCCAGAACTTCTGTTCATTGTCTGACAAGCAAGTTGAAATTGTATAGTACATATATACTTTAGCTCTCATGGGTCTGAAAACTTACCTTTTGTTATGAGTGTGGCTTATGTACCATTTAGTGAATTCCAAAATTGGCAAGTACTAAGATAAACAAAACAACAAAGATTTGTAATTTTCCATTTAAGTGGCCTCTTTGAAAATATGGACTAAACTGTTGCAGGCAGTGGGAGTCACTTTCTCACATCTTTGTATGGTGCCTGCTTCTTAGTTCTTCAGTTTCTTGTAATTATTATAATTTTAGCTGGAAGGCCGTCGTAAAGTTTTCTATCGAATGGAAAGGAGCATAGATTTCCAACCAGGGTGACGCATTGATTGAGTCAGCCACTAAATTCACAGCAGCAGAGCACCATTAAATTTTAAACTTAATTGCCTTCTCCTCTTAATTTCTATGGATATAATCAATAGATGCCAGAGAAAAGTTAAAGTTATTTAGCAAGAATCTATTTCCTGGAGCATAATGGAGAAACCACTGTGTCATCCAGGGGTTGATGTGAACAAGTTGCATTTTCAAATGCAGACATTTACAAGGTTTCTATCGAAGGTTTCATTTTCCTTAGCTTTTTTATTAGAACTTTTCCTTGACAAGCAAATGGGAATTTTAGTTGTCTGATGACTTTGGTTTTGTCCCTGGATTTGTCCCCAACTACTCTTGCCAATTGAATTATATTGCTTATCTTCTCCATCTTTGTCACTTGAGAACTCTTCTTCTATCTCCATGTTTGAATCTGCTTGCAGATTTATATAGAAGGAGTTCAATAAAAAATACTGAGCATGTCTTCATACCCAAGAGCAAGCCTTGCCAGATGATGTTGGGTAACATGCTGAGTGAAGTTAAAATCTGATGACAATTTTTTTTTATTTGCAGGATTGATACTCAGTTTTTATTTCTTTGAGCCATGTCTGCTGAATTATGGGCTACAGCTTAACAGGCAATTCCATAGCCTCTGGAATAGCCATCATGAATAAGATACATATTGTTACAAAAAAAGGGGGGGGGAAATATTGGCTTTAAGACAAATTCAGTGAGCTAAATGGATTAAAAACAGTAAATGGATAGGCTTATGCTTTTTACTTTATTTCAGCAACTGTGCTTTACCTGACTCATAAATTTGACCAGCACACTCTGGATGAGGTAGGATGTCATTTCATTTTCATGGTCAAAGGAAACGATTCCATGCCATTTCCTTTAGCCAGGTAGGGATGAACTTCAAATACCACAACCATCACCCAACTGTTTGTTCACTTGTTGAGCCTGTACCCTGTGCCAGGCACTGGTCTATTTGCTGGAACTGTATGGGTAAAGAAATGGACAGCGTCTGGCCGAGCAACTATGAAGTATCCTTTCTCTCTACCTCCTCATGTGGTTCTGTATACAAGAAGTCCTTGACGTGGTTTTGTTCAAAGTCCTGTCATTACAGTGCTGATGAGACATCTAGGAACTTAGCTCTTGTTGATGTCAATTAGCCTATGGTAAATTGGTTTTGTTATATGTTGTTTCATCCATTTCAAGAACCTATTGATGGCAGTAACTGAGGACTTGTTGTATTTAGACTACACATGGAGCTACATGACTTGCTGAGTGTGAAAGTCGAGTATAAATCAGATTCATGAGCTGTGAGACAGACTCTGCTTCCCCCCTCTTCCTTCATCTACAGGAGCCTGGTTTTACTTGGGCACCAGTCTGCTCAGGGAAGGGCTACTCATTCCCCAGCCTCAGGAGTTGAGTAATGAGGCCCTAAGCCATAGTCATTCTAGTCTCTTTGTTAATTATTGGCTTAGCGGAGGGCATGTGGCTTTGTTCTAGAATCTCTAGACACTAAAGAAAATTCCTTGTGGGGTGGGGTGAGAGGGAGAGGAGCAGACACCAGTGATAAACTTCTATAAAGGATAATGGTTTCTGATAAAAAATAGAGCTAATGGGAGTCCTATCTCCTCTCTATGCCTTGAGTACCATTAGGGGTAACTGGCATTGCTGCAGCCATCTAGTAACCATACAGTGACCAAATCCAAAATGATGAGATTACAGATTTTTTTAAAAGCATCAAAATTAATGTCTAGACATCTCTAGGTGTCTTTTATGTTTAAGTCACTATTAATTTGAGTGTTCAGTTACTTGCAGCCAAATGCATTCTAATTTGATGCACCTGTGTGTAAATTTGCTAAGACTGGTCCAGTTCTTCATAATTGACAGTGAAAGGAACAGTGATGTTTTTCTTTCTCTCTTTCCCTCTCCCTCTCCCTTCCTCTCTCTCTAAAATCAGTAAAAGCATTTCCTTGGGTGAGGATTTAAAAACAACACAGTTACCTTGTGAGACAAGGGAACAGCTCCAGCTCCAGCCACCAGGGCTATAGTCCACCTGGCGGGAAAGAGGAAAGATGGGGAAGGATATGACCATTTGTTTTAAGGACAACCATTTCCAACTGTATCCCACTTGTCCTTAGTCAGATGAATACTCTTAGCTGCAAAGGAGGCTGGAAAATGTCTTTTGGCTAGGAAGCTATGTAGCTGATTAAGACTTGGAGAATTGGTTACCAAAAGAAGAGGAGGATAACCTATTTGGTGGAGGGGGAAATAGCAGGTAGTCTTTCTGCATAGACAGCTATATCAAAAGACCAGCAATTATTAGTTACTAGAGGCCCAGTGCATGAAATTCTTGCATGGGTATGGTCCCTAGGCCAGGCTGGCAATCAGGGCCAATCTGTGGGGCAACTGGCAAGGCAATCAGGGGGCCCCCAGTGGCACCTGCCTTGGCCAAACTGGCACTGCCCAATTGCCGGCCCCACCCCCCATCACCTCACGGCCACTGCTGGTCGCCTCCCTCTGCAGGGTGACCAGTGGGGCAATTGGAGGGCCCCTGCTGGCACCTGCCTTGGTTGGCCTGGGGTCTGCAGGAAGGGGGAAGCTCCTGCATTGAGCGTCTGCCCCCTGCTCATCACTGCGCATCATAGCGACCAGTCGTTCCATCGGTCATTCCACAGTTCGGTCAATTTGCATATTGGGCTTTTATTATATAGGATTGAGAATTGATTGTAGTATGTATTGCTATGGTAATAGCTACCATTTGTTGAGTGTGTCAAGCTCTCCACTTGAAATGGCTCCCAAATATTCCACTTCTTCCTCTGTTTCTGGGTATATAGGAGGTTTATGCACTTCCTGGTACTCTCAAGGTAAGAAAGGTATGAGTGAAGTGACATGTTTCACTTTTCAGAAAAGCATTATTCACTGATAGGTAACTCTACAGAGAGTGTCTCCTCTGCCACTGTGGCTGGCATTGTTCCAGGTGGTAACTGCCCTGTTGGTCTAATGCCCAATGAGATGGAGCAGGTACCTCAGTCACCTGCAGTGGACACATGAGGGAGAAAATAAACCTTTTTTTCAAGCCACTGAGATTTGGAGATTGTGTGTTTTTATTATGTAACCCAGGAATCCTGACTGATATAATAATACATGTACAGCCTCTTAAATTACAACCCTGAAATGTAAATATTACAATCCCTACTTTTCATATGGCCAGAGAAGGTAGATGACATGGCAAAGACCACAACCCTTGAAAAATTGGATCTTATTTAAATACTAGAAGCCTGGTGCACAACATTTGTGCACTGCTGAAGAGGGGTTCCCTCAGCCTGGCCTGTGCCCTCTTGCAGTCTGGGACCCCTCGGGGGATGTCTGCCTGCCAGCTTAGGCCCACTCCAGGAAGGCAGACATCCCTTGAGGGGTCCTTAGCACTGTACTAGCCAGCCATGAGCCCGGCTTCTGGCTGAGCTGCACTCCGCTGTGGGAGCGCACTGATCACCACGGGGGCAGCTCCTGCATTGAGTGTCTGCCCCCTGGTGGTCAGTGCACATCATAGCGACTGGTCATTCCACTTTTCAGTCAATTTGCATATTAGCCTTTTATTATATAGGATGAAAACCTGAGTCTCTCCAGTTCTTCATACTTCAATCCAAAATGTTGAGCTACTTATTTATCCTATGATAAATACTGATGAACAAAATATATTTATATTTTTTGTCTTACCAAAGCTTCACATGCCTTAATTTCAATATTTTTATTTTAACACTACCTGTTTGACCATTAAACAATCATACTAATGCAATGCTTATGGGTGGGTAAATATTTCAAAATCTAGAGATGTCCATAAACTTTATATTCATCATAGTAAAGATTTAATGGGTGTCCTCTATCTTTTGAAAAGTAAAAATAACTATATACCTTACTGTGATGTTAAGAAATGATTATCCAGTTCCTCATAAATTCTCTTACATTTTCTTCTAGCACTACAGGCCACTGCCACTTTTTGATAGCCCTGATTCATAAAAAAGTCAGGAGATACTAAAACAGGGTTTCAAATATTTATAATAGCTTAAAGACATATTTAACAAATTTTAGTTTTTAATGCAAAATGAAAGAAACAGTAAAATTGCATTATTCACACCATAACAATGTGAAATATAAAAAAAGTTAGTGCATGGTTTCTAGATTAGAGAGATGGTGATTTAGAAATGGCATATAAGTGTAATTATGTATGAACAACATCTTTTTCTTTCAATCCTACATTGTACCTCTGTGAATATGTGTATAAAACTTTATTTAGAGATGTTTTCATAAGTCTAAATTGAGGTTCTTTGTATTTATGAGACATGAGCCAAATTACACTCCCATCTTCTCAATGACAGGCTCTGCTTCCTGAATTTTGCATTTTCCCAGGCTGGGTGCCTCCACTGCCAGCTGTGACGAGACAGGAAGAAAGAGGTGAAACTCACATCTCTTAGTATCCATTCCTGTCAAGAGCTTGGCCCAAGAGGGCATTGAAACTATTGGATAAAATGAAGTTTTTAGATTATCAGTGGATTTCAATTACAGTATCTGTGCTCTCTAGACCCCTATTACTATCAATAGCTGAGAGTTGGCAATACTGTTGAGATTTATGAGGCTTCTTCACTGGTTAGCTACATCCAGCATGGGACCACATTATCAGCACTTTCCTATTATCTTCAGATCTAAGAAAGAGATACGTTTGCTGCCTACGTGACTTTAAAAACTGCCAACTCATCAACCGCTATATCATTCTAGTAAGAAATTAATTCCACAAGGTGTCAAATTATTGCTTTTCAAAGTGGTGGTTCATTAGAAAGCACAGAAGAAAGAGGAAGTGAGAACTATGCCACAATGCCTCAAATTAGAGCTATTTTCCAAGCAATTGTTAAGAATTGGCCAAGGCTTAAGAAGTCAGAGAGAAGAATGCATTTGGAGTATTGACTTGTTTTAGTATTGTATGATGTTGAAAGAAAAAAAAAAAATGGTAAGACATGGTCAGGAGACTCAATTGCTCTCCAAACGGAAAAGAAGCAGATTAACCGTGGTGAAGCATAATTCATCCACCATTTGTTGGCTGCTTTTGAAGGCTGTTTCTGCTATTTTCTGTTTTGAAAAGGCAGAGACATTCAGCGAGATACTAGAAGCTTCTTTGGCTGTCTTACAGAGGCAGGTCGGCTCTCCTACTGGGCCAGCTGTTAAAGAACTGGGATTCAAAATCTGGCCCTACTACTTATTAGTTACAGAACCTTGGATCATTGACTTATGCTGCCTAAGCCTCAGTTTTCTTATCTAGAACATGGAGATAATAATAGCACCTTTAGATCCACTATAAGGGTCGAACTTTAAAACTGCATATAAAGTCTTCGTGGTGATGGAAATAACTGTTTGGTATCCTGACTGCTGTGGTGGATACATGAGCCTATAACATGCTGAAATGGTTGAGAACAAAATACACACACACAGATACAAGTAAAATTGGGGAAAATCTAAATAAGATCAATGGATTATATCAACATCAGTATCCTGGTTGTGATGTTGTACTATAGTTTGGCAAAATGTTAAAAGGTACATGGGATCTCTCCATATTGTTTTTTACAACTGTATGTTAATATGTAATTATCTCAATTAAAAAATAATAAAATGCATGTAAAGCAAGAAGTTCAATGCCTAGGGACATTGTATATCCCCAATGAATGATAGCTACTTTTAAGCAAATGCCTACTTATCTGATAAATTACTTTCAATAATACAATTTGCTTATTTTATGGAAATCAACAACATAAAAATGAGGAATGGTATATCATTCAAGTTTTGAAAAGAGAAATAAAAGCCACTCTAGATATTTTGATTAGCTAGTCATTTCACACAGGAATTACAGGCTTACATAACTGACAAGAGGGTTCATGTGGAAAAAGTGAGGAAATGGTTAGGAGACCACTTTCAGGAAATCGTAAAGTAATTGCAAAAAAAAATAGGAGCCAATGATACCAGCTGCTTTCAAGATCAATGTTGCTGATGTTCAGAAGAATCCACAGACTATAAAGAAACCCACTGTCCATGATCGTGCTGCCTGGGACCCTCAGTATCCCAGTATCCCAGGAAAGCTGTTGATCTGAAACTGCCATCAGAGAACCTTGGCTTCTATTTCTCTTCCACTTTCCCAAACTCTCTCAAATGCTTCTCATTGACTGTAGCTAACCAGGAAACACATGGGGAATGGGGTTCCAGGAAATACAACTCCCAGCTGCATTTTCTTTATTTTCCCATCTATTTTCATGTAAAGCATTTAGCACCTCACACTAACGATCCGGGGATCTTATTATTGGGTAGCATTGTTTCCATAATGAAAATTGCCACTAGCTGGCATCAGCCTCACTTGTTTGGTTTGCCTCCTTCTCAACTAGGAGTCACCAAAGGTAGAATGGTTACCTGAGATCAGGTGTGCAGTCTGTCTGCCTTGGTAGGCTGGGAGAGCAAGTAACACCAAGCAAAGAAAATGTTATTCTAAGTCTTGATCGCTTGGCTTCCAGTTTGTTACAGGCACAGAACAGACTCTAGAAAGATCTTCCTTACTTGATTTAGCTTACTTGTTCTTCAACCCGTTACTCTATCAAAGAGTTTGCTATTGTTGTTATTTATTTTCTTCCTTGAGTTTATCATAATCTTCAGTCATTTCATTTATTTACTTGTGTGCTTATTTACTCTTTACCTCCTCTCCACTAGTTTCTAATTTGTTCTACTCTAAACCTCCAGACATAAAGCACCTGAAACACGGAAGGTGTGCCATAAATATTTGTTGAATGAAAAATGGTTTCATGGAGAAGAAAGTCACCATGTGCAAGTAGATTAGCTTATAGCCTAACATGAAATGGTGCATTTTCTAGAAAACGTTATCATCCTAAAGAAATAAAATGCCAATCTATCATTACAAGCCTGGACTGCAATTTAAGTGCCAAACCATTTCCTAGGCACTTGACATAGGTGTTTTCTAACATAATAATGCTAATATGGAGGTATTATTGATCTGATATATAGACAATGAAACAAAGGCTAACGAGATTAAGTGACAAAATTACTTAGGGTCTAAATCTACATGTTTCCCGAACCTGTATTTTCACCACTTTTCCAAGCTGCTTCACTTCTCGGAAGGGACTAGGAACAGGGCTTGTCTGCTCCACCATTTGAGGACCTGAGGCTTTGCCTCAGGGTTGTCCACACCCCTGCCTCATTACTGACAATTATGGCAGCCATCCACAGAATTGAGACAGAGCTCTTCAGCGGTCAGAAGGCTCTCCACATCCAGATGCTTTAGAGCTTATTTGGCAGGAGCCACCAGAATCACACTAAGTAAGGTTTGGACTCATTGTGCAGACTTGGTCTCTAGAACTAGAAATAGTTCAAGGCAGATTCTGGAAAGCAGCGGTTGTCAAGAGAACTGAGCTTACATAGATATAATGCAGCTTTGGCATCTTAGTTTCATAAATCCTTGAAAATTATTGCCCTAACTATATTTCCAATCATTACTATGACTTTTTTATGGGGAAAATTTTAGAAAGAGGTCATAAATAGAAAGACATGCAAGAGATTAAGACACAGGGAGCCAAATAAATCATCACTAAGATACCATCTCCGGCAAAAGGGGAAAATAGTACAAGAAAGAGAAGCATTGAAAGTGACAAAGGTAACTTTGACTCCTGGGACAAAGTTCTTGTTTATTACATTAGTGTGGCTTTGTTTTGTCTGTATGACTATATTTGTCCTGTTGAATATTAGGAATGTGGAGAGTTTCTCGCAGCTGGGAGGAGTTCTGCTGAACTGACTAGCCAAGGTCCTACTTTGTATCAAAGAAGCTCTGTTTCTTTGAGTTTACCATTGATGTTGGAATTGAAAATCCCCTTACTCAGAGTCAAATGTGGAAAGGTTCTAGCTAATCCTCTAGAGCAACTTTTTAAGTTTGCTTGTCATTTTTTATTTGTTTATTTATTTTTAAATTTTAATCCCCACTTGAGGGCATGCTTAGAGATAGGGAGAGAGAGAGAGAGAGAGAGAGAGAGAGAGAGAGGGAGCGCGCGAGAGAGAAACATGGATCAGTTGCCTTCCATAAATGCCCCAACCAGGGGACAAACGCACAACCCAGGTATGTGGTCTGAATCAGAATCAAACCAACAATCTTTCATTATACAGGACAATGCTCAGCCAACTGAGCCACTTGGGCTGGGCTACTGGCTCATTATTTTGAAGGGTCTGGCCTTAAGCTGTTCAGTCTGAGATAGCCATGGGCTTCAGAAACCAATAGCCACCTGACTAGTTTGGCTCAATGGATAGAGCGTAGGCCTGCGGAATGAGGGGTCCCATGTTCGATTCCGGTAAAGGGCATGTATCTTGGTTGTGGGCACATACCCAGTAGGGCGTGTGCAGGAGGCAGCTGATAGATGTTTCTCTCTCATTGATGTTTCTAGCTCTCTGTCCCTCTCCCTTCCTCACTGTAAAAAAAATCAATAAAATACATTTTTTAAAAAAGAAAAAGAAACCAATAGCCATTCCACACAGTGAGAAAGTGCTTGGAACTGGTCCTATTGGCACAAAAGTTATAAAAAGGGAGCATGTAACTCAACTGGACTTTAAAAATACAGAGACCAGGCACTGGAGAAGTTGAGGTGGTATGCAAATGTGTGAATAACTCAGGTTTAACCATTTTAAATTTTACATCTATTCCCCATTCTCGACATATATGAAAGGGTGGAATAAGAATGAATATTTTCAAATAATTAATGAAACCCGATAAATGCAATTTTTCTAAGTTGGCTTAGGATAGCTTACGTGCCTTATGTTCACTGGATAGTTTAGGCTATAATACATGGTATAATCTGGGGCCCCACCTAAATTAACTTTGAGTAAATTATTTCCTAATATCTGTCTTTTCAAAATCATAGGATTTTATTGGGAAGATCATCATGTTTGCAAAAGAGGTGTAAAACATTTCTAACCTGGAAATTGTTATAGCTATTAGAATAGTTACAGTTTTTAGAATTTTAAATATTGGAAATATGATGAAGTGAATAAATTCTATCACAATAGCTATTGTTTTACTATTGTTTTGTGCTGTGTTGTTGTCACCAGTGTATAGCATACACACTAAAAAGCTGTTGGAATTTACAAAGTGAACACACCCACTTAAGCAGCACTCACAGCAAGAAACATTATCAGCATCCCAGATCCCTCTATGTGTCCTTTCAACTTGTACTTGACCCCGAGGATATTGACTATTCTGACTGCTAACACCATATATTAGTTTTTGACTCTTTTTTGAATTTCATATCAATGAATATGTATACTATACACTTTTCTATGTCTGCATTTTAAACTTAATTTGTTTGTGAGATCCATCCCTAGTGTTATGCATAATATTTTTTTCTTTATTCTTATTTATGCATAGTATTCCACAGGAAAAAGCACAGCATATTTTATTGATTTATTATAAGTTTGATGGGCACTCAAGTAGCTTCTAGTTTGGGACTATTATAAATCATACATTTATAGACATTCTTATACATGTCTTTTGGCAAACATATGTGAGTATTTCTGTTAGATATAAATCTAAGAGTGAAATTTCCAAGTAAAAGAATATGCATATTTTTAACTTTAGAATACACTACCAGATAATTTTACAAAGAGGTTCTACCAACTTACTCTCCTACCAGCAATGAAGGGTGGTTCAATCATAGAATGGCATTTAGAGCTAGAAGGGCTTTCATAGAAAGCAAGACTGAAGCTGGTCCTTGAGGTATGAGCACATTCTCTTTGATTCTTGAATTCCCATAGACGACAGTGGCAGCAGTTGGTAACTCCATATATATGCTCCACTTTGTTGCTGTCTTGGTTTAACAAATCAGAATGCAGTGTGGCAAGTTGGCAGAGGAGTGGAGGCAAATTCTCAGCAATGCATATAATGAGTTCAGGACACTTGTGAATATTTTTTTGGTGTTCTCACACTCTTCGACCAGAAAGTCATCAGGCTCTTCCTGAAGGACAGATTGGCAAGGCTTTCAGTAATCTGAGGGAAAAAATCTAGTAACTTCTATAACATGAATGAAAGGGAAGTAAAAAGGAAGACAAGTAAAAAATATTTTCAGAAGGTTTAGAGGCTGCAAAGCATGGAATTCTTTCTCAATGAATATTTAATCACCTCCTATAAAATGCTGAAAGCTGAAAAAATAATTCTTCCTTCAAACTGTGTTATCATCTTCATACCCTGGTAGTTTATAAGCTATGATAAATGATTAATAAATATAAGTTTATGTAGATTGTCCCTATCATTCTAAGACATTATTACAAGTGGTCCTCAACTTCTGTTCCACTTTGAAGCAACTAGACTTTTTAAGCCCAGAAGGACAACCTGTAAGTATAACATGTAAGTATAGAGTAGTTTAAACATATCATTTAGATGAGTGAATGATTTCCTGAAGAATACATACATGCCATATATGCAAATACCAAAATCTGTATTTCTATATTATGAGCGAGTCCAAAAAATAGTTTTATGAACTATTTAAATATGCAACCACATACATTGTGTATGTATGTTTATATATGTATAATACATATATATAGAGAAATCTATATTACTAAACCCTACAAGGACACAGTGCAATGCACACATGTATGCTTGTATTATGTGTATATTTATGTGAATACAATTATTGCTGTACTCTATATAAATGGCAGTTCTATGCATTGTGTTATATCTTGCTTTCTCTCACTTAGATATTATAGTTATTTCAGCATCTGTAAGATTTTCAGGACTCAATGTCAGTTCATCTCTTGTTTGTTTGTTTTTAAAAGCTCCATAAAATTCCATCATGAGCATCTACCATAATTCAGCTAAACACTCTCTTCTTGATGAACATTTTGGTTCTTTGCTGTTTTTTCATATTAAAACAATGCTGGCATAAATATCCATACTCAATATCTTTACTATATAACATGAGATTAAATTTTAGGATAGATTCTGAAAACTCTACATGCTCCATCAGAGGGGCTACATAAATTCTAAAAATATTTCCAGGCTTTTTTACATCCTTGTCTCTGCAGGTGGGCATGATATCTACTCCACTCAAATCATGGGAACTAAGAGGAGGGGAAGCATTGTGATGAAAAGAAGAAGGAGTAAAGGATGCTTCACAGGCCAAAAACAAATAAGTAAATGCATACTTACGAGCATATGTAGACATTCACACACGTGCACATACACACGAGCTCATACAGACTCACGTTCACTTTAGAGAGGAACCCACAAATTATCATGTGCCTCATTTTCAGCTGTGACATTAGTTAATGTGGTTTGAAACAAGTTTTTTACTTCTCATTTGCAAAAATACATTCTCAAAGTGTGTTCCGCATACCAGTGACAGTGGCATCGCCTGGAAAGTAGTTATAAATGCAAATTCTCAGGGTCTGCTCAGGATCAACTGAGTCAGAAACTCTAGAGTTAGGGTCCAGTAAACTAGGTTTCAGCAAAGTCCTTCAAGTCTTTCTGAAGCAGACTGAAGTTTGAGATCATAACTTATCTGGAATGCCCCTTCCAACTCTTACATTCTATGAACTTGTGAAATCCTCAAGATCCCAGATATCTCTTTTCTTCCTTTTACATTGTGAACTTTTTGAGAACAATAAATGAGTCAGAAATTCAATCAATGGACAGTAGCTATTATGTCCTATAGCACATAATGAGGACATAAATATTACTAGTATAAGAATCCCTTACAAGCTTGTCCATCTTGTAAACAGTTATGTTTTTGAATCTTCATGATTGAGTTCTAATATCTCTTTGATTGCTGGACCTAATACTTCTTTTCATGTCCCATGACAATGAAGTAATGAGTTTTTTATTCAGCTCATGACCATTATCTGAATTTGATTTTACTGGTTTCCATCAGGGAGATCTCCTGAGACCTTAATATGACAACAGACCTTTTGGAGTCTATAAACAGTGTGTGTCTTAGTCAGTTGGTTTTTCTGAAAAATATTACCAGAAACAAGTGATGTCTTGCTCAAATGGTTAAAACTAGTATGGATCCTTAATCCCAAAGTCACTCATTTTGGGACCTAAAAGAGTTTAAGAACTGGGTGACTACATATCTTTTGGCTTTATCAACAGTGCAACCTTTGGAGACAGATATTTATTCAGATCTAGATTCTACTCGAACTCACTGCATGACTTTGGACAGCTTGCTTAATGCTGCTGAAACTCTTTCCTTATCTCTTAAATTAGAATAACACTTACCTCAAGGGTATCAAGAGACCTTAATTTGTTAATTTATATAAAGCAAATATCATAGTGGCTAGCCCATAGACAAGTTATCAACAAACAGTAGCATTTTACATTTAGTCTCAGCTTTTGATCAATGATTTAGAAGATGTCTAGAAAATCTCTCTGTGTATCACTGATCTAGAAACTAACTTCTAAATTTATAGACATCAAGTTTCTTCATCTCTTTTCCTATTGCCATGACCCAACCCCTGCTCTCATCCTCTTCATTTCACACCAGAACATAGTAATGGCCTTGTAGCTGCAATCTTCCCATATTTACCCTACACATCACTACCATAGTAACCCTCCTAAAATAACACCTTTGCATTATTCCTTAATCAAGGAAAGAGTGGATAAAGTACAGATTTATAAACATTTGTTCAGCATTTTTCAGACTCCTTTTAACCAAGCACTGTGTTTGGATATTGTAAATACAAAAAACAAAGTCCTGTTTCAAGAAGCTGGAAGTTGGTGCAGGAGAGAAGCAAGTTGACCAGTTGTTAGCATGTAGTGTGAGCCGTCCTGACATAGAGGAAAGGCCAGGGCTGCAGGAGACAAGAATGGGTGTAGGACTCAGCTGCAATAGTGGTGAAGGAATCAGTGAACCCCAAAGAAGATGATGACCTTTCCACTAAGACTTAGAGGACAAGGGAGTAGGCATCCATGATTCCTGCCACACACTTTTCATTTCCTGATTCTCCTGGTTACAAAGTCCTGACTTTCCTTGGGAAGATCACCTTCCCTACTCTCTGCCTTCTGGTGGAACTGTCTACACTCGGCTGACTGACATTTAACCTAGTTCTGAGCCATTTAACCTAGTTCTTGGCCAGGGTGATGGGTTCAGGTATGGACATATAATCCAACTGGATGGAACCAATAAGTACAGTTTCCTTGGACTTCTGGAACCTCACAGCTTTGGGATCTCTTTGAAGCCTTTTGTAGAACAAGTGGAAAATCCACCTGAGGTTGGAATCAACACAGAGGAAGAACACAGCAATGGAAAGAAAGAAACCAGATCTTGTTGACATAGTTTGAACCCGGGTCCTGGTGGTACCAAATATTAGTCCTATTTACAAAATTTTTAGTTAACAGAACCACTGAATTCAATTTTTTCTTAAACTAGTTTGGTTCATTTCTGTTGTCTCTTGCAATGAGCATAGGACTTTGCCAGATGTAGGAAAGAAAAACATTTCTAGTGAATGGAACATGGGAGAAGATGGTGAGTGCAGTCCTCAGCCTGGGACCTGGCTTGGCTGCAGCACAGAATGGGACAGAAGAAGTGACTTAAGCAGATATTGGTGAGACAATGTCTAGCTCAGGGGTCCTCAAACTATGGCCCGCGGGCCACATGCGGCCTGCCGAGGACATTTATCCGGCCCGCTGCTGCCTGTCCTGCTTAGCAGCCGACTCTTCCCAGGCCCGCAGTGCGCATAGGAATTTGTTCATAGTTGTTTTTTTTAAACTATAGTCCAGCCCTCCAACGGTCTGAGGGACAGTGAACTGGCCCCCTGTTTAAAAAGTTTGAGGACCCCTGGTCTAGCTCATAAAGGATCTTGTATGACTTTAATATATGTGTGTCTATATATATATATATATATATATATATATATATATATATATATACATATATATATATATACATATATATATATATATATATATATATATATATATATAGAGAGAGAGAGAGAGAGAGAGAGTCAGCAAACTTTTTCTTAAAGGGCAAGATGGTAAATATTTTCAGCTTTATCAGCCAAGAGGCCACATATGGTCTCTCTCATAAATATTCAACTCCACCTTTGTAAGATGGAAGTAACCAATAAACAATATGTAAACAAATAAGCATGTCTGTGTGGGGGAGCCATACAAAATGGGTAGCTGGTGTCCATAGCTTGCCAACACCTGGTCTATAATGCTTCAGGGGCACAGACCTCTCTCACAGATTGGCCATTAATCTGTTCAACTAGTGCTTGTTGATCACTTGCCACACAATAGCCTCTAGATATGAAGCTAAGTTAGCATACACTGCCTTGCTTTCTGACTCAGTTGAGGTGGAGTGTGATCGGGTGGGGAAAGAAGACATAAAACAAATGACCAACAGGATAATCTGAGATAATGCGGGTTCTTATGAAGAAGGGTAAGCAGGGTGGTGAGATTGGAGTCAGGGGTTACTGTAGCTGGGATGGAAAATACCTCTCTAAAGAAAGTTCTTTGGACCTGAGAGAGGTGAATGCCTGGGAGAGATGCCTTATAAGAAGAAGGGATCGCAAGAGCAAAGACATTTAGAAGAGCATGTCTTTCACATACTGAAAACCCAAGCCAGAGGCCAGTGTGACTAGAGCCTCGCACTTGTGGAGGAGAACAGGATGAGGAGATGGGTCACTTACAGGTCTATGGGCTGTAGTATGAAGCTTGGATTTCATGCCATGGAAAGCCATTAAAGGATTTTTAAGTAACATGATCTGACATATTTCATAATAATGTTGTCCAATAGAAATATGTGAGTCATATCCAAGATCTTCAATTTTCTAGTAGCCAAAGAAATAAGTGAAATTGAATAATATGCAGGGTGAGGCAAAAGTGGTTTACAGTTCAGAGTATGCAAAACACAGTTTATTATTATATTATTATGTATTAATTATTATTTTTCCATATAAACAATTGTAAACCTACTTTTGCTGCACCTTGTATTTTCTTTCATCCAAACTCTTACACATAATATTATGTCAACATGTAATTTGTATAAAAATTATTAACTAGACATTTCACATTACTTTTTCTTTGCACTACATCTCTGAAATACAGTAGATAGTTTATACTTATGAGTACAGCACTTCTCATTTGGAACTAGCCACATTTCCATGACTAGGTCGTCGCTTATGTTTAGTGGCCACCAGGCTGGACAGCGCAGTTTTAGAGAGAGCCTCTGACTACTGGGTAGGGAATGGCTGGTCAAAAGTAAGAGTGGAAGCAAGGGGACCAGACAGGAGGCCATTTCAGGCCCAGGGTCATAGCAGCAGCGAGATGAATCTAGGCTGTGTGGTGGAGAAAAGGTCTACTGGATTGGATAGGGGTTGGTAAAACAACCAGGTTGTTGGTTTCATTTTCTGAGTGAGCAAAGCTGAGGAGAGAATGAAGCTGGGCAGAAGCAGGAGGAGGGATTTGGGGGTTAGATATATTAAGTTCGAGATGCCTATTAGACATCCAGGAAAGCAGCTAAATAGCATGGATCTGTCCTGATGAACCATCATTAATCTTAAAGGCAGAGATAGTTTTTCATATTTCAAAATCTTTGAAGAAACAAGTTTTAATCTACATATACTTGGCCCTATTCTCCCCTTCTCCCTTGTCCTCCTCCTGTTTCTAAAGAGATTGATTTCACTTTGCAAGAGATGCTACAGGATTTTCAATTTAAATAGAAACCACAAATAAAATTGGATTTAAAATCTTCTCAGGGAAAGAGAAACAATTTGTTTGCTGGGGTTTCATTACAAGGCAGAAATTATATCCCAGGTCATTTTAACCCCTCCCTTCATTCCTTTCCCTGAGAACACATGCTTTTGCAAAGAGCCGGGGATTGTGGAAATTTCCAGGTGAAGGAGGCTCTTTCTGTACACTGAAGAAGCAGCAGTGAAAGGCTCACTGGTTGCAGCCCCAGCCTGTAGGGCTTCTAATCCACCCAGAACCAATAACTGTCCTCTCTCTTAATGATTTCCACAGGCTACAAAAGCTCTCTTGATAGTCAACTCCAGTACCTTATCACACAGAAGCCAGCTGGAGAACATAAATGTTGTAACTCGCCAGCTGGCTCTACCAGATGTTTAACTTAATTCTAGACAGTTTTTTGTGTTTGTTTTTTTTTTTTTTTTTTAGAAATAACCACTTGTATGAATTAAGTTGCTCTATCCCAAACCACACTACATATGTAACAGTGGCCTCAATAAATCTGAATGTTTTTCCTACTTTGCCACTGGCTTCCTTAGAGAATTAGAAAAAGTCAGTCGATTCATTTTTCCCCTACTGACAAAGTCAGGGTCTAAATAATAAAAATTACTGGACCACTCTTGGTTCTATGTTAAAACCCAGTCCGTACTCATCACATTTACCAGTTAATGTCTAAGATATTTTTATTCTTCTCTGTCTCTTGAAACTCCAATAAATGTAGGCAAATGATAGCTATTGTAAAAGGCCTTTGTGTCTATCTCATAAAGAATTGTATACCAAGTCAATTAAATTTTAATGCCCAATTATTCATTCATTAGATGATTCAGACCTCCACCTTGGCGGCTTGCCTGAGGGCAGTTCTCCACTGGTTAGCACCTTGGACTATTTCTGGGAAACTTTAAATACTGAGATGCACATGTTCAGACAGTGCAAAGCTAGTGTAAAAATTTAAAAGGAGATTCCACTGATTCCACTCCAGGCACTGCTTTAAAAAGTTGAGCCTGTATTTCATTCCCAGTCAGTAACCAGAAACTCTTCCTTCCTTCCTTCCTTCCTTTACTAAGTTCTTATTAACACAGATTTCAGCTGCCTAAACAACTAGCTAATAAATATTTATGGTATGTTTTTTGCTCTGTTTTTATTTATATCAGAGCAGCAAAGTAAAAAACTGGGAACAATAGGAGATTCTGTTTTGTTTTGCCTACACAGTGCTTTTTAGAATTTTGGATTTGAAAGCTGTCAGCCAAGGCACGCAACCTCCAGTTCCTCATACAAGTCTGGCCACTCCCTGTGGTTTGAGACAGAATGCAGTTCACAAATGCAAGCCATCGGCCACACCCCTGGAAGTGTTCCCATTTACAGCCCCTAAGCCACACCAAAGCCCGGGCTTGGAAATCGAATAGACGTGGGCTCAAATCTCAGCCTTGCCATTTACTAGCTCAGTGATTTGCAGAAACTTTCTTAATCCTTCTAAGCCTCAATTTTCTCATATATCAAATGAGAATAGTAACGCACCTTTTTATAGGATGTTTGTATGGTAGTTGTTGTCAGAGACAATGAATGGCACATAGCAAAGCACTTAACAATAGTGACCTCTCAAATCCGTGCAACAAACCCTTGTTTAATGTTGTCAACATAGCAACAACCCTTATAAAAGGTAAGCAGTACATTAGGTACCCAGGTGTCTTGACATCTGGGCATTTGGACAACTGAGTTACCTGTGTCTCATCCGACTGCCATTTGGCATAATAGCCCATGCATTACACAGCTTTGCAGAGGCAGTTTGGCATCATCTTATGTGTTGTTGGTATGTTTATTTTTGAAGCCATTTACTAGTAAAACTAAATATGAGGTTATTGTGGTGCTTTATTTCCAATAAGTTTTGACAATAAACCGGTGACTAAATGAAATAAAATACCAGAAATCATAGGCCTTTGGGATCCAATTAACCCAAGCAAGGTCATTCTTAAACTTATGAAAAGATGGAAATGTTATGAAGACACGAGAGTGTTTGAAAACTTCAGAATTTAATTGCAAATAAGAGAGAATGTCAATTGCCCAGAAATGTGACCTAAATCCAAAACACTATAATGTCAGGAAAGATTTTGGAAGCTTGATAGTGCTCTACAGCAAAGTTCAGGTTATTCTAATTACAGTCAGAAACCAGCAAGATTTTTTTAACACACTGTGAATTTCTTTTATTATTTAAAGCCTCTAAATTTTACAAAAGGAAACATAACTATGTCCATGGTTTTAATTTTTCACAGCCAATTAACTATGCTTTCTTATAAATGGTTCACAAATTATGGCATATTTGTGAAGGTAGAAGTGTATGTTTATTCCTTTATATGTTGAAACTTTGGTCAATGTCAAACTATTCTCTTTCTCTACCAAAAAAAAGTGGCATTAGCGATGGAACTAATATGTAGTGTGCACTATAGATTTGACAGACTCAGAAAATTCTTTTCTTTCCTAATCTCCTTTAATCTTCACAACTTTCATGTTATCATATTATCAACCCCATTTAGATGATAAGAAAACTGAGACTAAGAAAGACTGAGCTAACTTCACAAGTCACATGGCTAGTATGTAGAAAAGTTGAGTTTTTAATTCTTGTATATCTAACCTCAAAGCCTTTGCTTTTCACCATGTTATCATAATACCACGATTTACAGACTCAGATTGCTTTGCACCTGGGGAGGTGAATGTAATATATGAAATAAGCTGAGTGGAAAAGATGGCACCTGGGAAGAGCCTGCCTCATGTAAAGGGGTAGCCAACACTCATATCACCATGAAGGAACAGGGAACCAATGGTATCAGCTGTGTGATCTATGAAGAAAAGTCTAGAACCCACATTTTAATAGGAAGCCTCCTGATTAGTAAATGTTTATAGCTAATTCAGTTTATTTTTAAATACTGTGATAACCAAAGCAAATGTCTACAGGCCAAGTTCAATTTACAATGTCACCTCAATATTATTCTCTAGATTAGTGGTTCTCAGAGTGTGATCTGTAGATCCTTGATGTCTCCTAAGACCCTTTCACAGTGACTATGTGTTTCTGCGTGTTCAAAACTATTTTCACAATAACAATAAAATATGTTTTATGTTGTGTTGACATTTGCACCAATGATGCAAAAGCAATGTTGGGTAGAAATGCTGATGCTTTCGCATGAATTCAGGCAGTTTTTCCAAAATATATCACTAACCTTTGTTTTATTCACTACCACATTCTTACAGTAAAAATAAAACAATGCCAGTTTTATTTAAGAATGCCATTATAAAAAGTATTCAGTTATTTAATCTAAACCTTTGAACACACAGCTTTTAAGTGTGATAAAACATTAAGTTTATACAAAGTTCATTCTCTAGGAGAAGGACTGAAGTAGCACCTTTTTTATGGAATGTCATTTTTACTTAAACAATAAGTTCACAAACCATGCTTACTCTGATTTGGTATTGGGCAGACATTTTCTCAAAAAAAAAAAAAAAAAAAAAGTGAGCCTACCACATGCAATGAAAACAGCTGATAACACTCTGCCCATGACAAAGTTCAAGTTTCAAGTGAAAAATTAAAATTTTTGAAAACTTAAACTTGAGAGATTCCCAATACTTAAGATTTTATGGTATGCAACTAGAGGCCCAGTGCACGAAACTCATGCATGGGAGGGGGGTCCCCTCAGCCCAGTCTGCACCCTCTCCAATCCAGGACCCCCCAGGGGATGTCCAACTGCTGGGGATTGGGCCTAAACCAGCAGTCGGACATCCCTCTCACAATCTGGACTGCTGGCTCCTAACTGCTCACCTGCCTGCCTGCCTGATCATCCCTCACTGCCCCCCATGCCAGCCTGGTTGCCCCCAGCTGCCCCTCCTGCTGGCCTGGTCACCTGCAACTGCCCCCCTCTGCCAGCCTGGTCGCCCCTAACTTCCCCTCTCCCCATCGGCCTGGTCGCCTCTTACTGTCCCCCTCTGCTGGCCTGACCACCCCCAACTGCCCCCCTCTGCTGGCCTGATTGCCCATAACTGCCCCCCTGCTGACCTGGTCACCCCCAACTGCCCCCCCTGCCAGCCTGGTCATTCCTAACTGCCCCCCCTACCAGCCTGGTTACCCCTTACTGCCCCCCTGCTGGCCTGGTTGTCCCCAACTGCCCCACTCTGCCAGCCTGGTCACCTCTAACTGCCCCCCTGCCAGCCTGGTCACCTCCAACGGCAGTCATTTGGTCGTCCCTCACTAACCCCCCTGCCGGCCTTGTCGCCCCATGTAGCCTGCTGTTCGGTCTTTACTGTTACTGTGACAGTATCCCGGACAATTTGCATATTCCTCTATTATTAGTATAGATATTAACTATTGTGCTTTTTAATATAGTATAGTATAGTAAGTCAACATTTATAAAATCTTCTTAACTCAGTGAACCAATATTTTCCAGTGAATGATTCATGATATTACAGAATTTTTCATGGAGAGATCATTCAAAGTGAGACATTGAACAAATTCTCAAATTTATTGATATGGTTTCACAGCTACATTGCAATTAAACTTTAAGAAATGATACCCTGTTGAGTTCTGAACATCAAAGAATATCTACAATCACCTTAAAGGCCCTATGATACTAGAATATCATCAGATAATATTCCCTCTCTTTCCTATTACATATCTATGGGAAGCCAGATTTTCTTCATTTACCTTAAGCCAGTGGTCGGCAAACTGCGGCTCGCGAGCCACATGCGGTTTGCGAGCTGCGGTTTGCCGCTCTGTTGACTAATGAGTTTGCCGACCACTGATCTAAGCATTTAAAAGAGGAACACTGTGGCTCAGTAGTTGAACTTCGACCTATGAACTAGGGCAGTGGTCGGCAAACTCATTAGTCAACAGAGTGGCAAACCACAGCTCGCGAGCCGCATGTGGCTCGCAAGCCGCAGTTTGCCGACCACTGCCTTAAGCTAAACAACATATCAAAACATATGAGTATGGAAGCAGATATGAAACAATACCTTTCTTCTATCAAGGCAGACATTAAAGAGATTTACAAGCTATAAAACAAGCCACTCTTCTTGCTAATTATTTTGTTTTGGAAAATATTGTTATTTGTCATTTAAAATATGTTATTTATGTTAACATAGGGAGTTTATTATTGTTATGTTTAAATGAATTAACAAATAAATATATTTTTAACTTTCTCAGTTTTAATTTCTAATTCAGTGAGTATCAATAGATTTCAGTAGATAAAGTTTTGGGGTTCCTCAACCAATTTAAAAATAGAAAAGGATCCTGAGAACAAACCCTATGGTAAGCACTGCTCCAGAATCCTGCTATTCAAAGTGTTGTTTATGGATGAGCAGGGAGAACACCCCTGAGAAATTGTTTAAAATGTAATTTTGTGGGCCTCACCCTAGACCTCTCAAATCAGAATCTCTGGGTTTGGGTCCCAGAAATCTGCATTTTAACAAGCCTTCCAGGTGATTCAGAAGCTCCTCAAAGATGAAGCATTGTTCTGAATCCAACTGAGTTGATCACCTACATCACAGTTAGAAAACCAGAGAGCACACTCTCAATTTACGTATACTTACTCATTTGCTCAGTCTATATTTAGTAGTTTATATACTTCAGTACTAGTATTTTATGAACATTAGATTAAAAAAAAAACCAGGAACATGCACAAAAGATAAAATTAGAGGATGATCTGTTTTCTGTTCTATATATTGCCTGCTCTATAGAGCTAGGTCCATGTGGGTCTCCTGTTATAATTGCATTGTTCCCTGGAAAGGTGTAAAAACTCCCTTTTCTCTGGTGACTGAGCCTCAATGAATTAAGCGCTGCCTCCTTCTCCCCTCTTCTGTTCCGACCAACAGCCTTCTTCTGCATGAAGTCTTTTCCAAAGCCCTCAGAGCAGGTGTCTGCCACTGAGACTCTCTCATCAAAGGGAAGGCGGTGAGCCAGGGAAGCCAGGCTTCGGGGAGAACTCCTGAGTGAACTGCTGCTTAAGTCTGCAGTTCCTAGTTTGTTCCCCGGTTCTTCTGGTTTCTCCGGGAATGAAAGAAGAAACCAACGAATGAATCAGAAAAGAGGGTTTGCTCGAGTTTTCTGTTGTTTCATTGTAGGTTTTCATGTTTTACTTTATTCATGGATGGCTTTTTAATCCTGAAGTTTCAACATAAGTGACTTTGGAATTGGAACTATAGCTTGCTTGTGATGTTTCCACATTTATTTTGATAGGAAAACAGTACATCAATAATAAGCAACAATTTGCTGTTGTTGTTTTTGTTGGACGGAAAAACAAAAAAACACCTTCAAACTCCCTGTGAACTCAGCACTAACAGAGACAGAATTTGATTAACCATGTAAATATTTCCCACATTAGCCTATCATAAACTGGGGCATTTTTTAAATACAGATTTCCCTACCCCAGATCTGACTATAATCTCTGGGGGTGGGGAGGGGGGACCTGGGAATTTATTTTTTGACAAATACTTTGGTGATTTTTATGATCAGGCAAATTTGAATACTTAGTGATTAGAAAACTTGAAAACAGGTTTAAGGGGAATGAGCCATATTGCTAATTGCATATTGTAAATGTGTAATATTTGGGGCACTGAACAACATTCCTGGGGGCTTCACACACAGAAGGATGAGGCTGTATCTGGACTCTGTGTCCACTCTTCCCAGAAGCACCCAGTGGAACCATGACAGTATACTGGCTTGGAGCTCCCACCTCAGCATCTGGTAAACCAGGATTCCCTTACAGTCCCTGATCTTACTTTACATGTAATTGTTTGTGGGCTAACCTCTCTAAACTTGAGTCTCCTAAAAATTAGGACAGCTATGATCAACCTTGCTAGTTTGGTGGTAAGGGTTAAACAACACCACACTTGGTCTCAATGTCAGATCTGTCACTACTCTGGTGATCAAGATCTTACCTTGACGAACCTCAGTTCCCTGCTCCACAAAACAAAGAGAGTCACAAGGACCATCTGGGTCCTTGTCTGTAGCTGATGCCCAATCAGCTTCTATGTCAAGTATCAAATTGCATAGCTAAAAACACTAACTCCCTCACAGAAGTGTGGCTTTTGCAATGTAAGTTGTAGATCTTAGATAAGTCTCCCAGAGAACGTTCCTCCCTTTTACCATTTGCTGCCAGAAAACAGGTGTGAAGACACCACTAGTCATCTTGGATTATGCAATAATCTTGAAAAGGGAAGTCACACATGATGGATGAACTCCTAATGATACCACCCAAACCCTGGGCTGTTTGATTTTATCATTTCCTTACAAGAAAACTAAATGTCTTTCTAAGCCCCTGTTACTCCTGCACTAGCAGCTTATTTAGTTCCTAAATGATGCACTACCTCTTAGGGGTTTCATATGGATACAGTCAGATAAAGCATGTCAGCCGTAGATGGTTTGGCTCAGTGGAGAGAGCATTGGCCTGTGGACTGAAGGGTCCCAGGTTCAATTCCAGTCAAGGGCCTATGCCTGGGTTGCATGCTCCATCACCCCCAGTAGGGGATGTGCAGGAGCAGCCGATCAATGATTCTCTCTTATCATTGACTAGAGGCCTGATGCATGAAGATTCGTGCAAGGAGGGGCATTTCTTCCCCTGCCTGCTGGCACCGCCTTCACTTCAGCCAGAGCTGCCTTTTTGCTCTGGCCTGGAGCCACCTTTTCACCTTCCCACGCAGCCCAGAAGCCCAGAATGGCTGGGGGCAGTGTGGAACGCAAGCGTCACGCCCTGGCCCTGGCCGCTTGGAGCCTGCATATGCAAATTAACCTGCCATCTTTGTTGGGTTAATTTGCATACTCATTCCTGATTGGCTGATGGGTGTCGCGAAGGTATGGTCAATTTGCATCTTACTCTTTTATTAGTGTAGATGTTTCTATCTCTCTCTCCCTCTCACTTCTGCTCTGAAATCAATGAAGATATATATATATATATATATATATATATATATATATATATATATACATACACATATATATATATTTTAAGCACATCAAACACTCAGAACAATGCCTGGCACATAGAATATGCTTTAAAAATAATAATTTTTGTTTAAACCGGGCTTAGATTCCACAGGACATCACAAAAAGCCCATGCTGGTTCCTTTCTGGGCTGTGGACACTGTGATTTTCAGTGAGGTTAAGTGACAGAGTGAAAAGCCAAAGCACAGGGAGCAGGTACTCTCCTTGCCCTCCATGAGCCCGCCCCCACCCCCATAAAGGCCAGCCTTGCTCTCCAGGGAGCGGGTACTCTCCTTACCCTCCATGAGCTCTGATGGAGACCAGCCCCACAGACAGGCCCCTCACAAGTAGGCAACTTTCAGTTCAGCTGAGTACTTCTGTTCTCACCAATTGAATTGTATACTTAGCAAGATTGTGTCCAAGCCTGTGGATGCTTGTTGTATATGTTACTGAAATACATAATTTAATTGTACATAAAGAGTGTAATTTAATATTTAGAAAAGCTAAATAAGAGAGAAACATTATCTTTTGGCATGTGGGGAAAATCATTTAAAAACTTGGAAGTAGTCTATGCTTTGCCTTAAAATTCTCATTTTACTTTAAAATAAACAAAATTGGACATCAAGGATGATGCATAATAAATGTGGGTCATGAAAGATTGACTTATTGGAACCTCAAAATCTGGACTCTTAATCCAAAAAAAGTCCTTAGCCTTACATTTAAAAATTAGCAAATAATTGTACATTTAGTTGTTTTAAGTTTCACTGAAATGTGTTTGAGGTGTGTGTATCAGCTTCTCATTTGTTGCTTTCATTGAATTTCTCAACTCACCAACTGCCATCCTCAACTTCTTTGGATTAGAGGGCACATTCTCAATGCCATCCAGAGTCCACATTGCTGCAGGAATAGCCTGAGGACAGATATCTAAAGCAACCCGGGGCTGATTGGGGGGTGCAGAAAGACACATGCTCCCCTGGCTCCCATGTGGATCCAGAAAGAAAGAAAATGGATGAAGAAATTTACATCAAAACAAGTTAGGCAACTTGGAACTTCCTGCACAGCCTTAAAGGGAAAAGTGCTCTCTGTGGACAGTGATTTAAGAGGCACTCTTTGAAGTGCTCCTGTTTGTTCTGCAGGATTTTCCCACTTGCCTCTTGAAATAGAATGAGAGTGAATCTTCTTTCCCTCAAGCAAAAGGAAAAAAAGAAAAAAGACAAACAATAGATTTTCTCAAATCAAATATCACTGTGTCTGTGGTTTGTCTAAAGGATGCCTGAAGTTGATCTCCCTTGAGCCCTGGAAGGAAGCAGGCAATGTACTGGGCATGATCAGTGTTAAAGATTATCAGCACCAAGTGTAAATAAGGAAAAGATAGCATGTTGAGGTAGATAGTTGTTGAGCCGACCTTCATCCGGTCCTTCCCTCTCAGTGCACATCTGCTGCTCTCCATGTTGAGCTTAATTCCTCTCCTCTTCAACCTGGAGTATCCTTAGTGTTTGCTTGACCAGTAAGTAGTGTGAGAGAAGTCACAGTCAGAACTTCCAAGACCAGGTCATAGGAAGTCCTGCAGCTTCCACGGTAACATGGAAAGTTCCTGTTGGAATGATTCATATCAAAATCCAGCTTCAGTGCTGGGAGAAGCTCAAGCCATGTGGAGAGATTGTGTGTTGGTCCTCCAGTCAACGGTTTCAAAGAGCTCCCAGACAACAGTTATGTCAGCCCTTGTAAGTAAGCCATCTTGGATATCCAGCCCAGCAAAGCGTTAGATGATTCGAGACTCAATCGACTGCAATCACATGGGAAACCCCACTCGAGAGCCACACAGTCAACTCACAAAACTGAGATATCCTCTTGTTTTCAGCTACCAAATTTTGAACAATAGGAAACTGGAAAAGATAATGTCAAGCACAATGGTCAAGAGTGTGTGCTATGATTGTCCATGGACTGATGTGGTGGTGGTGACAGAATGGCACTAGACTTAATGGGGATCACTTTGTAAGTTACAGAACTGTCTAACCACTGTCCTGTACACCTGAAACTAATATGTTGAATGTCAAGTGTGGTTGAAAAATAAAAAAGAAATGTAAAGAGTGGATTGATGTGAATCCTGACTCTACCCTTATTATCTAAGTAAATGTAAGCAATTATGTAACCCTTCTGTTCCACAGTTTCTTCATCTCTGTGGTGTGGGTAACAATGTTAGCTATCTCATAAGGTGGTCCTTAGAACCCCATATGATTATGCTGCATCTGAAAGACATAACATACAGTAACCCACCACAATATGCCACTGTCACAACCATCGTCCTCACCATTATCTTAACTATTACCAGCAACAACACTGTCACTACTGTTGGTAGCATTGTTGATTCTTACCAGCTTTTAAAGTAGAAAGAGAAAGATCTCTGACTTGGTCATTGTGAAAAAGCCAACGAAAACCCAAAACAAAAATGGCCACTTTGTACACTGCTTATAACAATGCCTTTTACATAGTATATGCTTAGCATATATTAGCTATTATTATACAACCATTTATGAATCTTCTTGGATACACTATTCCAGTATGTTACCAACTATTTAGATTTTTAAGATATGCTTTAGACTCATTATCATCTCTAAGGTTAAGGTCCTAGAAGTAATAAAAGTTTACTTATTTAATATATTTTTATTAATTCATTCAACAACTATGGAGTGTCAACAATATGACAGAACTGATAGATACTGGGAATATGGAGAAAGCAGGCAGATATTCAATGAGTAATTTTAAGAGTACAGTGGGAGTTTTAAAAATAGAAAAGCCAGACAAGGCTATCCTGCATAAATTAGAGGAATCTAATGTGATCTGAGATTGGAATGTACCCAGAAAGTCCTTTAGGGCTAAGCTGAGGCCAAAAGGAAGGATGAGTAGAAGTGCGTCAGCAGGTCAAAGTGACACAGCTGGGCAGTAGAAGTGTGGGGTGGTAGTGTGCCTGGCAGAAGACTCAGCCTGAGCATCTGTCCTGAGCTAGGAGAAAGTGTGCTTCCTCCAGGAATTGAAGATTGTGCTGCACACAGGGAAGACACTTGAAAGGAGCCTGGAAAAAGTGAGCAGGGCCACTCACAAAGGACTTTCCACACTCAGGGGAGGATTTTGACATTTTCCTAAGGGTATGTAAAATACAGTGAAGGTTTTAAAGTAAGGAAGTGACATAGAATGGTTTGTTTGTGTGTGTCTTTGCTTAGATGGCTCTGACTACTGTGTATAGAAAGGACTAGAGAGGTATGCATGTGAGCGGATATGCCTATGGTGCAGAAAGAGGATAATAGCTTGGGCTAGGGTGTGGTGCAAGGGTGGAGAAATACTCAGGAGTCACACACCATTGGATAGGGATCCTCAATTGGTAGCCAAATAGTTTAAGGATCTACTTGGGTCTGATGCTACTCTAGAGAGTATCACCTGTCGCTGACTCTGATCACCAATTCATTGCTTGGTAGTTAGTACACTTCCCTAACAGAGGTATGAGGGTCAGTCCTCGGTACAGTGAAATAGTTTAGAGATTCAGAGTCAGAATTTGAATCTCAGTTCAGCAATTACTGGTGGTCAGAGGACCTTGGAAAAATTAATCCTCTGTGCCTGTTCTCTGGTCTGTAAAATGGGCACATGAATAGGGTTTATTCATGGGGTTTAGAAGTATGAAAAGTACTTGTGACAACACCTACAAGAGAATATTCTATGATAATTCTTATTATTTTGTAATCATTCATTCCACACATACTGAGCCAGGCACTGGGATTCAAGGATCAATTAGTTAATGTCCCCTCTCTCAAGGATCCTTGTAACCTACAAGGGTTGGATTATAAATCACAGAAATAAACAGGTGCTGGGGGCCAACCACAAGTCTGCAGGTGTGCAAAATATGAGCACCAAGTTAGAAAAGGCGCAGTGTGGCTCAAGGTTCCAAGTGGCTGCATCCCTCTAAAGCAGAGAAGTTTATTATTTTAAGAAAAAAGGGCCAAGGTGACCCCTGACTGAAAGCATGGTGGTTGCAGAGCCCAAGATGTCACTGAAAATGCAAGACAGCTTGAGGGCACCAGAGAGTTTTCCTTCAAAAGCGCAACCCTAAAGGGAAAGGTGATCTCTGTGGACAGTGATTTAAGAGGCACCTGATTCAAATGGAGAATTTTCAAAAGACTATTTTGATCATAAAAAGTGTTTCCAAAGTTTTTTGGTGGCTTTTTTTTTTTTTTGAGAAAACTCTTCTAGTAGCCACCACGCAGAAGGGACATTTGAAGCATTGCCTTGTCTGCGGGGCGCATCGCCAGGGTGACTGACTTTGAAATGGGCTTCAGGGACTTTTATGAGTCCAAGAAATATTTTTAACGCTTACTGAGAAGCAGAGCCTAGGAAGCCTGTCTCCAGCAAACAGCATTTTTGACATGTACTGGTTGGAGCCTAGAAGTACCTTTCCTCTCTGCTTTTGCAACGATCTTTTTCCTTTATCCTGATAGAAACCACAGTGGCCAACTTCATGTCATTAAACTGGAAACTGGAAATCATCGAAGACATATATTTTCTCCCAAAGCTCATAAAGCAGCCTGGGTATTAAAATATCCTTCGAGATCCACGCAGAATTTTTGTTTATACTAATTCTATTTGTCAGGGTCAAACTGATGGGAATCAGGACTATCTGGGCAGTATTTTCCATGGAAACTGTATGTTGATTTTAAAATCACTGTTTATTGAAGCATTCATATCATTCTTAATATATTTTAGGAACATGACAACCAAATCTTGAATTCTCAAGAGGGAGGATATTTTTGCTTTTTTTCTTTATTATTCAGTGGTTCTTTCTTTTTTAGAATACACGCAAACTAAAATTCTTTAATTCACATTTTAAATTTAGAACATAAATATATTCAATGTAACCATAAAAATGTGAATGTAATAAAACCGTTTAAAGTTCTAGTAGAACTAAGGTATTATTTGGCAAAACCCCATGATTTTTATATTTGGAGAAATGAATATATGAATAAGGAAGGCGACTTTCCAATATCTTACAGTGAGTTAATGGAAGCAAAAAGTAAGAAATGTGTACTTGTCAGGAATCTCTTGGTCACAAGTGACAGAGAACAATTCAAACTGGCTTTTTTAAAAAGGGGTAGGAGACACTTGTTGGCTTATATACCAGTAGAGTCAGGTGGTAAAACTTTGTTGGGAAAACAGACAAAACACAAGCAACCAGTAACCAGTAAACTGCAGGCTTTATCAAGGCAGAGCGTCACTGACATCATTGTGCTCAATCCCTGTCCACCGTTGGGTCGTGCCTTCCCATACGTTGCCTGCCTTCGAGGCTCTTTGAGGTGGCTCCGGCAGCACCCGGCTCACATTTCCTGGGTCTCCATGTGATGGGGGGAAAGGAGTCTCTTTATATAATTCTTGGAATCAGGTTGGTTTGGGCTGATGAGTTTGGCTTCTCTTGTTATTTCCTACGCCAGTGCTTTTCAAATTCTCTTTCATGAAATATTTTTTAATTATTTCTTAAAATAGCCAATCTGTCATGGACCAACAATTCTATAAAATACAATTAAGAATAAATTAGCATAAAAGTGAAAGGGAGTTACACAACACAAGCCTAAATTATGATTACATTTCACAGCACAAAATGACTTGCCAAATTGGCCTAAAATTATCTACCCAATGTCTCTCCATCTCTGCACTTACCTTGTTGCTAAGCAATGCCAGTCCAACCTGTGGAGCAGGGCTCTCAGCCAGGCCAGCGATTCCAGCTTACACAGATGTTCGGTCCACCACCAGGGGCCAGGAAAGCTGCACTGGAACTCAGCCACGCCCACTGTTTGCTTATTGTCTGGCTGGTTTTGTGATATAATGATAAAGTGGGGTAGTTGGACAGAGACTATGTGACCTTTAAGGCAGAAATGTTTACTATCTGTCCCTTTACAGAAAAACAGTTTACCAATTCCTACTCTGAGCAATCACTGTAACCTCAAGACTGTGATTCGTGATTGGCAAGGAAGAGCCACAGGTCCACTCCTGAAGCATATGGGTGAGGAGTAGGGATTGTATGATTCTCCAAAGGAAATGGAGATTCAGCTATAAAAAAAAAAAAAAAAAAAAGGTATTATTTTAGGAAGCTCAGAACCTTCAAGTGTCTAGTACAGAATTTAGATATTTTACTCTTAATTTCCTCTTTTCTTGACTCTACTTAAAACTGAATTACTATATAAAATGAACACTGCAAAGTGAAAACTCGCCTTAAGTGAATTCAGGTCATAACAGAGACTCAATAGGACTCATATTTCAAGTCGTTTGAAGAAGAAAGAGGAATAAAACATGCAAAGAAATACATAATAATTTTACAATCTATACTAATAAAAGTATAATATGCTAATTAGACCGGGAGACCTTCCAGGAGACCTTTCAGACATGCTTCCAGACAAAGCCATGGTGGCAGGGCCAAGGCAGAGGTGGTTAGGGGTGCTCAGGCCAGGAGGGGAGGTCAGTTGGGGTGATCAGGCCAGGGGGTGGGCAGTTGGGAGCGAGCAGGCTAGAAGGGGGGCAGTTAGAGGTGATCAGGCCAGCGGGGGGGGGGGGGGGGCAGTTGGGGGCAAGCAGGCCGGCATGCAGAGTGGTTAGGGGCAATTAGGCAGGCAGGCAGGTGAGCAGTTAGGAGCCAGCAGTCCTGGATTATGAGAGGGATCCCAGATTGGAGAGGGTGCAGGCCAGGCTAAGGGACACCCCCGTGCCCCCGTGCATGAATTTCATGCACCAGGCCACTAGTGTTACTATAATATAAGTTAATGGCACCTACTGTAATAGTGTATAAAACATGATCATGTGTAATCTAATATATAAAAGGCCAGGGTTGTAACAACCGATCACAATGGAAGGCTGACCAACCTGGAAGTCCTTCAGTCAGCACTGGGTTGCCAGGGTGACCCAGCACTGACTGCCCAGCTGCAGAGTGGCAACCCAGCACTGATTGCCCAGGGGACTGAGATCCAGAGAGAGAGGCAGGGTCTGATCCACAGCCTCAGTGGCAGCTATTGATGAGTACTTTCTCTCTCTTTCTCTCTCTCTTTCTTTCTGAGCTTCGCCAGCAGCCAGGCTTTTCTTTCTCTCCCTGCCTCTGCAGAGGGCTGCTATTAAGCCCCACCTTTCTGATCAGGCCCAAAGATAGGCCAGGAGATGCTGACTGGCATAGGAACCAACCAATCAGAACCAAATGTGGGTGCTGTGAAGAACCAATGGCTGTCTAGGAGGTGGAGCTTTTGATGCTGACTGGAATAGGAACTGACCAATCAGAATCAAATGTGGGTGCTGTGAAGAATCAATGGCTGCCTAGGAGGTGGAGCTTTTGATGTTGATTGGCATAGGAACTGACCAATCAGAAGCAAATGTGGGTGCTATGAAGAACCAATGGCTGCCTAGAAGGCGGAGCTTCTGATGCTGACTGACATAGACACCAACCAATCAGAACCAAATCTGGGTGCTGTGGGGAGCCAATGGCTGCCTTGGAGGCGAAGCTTTCGACACTGGCATAGAAACCGACCAATCAGAACCAAATTGGCCAGCAGAGGAGGGCAGTTGGGGGTGAGATCAGGTCGGCAGGGGTGGGCAGTTAGGGGTGATCAGGCTGAGAGGCAGAGGCAGTTAGGGGCAATCAGGCAGGCAGGCAGGTGAGCAGTTAGGAGCCAGCGGTCCCAGATTGCAAGAGGGATGTCTGACTGCTGGTTTAGGCCCGATCCCTGTGGGGCCTAAACCAGCAGTCAGACATCGCCCAAGGGGTCCCCAATTGGAGAGGGTGCAGGCTGAGCTGAGGGAACCCCCACATCTGTGCATGAATTTTATGCACTGGGCCTCTAGTTATATTTATAAATACTTACATAACTCAACTTTCCAGAAATGGAAATGGATATTATTTAAAGGTTATGTCTATTTAGAAAATATTTAATAAATATATACTATGATAGAAAAACAGTGGACTAAACATCAGTTCTTTCCAGAGACTGATGGATGAACAAACCGTAGTCTGTGGGGAATTAAATAAAGTAAGTGCAGGTTATAATCAGGCCAGCATTTCACTGTGTAGCAAAAGGGAGTGGAAATGGTAGTTAATAACAGAGGGTCTCCTATAGCAAGGAAGGCATCCACAGGCAAGTGATGTTGAAGCAAAGTTCCACCAGGAGAGGAGCAAGCAGCCAGGGGAAGTGTGGATACAGTCCCATAGAGGGAAAAGCCAGCACCACATCCAGTGGCAGAGAAATCTTGATCATTTCTAGGAAAAGAAACTCACATGGTTAAAGCAGAGTAAGCAAGAAGAAAAATACTCCAAAAATCTTTAGGATATTAGAAGGCAAACTGATCAGGCAGGGCCTTTACACATGCCAATTCTTTACTGAGTCAGTAAAGTAGAAAGTCTTCGCAGGGGATAACATGGCTTTATTTAATTGTTGAACCATCACTTTCACTGCTGTGCATTAATGAGTAATGATAACAACAATGACTGAGAAATATTTAAGACAATGTTCTAAGCAATTTAAACATATTAAGTTACTCAATCCTCCCAGTAAACTTACTATTAACTCAATTTTACAGATAATGATTATAATTATTCCTTTGTCTGCTAGAAAAACAAATTTGGGTCTTCTTGTGGTTTAGAATACACAGAAATAAGAACTGTCTTTAAACACAAAATAGTCCTAACGGAATAGTTCTTACGAGGGAAATGGAGGGGAATGGAAACCCATTGGTACAGGGTTTCCTTTTGGAATCATGAAAATGTTAGTTAATGGTGATAATTGTACATTGTGAATGCACTAAAATCCTCTGATTTGTACATTTTTAAATGGCTAATATGGCCCAGCTGGTGTGGCTCAGTGGCTGAGCATCAACCGATGAACCAACAAGTCACAGGTTTGATTCCCAGTCAGGGCACATGCCCGGATTTGGGGCTCAATCCCCAGTGTGAGGCATGCAGGAGGCAGCTGATCAATATTTCTATCTCATCAATGTTTCTATCTCTCTATCCCTCTCCCTTCCTCTCTTTAAAATATCAATAAAAACATATTTAAAAAATAAAGTGGCTAATATAGTATGTCTTAGTTGTGTGAATATTACCATAACAAATTTTTAAAAATCATTCTTCATAGGGAGGCCTTTCTGGCAAAAAGTGAATGTGTGTCCATTTCCCCAGAAGGAAGCATCATTTTCTAATAATACATATTTTGGTAAGGAAACCAGTGAAGTGGCAATAATGGGTTTGTTTTTGTACTTGAACTAAATGTTCAATGCTGCTAAAATGATTAAGTAAATAGTTGATGATGATGATGATGATGACATCATGTCAAAGATAACCATGATCATTATTATAGCATAATCATCATATAATCTGAATGAACTTGATAATCACAGAAAAAAATAATGCACAGCAAATTGAATTTTAGTGCATATGTAATTGATTGCTGTCTTTTTTGAAGGGTTACATATGCATGTTTGTGGTAAAGGGACAAGGAAAAGATTTTAGCCTTATTTATGTGCAACCAAGCAAACAGCAGAGGATGAACCTTTGCAAGTGAAGTTCAACTATCCCCTTAGTCTCACAGACATGTTTTAAATTTATTTATTTTTATTAAATTTATTAGGGTACACTGGTTAATAGGATCATGTAGGTTTCAAGTGTACATTTCTGTATAAAATCTGTATAATGAACTGTGTGCCCACTACCCAAAATCAAACCATCTTCCATCACCATTTATTAGGCCCTCTCCAACCCCCAAATCCCAACCCCCCACTTCCCTCTGGAAACCACCACACTGTTGTCTATGTCCATGAGTTTTATATCCCACATATGAGTGAAGTCATGGGTTCTTAGCTTTTTCTGCCTGACTTATTTCACTTAGCATGATATTCTCAAAGTCCTTCTACGTTGTTGCAAATGGCAGTATTTGGTCTTTTCTTATGGTTGAGTAGTATTCCATTGTACCACATCTTCTTTATCCAATCATCACATCACAGAACACTTTTGTTTTCTCCATGTCTTGAATGGTGCTGCAATGAACACAGGATGCATATATCTTTATGAAAACATTTTTGAGTTTTTAGGGTAGATACTCGGGAGAGGCATTATTGCTGGGTTGTATGGTAAAATTGTTAATTTTTAGAGGAATCACCAGACTGCTTTCCATAGTGGTTCCAGTCTACATTCCCACTAGCAGTGAATGAGGGTTCCCTTTCTCCACAACCTCTCCAATACTTCTTGTCACTTGTCTTGTTGGAAATAGCCATTTTAATAGGTGTGAGGTGGTATCTCATTATAAGTTTTGATTTGCATTTCCTTAATAGCTACTGAAGTTGAACAACTTTTCACATAACTGTTGGTCATTTGTATGTCTTCTTGGGAGAGGTGTCTGTTCAGGTTCTCTGCCCATTTTTCAATTGGGTTGTTTGGTGTTGAATTTTATGAGTTATTTATATATTAAATTAAACCTTTGTTAGAGCTGTCGTTTGCAAATGTCATCTCCCATTCGGTAGGTTGCCTTTCTGTTTTGTTTCTTTCCCTGTGCAGAAGCTTTTTAGTTTTATATAGTCCCATTCATTTAACTTTGCCTTTACTTCCTTTAGCATGGGCATCCTATATAATAAAAGCGTAGTATGCAAATTGTCCCCTCAACCAGGAGGTGAGCCTGCCAGGGGAAGGGAGGGAGGCTCTGGAGGGCAGCCGGCAGCCACTAGGGACCCTACAAGTGCACAAAAATTTTGTGCACTGAGCCTCTAGTTTTTTAATAAGGATCCTTCCTGTGCAGCCATGAGTCCTTGCAGGACTCACCAGCTGAGCTGGAGGGAAGCTGCTTGCTCAGCCGTGGTTTTGAACTTGGCAGGCTCCTACCCGGAGCCATCCTACCCGGAGCTGCTCTAGGCATGAACTGTTCTTAGAGCAGTTGTCCTCATCAGCCTGCTGCAGCCCTATGAGGCCATCCCTGCACTAGGGTGCATCCCTGAGCATCTGGACCAGGATTTTAACCATATCCAAGCCTGGCAGACACACTGCTCCTGCAGCGCCTGCCATTGGGACTGCCCACGGACTTAAGTTCACCTGCTCCAGACAAAGCAGTCACAGACCCGCAGCTTTCCCTGTCGGCTCATTATATTCCAAGTGTTCTCACATCTGAGTCCAAAAAAAGGGGGTGGGGGTGGGGAGGAATCTTCTACCAAATCAGAATTGTGGTTATCAGTCCTTCCTTTACCCTTTTACTACAATTTGTCATCCAATCCTTAATGTTTAAGCCAATAAGCTTTAAAATGTCCCCCATCTGATCAACAAAACTGTCAATGGCCATTTAAAAGTGAGAGTCTCTGCAAGAGTAGCAGGGATAATGGTTTCAGACTTGTGCTACACCACAGGGGTGTACACAGTCCCTTCAAAGGATCAAAATGTGACCAACCAATAAAAATGACTCCTGCTAAGACTGATCTTACCTACTCCAAAACAAAGGTTACACGAAAAGGCTGTCAGGTTATAAAATATGTGGGCTGGTGAAAAAAGTCAGAGTGCATGTTGATGCAAGCGAAAGGGAAGCAGCTGCCTTCTGCCAAGCAGGACACAAAGGCCAGAGAGTGTCCCTGAAATACGGCCGAGCTTCCTCCTGTGCATGTGTGAGAGCAGAGCCGGGCAGCAAATGATCTACTCAAACAGCGATAGGGTTGGAGGATGCCGAGTGCACAACAAGATAACTGCAGAAACAAAACAGTTCAATCCTTTCAAGTGTTTAGCCAAAATGTCTAGTGTCTAAATGTGTTCTGCAAACACAAAACTTTAGAAAGCACTGCCCAGAGGACAGTCACACATGGCACAGGCTGTATCCATCCAATGTCTTCTGCTTGTGTCTTTTAAGGGGTTCTCTCACACTTGTTAACGTTTGAGGATGGCTATAACCTTATGATCACCTTATTCAAAATCAAAGGTCAGGTTTTAAATTCCTCTTCCTCGCCTTATATTCTTTTTCTATTTCTATTTGTGTAATGAATTACACAAACCTAGCAACTTAACAAACACTTGTTCACTCGAAGTCTCTGTGTGTCAGGCATTCAGGCTGACTTAGCTGGGTCCTCTGCTCAGTATCTTACCAGGCTGCAATCGAAGAGCCAGCTGGGCTATGTTCTCATCTGGAGTCTCGACGAGGGAAGAACCCACTTTCAAGCTTATTCAGGCTGCTGGCGGCATTTATTTCCTGGCAACTGTCCGGCAGAGGACCCTCACCTCTTTTTTTTTTTTTATATAATATATTTTATTGATTTTTTTACAGAGAGGAAGAGAGACGGATAGAAAGTTAGAAACATTGATGAGAGAGAGACATCGATCAGCTGCCTCCTGCACACCCCCTACTGGGGATGTGCCCGCAACCCAGGTACATGCCCTTGACCGGAATCGAACCTGGGACCCTTCAGTCCGCAAGCCGACGCTCTATCCACTGAGCCAAACTGGTTAGGGCGGACCCTCACCTCTTGCTGGATGCCAGATGAAAGCCACTTTCAGGTCCCAGGAGCTGCCTGCAGTTCCTGCCACATGTTCCTCCCCACAGGCTGTTCACAAAGTGGTGGCTTGCTTCTTCGGCAGGAGACTCTCCCAGTCTACCTGAACGGAGTCTTATATAAAAAAACAATGTCATGTTTCTTTACATAAAGGGTTCTCCAACCCTTTTTCCATGCCCTAGTTCTTAAAACCAAGTCACAGTCCTGCTCACACTCAAGCAGAAGGAGCTATACAAGAAAAAAAAAATACACAGACAGGGAAGCTTAACCAAAAGAAATGTATTTTTTTACAGTTATGGAGGTTGGGCATCCACAATCAAGGTTCTGACTTCTGGTAAGGGCTCTCTTCTTGACTTGTGCCTGTCCCTTCATGAGAGATGTAGTGAGCTCTTCAGTGACTCTTCTTGTAAGGACACTAATTCTATCAGATCAGGGCCCCAGCCTCATGACTTCCTTTAGCCTTAATAACTCACTCAAAATACAACCACAGCCTGGCCAGTGTTTCTCAGTGGTTGAACATTGACCCATGAACCAAGAGGTCCCTGGTTCAATTCCTGGTCAGGGCACATGCATAGGTTGTGGGACAGATCCCCAGTAGGGGCTGCGCAGGAAGCAGCTGGTCAATGTTTCTATGTCTCTATCCCTCTCCCTTCCTCTTTCTCTCTGAAAAATCAATAAAAACATATTTTTTAAAAAACAACCACAATGGGGGTTATGGCTTCAACCTATGAATTTTGGGGGTGCACAAATATTCAGTCCATAACAAGGTGGAAAATTCCAAATTGTTGTCCGGAAAGAAATCTTGGGTTTTCCTTTATATCTTTTATAACATTTCTTTTTTAAATTTCTTTATTGATTAAGGTGTTACATATGTGTCCTTATTCCCCCATTACACCCCTTCCATCCCCCCCCCACTCATGCCCTTACCCCCTGTTGTCTGTGTCCATTGGTTAGGCTTATATGCATGCATACAAGACCTTTGGTTGATTTCTCCCCCTTACCCCCACCCTCCCCTACCTTCCCTCTGAGGTTTGATGCTCTGATCGGTGTTTCTCTGTCTCTGGATCTGTTTTTGTTCATCAGTTTATGTTGTTCATTATATTCCATAAATGGGTGAGACCATGTGATATTTTCTTTCTCTGATTGGCTTATTTCACTTAGCATAATACTCTCCAGGTCCATCCATGCTATTGCAAATGGTAAGAACTCCATAACATTTCTTGAGCTTTCATTGGGTGTCAAGATCTTCATTATCTCATTTAATTTTCATGTCATTCAAGAATATGTTTGTTCCTCTATGCCAGGAACAGACCTAAACACCTGAGATACATACATGAATAAAATAGAAAAGACCTTCATCCTTGAAATTCTTGGATTCCAATGAGGGAAATCAGACAAAAATTAAATTAAAAACACCCAATATTGATAATAATCTATACTAAATTTGGAAATTAAAAGTGAAAAAGTAGAATAGCTTATGTTGGATCCCCAGTGCTGGGGGAAAGGGAGGTAATTAATAATATTAAATAAAGTAGTACAGATAAAGCTCATAGAGCAAGTGAGAGTTGAGTGACCACTAGGATATGGAGAGTTGGCCAAGCAAAGGCATGGGAGAAGTGAGGGAAGCAACACAAGGTGCAAAGGAAGAGGTCTGGAGACAGGAGCACAGTAGGTGTGTTTGAGGATCAGCCGTGAAGCCAAAATCAACTCTGGGTCTGTCTGACCAAGAGTCAAACATCCTCATCACAGTCACATAGGTATGTAGGTGGTGCTGTGTCACTGTAAGTCTGTGTGCATAAAAGAGAAGAACTAATACTTACTGAGTACCTGGTACGTTTCAGGTGCAGTGCTAGGTGCTTAATATGTACTCTTGTGTTTAATTGACACAAACAAGTTACCAAAGGAGCCTGGGAGAGTCTGGTTGTGTGCTCCCATGGGAAAAGAAAGGACACACATTAAATGAGTGAGATGTCTCTAGTACATGTAATGTTCATTTCATGTCCATTCTACCCTCACAAAGGTAGAGGGACAGGCAGCTTTGGATGTAGCTGAAGGACAATGGCCAGATTTCCTTCAGCGTCCAATCCAGGTGTACTTCCCCTGTAGCCCTGTCTCCTGAAATTTCACATTCACTCTCTCTAGGTAAGCCACTGTGAAGACAAAGGAATGCATTCCTAGTTTTATGTGAATAAAAGAAGATTCCAAGTACTATCTGAATTTCAATTTAACTCATGTAAAAAGTAGATAAGCTTATGAGCAAGGACTAGTAAAGACCATGAAAAATGGGATACATATTTAAAATCACTATTATAATCATAACTAGGGGCCTGGTGCACGAAATTCGTGCACTGTGGGGGGGGGGTGGTCCCTCAGCCCAGCCTGCCCCCTCTCACATACTGGGAGCCCTCAGGGGATGTCCTACTGAGGCGACCGGGCTGATCAGGGGAAGGCACCAACCCCATCACCCCGCTGCTGCAGCCACTTCCAGTCACCGCAGCCACCAAGGTGTTTTCATCAACACGGACTCCAGTCCCTTCACCATGAAAAAATGATAACTTTCTTTAGGCATTTTCAAGATGTGTCTTTCATAGGATATGACATTTCTTTTTTTTTTTTTTTTTTATCCTCACCTGAGGATATGTTTCCATTGATTTTTAGAGAATGTGGAAGAGAAAGGGAAAGACAGAGAGAAACATCAAAGTGAGAGTAACACTTTGATTGGTTGCCTCCTGCATGAACCCTCACCTGGGCCCCAGCCAGGGAGGAGCCTGCAACCTAGGTACATGCCCTTGATCAGAATCCAACCGGACCCTGCGGTCAGAAAGCCTAGGCATTATCCACTGAGCCAAACTGGCTAGGGCAAGATATGACATTTCTTAGCCCTCCAGCAGCGGACCTTCCTTTTTTTCTCCAGGAGTGTGGTGGAAAAACCCTAGATCACCTTTTTGGATTCTTATTCCCAAGTTACTAAGAATATTACCAGTGGCAAACAGGGAGCTTAGCCAATGAGCTGTCAGAAAAGGTATTTCCTCTGTAGTTCATACCCATAACCTCTGATCTCTGGCTCCACTCCTGCCAAGGCCTAAAGCCTCGGGGCCAAGGCAGGGCCCCCCCCAGCTCCCTCCAATAGCCCAGCTCTGCCCCTGTCCAGGCCCCAAGCCTCTGGCTGGGGCTTGGGGCCTGGGCAGGGGACCCCCAGCTCCCTACCATCACCCGATCGCCCTGATCCACCCCTGCCGAGGCTCCAAGCCTCTGGCCAGGGCTTGGGGCCTGGGCAGGGGACCCCTAGCTCCCTCCAATCGCCGGTTCACACGGCTCTGCCCCTGCCCAGGCCCCAAGCCTCTGGCCTGGACAGGGGACCCCCAGCTACCTCCAATCACAGGACTCCGCCCCTGCCCAGGAGCCCCTTGGCTCAGGCCCTTCCCAGGTTGCTCAGGACCCACGTGGGCCTACCTCAGAGTGACCTGGGTGCTGAGAAAGTTCCCGGGCCCCAGGCTGCTAGGCACCATATGCAAATTAACCTCCATCTTTGTTGGGTTAATTTGCATACTCATTCTGATTTGCTGTGGGTGTAACAAAGGTACGGTCAATTTACATGATTGTCTATTATTAGGTATGATTGTTTTTAAAACAAAAGCCTCTTGGAAAGGTAATGCATCTAATCATTATCAGTCATTACTCCATGAAAGTGATTTATCAGTTCAATCATTTTTGGAGAAAGATAGAAAATATACAAGGAAAAGCACGGTAAGGGCCCAGAATGTGGACACCACCTGGGAGGCAGAGGATAGAAGAAATACCAGAGGGAAGGAGGGAGTAAATGAGGCTAAGGGAACTGGACCCATTTTGCTGAAGCACCTGGCTCTTGAGGCTATTACAACTATTTTACACCCTTTCTGGACTGATGGCCGGAAAGAGCCATACTGCATGTACCCGTGAGACCCCGTTATCTCAGAATGAAGTCCAATGCGGTTACTGTGCCTGTGTGACCCTTAAGGATCTGTCCCTGTGTGCCTGCTTCGTGCTTCCTCTCATGGTCAGGCATTTGCACAGGTTGGCCCTCTGCCTCCAGCGCACTTTCCTGTCCTGCTTTAAGTTACTGTCTCTAAACAGAAATCTTCTGAAATCACCCTCCCAGGCTGAGTGTGGGCTTCTCACCTGTGCTGCTTTAGTGTCCATCACTCACTTTGCAATAGAACTTACTACACTAAACCACAGTTGCTCACTCACTATGTTGTCACTCCCATTAGACTCTGAGCAACATGAAGGGAGAGAACAGACAGTGCACTGGCCATCCCTGCACCCCAGCGCTTAGGGCTTTGCCTGGTACCAGTAGGTTTCCAGGTGATGAAGTGATAGAGTGTGCGTGCATGCACACACACACACACATACCCAGACATGCGTGCACACAACAGACACAGACACATGCACACACACACACACACACACACAAACACTCGGCCTTGATATTTTCCCTTCCACTCAAAAGTGGAGTTTTCTGAAGTGAGAAATCAGGCTGAGTTATAGCACCTCAAGAAACACAATACCCTCCTGTCTCCTGAACAACTTCTTGCATCCATGCTAACCCAGAGACCCACCCATGGTTGACGGGGTGCAACATAACATTTCCCAATTGCATGTCTCAGGGCATAAGCCTCCCCCATCTATGCTCCTTACTATCCATAGAATAGTATACCAAAATTTATATTGCATCTAAAATTTAGAGTTCACACACTCCTTAGGATAAAGAAACTGAGACCAAACAAAAAAAAAGTTGAGTAAATCAAATCAGGTGACAGTTAATTAACAACAGAGAGCAGACTTACACTGGAGAATATGACTCCCAATTCAATATTCTTTCTACTGTACCATTTTGCACAGTAAAGGGGAAAAATAAAGAAAACAAAAGTAAAAATACAGAAAGGTGACAGTTTTATTGGGCTCTACCAAAGAATAAAGGGAAGAAATAGACAACTTATTCCTTTTTGGCTATCAGGTAAATGTAACTTTAAAATGTGTTCCTTGGTGTAAACCAGCTCATTACAGTTCTTAAGATTTTACACCTTTTTATTTCAATCTGTTATTACTTATTAAGAAGAACAAGAGAAAGGCCAGGTATCAATTGTATTGATTTTCCAAAATGTATATTAAGAAGACTCAGATGTAAATGCATCTCTCCACTTTGCCTCTGAAAGGGAAAATACTCATTATATCTTTTGCAATTGTACTTCATTTGCTTTTCATATTCAAAATTATATCCATTGCTATTTTTTAAATAAACATATAATATAAATATCTGGATAGCAATAAATATGGAAATAAGGCTCATCCTGTTGAGATGATAAATTTAAACATGAAGACAAATGTGAAAATATTACTATTAGCAAATGCAGTTGCCATAAATGTTATTAATGTAATTATTTTCATAGATTTAGTAGATTTCTTCTCATATATTTCTACTTGTAGACAAGTTGAAGTAACTTATTTATTCTAAAGCTCAATTAGAAATACACTAGAAAAGGTAACCATTGTCCTTATATCTAAACAATAAAACCTAAATTAATTTAATAGAGTCAATAGGGTGTGCTTAGTAAATATCATGAGATTATTTTATACTATAAAATGATTCTAATGATACTCTTCCTCTAAATTTAAGAATGTTTGAATATATATATATGTATATCTGTACATATATACATACTTTTAAATTTTAAAAGAATACTATTTATTAAATACAAATAATATTTACCAAAACTTATAATCTTTCAACCTTTTCCTGGTAGTTAGTTAGCATAGATAATTAACTGAAATCACTTGTCTGCCTTTATTATTATCAATATACTGGTAGTTTACTTACTCAAATTCAAATCAAATATATCATTTTAGAATTAGAGTAATTTTAGTGTTAGTCAGTATTTAATTGAGCATTTCTTATATACCACAAATAGTTCTAAGTAATATAAGTGATAATGATAGTCATCATCATCATCAATAACATGCATATAGTACTTTTATATGACAGGTTCTCTTCCCAATTCCTTCTGTATTAACTGTTTAATATATAATCATCATAACAACTCTGAGGTAGGGACACTGTGGTTATCCCCATGTGATGAGAGAGGACACCAGGGTTAAGAAGTTACACACTTAGTCAAAGCCTCACCAATCCTACATTTCACTTCATAAGCGACTCTCACCCACTTCACAGCACAGCTCAGAGCATAGCCATGGTGACCAGGCCTGTCCACTTGCTTATAAACTTCATTCTGCTTCTTTCATAATTTATTGCACTTAGATTTATCTTTCACAATATAGAACTGGGCACTTCCAAAAACTTACCTTTAAAAAACATCATTCACTAACCTTTTTAAAGTAGATACTATTTTATCAACATGAAGAATAATGAGTAGCCAGCTTAAGAAAATGTCCTTTAGTTGGAGAAACCAAGATGGTGGCATAGGTAAACACCTAAACTGCTGCCTCGCACAACAATTTCAAAACTACAACTAAAAGACAAAACGGACATCATCCAGAACCACAGGAAGGCTGGCTGAGTGGAAATTCTACAACTAGAAGGAAAGAGAAAAGCACACTGAGACTCAGAGGAGCTGCAGGAGGCAGAGGTACTGAGACACACGTGGAGAGGACTGGCAACTGAGTGCGCGGCTGGCTTTCTCAAGTGGGAGGGAGACAAAAGCTCCCAACTGCGCTGAATTCCAGTTCCAGGTGAGAATCTGGGGACCCAGACTCATACGGGGTGAAACTGGACTGTCAGGAAAGAGAAAAGCACACTGAGACTCAGAGGAACTGCAGAAGGCAGAGGTACCAAGGCGTGCATGCGGAGAGGGCAGGCAACTGAGTATGTGACTGGCTTCCTCAAGTGGGAGGGAGACAAAAGCTCCCAACTGCACTGAACTCCAGTTCTGGGTGAGACTCTGGGGACCCAGACTCATTTGGGGAGAAACTGGACTGACTGGCAGCGGGTGAAACTTGAGGGCAGCTTTCTCTCAGAGGTGCTTGCAGCAATTACCACGAGACACAGGGGCCTCTTAAGGCAGGGCTGACGGGAAACCAATGCTGTCTCCTCCTCCCCGAGACTCCGCCACATCCACGCTGAGCACAGAGGCTTTTGCAAGTCTTGTCTCATAAGGGTGTCTCCAACACAGAAGTTCTCCCAGCGTAGACACAGCTGATCCTCACAGCCAATTGGCCTGGAGGTCAATTCCTCCCAGTGATACCAACAACAATCAAGGCTTAACTACAACAAGACTGTGCACACAGCCCACGAAGGGGTGCACCAAGAGTGTCCACCTCAGGTAACTGGGGAGGCTGAGCCACTGGGCCCTATAGGACACCTACCACACAAAGCCACTCTATCAACTCAGGGAAGCAGCCAAAATGTGGAAACAAAGAAACAGATCACAAATGAAAGAAATGGAGGAAAGCAAATGACTGGATATAGAGTTCAAAACCACAGTTATAAGGTTTTTCAAGAATTTTCTAGAAAAGGCTGATAAATTTAGCGAGACCCTCGAGGATATGAAAAAGGACCAACTAGAAATTAAGCATACACTGGCTGAAATAAAAAATATATAGAGATCTAACAGCAGACTACAGGATCGGAAGAATCAAGTCAAAGATTTGAAATACAAAGAAGCAAAAAACACCCAACCAGAAAAGCAAAAAGAAAAAAGAATCCAAAAATATGAAGATAGTGTAAGGAGCCTCTGGAACAACTTCAAGCATACCAACATCTGAATTATGGAGGTGCCAGAAGAAGAGAGAGAGCAAGACACTGAAAATGTATTTGAAGAAATAATGACCAAAAACTTCCCCCACCTAGTGAAAGAAATAGACTTACAAGTCCAGGAAGCGCAGAGAAGCCCAAACAAAAGGAATCCAAAGAGTACCACACCAAGACACATCATAATTAAAATGCTAAGGGCAAAAGACAAAGAGAGAATATTAAAAGCAGCAAGAGAAAAACAGTTAGTTACCTACAAGGGAGCACCCATATGACTGTCAGCTGATTTCTCAACAGAAACTATGCAGGCCAGATGGGAATGGCAAGAAATATTCAAAGTGATGAATAGCAAGAACCTACAACCAAGATTATTCTACCCAGCAAAGCTATCATTCAGAATTGAAGGGCAGATAAAGAGCTTCACAGATAAGAAAAAGCTAAAGGAGTTCATCACCACCAAACCAGTATTATATGAAATGCTGAAAGGTATTCTTTAAGAAGAGGAAGAAGAAGAAAAAGGTAAAGATAAAAATTATGAACAACAAATACATATCTATCAATAAGTGAATCTAAAAATCAAGTGAATAAAAAAATCTGATGAACAGAATAAACTGGTGAATATAATAGAATCAGGGGCATAGAAAGGGAGTGGACTGACAATTCTTGGGGGGAAAGGGGTGTGGGGGGTGTGGGAAGATACTGGACAAAAATCGTACACCTATGGATGAGGACAGTGGCGGGGATAAGGGCAGAGGGTGGGGTGGGAACCGGGTGGAGGGGAGCTATGGGGGAAAAAAGAGAGAGAGAAAAAAAAAGAAAATGTCCTTTACAAAATTAGATACTAGTACCATTAGCGCTATGCAGTTTCCTTTACTGACTATCAGAAGTACAGTTTCACTCCCATAACCATCTTCCATATGGATCTATCGAAGACCAGTGTCTCCTAAGGAGATGGCTCAGGACTCCCAGAGAGGCATCCTAGGGGAGTGGGTGGAAGCTGCAAGGCTTTTTATGACCTACTCTAAGGAATTCTAGATGTCACTCTGCTGCGTCCTTTTGGTCAAGCAAAGCACCAGGGCCATCGGAGGTTCAGCATGAGGGAAGTGAGACTTTATTTCTCAAGGGAAAGAATAGCTAACTTTTTGCAGCAAACTTTAATCTACATGGAGATGGAGTGACCTAATTGGACAAGCCTCGTCATGTGCCATCTCTGTTTTATGGGATGGGGTCAGCTCCATCTGAAGCATCTGACTAACATTGTGAGACCCCTCATTCCCAAATGAAAATTAGGGTGTTATTGCCAGAAGACAAGGAAGCAGATAGTTGCTAGGTATGTCAAAACAATAGCTATGTTATAAATCGATGCTGGTATTACCAAACCTTTGATTCAAACATGCATTATAGAATAAAATATACATCAAAATTTGAGGCCTGTATTTGTGTTCTAACTCTCCCAATCACTAACTTCAGCTAATTACATAAATTTGAACATTACCTTTTTTTATCTATAAAGTTTGGAGCAGCCCAGGGAGTTTCAAATGTCGAAACTAAGCATTGTTTACAAGCTACCCTGGCCATTTGTTTTCAAAATGCAATTCACATTATTCACTTTGATCAATAAAAGCAGATAGATACACTTTGGTCTCTGTTCATGTGAGAGAGTACCTCTGTGCATCTTTATCATGATATACTATTTCCTATTTTATCTTCAAAATTCATTTCTCTTGGAATCCTAAGCATTTAAGGCCATCAGTCTTTTAAAGAATATTGGAGGTCACCCAAGCCATCTTAATAATGAAATTTAGGGCTGAAGTTAACTTTCCTCTTTTATTGGTCATCACTGATAAAACTTGATTGCTTAATATTTTTCCTGGACATTCAAGTACTGGAAGCTGTCTTCCCAATTCAGTGATTAAGTGTGTCTTAAAATTCCAGAAAGATGACTTCTCAGTCTGTGCTTTTTCATCATGGAGGCACAGCTGAAACTGAGCTGTCCCTCAAGTAATGTTTGCCTTGCTTTATACATTTTGTAATCTGAGTGCTAGCTGGGAAACTTAAACTACTTATGTTGTAGCTTGTTCATATTTTACAGTTGCACTTATTTACATATTCAACTAATATGTCTAGTTCTTTACCTCTTCAATTAATGTTTCTAGTTATGGAACCTAAGTAAAAGTGGCCTTAGATTGAAAGAAACCAGGATATTGTGTGGCTTCTGAGGACATAACTAGTTCTTCTCCTTCCTGCTCCTAGAAAAGACAATAACAGAGAAGGAGAGGAAGAGAACGAGAGCAATTGAGATTATTCCATTGTGTCGGTGTGTAGGAGTCACAGCACTGATGATAAATAAGATCATTTGAGGTGGTTACAGATACAGCACTAAATAACACTGAATCCTGTAATCAAGTAGTCTGCAAAGGAGGAGTGATACAAACGATGAGCAAGCCTCCTCCAGGCTACCTCTGATGGAGATGTAAACTGAAGAAAATGTCTGGTGAGGACAGACTGCTTGCTTCTGCCAAAAGAATTATTTTTTTCCCAGAGTCTACTAAATTGCACTTTCCAAACACAGAACCATGGCCCAGGAGGGGAAATTCATCTGATGGAGAAATAGCATTACTTGAGATGAGAGAGAACTTGCTCTTGTCAAAAGTGATCATTTCCAGTGTCCTCATTGCATCCTTGATTGGCTACAGCAAGCATGTCAAACTCTGGTCCGTGGGCTGCATGCCTTGTTTATTTGGCCCGTCTTTGAGTTTGACATGCTTGGTACAGCAACTGCATTTAAGTAAAGCCTAGTTAATGAAGAAGACTGAAAAATTCCACAATACTTAAAATACACCCACCCTCACCTGCCCTCACTCACTCACAAACACACATGCACTTTTGCTCCAGAATGCCAAATTAGTAATAGTTCCCAGAATACAGCATTCCAGCCCACACCTAGGGGCTGTGCACAGCTTTGCCTCCACTGAGATTACCCAACTCTACTTTTCATCCTTCACCACTTATCTCAGACATCAACCTCTAATAAGCTCTGGAGGGAGTTGCTTCTCTGATTCACAATTCTGCCCATTACCAGCTATGTGAGCATGAGCAAGCTATACAGCCTTGTTTAATTCCCTCCTCTCTAAAATGAGATAATAATAGTGCTCACATCCCAGGACAATTACAGGATTAAATTATAGAATCAATTCAATTCAAGGAGCACAGTGCCTGGACCACAATAAGAATTCCATAAATGTTTTATTTGATTATTAACTATTGGAGAATGATATTTTGTTTGACAGTGTGACACGTCATACATGTCCATTATCAGTGCCATCAAAAACCAACTTTGAAAGTAAGCAGCAGCTTCTGCAAGTACAAAATTACACACTTATTACATAACATGTGGTATTAAAATTTGTCAAGATATATTATGCAATTCAAAGCATTTAGATGAAGTAGCAGTCTAATATATTATAGGTTAACAGTATAATAAAATGACATGTTCTTCACATCATACAATATAATACTTTACAGCAATATTAACAAACTATTCACATGAAGCATCTCAGAAGTATCTAAGGGAAACAGAGAGGAAAGTGGTTATTTAAGAACCTCAACATCTATGTTCTTCTATGCTTCAAACTGGGCAGTTGATTTTCTACTCATCAATATGAGAAAAAAGGAAGGGTTCAAGCTATTATTTTGTTAAGTAGATAAGAAATTTCTTCCAGAAAGGCCCCGCAGGCTGGAGAGCTTCATTGACAGCTCCCAGTCAGACAGCTGAGTGTAGGGAAATCCCTGGGTAGGGAAATCCCTGCTGCCTTTACACACCACACAAGATGCATGTGGACACACAGGAGTCTAACTACAGGAGTGGTAGGACACAAGTTGGCATCTACTTCACATCTGTGACTGAGATGGCCAGTGCCATGAAGGAGTTCTAAAAGCTAATTATAATGCTTAGGACAAACAGGGCCATGTACCCTAGAGGTAGGTATCACTGGTAGCTAATACTGAAAAAACTGTTCATATCTTACAGAAAACATTACTTTTTTCCCCTATAACTGAAAAATGCAACATTAGGACAATATGGAAAGACAACATAAGAGTTTCCTGGGGGCTCAGAAAAGTAATTCAGAATAAGCCAGTTTGTGGGAGAAAAGTCTATCTGATGGTAGACTAAAGAGACCCAAAAGTCTATCTGATGGTAGACTAAAGAGATCTAAGCGACTTCTTATAAGTTAAAATGAAGGAAGATGCACATCCATTCCTGACTCTTACCCTCCATTCTGGCTGGCAAGGTGATAATTCAGTTGTACCAGTGTAACCTCTAAGGGTAATAGAGGAGAAATGTCCATGGACATGAAATAAATTATCTGTAAATTATGAATCACTTAGAATGAATGTATGTAGAAACTTCTGGAGGTGAGGAAATCCAAATCCAGTGTCAGAGGAGAACCCGACAGCCAAGATAACCCTCTCTGCTGGTAACCCTACAATCATACAACAGGGACAATCCCACTCCTCCCAAACACGTAGGTGGTGCCATTTTTTCATCTAAACTTTTTTGCCAAATGGTCTCAATAAAACAGAATCATTTTGTTGTCCTAAGTATTAGCAATGGTTATCTTTATGCTCCTTACCCCAGGTATTTTATACAAAAAAATAATAATAATTTTTGTCTTGATGCCATTAGCATCCCAGTGTCTGTTCTTGTAGAAATAAGATTCTTGTGGTTAAATGCCTTTGGTTGAATGTTTGTCCCCAACATCATTAACTACTGTAGACCCTGAGACTGAGCTGGACAAATCCACAAGCAAAGAGCTGGGTGAGGATCTCTCACAGGCAGGTAACCAGGAGAGCACTGCCCGCTCTTCTCTCCTTCCTCATGTGATTTCATAGGAAACTCGAGGCTGTCTTCCACCATGCTGAATGGAGAACTACTGTGTTTCTCTGAGTCTTGGCTGGGATAAGAGCTATACTGCTGGGCTGTCTGCATAGCCCAAGTCCTTCTGTTGCCCTCAGGAGCATGTGTTCCTGTTTCCCTTGCAGTGAGTTGGCTTCTGGAACAACAGAGCATGGGGAGGTCGCTCCATGAGCCCTTTTGAGAAGCTATTTTCTCTTCCTCTAATCTGGATGCCCTTGCTTTCTTTTTGAGGAACCAGTTTTTCAAACTGGCTAAACTATTTCTCAACCATGTGCTGGCTTGAAGAGTAGTAGAATGCATTGGTGAGTGACTCTCTAAGGTGTCATTTTTTTGTATAAGCCAGGTGGCTGCTGGCCTGCCCAGAGGAGGCACCAGCCATTCCAGGAATGAGATTGGAGCTGCAAAAATCCAAAAAAATTCATCCTGCACGCTTTGAACCTGAAAAGTGCAATCAAGGTCTTAAAAATGGTGGCGGTGTAAGTGGAAGCCACACTGACACTCTCCCAGGACCAAACTGAAAATACAACTAAAATACAGAAAAACCACCCTGAAAAATCAACTCAAGACCAGCTGGAGAGAACCCCAATAACCAAGGATGGAAAGTGGAGACCGCATAGAGACTGGTAGGAAGTGTGTAGACGTGAAAGGGTTGGCCAGTCTCCCACAGACAGCAGCTGATGGTCCGGATGGGGTATCTCAGCTGTGGGGGGAATTGCCACTGAGAACTCTGGGGTTGAAACCCCAAGTTGAGTTCCCAGCACAGATAATCAGAACTGAGAAAGATACCCACAGAATATCTGGCTATGAGAAATAGCAGGGGTGCTGTCTGCCAGCAAGAGACGTCTGGCAATGCAGGCACCCACTTAAAGGGCCAGTGCATAAAATTTCATGTGCAGCCACTCACCTTAGGCTCTGGGAGATGAAGGGGAGAATGACCTGGAGCTGTGTGAGGAGAGTCCAAGGTTGGGGGTTCTGGGCTTGGAGCTTGGAGGGCAGCCATCGGTTTCCTGTGCTGAGTCATTCCCTCACACTGGGGAGGACATCTTTCTCCTGCTGACTCTTGCTATCCAAGTGATTTTTGTCTGGGGGTTCATTCTGCTTCCGATGGTCCTTATCTTTTTGGGGGAGAATGGCATCACAGCTGGACTTGCATGGCTTTTTCTTGTAAAACTGCCTGAGAAAGGAAAGCATTGAGTCTGGATAGTTGGTGTTGGGCTCCAAACAGCACTGGCATCGCCTCGGGCTTTTCGAAGCATCTTCTGCAGCTGTGGTCAGAGGGCTGGGTGTGGTCGTGCCAGGTGGGGCCTGAGGGCTCCTGCATGTGGCCTCTCTGTGCCCTGCTGTAACGGTGGCCGGCCTGGATTCCGGAGGCCATTCCATTTGAATGTCTGCATGTTCAGAAAGGCCCAAGTCAAAGTCACTCAGGGGTAAGACCACCCATCTCAGGCTGGTTGGGGTCATGGTCACTGAGGGCAAAGAGGGAGTCCAGCTTCTGCTCCCCTGACCGAGGTTCTTCACCAAGTCACTGCACGGAGCGTCACCGCCCACGTTCAGCTCACTTTCCAAGCTGGTGGCAGAGGAGTCAATCACCCCTAAGCAAGAGATCCTGGAGACATTCTCGCTAGGACACATCTCCTAAAACCTCTCCAATGAGGGAAGTGGTTCCTTCTCCAAATATTCGGCAGCAGTTTTCAAGTTGAATAAGCAGAGTAAGCTTTTGTATAACTTAGATTTCTAGTTCTGGGCTGGAGGAATAGGAGGCCGCAGAATGCTTGGAGCCATGCACAGCGCTGATTGGATGAGGGGTGTTGCTCAATGCTGTGTACTACCCCAGAAAGGTGCCTCGGAAGCTGCTCTAACGGCCTCTGAATTGCATTTATTTTCTCTTCATCATGTCTTTGACCCATTGCACAGCCCCAGTGAGGACAGAGATCTGATGACAACATACCGCCAGGAGTATTCATAGAACAGCCTTTCGAACAGATGCTGTCACAGATACGGAGTCACAGTCAGGTCATTCAACCCAGGGATTCAGTTTCCCCTTCGCTCCCTGTGAGACTTCACATGGGCTGTCTGACTTTTGTGAGGGTCCTTTCTGATTAAGAAAAGAAAACATACCTGAGACAAGTTTGGGCAGATGGTCATTCTCACAGTTTCTTGGCAGAGACACTCCACAGAGCTGTCCTGGCACAGGAGCGGTTGGTGACGTGGGCAAGTTACCCAAGTGAGCGCTAGAACCCTGCCACAGGCCCGCTTTATGACAGGCCTTATCCTGGCCTGAGTCGCTCAGCTGCGGGGCCACCACAGGGCAGCTGGGCTGCAGGGTGAACTGGCACCGCATCTGCCTGGGCAGCTGTTGCCAGAGGAAGGGCTAGGGAGGGTGGAAGGGCTGGGGAGGGTGGAAGGGCTGGGGAGTCCGCGGAGGCCTGTGGCAGGAGTGCAGTGTAGGGAGGGCAGCTCATTTTAATTCCTAGGGACACTCATGCCCAGTAAGTGGACATGGTGTCCCTTTGCCAGAACGGACCCATAACTGGTCGCCTCTCTCAAAGCCAGTGATCCTGGCATTGGTAGTGACGTGTGGCTAACTTCATCCACCGTGCCCCAGTTCCTTGCTGTCACAGTTAGAATAGGCACAGTTCCCCGTGTCCTTGATGAAGACTTCGAGGGGAATGCTCTTCGGATAGACTGATGTGTCTCTGGAGGAGGGAGAGCCCCTGGTCCTTCTGCTCTGGGAACTGAACGTAGCCACAAAGTTCACCGTGGGCCAGCGCAGCACAAATGACCTCATGGCATCCGCATTGCCATCTCCCACTCCATCCACACAGCTTGCTGTCCACGTGTCACTTCATTTCATTTTATTTTTTATCCTGAAGTTTTTATATTTGATTTTGGCCACAACAAACAGAGCATTGACCAGGAGGAGATGCCGCTCCGCCTCTGCCGGCCTCTGAGCTGCTGGAGCAGAGATGAGAGAAGCAGGGGCCACGCCAACAGGAACCTCTCCCGGCCTGAGGCCGGTTCCTGTTTCCTAGAGCCTTATCCAGGGTGAGGGACAGAGCACGCCTCTGCCTTTCTGCTTGGGTTCTCATTGTCTTCACTGCGGGTTGCGAGCCCGGGACCCCGCCAGCCCTGAAAACTTTGGGGAGGCCCAGGGGTCCAGCACCTGGTGGACCGAGGAAGGGCAATGTCCCAATCGTGGCCATCCCCTGGCTGGGGAGCGGGGCTGCCTGCCCAACCCCATTGGATGAAGAGGAAGAGTAGGCTGCTGGGTCCCCTGGGAGAGTGAGTAGACTCAAGGCAAGGAGTGTGGAAAGAGCACCAGGAAGAATATCAGGAATTTGGGGAGAAGGTGAAGGGTAGGGAGGGGGTTGATCTATGGTGGCGCCTCTGTTCTGATCATGAGGGAGGGTAAGGCGGGAAGTTCTAGAATTAGAACACAGGGCCTGGGCCTCCAGCATTCAATCCCTGCTGTGATCAGTTGGCGCACCCCCAAGAGGCGGGCAAGGAGGGCGCAGTGGAGCTGAGATGGTGTTGTGGTTCCTGGGAGGGTGCGGGAGGAGGGCTCAATGTCCTCTCCTTCTTGGTGCCCAGGCCTCCCTGGTGTAGACACCTGTCAGGGAGGAGGATGGTCCCAGCTGCCCACCTAGAGTCTCCTGCCTTGCGGGCAGTTGTTCAGAGTCTCTCGGCTGCAGCCTTCTGCACAAGTTCACAGGTCCCAGCCATTAATTCCACATGGCCCGCTCTTCACTGTGAGGCAGAGGACAGGGACCTGCCCGGCCAGCTCAGCAATGCAGGCAGCGGGAATATAAATGTTATGATTTCAAAGTGTTAACCACTGCACTGACCACATTGATTGCAAGTACATTATAATCACTTTTATTAGCCTAGGAGCTCCTTAGGGCATGGACTGAAATGTATTCAGTTGGTCCTTCCCCCCAGCACAGTATCAGGAGTGCAATACAGTTTTGTTTAGTAGAATTACATCTGGATGAGGTCAGCTGATGCTTACTTGTATAATAGCAACAAAAGTTAAGGTTTTTGTACTGGGCATTGGTCTGGGCTTTATGTGTGTTAATCCCTCCAATTGTACAATCCTTTAAGCTAGGTCCTAGTATTATTACCATCTTAGAGATCAGAAAACAGGTAGAAAGACATTAATCCTTTTCCCAAGACCAAGCAGTATCTGACTATGGATTTGAAACAAGGGAATCTGACTCCAGAGAGTTCCCTCTTAACATCACTGTAATGATTCACTGCTCAAGAAATCCATATAATAGGTGTATGTCTGGGTGAGTATATATAACAGATTGTTGTCAATTTATTTCAAATAATAAGCTTTTAAATAAGGCTCACAATACCCCTATTTTCTTCAAAACCATGTGTAATTATGTTAATCTGGGTTCTTTTTTTTTAATATATTTTATTGATATTTCACAGAGAGGAAAGGAGAGGGATAGAGAGCTAGAAACATCGATGAGAGAGAAACATCGATCAGCTGCCTCCTGCACACCTCCCACTGAGGATGTGCCCGCAACCAAGGTACATGCCCTTGACCGGAATCGAACCTGGGACCTTTCAGTCTGCAGGCCGACGCTCTATCCACTGAGCCAAACCAGTTTCGGCTGGGTTCTTTTTTTAACATATTTTATTGATTTTTTACAGAGAGGAAGGGAGATGAATAGAGAGTTAGAAACATCAATGAGAGAGAAACATCGATCAGCTGCCTCCTGCACACTCCTACTGAGGATGTGCCCGCAACCAAGGTACATGCCCTTGACTGGTTTCGAACCTGGGAACTTTCAATCTGCAGGCCAATGCTCTACCCACTGAGACAAACCGGTTAGGGCTTAATCTGGGTTCTTAACAGTTATCAGTTACAAAGGTACCGTTCAACCTGATTTAAGCAAAACAGAAGATGTAGTGGGCTCCTATCAAGTTAGCTGCAAATACACTTGGACTCAGACTATCGAAGAAAGCTCAAGACTTGGTCTCTTGGTCACCATCTTCTGACTATGATTTAGTGCATGTTGTCCTTATTCTCAAGCAGGACCACGCTATGTGGGAGACCTGGACACTTCAAATCTGACTAACCAGTTTAGCAATCTCATGGGAGAGCTTCCTTTTCTCAAAGGAGCCAGTCAAAGTCCTAGAATTAACGCATTTGCTAGTTTTATTCACATCTGAACCAATCACTGAGGCAAAGAAGGGGAAAGGCAAAGAGGTGGAACTAGGTCACAGGACCATATAAATTGAGAAGGTGAGAAAACGTTGTTTCCCTAAAGGTCAACCCAAGTATTACTATCAGGGGAGCGGGGAAGTAGAATTGTTGCTGGGGAGGACAAATAACAGATGAAAACAACACTGGTTTCAGATTAATTTTTGTCTATAAAGCCTGCTCCTTGGATCTTTACATGACAACAAGCTTAGCAATAAATACTAATATAAGACTAAAAAATGTTTGAATATCAATTATTCTAGTCCCAAATAATGAGTTGATACATGTCTGTACTAGTATATGCTTCACAAAACGGGGCTTCTTAGTCTAAAATACAATTTAGGAAGGGTCTCTTTAAAAGGTGACTGACAGCTGCCTCATCGTTGAGCACCAACTACTTTGCAGAGCATCATGCATTTCAGAAATGAGCTGATAATTAGGATATGTGCCTACTATATATGATTTATCCTTTGCATAAAGGGGGACATGACTCAAGAAAAGGTGTGTACTCAAATTCATAATTAAAAGGAAGTAATTCTGATATATTTATTTTTGTAGAAAGGGGGTTTTATGACCCAACAAAGTAGTATGGCTTTACGCAGAATTCATATTAAGTCATATTGCATTGGTGATTTTTTTTTTTTTTGAGACAAGTTGTCATCTGGAAAGTGAACTGAAATGGTTTTTGAACTCGGCACTTGGGCTAGAGTCAACTTAAAAACTCAGAACACAATTGTCTATAAAGAAAAAAATGTTCATTAGACCTGTCTTCTTCCTAAATATTACCAACTCAAAAAGATTTTCAGAATTTCCCTATAGCTCATACTCAGGAAGAGAGCGATTTTTGGCTTCTACATGTAGGGCAGAAAATAATATTAAATAAAAAATAAGTAAGTAGTAAAAGCCTTTACTTTAGTTGTTATATATTCCTTTTTATTTTGATGGCCGATTTTTAGTCCTCTCCAAATTTCTTTCTTGTGCTACAGCAAGCCTCAGAAGAGGCTACTTCACCATGAGATAGATTTCTACATGTTTTCCTCTTCTGACCCAATAGCATCAGATCTAAATGAATCTCAATAGTTTTGTAAAAGTGAATTCAACTTCTCTAGACCATAGCAGTTACTGTCACTCCACTGTGAGCATATCTGGATTGTAATTAAGGAACTCAGCATTACCTCTTGCACTGAAGTGCTCCGGCGATGCCTAATTCACATACAGCTGTGCCAGTTCTGTACCTTCTGCATGTCTATGTGGTAAAGGATAGTGTGATTGTGCATGCAAAGTATAGAGACACAGAATGAGAGCAGAAAGCCACTCTCAGGATGGTCTATAGGCTACAGGCGATCTGAATTTTTTAATTCAAATGCAAAAAAATAAGCAAAAAACATTCTTTGGTCATAGTGAATATTTACAGAAGTGGATAGAAATGGCAGTGATCTGGCCTTAGGGCAGTCACATATCTAAATCCATTCATCCATTCAGTTAGTCCATATATACATACTAGTATACCGAGAGCCCTTGATCTTTCTTAGGTGGCAAGTTAGGCAAGCATCCTTGGCTGCAGTACCTTGATTAGTAGTAATTATTTTTTCTTGGATATGAGAAGTCTGGAGGTATTGGCTATTGACATCAGTTCAATGACATAAGTGCCAGCATTGCAGCAATTTTCCTGAACTTTCCTTTATGATAGTCACTGAAAGTACAGCTATCATTTAAGTATTTGAGACAGGAAATAGGAGGTTGATGATTGAGGATCAGGCCAACATCGACATTGTGGAGCTGGAGCCTTGGATAGCCCCAGTTACATGTCTGATGATTGGCAGGTTATTAGTCCAGGAGAGCTTCAGATGGGATGGCTACTCTGTGCTCCATGCAACCTTCTATGGCAGCCAGTCCAGGGTTCCAAAGAGCAACAAGCCCCTAGCACATGTTTGCTAATGTCTAATTGGCCAGAACCTAGATAAAAGAGGGGGGAAACAGAGTTCACTTCTTGATGGGGGAAGACAAAGTCACTATGCAAAGGGGTGGATAGAGATAGAGGAAGAATTTGTGGTCATTTATATAGTCAAAAATGGGAAATTAGTATTACCGACATAAATAGAAGGTAAATACTAAAAATAAAAATGAATCAGCATAAGTCACTATTGCTATTGCAGGAAGTTTTTCAAACCATCACAACTACAGCTCTCCTCACCTGTTCAGAGACTCTCAGGCCTCAGATTGAGAAGTACTGGCCAGTGTTGCTCATAGGTTGAGCATCGAGCTCTGAACCAGGAGGTCACCGTTCAATTCCCGTTGGGGCACATGCTCCGGTTTCAGGCTTGACCCCAGAGTAAGGCCTGCAGGGGACAGCCAATGGGTGACTCTCTCTTATCATTGATGTTTCTGTTTCTCCCTCTCCCTTCCTCTCTGAAATTTATATATATATATATATATAATTTTTTTAAAGAGAAGTATTGTTCAGGCAGAAAAGTAGAGGATGTGAAGCTCGAGGCAGTAGAACTAGAATTCTGAACTTTTTGCAAATGGATACATCTGAAACATTGCTGTGTTTATGTTCCTTGTCTCCTTCGGTTCTCTAGCTCTCCAGATACCATTATTGACATGAACAAAATAACTTTCGAAATGCCACTATTATGAGTTTTCTTTTCCCCTCTATGTTGGCAGGTTTTTTTTTTCTTTCTATATTTTAATTGCATTTGACATTTTATAGTAACTTCAGGTTTACAGCATAGTGGTTAGACATTTGCATAATTTACAAAGTGATTCCCCCCAATATGTCTAGTACCCACCTGGCACCATACATAGTTATTACAATATTATTGACTGTATTTTCTATGCTGTACTTTACATCCTCATTACTATTTTGTCACTGCCAATTTTTGCTTTTTTTTGTAATCCTCATCTGAGGATATGTTTTTACTGATTTCTTTAAAGAGAGAGGAAGGGAGAGGGAGAAAGAAAAAGAAACATCCATATGAGAGAGAAAGATCTATCAGTTGCCTGCTGTACACACTCCAACTGGCAATTGAACCTGCAACCTGGATATGTGCCCTGACCCAGAATCAAACCTATGACCTTTTGGTTAAGGGACAATGCTCCAACTGAACCACACTGGCCAGGGCCCAAATTTTAGTTCTTATACCTTCATCTTTTTCACTCAATCCCCAACTTCTAACCTGGCATCTATCAATCTGTTCCTGGCATCTATTTCTGTTTTGTTTGTTCATTTCATTCTTTATATTCCACATATAAGTGAAGTTTTTAAAAATAAGAACCTTACATTATTTCTCATTTATTTATATACTTTGAAATGGATATGTAAAAGCCCTGGCATGCTTTTATGTAGTTCATACTGCCTGTAGTAAGTGATGCTAAACATAGAGCAGATAGTCTATTAATATTTTCTGATAAGTAAAGCTAAACTCTTCTAAACTATCTAGGCCAGTGGTCAGCAAACCGCGGCTCGCAAGCCACATGTGGCTCTTTGGCCCCTTAAGTGTGGCTCTTCCACAAAATACCACGGCCTGGGCGAGTCTGTTTTGAAGAAGTGGCATTAGAAGAAGTTTAAGTTTAAAAAATTTGGCTCTCAAAAGAAATTTCAATCGTTGTACTGTTGATATTTGGCTCTGTTGACTAATGAGTTTGCCGACCACTGATCTAGACAATTCCACAAAAATAACCATGCTAGTTGTGTTCCATTGTGTGATGGAAAATAGAGTAAGCAGTATGTTGTCATTTTCTATTTCTCAGGTCATTGGTCGGTGAAGGAATATGCTAAGGAGCTATTGGGCAGTTCTTGTGAAATTACAAAAATAACAAATTATAAAGTTATCTTGCCATTTCAAACATGTACACAAATAAATTAGATCCAAGCATGCTCTATGATCAAGATTTACACATTTCATCCTCACATGATAGTCAGGTTATGCTTTCTGAAGCTCAATCCTATATAATAAAGAGGTAATATGCAAATTGACCCTCACACCCTCGTGTCACAAGATGGCCACCCCCACGTCGTCACAAGGTGGCCACCACAAGATGGTCACCCCCACATCATCACAAGATGGCTACCCCTATGTTATCACAAGATGGCCAGCAGTAGAAGGCAGTTGGGGGCGACCAGGCAGGCAGGGGAGGAAAGTTGGGGCAACTGGGCCAGCAGGGAAGCAGGTAGGTGTCAATCATGCCAGCAGGGAGCAGTTAGGTGTCAATCAGGCCGGCAGGGGAGTGGTTAGGGTGCTATCAGGCTGGCAGACAGAAGCAGTTAGGGGCAATCAGGTAGGCAGGCAGGCGAGTTGCTAGGAGCCAGCAGTCCTGGAATATGAGAGGGATGTCTGACTGCCGGTTTAGGCCTGATGTGGGATCGGGCCTAAACCAGCAGTCGGACATCCCCCGAGGAGTCCCAGATTGGAGAGGATGCAGGCTGGGCTGAGGGACTCCCCCAACTCCCCAGTGCACAAGTTTCATGCACCGGGCCTCTAATTATTATAATAAACCTGAAGGCATCAAAGTCTCCCCAGAGACTGCATGAGTGCAATGGCTTTTGAGCTGGTTGTTCTCTTAACAAGCACCTATGAGAGAGGCAGACAAAGCACTGAGAGCCATAAGCTTTCACCCAGGCCTCACCTCTCCTAAGATGCCCATGTTCTCAGTTATAATTCAGCCAACCACCCATGATATTCTAATAAAATAAGAGAAACAATTCTCTGGGATATGGCTTCTAAGACAATAGGTGAGCTCAGGGTTAGCGATATTTCTCTCCTACTTACTAACAGTTTTTATAGATCTGAAGAGGCTTAAAAGGTTTCACAGATCCTGTTCTTTCTCCCTGGTCTAAAGTCTCTATCAATGCCAAGAGCATCTCATGGGGAGTCTGAACTTTTCTTTCATCTAATCCATTTAGAAAATGACTCACAATTTATTGAATAAAGTAGAGAAAATTGACACCTCTTCATTAGGCTGAAAAAGTCCTTTTCACAGCTGGCATCTGAAATGCATTTTCTATTTAAATTTTATTAATGTCAATCTTCTTTAGCGGAAGTGAGATTAAAATGAAAGACCTTACAATCAGTGTACAACATTCCCATTGCTGCTAGGACTGTGTAAGCACTGGTTTCACAAAGGAACCTGATGCCCAGAGTTTTCTGCGAGTAATTCAATTTGGGATCAGTTGCAAAGTGGGATCAACAAAAAGTGATATTTCAACATATCAATAACTATAAAAGTTATTAATTTATATATGAAAAGAGGGAAGGGTACTTAACTGACAATTGATTACAGCAAATCTCTAGCAATTATAGCAAAAATTATATTATGGAATCTAATGACCTTAGAAAGTACTTTTTTCTAATTGGGGAAATACTTGGATATAAATATATGCCTCTAAAGTTGTAAGAACACAGAGAGCTTAGCACTAAAACATATACAGAGGTTCATGGGGCTCAAATCTTTCTTGTAAATATCATTTTTTAAAATCTTCCCTTTTATTTAAAATGCAAAGCCATTTGGGAGCTCTTCTTTAAACTCACAATCAGATTACTGGCTCCCCATTTTGTTACCATGGATGTGACTGCATCAAATAGAAGTGACAGCCAAAAGGAAGATCCAAAAATGGCAGCAGAGTAAGTGGAAATTACACTGACACTCTTCTAGGACCAAACTGGAAATACAACTAAAATGCAGAACCACCACCCTGAAAAATGAACTTTGGATAACCAAGGACGGAAAGTGGAGACCCCATAGAGACTGCTAGGGAGTGTGGAGGCACAAAAGGGCTGGCCAGGCTCCCATAGATAGCAGCTTAAGTCCAAGGGGGATATCTCAGTTGTGGAGGTTCCCAATGAGAAATCTAGGATCTAGACCCCACGCTGGGCTCCCCAGCCCAGAGCACCAGAACTGAGAGTGTTGCCCACATAACAGCTGGCTGTGAAAAACAGCAGGATTGCTATCTGCCAGCAAGAGATGTCTGGAAATGCAGGCACCCTCTTAATGGGCCAATGCACACAATTTCATGTGCAGCCACTCACCTTTGGCTTCAACAGAGGGAAGGCAGAGTGGACTGGAGCTGGGTGATAAAAATCCAGGGCTGGGAGCTTTAGGGTTGGAGCTCGGAGGGCAGCCATCCTAGTTTCTTGTGCTGAGTTATTCCCTCACCCTGCATAAGTTATTCCCTCATCTGTCCATGGTGGACCTTTGCTATCCAGGTCATTTTTGCTTGGGGAAAAGGCAGTTGACATATACTGTTGGAAGACCTCTCACCTCATCCTGTGATCTGTAGCCTGAGGCAAATCAAGGCTGATAACAATCAGACTATAAGCAGAGGGGTATCTCTGGAGGCTTTGAGTCTTTGTCTGATCTCCTCCTGGGCCCTGGGCTAGGAAAACCAGACCCTGGTGCACATCTTGGTCCTTTCCAAAGACATCCAGCCCCAGCAGAGGGAGCCACAAGCTATGGATTGCTGATAGCTCTAAACAGTACTCAGAACCAGTCAGAAATAGCATCTGACATTGTCCTGCACTAGAGATGGAGAGTCATAGCAGATCTACTTATTACACAGACACAAACTGAAACAGGCAGCCAAAATGGGGAGACAAAAAAAAAAAAGCCCAAAATTAAAGAACAAGAAAATTCTCCAGAAGAAGAGGTAAATGAAATGGAGATAAGAAATTTACAGATATAGACTTCAGAATAATGATGACAAAGATACCCAATAGCATGAGAAAAGATATAGTAACTATGAAAAATGGCATAGCACTAATAAAGAACAAGAGTGGAAGGAACACTCAGCAGATTAAGGTATGCTGAGGATGGAAACAGTGAATTAGAAGATGGGGTGGGAAAAATCACTCAATCAGAGAACTAAAAAGAAAACAAACAAAAAAACAGGAAGACAACTTAAGGGAGCTACTGATAACAGGGAACGTAACAATATTTGCATAATAGGAGTACCAGAAGGAAAAGAAAGTGAGCAAGGTATAAAAAACTTGTTTGAAGAAATAATGGCAGAAAACTTTCCTAACCTAGTGAAGGAAAAACTCAGACAAGTCCAGGAGGCACAGAGAGTCCAAAACAAGAAGAACCCAAACAGACCCATACCCAGACACATCATAATTAAAATGTCAAAAATTAAAGACAGAAAATCTTAAAGGCAGCCAGAGAAAAGCAATTTGTTCTTTACAAATGAGCTCCCATAAGACAGACAGCTGATTTCTCATCAGAAGCTCCACAGACCAAAATGGAATGGCATGACATATGCAAGGTAATGAAAAGCAAGGATCTGCAGCCAAGATTACTATATCCAGCAAGGCTCTCATTCAAAATAAAAAGGCTAAAGGAGTATATCAGCACCAAATCAGAACTGCAAGAAATGCTAACAGGACTGCATAATGAGAAGAAGAAATGGAGAGAGAGAGAAAAACAGAGGCATATATAATTAAAATGGCAATAAGTACCTATGAATAATAACTTTAAATGTAAATGGACTAAATGCTCCAATCAAAAGACATCTGGTAGCTTGATGGATACAAAAACATGACCAAATTATATGCTATCTACAAGAGACCCACCTCAGAACAAAAGACTTACAAAAGATGAGAGTGAAGGGATGGAAAAAAATTTTCCATGCAAATGGAAACAAAACAAAACAAAAAATCTGGGGAAGCAATACTTATATCTGATAAAATAGACTTCAAAATGAAGGCCATCACAAGAGACAACAAATGTCACTACATAATACTAAATGGATCAATCCAACAAAAAGATATAACCCTGGTGAACATATATGCACCCATTATAGGAGCACCTAAATATATATATATTAAAAAGAAACTTCTAGAGGACTTTAAGGAAGATATCAACAGAAATACAGTTATAGTAGGGGACTTTAATTCCCCACTGAATTCACTGGATAGATCTTCCAGACAAAAAATTAACAAGGAAACAGTGACTCTAAATGACACCCTGGATCAGATAGTTTTAATTGACATTTATAGAACACATGAAATTTGTGCACTGGGGGTAGGGGGAGGGACCTCAGCCCAGCCTGCACCCTCTCCAATCTACCGGGCCTAAACCTGCAGTTGGACATCCCTCTCACAATCTGGGACTGCTGGCTTCCAACCGCTCACCTGCCTGCCTGCCTGTTCACCCCTAACCGCTTCTGCCTGCCAGCCTGATCACCCCCTAACCACTCCTCTGCCAGCCTGATCGATGCCTAACTGCTCCCCTGCCAGCCTGATTGCCCCAACTGCCCTCCACTGCCAGCCTGGTCATCCCCAATTGCCCTCCCCTGCCAGCCTGGTCGCTCCCAACATCCCTGCCCTGCTGTCCCAGTCGCCCCCAACTGCCCTCCCCTGCAGGCCTGATCACCCCCAACTGCCCTCCCCTGCCGGCCATCTTGTGGTGGCCATCTTGCGACCACATGGGGGCGGCCATCTTTGACCACATGGGGGTGGCCATCTTGTGCGAGGGTGTGATGGTCAATTTGCATATTACCTCTTTATTATATAGGATTTCACCCCAATGATGCAGAATATACATTATTTTCAAGTGCACATGGGTCATTCTCAATGATAGACCACATGCTAGGATACAAAACAAGTCTCTGCAAGTTCAAGAAGATTGAAATCATATAAGCATCTTCTCGGATCACAATGAAATGAAATTAGACATCAACTACAGTAAAAACATTCAAAAACATGAAGGCTAAATAGCATGTTATTAAACAATGAATGGGTTACCAATGATATGAAAAAAATAAAAAACTTCCTGGAAACAAATGAAAATGAACATACAACTACCCCAAATCTATGGGACACAGTGAAAGCAGTCCTGAGAGGGAAATTCTTAGCACTACAGGCCTACCTCAAAAAATAAGAAAAATTAATAATAAACTATGTAAGTCCACAACTTAAATAATTAAAAAGAGAATAACAACAAAAGCACAGAGTAAATAGAAGGAAGGAAATAATAAAGAGTAGAGCAGAAATAAATGACATAGAGGCTAAAAAATAAAAATAAAAATAAAAAAAATCAGTGAAACCAAGAGTTTGTTCTTTGAAAAGATAAACAATATTGGTGAACCATTAGTCATTCTCAACAAGAAACAAAGAGAGAAGACCCAAATAAATAAAATCAGAAATGAAAGTAGAGAAGTAACAACAAACACCATAGAAATACAACAGATTTTAAGAAAATACTGTGATCAACTCTGTGCCAATAAATTGGACAACCTGGAAGAAGTGGACAAGTTCTTTGAAAAATATAATCTCCAAGAAATGAATCAGGAAGAATCAGGAAACCTGAATAGGACAATAACAACTGATGAAATAGCAGTAATAAAAACAAACAAACAAACAAAAAAACCTCCCAGAGCATTATGCTAAACTAAATAAGCCAGTCAGAGAAAGATAAATATCACATGATCTCACTCATTTGTGGAATATAATGAACAACATAAACTGATGAACAAAAGTAGAACCAGAGTCATAGAAGCATCGAACAGATTGCCCAACCTATGAGGGAAGGCGGGGATGAGGGGGTAAGAGATCAACCAAAGGACTTGTATGCATGCATATGAGAATAACCAATGGACACAGACCTAGGGGAAAAGGGTTGAGGACAGGTGCTGGGGGGTAGAGATGGCTGGGGAGAGGTCAATGGGGGGAAAGAAGACTTATGTAAAACTCTGAACAATAAAGAATTTAAATTAAAATATATATATATATATATATATATATATATATATATATATATATATATACATATATATATATATATATATATATATATATTCAGGAGAAAAAAAAAAAACTCCCAGCAAACAAAAGCCCTGGTCCAAGTGGCTTAGTGGCTTCATAGGGGAGTTTTACCAAACCTTCAATGAACAACTAACACCTATTCTCCTCAAACTATTTCAAAAAATCCAAGAGAAAGGAATACTTCCAAGTCTTTTTATGAGACTAGTATTGTCCTAATTCTAAAACCAGATAAAGACACTACAAAGAAAGAGAATTACAGGTAATATTTCTGATGAACATAAATCCAACACACATTTTTGATAAAAACTCTCAGCAAAGTGGGTATAGCAGGATCCTACCTCAACATAATAAAGGCCATATATGACAAACCTACAGCCAACATCATACTCAATGGGTAAAAATTAAAACCATTCCTTCCAAGAACAGGAAAAAGACAGGGATGTCTGCTTTCACCACTCTTATTCAACATATTATTGGAAGTCCTAGCCTTAGCAATCAGACAAGAAGTAGAAATAAAAGGCATTCAAATTTGAAAGAAGGAAGTAAACTCTCATTATTCACAATGACATGATATTGTACATAAAAAACCCTAAAGATTAAACCAAAAAAATATTAGATTTAATAAAGGAATTTGGCAATGTAGCAGGATATAAGATTAACACCCAGAAATTGATGGATATTTAATACACCAATTATGAATTCTCAGAAAGAGAAACTAAACAAACAATACCATTTACCATTGCAACAAAAAGGTAAGATACTTAGGAATAAACTTAAACAAGGAGGTATAAAAATTGTACTCAGAAAACTACAGGATTTTGAAAAAAGAGACCGAGGAACATATAAACAAGTGAAAGAATCTATACTAATAAAGAGCTAATATGCTAATGGTCTGGATGGATTCAGAGGTGGGGAGGAAGCAGGAGGCACCTGGAGGAGGCGGGACCATCCTGTGCTGGGGAGGGCGGGGGTGAGAGCCCATAGCACCCCCCTCACCAGTCCTTCACCACCCACTGCTCACACTCAGAGTGCCCCGCCACCCACCTGCCAGAGGAAGGAGCACAGAGCAGTAAGCAGGAGGCTTCCACACTCTCCTCCAGAACCATGACGTAGTGGAGCCACAGCATAGCTCCAGAGACAGGGCAGAAGTGGGGAGGCTCCCGGAGAGGGCAGGACCAGCCTGAGGTGACTCAAGGGACTAAGGGAGGGGCTTGAAGTGGCCAAAGAAGGCCAGAGGGGTTGGGAGCTGGACCAGGCATGCTGGAGCTCTGTGTGGAGAGGTTCGGGTGTCAAGGCAGGGTGACGGGTGGGTGGACAGTGCCTCACGATTTCACGTGCTAGGCTCCTAGTCTATAATAATAAAAGCATAATATGCTAATTAGACCGGACAGCCGAACGACCTTCCAGACATCCTTCCAGACAACCTTCCTGACAAAGCCGCAGCTATGAGGGCTGCCGCAGCTGTGAGGGCCGAGCCCCTTGCACAAATTTTGTGCATCGGGCCTCTAGTATACTATGTTCATGGATTGGTAGAATTAGCATCATTAAAACATCTATATTACCCAAATAAATCTACAGATTCAATGCAATCCCTATTAAAATAGCAACAGCATATTTCACAGACCTAGAACAAATACTCCAAAGTTTATATGGAACCAAAAAAGACCCCAAATAGCCGCAGCAATCTTGAGAAAGAAGAACAAGGTTGGAGGGATACCAATACCAGATATCAAGTTTTACTACAAAGCCACCATAATCAAAACAGCCTGGTACTGGCACAAGAACAGGCATATAGATCAATGGAACAGAACAGAGACCCAGAAATTGACCCAAGCCATTATGCTCAATTCATATTTGACAAAGGAGGCAAGAATATACAAAGGAGTCAAGGCAGTCTCTTTAATAAATGGTGTTGGGAAAATTGGACAGATACATGCAACAAAATAAAACTAGACCACCAATTTACACCATACTCAAGAGTACATTCAAAGTGGATAAAAGACTTAAATGTAAATTATGAAACCATAAAAATCATGGAAGAAACTATAGGCAGCAAAATCTCAGACATCTTTTGTAGCAATGTGTTTACCAATACATCTCCTAGGGCAAAGGAAACTAAGGAGAAAATAAACAAAAGGGACTATATCAAAATAAAAAACCTCTGCACTGCTAAAGGAACCATCAACAGAATGAAAAAGGAGCCCACTCTATGGGAGAACATATTTGGCAATGACACATCTGATAAAGGGTTAATATCCAAAATATATAAGGAACTCATACAACTTAACAAAAGGAAGACAAACAATCCAATTAAAAAATGAGCAAAGGACCTAAATAGACACTTCTCCAAAGTGTACATACAGATGGCCAAGAGGCATATGAAAAAATGCTCAAAGTCACTGATCATCAGAAAGATTCAAATTAAAATGACAATGAAGTATCTCCTCACAGCTGTCAGAATGGCTATCATCAACAAATGACAAGTGCTGGCGAGGTTGTGGAGAAAAAGGAACCCTAGTATACTTCTGGTGGGAATGCAGACTGTTACAGCAATTAGGGAAAACAGTATGGAGTTTCTTCACAAAATTAAATATGGAACTGCCATTTGACCCAGTGATCCTACTTCTAGGAATATATCTAAGAGACCCAAAACACCAATCAGAAAGCACAATTTACAATAGCTAAGATCTGGAAACAGCGCAAGTGCCCATCAGTAAATGAGTGGGTAAGAAATACCTGGTACATTTACACCAGGGAATACTATGCAGCAGTAAAAAGGAAGCATCTCTTACCGTTTAAGACAGTTTGGAAGGACCAGGAAAGTATTATGCTAAGCGAAATAAGCCAGTCTGAGAAAGACAAGTGTCACATGATCTTACTCATATGTGGAACCTAATGAACAAAATAAACTGATGAACAGAGTGGGTCCAGAGACATGGAACAGAGAATCTCGGAGGGAAGGTGGCGGAGGGTGGGTGGATGGGAAGTAATCAACCAAGGACCTTGTATGGAAATATGCATGGCTCATGGACACAGACAATGGAGCAGTGAGGGCCTGAGGGGAGGGAGTGTTGGGCAGGACTGGGTCAATGGGGCAAAAAGGGGACATATGTAATACTTTCAACAGTAAAGATTTTAAGAAAAAGAAGTGACAACCACAATGATAGGAATTCCAGTTCTGTTCTGAAATTGCAAGTTTCTCCACACTGAACTGGCTAAACTTAAAAGATACGAATGCTGTCGGAACATCCATTTACACAAAGGCATCAAATATGGCATGTTTTAGTTAGCTGGTTGGCTTGTTGATTTTGGCTTAGGCTTGAAGTCCAGAAAGTCTGCCCAACAGGCCATTTAAGACCCACAAAATCAATTGGTCTGGCCCTGCCAAGGCATTAGGGGTGATTTAATTACGTGTTTGACCAAATATAGCTGGCTACTTTTTAAGTTATAATTTTGTATGGCTGGCAAATTACGTTATAAATATACAAATGGCCCTTGGCAGAGAGAAGGTTCCCCACCCCTGGCTTAGAGCCTCCACTAGGCTTGACCTCTTCATTCTCCCTTCATATCAGTTAAATTTCTTTGAGAAGAAATTATTCACAAAGAAATTGAGATTTCATTGCTATATTAGATCTGCTCTATATATAGACAAGATGAACTCTGAAGGCTGGCAGTTGGCTGGGTTCACCAGCTGGCTAAGCCACATGTTTCGTATCCCCAAAAGAAAAAGAAAAATCCACGCCTCACTAACATCATTAGGAATTCAGTGTTGATGAAGCTGTTCAAAGAAGTGGGTATTTTTGGTGGAAATAGCAGTTCGTACAATTTTTCTAGAGGATAATATGATTATATATATATATATATATATCACAAGTACTAAACCCCTTTTTACCCTTGAAGAAATTTTATTCCTTGTAATTTATTCTGAGAAAAATAATTAAATACACTTGCAAAGAGTATATGTTCAAGGGTGTTTATACAAGCATTCTTTCTACCAACAAACCACCAACCATACCCACAAAAATGACAACTTAAATTTCCAGTAGGAAAGGAGTGGTTAAATAAATTAAGTGGTTAAATAAATAAATCCACAGTCCTGCTATGGATATTATTCAGGTATTAAAATAATGATGCATCTAATTCATTTATAGTCAAGGAAAAATGTTTATGATTCTGTGGTTAGGTTTTAAATTAGAGTACAGTATGCTATATAATCTTACTTCTATAAAAAAATTTATATTACAAATTGTGTTGGTCTATGCATTTATTCAACTTCTTTAAGAATAAATATTGATCACCTACTATGTGCCAGCACTGTTATAGACACTTGGGAAGACAATGTTCAAGCCTTATGAAGCTTACAATCAAGTGGGAGAGAAGGAAAAAATACCCAAATAAACTGAAAATGTGTGAATTCAGGTAGTAGTACTGTTATGAAGAAAGTCATAGCAGGGTAGAAGGGGAAAGTAGCAGGGTGAGGTGGGTGTGGATTATTTTAGGTAAATGATCAAGAAAGAACACTCTAAACAGGCACAACTGAATTTAGGCTAGCCAGGTCAATGTCAACTCTGGAAGAACACACCCAAGACAGAGCATGAGCCAAATAAGAGATCGACAAACCCCTTTATCAAAAAAAGTGATTTTGATTTTGCAATATTCTGCTTATGTTTTATCACTTGTTAAGAAATTTAATAAGGAAATGTAGAAAAAGGAACAGGTTACTACTAGATCTTCTGAATTTAAAATTTACAAATTTTAAAAAGTTCCTTCTTTCCAAGGGGTGGGGAGATTGGGGGAAAAATGTGGAGTGGAGTGGGGATGGTAGAAAACATGACTGAAGAGATGGAAGGGTTCAAATAGCATGGATCATTGAAGGATATGTAATAAGGTGTTTATAATTTATTCTATGTGATAGAACCCATTGGAGAGTTTTAGGCAGAGAAGTGATATGAAATTATTTGCATTTTAAAAGATTGTTCTGGATGCTGTGTCAAGAATAGTCAGAGAGAAAGTCTGAGGCAAAACATATGTAACAGTCTACCTCCACCTAATGGGATTATGGGTGATGTATATTTTCCTTTTGACAATCAGTATGCTTTGAATTCTAGAAAAGAATATATACTACATTTAGAACTATGGAGGAAAATGTAAAGATTTCTGTGGTTGAGAACATCAAAATGTTTGTATCTCAACAAAAAAACAACTATCTATTATAAACTTCAAGGTCACACTTAAATATTTTAAATACAGACAGAATGTTAAATATGAAAATACAGGGAATGTAAAGTAGGGTACGTACTTAATATGCATAGTTTTTTTTGTTTTTAACCATATGTTAAAGTTATGTACCGATACAAATGCAAGAAAACGTGCAGAATTTAATTCTAAAATAAAATCATCAATTTAGTGAAAGCAAAGCAAGCATCCAGTGTTTGACTTATGAGTGGATGGAGCGATAGAATTTGCATGTACAGACATCTCCCTTCCCCATAGGAATGCACTCCAAGACCCCCAGTGGATTCTTGCAACCACTATTAGTACCAAACCCTTCATATTCTGTGTTTCCTGTACATACATGCCTATGATAAGTTGAATTTATAAATCAGGCACAGTAAGAGATTAACAAAAATAACTAATAATAAAATACAGCAATTATAAGAATACACATTTGACCCTGGAACAACATGGGTTTGAACTGTGCAGGCTCACTTATATGTGTATTTTTCAATAAATACCATTCATGTATTTTCAACCACAGTTGACGCCAGGTAATTGAAATTATAGAAAGCAAAATCATGGATAAGGAGGGACTACTGTATTGACAATGCAGAATAAGCCAGGGGCTCCAGCCCTGGTGTTCACTTTAAGAAGAAGAGTATTGTTATTGGCAAGAATTAAGAACACTTTCCTGATTTTGAAAAATGTCTCTAAAAATTCCTTCTCACCAGAGCAGACAGCTTTTGTCAAAGAAAAGGAACTGTACCTCTGCCTTCTGATAAGACAGGTTGGCACAACCCATGACAAGTGAAAGATTTCTTTTATGTTTTGCATATTACTTCCAATTCCTGTGAAGTTAGCCTTTTCCTTATTAATATGCATATATGCTTTAATATAGGAATTATTTTGTTGATTACTTAGTTGTTAAATTATTTTATCAATGAGAGCTTCTCTTACCACCATCACCCTGACAACCTAAATCACATCTGCTTTTTAGTTTCTATTATAGCACATTGTAAATTTTTGTGTATCGCTATTCTTCAGTATATATTATTGCATCAGTATATTTAGTGTAATAAGAGACTGCATTCAACTTTAGAGTATAAACTGTCTTTATTCCCAGCACAGCAGCTAGCAAATAACTTTTGAAGGAATAAACGATAATTTTTATCTTTAAATACCTTTAAGGAAAACTATCATTCAAGAAAATTGTATCATACTTATCTTCTGGTTTTAAATACTACCCAGTTTGCAACCCACACCCTCACCTGCAACCTCACCAACATAAAATTGCCCCAGTTTGAAAAGCATTGAATTTGTATGGGAGAGCAATGCCAATAACCCCATCATCAGCTGTTATGACTTTGGGATATATTGTAGGTAAAAAGGGAATAAACGGTGATGGAAGAAGACTAGACTTGGGGTAGCAAACACACAATGCAATATGCAGATGATGTAGAATTGTACAGCCAAAACCTACATAATTTTATTAACTAATGTCACCCCAATAAATTCAATAAAAAGAAATATATTGTAAATCCTACAAAGAAATAAGTCTAATCAGTAAAAAAATAATATATACATCCAAGAATTAGTATAAGCTTCCATTAAAGATAAGGCATTAGTTCTCTAAAACAGTAATTGTATGGATGCATACATAGCTGGATAGAGAGTGCATAGATAAATAATAGTAATAATTGCCATGTGGCGAGTATCAAGTTTATTAGGTACTATGCTAAGTACTTTATCTCATCTACAATTCACTATAAGCCATTGTGATTTTCAACTCCATTTATAACTCTGGAACCTGAGACTAGAACTGAGGAATTTTCCCAGTACATACCGCCAGGAAGTTGTAGGGTTAACATCCAAACCCAGGTTCTTCTATCACATGCCAAAGAGCTTAGCCTCAATCTTTACACATGCCTCTGTATAAATCCTGTCCGGAAATGTGTGCTCAGAGCAAAGAGGGAGTTTGGAATGACTGCAGGCATAGTATTCAATGCCTTTGATTTTCTGCTTGCTTTGATGAAGACAGTAACACAGAGAGAGCCACTGCAGGTCTTTTGAAAAAGAGCATCGTAACACCTGTTCCAACCACCTGTGCAAAGGGGAGGCTAGAGAGCTAGCGGCCCAGTCCCTGCTGGTGGAGTTCCAGCCACTGCTTTAAATTGTATGACAGGTTGCACAAAAATGAGCCTAAACTTGTTTTTGATTGATGTACTTATAACCTACTTCTGGGAACATGAATGAAATGATATGTTCAACCATTTAATTTATGCTGAAACTTTCATAAGTCATAGAAGTGAGCTAAGAGTTTGGCATAATATCGAAGAACAGTGGTTTACTCTCTAACTTTGTGATGAATGCCTTCTCTGCTTTGGAGTGATTTTATTCTTTAGAGTAATAACAGCGAGGCCACTGCTGCTGCCGCTATTGATGATGATGACGATAGCTAAAATTTATTGTACATTTACTAATGCCAGATGCTCTGCTGGTGCTTCGCATGCATTTTTCATGTGGTCCTCACCATCCTTTGATATAGGCACTATGTTTTCTTTCTCATTTTGTTTCATTTTTTATTCATTTATAAGTTGCAAACCAGTTTTGACATATTCTATGCCATTCAAAGATGAATGCAGCATGATCCTCAAGGCATTCACTGCCTGGCGAGTAGGCAGGCACATGAGCTAATGGCTGAGTCCAAAGTGGTTGGGGGGTTGAGTTACTGGCCATAATGTTCCCTCAGTTGTAACTCTGCCATTCTTCACAACTGCAGAGCAGGCATCCAAAAGTCAAGCCCTTATCCCTTCTCTGTTTGAAGGCTGTGGTGCTTACTGACATTTCAGCGGCTTGCTTCTGTCTTCTTCCATCTTGCACGTCAACTGCCAAGGTGATGATGATGTTAGGTAGTATCTACTGTAAATATACTAATGCCAGATGCTCTGCTAGTGCTTCCCCAACCACCCCTGTAATCAGATCGTCCCTTTGTTCACCAAATATGAATCTTTAGTGACTTACCATTCCTTTAAAAATTAAAATTAAAAAAAAAATTTAAAGCTCAAGCTCCTTGCTTTTGAGAGCTCCCTTGTTTAGGTTTTCTCAGGCTGCTGTCCACTGGGAGCCTGCTCTTCTGGCACAATGCAGGGCTTGCTGCTGGCCCAGCATTTGGCTCGTTTATGCCTCATATCATAATGCAGGCCTCAAAGCCTATAGTGCCCATGCTGAGACGCCTGAGCTGAAGTGTAAGCTCTGAGGGCAGGGCTAGGTCATGTTCCTTATTTTACAGTATCCGCAAATTGGGGTGTGCTTTACATAAGGAAAGTACTGAATTAAAACTCAAACATTATTTCTATTGAAATTATAGAAAGGGACTACACTTCTTAAACAATGCAGTGTGTATTTGCTGTGTTTATTAAGCCCACTACTTATTAGTACCCTGTTCTGTTCCCATGGGAAAATGCCTCCAAGCGACCAACAATAAGATAGAAAGGATTTGTGCCTATTTAAGGTTTATCCCTGAAAGACAGATTGATTCTCCGTTAGTCTCTCTTTTTTCTCTACAGCAATGTGACCCTGTGTAAGGGCAAAATCGAGACTCATGATGAACGTGGCTTTAGTGGTTTTGAGACTCTCTCAAGGAAAGCTGAGCATTCTTTAAAAAGTTGAAGATCAGCTATTTTTCTGAACATGGCACAGTCATTGAGCAAATCCCAGAACCCCGGGGTTAAAGGCACCTTTAAGACCCTCATTTGTAATTGCCACAGATAAGAGAGAGGGTTTCCAGCTGATAATTTCATTAACTTGGTTCTTCTCAGGGAGGGAAGTTTTTACAGAATTATGCATCTACCTCCAAAGTTTCTCATGGCTTCCAAACATATTCACTAGTGGGAATTTTATTAAAATGCTGTAAATAATGAAATTAAGCCATGTGTAACTCAGACTAGGAAGAACTAAGCATAATATAAACTGCCTTCTTGCCTGAATTATTTTTAAATTAATTTAATTTTACAAGAAACCAAATGTATTTCTTTTTCCACAAGTGTGTTGATGTGAAATTTATTTTCCACAGTAATAGAGCAGAGAGCGCTCATTCATCCACTCAGTGGTCAATAAATGCTTTGTTAACTCTGTGAACCCTAAACACAAAACTAGGATGAGTGAGCCTTAGAAGGACGAAACCAGGAACGCTGTGGTCCGGCACGTCTGGATGCTAGTGTTAACTCTGCACTTCCTCCCTGTCAGCTAGAACACGGGTTTCAGCTTTCTCATCTGCAGAATGGGTTCAGAGTACTCCCCACTTTATGAGGTTGCTGTGAAGACTGAAATAATTCTTTTAAAGTACCTAACACAGAAACATATAAAAAGATTACAAAAAGTCAGTTATCATTTTTATTATAATTCAAGACATCTAAGACTTTTTAATATTAAATTTTTATTATGATAAATATATCCATAAGAAAAATATTACAAAAACGGTTAAATAGCATGAATATTAGTTCCTTTTTGTTAACCAAAGGTTTTATGTGGCTTCCAGTTTGGGCGAAGAGGAGGCAATTTTTAAATCCTCTCTTTGTGAAGCTTTTTAGAGTCAGTGTAGGGTATACGAGTTATGAAAATAACTAGGATTGAAGACCACAGCTTGACCTGGAGCATGAAGAGACATATTCAGATGACCCTGTCATGTACAAATCATGTACATGTCATGTACAAATCAGACATGAGACTGTCGAAGGCATCTTAAGAGAAACCAGAATGAGCTGGATGCTGGTAGGCCAGAGGCAGGACCAAAGCAGTGCACTGTGCAGAGCATGGTAACGGGGGTTTTAGAGTGAACGGCAGGCCTGGAGGCGTTTTTACTCTTAGAAAGCACTTTCTTCCCCTATGAGCCAGTGGGTCTCCACAGTCTTGAGTTGAAGGGGATACGTGTGCTCTGCGTATTCTTTTTCCCACGGTCTATGTTATCAGTGAGAAGATATGTGTGCTTCAGAGAAAGAGGAACAGTTTGGTTAGCTTGCAACGAAGCAGGTCAGCTCAGAGGGGGCAGAGGGCAGCCTGGAAGGGAGAAGGGCCCTGTAGGTAGGCAGGCAGCCTCTGACCAGTGTCCCTGCGCCTCTGCAGGGAGTGGGTGATGAAGGCTCCCCAAGGCGCTGGGAGAGGCAGTAAGATCAGGGAGTTCCATTCTCGATGGCGAGGATGCAGGGCAGGGATGCTGAAATATTAGGTGGGCTTTCAGTGGACAGTGTGGAGGTGACAGCTTGTGTGACCCAGCGCAGCGAGCGGGGTTGACATTGTGGGCGCCCTGCAGGAATTCCAGCTGCGCCCCCGGGCCTTGGTGGGGGTGTGTTCCTTTCAGCACCTCATGAGTTTCCCTCCTTGCCAACATATATGCTTCTCTTATTTAATACTAGAGGCCAGGTGCAGGAAATTCGTGCATGGGAAGGTGGTCCCCTCAGCTCAGCCTGCACTCTCTCCATTCTGGGACCCCTCAGGACCTCTGGCTCCTAACCGCTCACCTGCCTGCCAGCCTGATCCCCCTAACTGCTCTCCCCTGGCAGCCTGTTTGCCCTAACTGCTCTCCCCTGCCTGCCTGATCGCCTCTAACCTCCTCTGCCTTGGCCCCGCCAACATGGCTTTGTCGGGAAGGATGTCCGGAAGGACATCCGGAAGGTCATCTGGAAGATGTTCAGTCTAATTAGCATATTACCCTTTTATTAGTATAGATGCCACCTTGTCCTAAAAATGCAGGGTGTTCCCAGGTTTTCCTATTGTGGAAGGGGAGCCCACAGTAGCATCCTGGGTTCTGACCAGGGCTTATGGGCTTGTGCTTTATCTCAGCAGATGTGATTCCTAGAAGAAGACTCTTGGATGTACCTTGAACATTTCTATTGAATTTGCCAAATCATCCTCCAAAAATGTTGAACCACTTTAAACTCCCAGCAGCAACCATGCATGTGCCCTCCGTCCATGACTTTGATGCCAATATTATTGATTTCTCCCTAGAAGTTTCCCTCCCATCAACCAAAACTGCTTGGTACTTGAGCCAACCTCATTGTTCAGCTGGAGACTTGATTTCCCGAGATAGAATTATGGAGGAGGAAAAATAGTTTTCCTCTACCTTTCTGAGTTCTTAGTGGAGGCCCTTGTAATGAAAGACAGATCACCAAGAGAAAAACAAAAGTTCATTAACATGTGTACCTCGTGCATATGTGGGAGATCCCAGGGAAAAATGAGTAATTCCCCAAGGTGGCTTAGAATGCAGATTTAAATACCTTCTTCCTAGGGAAAGGGGACAGGAGATGTAGGCCTCTTAGAGGAGAGTAAATGATTTTTAGGAAAGATGAATGGGGGTAGGGGTAAATAGTTTGTAACAAAGTTTGGGTGTTATGTCAACTTCTCCTCTCCTGTCCTGTGACAGGAGTCAGTCTTCTCTGCCTGATGACACTTCTCCTGTCAATGGGACCTATGACATTTAAGCTCCTTTAGTGGGGGTCTGATTTTAGGCAGATCAGGAGACTTCAGTGAAATCCTCTGCATGCATTTGCTGTTTTTCAAGCATCTGCAGCTCAAGATCATCAATATAACAACACAGCATATGTTGGGGTGGCATGTTCTCTGACCTTCAGAATAAACCCAACAAAAGCTTGTTTCCTCTCTTAGATGATTTGCCACAGCAGCATTATTCCCTGGAGATGGTATTCTGACCAGACCTTCCTGGGAGTGGTCATAACATTACCCTGTGCTTGTAGAAAGGTGTGGGCCACATCACTAAATAATCCAGGGGCAGTTTTCTCATCTTGTGGAAAGGGAGATAAAGTTATGATAGTTTGATAGTCCCCTTCACTGGAAAGAAGTAGTACACGATTTTGATTTTACAAAAAAATAGCAAGATAAAACTTCTTCCAAAAATTAAGTCTTTCCAGTCCATACCATTTCATCATACTGGGGGATTTTTGACCAAATACTGTTTGATGAAACCAAACGACATAATTATATTTGCATTGTAAGGCATAAATTTAAATCTTATCTTCTAAATAGAGTATTGTTAGCCAGCCGTGGAAGGGTAAAGAAGACCTGGTTGCTTCAGAGAGCACTACATCCGCGAGCGAGCCCCAGAAGTGCCCAGGCTGTTTGAGTGAATTGCAAACACTTGTTTCCTGTTTTTGAACAGCCTCCATAGTGATTGGGAAATGGTGGTGTGAGATGGAGCCTTGTCTTGAGGGAGAAGAATGTAAGACACTCCCTGATAATTCCGGATGGATGTGCGCTACAGGCAATAAAATTAAGACCACAAGAGTAAGTTCATTAATTTCAAATGTCTCGTGCATGTTACTAACTGTACTGTTTTCCTTTGTGTTGGACAAATATCATCCAGAGAAGGTTTGAACAGGGGAGCAGGGGAAGACTTTTCCCCAACAGAAACCATTGTTTACCATTCTGACCAGTGTCCAGCCATCAGCAAGAAGCTAGAGATTTAACTTAACTTTTCTATACTGAGCAGTTTAGTGTTTCTGCTATTGGCTCATAAATAAAGTTAGGTTGCAATGAGGCCATTATTTGGACAATTCGTCCAACATCTATGGTGCTCAGATAATGAAATGAGGATGTTTAATTTGTCCACATAGTTTGTTGAAAAGGTCTACATGTAAGTACATATTTTTTAAGGGAAATCTATGATGATTTTATAGGGAAATGAAAGGGTTTTGTGATGTGAATAATCATTCCTTGATTTCTCTGGTTAAATCAGAAGTTATCTTCAAAATATGTAACAACCTATATTAAGGGGCTTATCCAACCAGTGAGAATCGGTGTCACAATGCTGGAGCAGGAGGAAGAGGCCCAGCTAGGCCAGCTGTTGATCTTCTATATACTGGACCATAAGAAGATCGAGGAGTCCTGAAGGGGATAAGGGGAGGGTGGGTACTCAAAACATTTAAGGTAGTATCTATTATTTACAGTACAAAGGTATGTTACTATTTTAACAGCCAGTATGGTCACATATATCTGTACCATAGGATATCAGCCCTGGTAGTTAGGTGTTTGTGTAAACCTACCTTTGCCCACCCTGTGTTTTCTGCAAATCTCTAGTCCCTATCCCAAATGATAACAGGTGACCCTTTACTGAAGATAAGCCCTGCTCTCATGATGCCTCCAGACTTGGAACTCAGGAAAAGAGCAATAATGCAAGTCAAGTTATTTCAGGATTTAAATATGGGAAATTCCAAGAGTGCCAAGTAGGAGACTCTTTGGAAACTAGAACATAAACAACAAACAAAACAGAACTTGTTAATACCACTTTGCTGTGCCCATGGGACTTTCTCTCCTTCTGTAGAGTATGTTGGAGAAGCACCAGGCATGTTGTAAATACATCCTAGACATTCCGGGCATCAGGGTATAGAGCGCAGAATCCTCATGGTAATAATGGAGGCTGGAGTGTCCTATGCCTGCTACCGCCCTGGGTGGGTGCAGTGCAACCCAGATAGCTGAGTGTACAAGAGAAACAGCTGCCCTGGCCATGAGTTTGAAAGCAGAGCCACAATGTGAATCCATTTCCAGTGAGGAAATGAAACGCTGCTCTGCAGCCCTGTGAGTGGCACGCCACTCAGCTGAGAATTCTCAGGTCTGTCTGGAGACAAGGAAAAAGAAGACACTAGAAAAAGGCTGCACTTTCTTTTTTCATTGATTTCAGAGAGAAGGGGGAGGGAGAGAGAGACAGAAGATCAGTGATGAGGGAATCATTGATTGGCTGCCTTCCACACGCCCCCCACTGTGGATCGAGCCCACAACCTGGGCATGTGCCCTGTCCAGGAATCTAACTGTGACCTCCTGGTTCATAGGGTCGATGCTCAACCACTGAACCACGCCAGCTGGGCAAAGCTGCACTTTTAAACATTGAGAGGAATTAGACATTCCTACTGACTTACAATTTCTCTCCCTTCCTGATCAAGAAATTCACAATGAAAAAAAACACTTTTAAACACAAAGGCACCATTTAAGCCCAGATGATGCATACAGGAGCTCTCCATTCTGTGTAAATGCCATGCCAACAAGAGTCTTCAGATCATCTGCTCTGGAAATAGGTTTTGTACCAATTTTTCTAATAGGGATTGTTCCCCATTAGAGAATGATATGTCTACAGACTTCAACTATGGACTCTAGCAATCTAACTTTTGAAAGAGGTAAATTCAAGATGTACTTTAATTTGAATCACATGTTTTATTTTCTGTTCTTAACTAAGAGGTGATCTTTAGTATAAAAAATTATTCAAGTTCTCATTAAAGTCAAAGGGAAAATAAAGAAAAATCACCATTTTTGTTCTTATGTGTAAGACTGGTTCAAAAAGGGTGCTCCTACGGGGAAAAAATGAAGAAACATACCCAGATTGTTAATGAAAACTGAGAGTTTCCTTTATATGTAATTTTAAAAAGTAACTCCAATTTGAAGATATTTGCAAAAAAGATTGCTGGTACCTCATTGTTTTTTCCTATATAGTTTTGTTTTTGCCAGTCTTCCTATTAGAGGGTTTACTTCCCAAATAAGCATATAAGCCAAAATTCTCAGCAGTCTTTGAAATGCAGATAGATGCTTCAGAGTGTAATCTAATTGATATCTTTATGATGTTTCTTTTTTAAAAGGGTAGAGAGTAGAAATTTACTGTTTCATTTAAACCTCTAGACCCCCGATTGAGAATAGCCAGGTTAACAGGCCACAAGCTGAAGGAAAACCTTGGGGAAATTAGATCAGGGTGACAATATAATGCAAAAGGAAGATGGGTAGAATTATGTAAGGGCGTTCCTGTCAGGAGATTTGAAAGAATAAATCTTAAGGAAAGAGGAAGCTCCCTGAGTGAATGATGCCTATAGAAAACCTCCAGTAGAAGAAGGCTGGTGACAGACAACCTCCTGGAGAGGCTGGTGAAGTCTCGGGGCAGAATTTTAACCCTGTCCCTGCTTGATCTTTGATTCAATTGCTTTATTAAAATTAACTTGTTGGTAGTTTATGGCAAGAATACTCAACTTAGATATTAACTAGAGATTTTTCCTAAGGTTTCAGAGACCTACTGGTTTATTTCTTTTCTTTAAACTCATATATCAAAAATATGTTTGAAAGTTGGAAAGGCAATAGCTCATACATTGAGGAACAAATCTCTACACTGTGTATGCAGGAACAATGGCTTAATTTAGAAAGACAGACCTCTCCATAGAGGAAATAAGTTGTTTGGCAATGCTGTAATAATTCACAGGTGAAAAGTGAACACTGGGTGTTTGGGGATAGGAAGAGGAAGGAAAAGAATTGAGGAGAAATTCAAAGTCACTTGGAAAGAAAAATAAGTAGATTAAAACAGCAAAATATAATCTGGTATAATACCTGGGCAAGTGTCATGCAACTTTGGGCTTCCTACAACCCCATATGTTAATGTCTTTCAAACAGTGACAAAATCAAGCTAGTGCATAATGCAGAATCAAATTTCCTCCCCTAAAAGGGCAATCAAACAGAACTCAGATTGCACACCTAACTACAATCACCACCTGGTCAAATGCCTGTTTTATGTGATCAGCCCAACACAAATCTGGCCCATCCTCCTAATGGTGACTCTCCCATGACATGCATATCTCCATGATGTTTTTTATATTATTGAAAAGATAAAGTAGTAGCTTTGATATAATTCATCTTCCTCACTCAGAATTCCACCTGGTCTGAAGTGCTCTGAGAGCCTTTACAATCCTGATCTCCATTTCATTTTGTATTAAATGTTTTAAAATTGAAGTAGCAAAAGAGAGGTAGTGAAAGGAGAGAGAGAGATAGAGATAGAGATAGAGATAGAGAGAGAGAGAGAGAGAGAGAGAGAGAGAGAGAGAGAGAGAAAGAGAGAGAGAGAGATGTTTGGAGATTGCAGAAAGGAAGAATGAACCAACTTATCCTAACACAGTATCACAATAACCCCTAGGTCCAAGTGAACTCATTCATTTCTTTAGCCAATAAGTATATTTAAGCCTCCACTATCTGAAGTTAGTGTATAAAGGTCTTGAAGATGTGATGGTGGACATGGCAGAGCCCCTGGTCTTCCATGGAGGATAGAGACCAAGTTTGGGTGGTGGAGGTAAGGGTGATGGGTTGGTAGAAACAAACAAACAAAAAAAGGCTATTTTTGTGAATGTCACTTTCTCTTTTCTTTGATGAAAAAAAAAAGACAGTGAAAACAGAAAGTGATAAATGCCACTGGAATGTAGGAAACCAAGCTTTGGAAGGATCTGTTATTTATACGAAGAGGATGAAAAAAATATATGTGTGATTTCTTGTAGATTCCACATTTGAATACATTCTTTTATTACTGTCCCTACATAACTCAAAAGCTTCAAGTGTACTCCCAAATATACTCCCTGTACTCATACACTCGATTTCTAATACTATAAAGGATTAAGAGATGATGAAGAAAAATGTATTATGTCCTAGAACCTTGACAATGACTTCACCTTATGCCACCCCTCTACATCTTCCAACAGGCCAACATGACAAGGACAATGACCTACTCGGTTCAAATTCTAATCAGACACAGATTGACTGCATAGTGTGCAGAGTACAGCCCAAACTGGGAACATAAGGCCCCTTTTCAAAAATTAATAATTTCAAGATGGCAGCAGAAGGTCATCAAACCAAACGCAAGGCCCTTTCAGCACAGGGCTCTGTGCTACTTCGTAGTCTCACACCCATAAAGCCAGTACCAGTCAGACCTGGCTCAGAGAGTCTGTCTCCTTAATTGTGGCAAAATCAATTTAATAAATTGATTTTTAAAAATATGGTGGTCTGTCAATGTACTGGGATCACCATTTGAGAACTACTGCTCTAAACATTAACATTTTGCACTTCAGATCACTTGAAAGAATCAACATCCTAAAAATTCAAGTTGTTCTCAATCTTCTGCTTGGTCACCTTTCTTTGTAGCTTCATTTTGTTCTTTTCTTCCTGAAATGTCTTTCTTTCTTTGGTTTCAGATTCACCCAAGAACCTAACAGAAGCATTTGTTATAGTAATAAAGGAAAACCAACTCTGTGGAAAATACATTTTGAGAATTTAAAACATCTAGCACATTACAAGCCAAATGGATTTCTTACTTGCACTTTGACTGGTTACCAGATAATCACAGTGCTTTTACTGCTATCATGAAGTATCCTGTAACGGGAAGACCTGGAGATTTGACCAACACCATGGAAAGTGGGTTCCAGAAAAAAAAAAAAAAAAAGGGTTTTCTCAATGAAAATTATGGGGATTATGAAGAATGAGCAACTGTCTTCTAATATGGATCTAAAGTTACTTTGTACCATTTGAAATATATGTATATATAATATTTTGAAATATTATATATTCTCTTCAAGAAATGAACAGTGCCACAGTTTGAGACAACTGGTGTATCACCTTGAGTTTTAGATGCTTTGCTTTGTTGCTTTTTGTTGTCATTTCTTTTGCTGTTGGCAAGGAAGATGTGCCCTTTTGAGAGTTCAGCAGGGCACTCACACTGCAAGGCCAGCTACCCGAGGACTCCTGGAATCCGAGGCGTCACAATACTGAATCAAGAGCTTCCTTCTGTTTGTATCAGATGCCCAAGGAAGTATGCGTCCTGCTTTATTGCTTTCTGCCCTGTGCAATAGTAGCATGCAAGCTTGGCTTACATAACCATACTTTATATTCAATTGATATATAATAACAGTTTTAACCTCTTCCAGGAAAATATTTTTAGAATACTAGCTTTTACACAGATAAGAAAGAGAGGATGCTGGAGGTTGCTGCTCCACCACGCTGTTAAGACTGGCGGAGTTGTGGTGGAATATGGATCCCTGTATTAATAAGTCCTGTAAATACAGTGTCCTGAGGCTTTGTACAGCTGTCCTAGACTGCAGGAATGCCCTTGATTAAGTCCAAAGTCTGGCATCATTAAGTATATAGTGCTGTAGCAACAAGTCTCATCATGGCATCTTTTTCTATGTTTGATTTGCTTTTTCTAAGAGTATTCAGATCTCTCTGGTTAGATAGGAAGACCATTAAAGCAATTGGATTTCAGAATAATCTATGTGACCAAATGTTGGACAGCCCTATTAAAATGGTAAATAACTTCTTTCTAAACCTACTTGTCCTCTTTATTTGCCATTTATTTTTCCTGAATCTATTTCAACCAAATCCAGAGAACACCCCACTTAGAGACTTGTAGTCGGTCAGAATTTTTCCCATGAAATATTTGCAGCCATAAAAGCCATGCTTTCCAACCCTAACATTGGAAAACCCAGAAACCCATTATTATAACTGCAGTGTCCTCAGCCAGCAAGATGAAAAGTCAAATACCATTTGGGGGCTTTCAAAGTGAGCAATTGAATGGTACATATGGGGCTCACCTCCAAAAAAAAACAATTATTGCCCATCTCTTTGAGAGTTACTCAGCTGATGCTTATATGAAGGAAATACCTACTTAAGTTCTAGTTTACAGGGGTAGCATAATAGTACTATCCACTCCTATTACTTACCATATACATATGCAAGTAGATCTGTTTTTTTCTCCAAAGCCTTTTCCGCAACGCATGTTGTGAGAGCCTCGTATTAGTTCAGCAGCACGGTGGGTCCCCTCATCTGGACGTTTAAATGTTGAACCTCAGGTTAAATCCAGAGGCTCCTTCATCTCTGCCGTGTAGCTTGAGGTCTGATTGAATGTGTAAACACTCTAACTAGACAGGTTGATTCTACACCTTGAATGCTTACAAAATCGTCCAGAAATGCAAATGAAATCTTCATTGCAAAATTTAAGCTTTCCAATTGCTTTCACAAATATTTGTCAGAAGGTAGCATAAAACTGGTACCAGAAAATAATAATTATTTGAATTTAAGTACCAAGTAATATAGTAGAAATTGACTTTCATCTGGACACTTTAAAGTATAAATTAAAACTAAAAATTCAAAGAATTATCTAGAGCACCTACATTCCAAAATATTACATAATCAAATGTACTTTGGGAAAATAGTACGCAATACAAAGTAGACATGCTTACTGAGGGAATTTTCAGAGCCTGTGATGCACCAAAAGACATTGTGTGTCCTCAGGAAAGCCTGGACCAGAGGAGCCAAGCACAAATCTCCCAGAAGAGCTGAGTGGCCACTTGATGAATGGAGAGCTCATTTTCTGCCTAATGAGAAGCTACAAGAAATTATTTCTGAGTGAGGCTAGATTAGCTGTATTATCATAGCTTTAATTTTTCAAGAGAACCATCAGTGTGAATTTTTACATAAAATCTCTTAACCTTCTTAAATAAGATTAACTGCTCCACCACGAAGATTATTTCTATTAAATAAAAACTCTGCAAGCATTATTATTACCCCGAATTCCCTGATCAAGTGGCCTTTCCTCTTATATGAGTTTCCTGGAATGCCCTTTTAGAAGTGTTGGTCCTGAATAAGCATCCAAGGAGAAGGAAAAAGGATATTCTCTTCTCTATGGCCTCACTCATACAGACCCTCCTAAAACTTACAATTCATGGAGTTCACAGCTTTTCCTATTCTATAACCAGAGCCTATAAATCAATGAATGAGCTAATCTAGAAGTCCAGGTCTGCTAACTCATTTCCTGTTGGTCACTTGTGCTGTGTCACCCTTTGAAAGACCTTCAAGAAGGGAGAAGCATAAAAAAAGAGCACATCAGGATCAGGCAACCATCCAATAAAACAATTCAAATATTTATAAATGTCATCAAATTCAATTTAGATTTATCCAAGTTTCTTACACAAATGTGTGAACCATCAACTTGTGTTTAAATTTAACTTGCGCCAGTTTGGGGAATTCAGTAGCTACCATCTGCCTATTGAATCTGAACATTTATGGTTTAAAAACTATGTATTTCTGGTAATAAAGAACTCAGTGTGGTATGACTGATGTTGATGTTGAGCTTGTGCATCAAATACTATGAATAATGTTATGACAAAATTAGAGCAAATGCAAAGGGTTTCACCCAAAGCCCTTCTCTTGGGTAAAAGGAAAATATGGCTTATTTTCATAAGACAAAGACTTTAGAGTAAGATAAAGGTTATTTTTTTACTTTTTTGTGTTATTAGATTTATGTATTAATGGACTTGGCAAGCACGTTGAGAAGTTTTACTGCTTGGCTTTTTTCCATGATAGAACGATGAAGAATGTTTTCACTGATACACAATTCAACATCTTTTTCTGATCAAATCTAATGTAACTTTCAGAAAGCAATATAGTGATTTTATAGTGCAGTATATTATGCCACCTCACCATTGTCACTGATATAATAAGTTATGGAAGGTATAAAAAATGTTTATATGATGATGCGCATCCCTCACCTTCCTGGCATATGCGCTCCTTCCTGGAAAGTTAAATATCATGTCAAAATATAAGGTTCTCTTTAAGTTCACAACCCCATTTCAGGATCTATTAGGGCTTGGTGGATAAAGAAGTGTATTATGTCTCCTTTTGTGAGCTTTCTACCTTCAAAATAAAGGAGTCAGTGTCCAGCAAATTCTAGGGCTCAAACCACATCCATCTAGTTTATAAATATCACAAAACAGGACAAAAGGCACTACTAAGGAATGTGGGGACTTGGGACTAGTATCTGATCCTAGTAGCCATGGGCACAAGCAAAAGTGAGGAATAGAACCATGTTCATTCTTCAAAGTGAAAGAGGAGCTATTCGTTGCATGCACACAGTACCCAAAAACCCCTGCTAGTAACGGCGTTTAGGATAAGTAGGCCAGGACTTTTTCCTCATAGGCGATCTCAGGGGCATATCACTGGATGCTGTGGCATGCTCACCTCGGTGGCCCACCAGTGGTTCTCATTTATTTTACTTATTTAGGTAGTTTTGTTTTATGTCAAAAATTTTAAGCTCCCACTTCTTTATTTTGGTAGTTAGCTACATTACTAAAAATAACTGGTTACCAAATATGAAAGCCAGGATCCTTACCATAACTGACTACATTTATAGACCAGGTTATGTTTATCTGTACCATAACTGACTACATTTATAAACCAGGTTATGTTTATCCCATCCTCTTTCCTACCTGCTTAGAGAGGCTGTAACCCAATAGTTCCACATGCATGCCATGAGGGAGATCTGAAGCCAGACCTTCCTGAAGGCAGTCATTCTCAATGATTAGGCCATAATACATGGATGTGTGCCAAACACCATGGAGTGGGTTGGAAGGGTTTTTGAAGGGCTCGTACTCGGTTAAGGGTAGTTCTCAGACAAAGCCTAAAAGGCATACATGCCTATAGGAGCTAGCCAGGTGACACAAGTTAGTTAGTGAGAGTCTCCTGGCAATGCCTCAGCACACAGTGCTGAGGGTAGAGACCAAGCTCCCTACAAGGTTCCAGCTGCCACTGTCTGACCTGGCCCATTGCTGCCATGCAGCATTAGGGAGCCGGTGTGGCCCAATTCTTCTGGGTTTGTTTTTGGTTTTGTGTTGTTTTTTCTTTGAAAACCAGAAACATACATTTATATTAAATATCTAACTTTTACAGTTTATAACCCATTGAACTTTTATTAAAAGGTATGGCTGAACACTGTAGTCTACTTACTAGACACCAGTTTGCAAACCTGGCCTAAAATTACATTATTCTCATGAATTTCATTCTTACATGCTTCCTCTGGTAGAAAAAAAAAAAAGTGATGGAGATGAAGCTAGATTGCAGGTCACTGAGAATGCTATGGAACAGCAGTGGACATCAGCCGTCCTCAAATGGGGGCATGCTAAGTTTGCAATAAAATGCCAACCACTGTACTGTAATAGAGTATATGGATTAAACTTCAACATACTTTAACTCTGGGATCACCAAGCTAGTGTGGGAGCAAAATGCATGGGAAATGGAAGGAAGCAGACCCCACAGCAGGTAGTGAAACATGTGAGAAGTGTGTACATTTAGTTAAAAGAATGCTTGGTACTGGCTGCCCAATCAAGACAGCCTCTTCTCTCTACTCCCACCACACACACACACACACACACACACACACACACACACACACACCGCACACATGGCACACACCCTTCCACACGTGTGAATTTCTGACTTCTCATTCCCTGACCTGGCTCCTCTTCAAGATGGCCAGATTGAGAAGCTTGTGAGGTTTCTCCGAGTCACCCTTACCACTCACCCCACCTTCACATTTTCTCTCTTCCTCTCACAGTTCAGGACTGGACAACTCTGTGTATAAGCTCTGTGGAAAAGAGCCCTACAATTATATGCTAAAAGAGCCCCCTACCACATATCCCAGTCTTTGCCCTCCACTTACAACCTAGACCAGCTTGTAACCTCTCTCTCTGGGTTTCCATGTCTGTAAAATAGAGATCATTGTACAAAGTTTAAGGTTATTAGAGGACTAGGAAAATAGGAAAAAATGAAAATGTTTTATAAATAGAAAGCAGTGGGTAAAGTATTATTATTATTACTATTTTCAGATTACTCCTATTGTGTGTCACTTAAAGCTCCCTGTGTCATTGCTAGCCCCACTCAAGGCAAACAGAAAAACAAACTTGGAGGGGGGGGGAGCCAAAATATTATTTTATTGTCTCTTTATAGAAAGCTCAAAGACCAAACAGATCCTTGCTCAACTGTGTAGAAATCCCCATTTGCCATCACCATTGCTGATGTTTTTAAACCGTTGGAAAACGCCAACATAATCCAGATTTAAGCAATGCCATTGACACAAGCAAGTAACTGCATGTTGGAGAAGGCATCCTATCCTGCTGGTGTCCAAATGTTTATCTGGAACCTGCATTGCTAATAGCTTGAGCCAGCTGGTGTGTAAGACAATTTTCAGCAACTACACACGATGTCATCACCAGCCCACTCTTTCTCTACATCCAGCTCTCTTGTCATCCAGGCTAATCGCCCAACCAAATTCACAGAGAACCCTGTTACTGCAGAGTTACGACCTTTCATGCCCCCTTTTACAGCCAACTCACTGGTGAAGTGGCCAAGTACAGTTGCAATTGTTAAGGAAGAGGAAGTGGAGCCTAAAAATTGTGGACCAGCCTCCCTGAAGTCAGCCCAGGACAAGGTTCCAGAGCAGATTGTTTAAGAAATTTGTGTAAATACTTAGGGAAACAGTAATCACCAGGAGCCCACCTGGCTTCACTGGGAAAAAAAATCATCCCAGGCACCTTTTTCATTAGCCTCACTGTCTTCTTTAACTGGTTTGAAGGATTTTAAAAAGTTGATTCATGTAAAATATCTAGACTTCAGCAATGTATTGGCGAACTGTGGCCTTTACACTAAATCTGGCCTGTGGCTTGTTTTTGTAAATGAATAAAGTGCTATTGTTTATAGGCTGGCCACAGCTGCTTTTACACACAACAACGCTGTATAGTTCAACAGAAATGTTATGCTCAGAAAGCCCAAACTGTTTACTCTCTGCCCTTTAGAAAGCTTGCTGACCCCTGGTCTATTATGGAGAAGGTTGGATGATAGTAAAAAGTTATGTGATTTGGTTAGGCTCATAACCATAATGAATAGCCGCATTCAAATGTTTCTAATGCGTGGAATAATTGTATCCTGGAGAAAGATTTCTAGTAGCAGAATCTTGGGTTCTGCCCCAGCCGTGTCCTGTGCATTGTTTTATTATCAACCGTATGAGAGAGATATGGTATGCAGACCAATTTTTCAGATAATCTACAGTCAAATGATCAGCAGCTACCCAGCAAGGTTAAATCAAATTCAAACAAATAGGCATTAGAACCCAGTTATGAGGGTTAGAAACGGTTGAAGGACATAATGTTTAGATTCATGGAAAAAGAATAAATGGATCAAGAATAAAAAGCTTTATTTAAATTAGTTTCTGAAGAATGCATGCAATAACTAAACATATTTCAATTTGATATAAGAACAATTTACCCCGTAGGTTTTTGTATTAGTGAGTTTCTTGTTATGAATGGTGTTCAAAGATAGACCAGAACTCTTAGTAGTGCTATATTTAGAAGGATTCATGCCTAATAATCTTGTACTACTCATAATGTGTGATTATCTGAGTCCAATTCCTTCTCAGCACAGTGAAAATAGAATTAGAGATACTCTGTAATGTCAGATGCTTGTGATGCAACAAATTATTAAATTCTTAAAAGCAACTCAAACTGCCTATATCCATACCAGATAAAGAGATGTCCCTTAAATGCCCCAGAAGCATTGATCACCAGCAAAAATAGGTCTTCCTTCCCAATTTCAGCAGCATTTGTACCTTCAAAGTAAGTAGGCCACACCTGGAGCAAGCCAGCTCCATCACTCATCAGCCAGGAATGGCAGTCCTGGCAGGACGATGGAAATGACTTGGAGTCTCAGGAATTTTAGAATAAGTATCAGCTTTTCATCATGGAGACTGGCAAAGACTTCAGGATGTTCAGGCAGGAATAACTATAACTGCAAGAATTAACCAGCTGGAAGTTTGCTAACAGGGAAGCAGATCAAAAACAAATAGGTAAAAACAAAAAGGTTGAAGGTAGGAATTGGCTCAAATTGTAACACTGAGCAAGACACTGAGTATTTTAGCCAGGATGTCTCCAACTCCTTTGCAATATTTTATCACATTATAGATGCCATTTAATTATATACTAGATTTTAAAAGACAATAACACATATGGGTAGTGGAATAATCAATAAATGAAAATTCATCTAGACAAAAGTTTCTCAACTATATTTCACATTTCAGTTTTAACTTGCTGTTTATGATCTCAACACACCTTCCAAGGATGTCTAAATAACAAACCATCAGATGTTCCCTTGCTCTGTTGCAAGTTTTGTTTTCTTCCTGTGGGAGAAAATCATTAAATGAGAACAGTCCTTGCTACCATACAGTGGGCTCACATTTCTTTCATTGATGGTTTCTTTTGCTGTGCAGAAGCTTTTTATCCTGATGTAGTCCCATTTGTTTATTTTCTCTTTAGATTCCTTTGCCCTAGGAGATGTATCCATAAACATATTGCTATGAGAGATGTCTGAGATTGTGCTATCTATGGTTTCTTCTAGGATTTTTATGGTTTCATGACTTACATTTAAGTCTTTTATCCATTTTGAGTTTATTCTTGTGTATGGTGTAAGTTGGTGGTCTAGTTTCATTATTTTGCATTATCTGCCCAATTTTCCCAACACCATTTATTGAAGAGACTGTCTTGAAGCCATTGTATGCTCTTGCCTCCTTTGTCAAATATTAATTGAACATAATGGCTTGGGTCGATTTCTGGGGTCTCTGTTCTGTTCCATTGATCTATATGCATGTTTTTGTGGCAGTACTAGGCTGTTTTGATTACAGTGGCTTTGTAGTATAACTTGATATCTGATATTGTGATTCTTCCAACTTGGTTCTTCTTTCTCAAGATTGCTGCGGCTATTTGGAGTCATTTTTGGCTCCATATAAACTTTGGAGTATTTTTTCTAGATCTGTGAAATATGCCATTGGTGTTTTAATAGGGATTGAATTAAATCTGTAGATTGCCTTGGGTAGTATCGACATTTTAATGATGTTGATTCTACTAATCCATGAACATGGTATATTCTTCCATTTGTTTGTATCTTCTATTTTTTTTTCAATATCCTGTAGTTTTCCAAATACAGGCCTTTTATCTCCTTGTTTAACTTTATTCCTAAGTATTTTAATTTTTTTGTTGCAATGGTAAGTGGGATTGCTTGTTTAGTTTCTCTTTCTGAGTATTCACTATTGGTGTATAAAAAAACCATTGATATTTGGGTGTTGATTTTGTATCCTGATACATTGTCAAATTTACTTACTAAATCTAGTAGTTTTTTGGAGGAGTCTTTAGGGTTTTCTATGTACAATATCATGTCATCTGCAAATAATGAGAGTTTTACTTCCTCCTTTTCAATTTGGATGCCTTTGATTTCTTCTTCTTGTCTTATTCTGTTAGCTAGGACTTCCAGTACTATGTTGAATAGGAGTGGTGAAAGTGGACGTCCCTGCTTGTTCCTATTCTTAGGCAAAATAGTTTTAGTTTTTGCCCATTTAGTTTGATGTTTGCTGTAGATTTGTCATATATGGCCTTTATCATGTTGAGGTATGTTCCCTCTATTCCCACTTTGCTGAGAGTTTTTATAAAAAATGGGTGTTGGATTTTGTCGAATGCTTTTTTGGGGGGCCTATTGATATGACCATGTGATTTTTGTCTTTCAATTTTTTTCCTGTTGTTGAAAGTCCACGAGTGGACACAGGCATAGAAGATATTTAAATGTTGGGAATTGTAGATTTGGAGGCTCAGATGACAGTCAGTTGCCTTTATTTCTCCATCTCTAGTTCTACTTCCAATATGTGTTGGCCTCATTTTCATTTTTTCCTGCCATATAATTGGATAGATGACAGTCAACACTCCCATGTGTATATCAGTCTTTCTTAATTTCAAGTATAAGAGGATGCATCTTCTCCAAAGTTCCAGCAGAAATGTCCAAGGAGAACTGTGAATGGCCTATTTGAGTTGAGTATCCAACACCAGTCAGTGCAGCCAGAGAGAGAGGAGTACTTTGGCTGGAACTGATTACATGCTCTTTTTGTGCTCAGAGAGCAGAGACAGCCACGCACAAATCATGTAGAAAATGGGAAGACTGGTCCCTCATAGAGTATGGAACTGAGATGACAAAAGCTTATGTGTCCTTCATAACCATATTTCCTGATTCTACCAGAAAGATATCTTCTAAGATTTCCCATGTTAAAATGCCCACATTTTAATGTTTTAATATTTTGTATGTATATATTTCATGTGGAAACATTGCTTTTTCTAGATGACATTCTTACCTTTTATTGAAATGTGTCTTTCATAAGAGTACATCATAATAAATTATGTGCTAGCATTTCATTTCTTCTCATAAGATCAAGAAGTGTTTTCTCTGTTCAAAGACAGCTATATAGGTTAGCCCAAATGAGACAATAGTTTTAGAAATGTGTTGAGGAAATCTCCAAAAAGTTAGGGCCAAGGCAAGATGAAAGTGGGGACTAAATGTCTGCAACTCATGAACTGTCAGCTCTCTGAAGGCCGGCAGGCTCTGCAACTCATTCCGCTTGGTTTTCCACCATCTGGGTCTGACTTTGTATTTAGCTTATACATAACGGTAAAATTTTGGTCACCAAATATTTATTAAGATGAATCATTGGTTTAATAAGAGAGAAGCTTCAGATGGCTACATGATTTTCCACAAGTGAGATACTTAGCTACCAAGTAGCTAAATCTCTGTCCTGGTGTTACCAATTTACCTATATGGGGTACACCCAGCCCTTTTACTGCCCCGAGGGACTCAGGAACTCTTTCTAATCATTAGACTGGACATTAAATTCCCATTACAATGTTGTCCATATCACTCTGCCTCTATGTTTACTCTCCACCCTATCTCTTTTTTCAACTTAGCCTACCTGTTTTGGTATTAGGAACCACAAGTGTCATCCCTTGTCTTTAATGTCACTCTTCAACTTCTTTTGGCCTTAAATGTACAAAATAAGATTTCAGACTTTCCTTTCTTGTCCTGATTATCTGGGGTTTGGCACATTTGCTGTTTAAGGAATATTACTGAAGGTGGGCAAGTTCTTAAAAATTCCTAATAAAATATACCTCATACAATTCCCATAACTCAAGATTCTTACACTAATATGTATCTCACCCATTCCACATTGGAAAAGATCCCAAGTCACTATCACAACACCTTCTGTACCCAGCAAGGCAGATACTCCCTCTGATGCACTTTAATAAAGTGGTTATTATTTTATCTACCAGATTCAGAGGAGGGCAAAAATTTGCAGCAATAACGATGTTCATTGTTAAGTAGTCTCTAGCATATATGTCTCCTAGACTCAATAATGAGTTCATAGAAATACAATTACACTGGATACTGGCTCTTGTATGGATCTAGAAAGAAAGGAATTGAATGGATAGAGTGAGGGTTCTTCATGGAGCCCTAATTTTTTTTAAGGACTTCATCAAAAGATAACTTTACTCATAAGTTTGCACTACAGAGACAGAAGTAAAAAATTGCACAGTAGGTAAAACACTAATCCTTGGCATCAGAAGGCTTGAACTTGAATTCTCTCTCTACTCCTTGGACAAGTCATTTAACCTTTCTAAGTATGTATGTTTCCTTCTGTACATCGAAGGTAATATGCTATAGGGTTGTTGGGATCATTAAATTAGATAACCTTCAGAAAACAATTCGCACAGTACCTAGCACAATATAAGCACTCAAATCAGCATCACTTGTAAGACTCAGGGCATTTTACATTCTTATTTCCCTCAAACAAATCTCCATTCCTATACTCTGCACCCACAAAAGAACCATCTCTGTAAATACTCAAACTCACCACAGCCCTCACTCTCTTAAGATCACTCTTGGCTTTCTAATGAAGCAGGTAAAGTGGACACTTCATTCACAGTCTGCTCCTCTCCCACTCCTTCAGCCTCACATTTTGATTTCTCCCCTCCCTGCCCCTTTCCTGGAATGTTCCTATGGAGGCCTCAGGGCTTTAGTCAAGGATCGGCTAATTAGCTCTTCTTTGTTAAGTGCGTGTTGCAAGCACAGCACTGTACTGATCGGTAGCCTATGACATGTGCTATTATTAGGCATAGGAAGGAATCTGAGGCTTGGCAAAACAGAGCTCAGCCAAGTGATACACATACATGATCAGGAAGTGGCAGTGGGAATTCAAACCAGGACATTCTGACTCCAAAGAAGCCGTATCCGTTTCTTACTGCTGCTGTGGCATGTTACAACCAAATTTAGCAGCTAAAAACAACGTGAACTTATTATCTGACAGTTCTGGAGGTCAGGAGTCCAAAATACACTCTACTGGAATAAAATCCAGGTGTCAGTGGCTACATTCATTCCGGAGGCTCTAAGGAAACTTTGCTCCCCTGACTTTTCCAGCCCCTGGAGACCGCCTGCAATCCTTGGCTCATGGCTCCTTCCCCGCCTTCAAAGCCGGCAGCACTGCATCTCTAAGTCTTGGTCTGACTCTCGCTCTCTCTGTTTCTCTCTCTGACTCTGCTTCTATAGTTAACATCTCCATCTCTGACTTGGGGGTATGTAGAAGTCTTAAAATTACAGGTATCGATATACAGATTTTGGTTCATATATGTTATGTATATTAGATATAGATGTCTCATATATATCATTTATGGCTGTGTCCATATTTATACAGAAGGGCGTGGCACTGCATTCAGGAAAGAAATACATAAATATGTTGGCTCTTAACAGTAAGCAAAGAGTTAAATAAGAATATAATGAAAGTTCTCAGAGAAAAGTCCCCACATCCTGGCAATCCCTCCTTCATCCACCATATGCAAGCTCGTGAATATCTGCTCCCAGGAAGCGCAGCGACTATGCAAAGGTGCCCAGCAGACTCAGAGTGGCTGTTTAACAAAAGAGACAAATGTCTCTTACTCATGAGACTTGTTTTTGTCCACAATCTCTGTGCTTGAGGTTTAACTCTGTTTTGCTTCTTGCCACTCCTGCTTGCTAAATGGAATTAAAGGATGGTCTGGACAAATGAAAGAGGATCTGAAGATAATAGACCAGGAAAAGCCAATGTAGTCATTTCAGGGCAAGTCGGGGAGTAAGCAAGGAATTACACATGCTATGAGAGTGGGAGAAGGATAAAAAAAAAAAAAGTTAAAAGAAAAGTTTTTGAAATGCCCAAAGTATACATTTGCCCTTTTTCTGTTCTCTGAGGAAATGAAATACGTTTCCATATCTATTTGTTCAGACTGCTATTTCATTCCATGTGATTCAGTGCTGATCTGCACTTACATGGGCTAATTAACATATGAAGCCCTACTGAGTCTGTGACCATGTGGTTCAAGCTGTGGTATCTTATTCAGGGGACAAAGTTCAGCAGCCTAGGAAGAGATGAAGATGGGTTCCTTCGCTCATTTAGCATTTCTATTGGACATTTCTGCCAGCCCCTGCTCATGGCACTAGTGATTCGACAGTGAAAAACAAAAGCACGTTCACATGGAGTCTACAATGAGTGGAGAAAAGCATATGAGAATCAAAATAAATAAATCCTTACTAACATAGATGATGATAAGTGAGATGAGGGAAAGGGACTTGGGAGCATTGGGAAGGGAAGGCCTCTCTGAGATGATGACTTTTGGCCAAAATCCTGAGGAAGGCGGGAGGCGGGGCGGGGTGGGGGGGAGGGGGCGGAGTCATGCAGGTATCTGTGGGAAGAGCCTTCCAGGCAGAGAGAAGAGAAAGTGCCAAGGCCCTGAGGGGGAGAGTGCTGTGCCTTTCTTAAAATGACAAGGGGCCAGTATGAGAATAGAGCAGGGTGAGCACACTTTTTCTGTAAAGGACCAGGTAGTAAGATGTTCAGCTTTGAAAGCTATACAGTCTTCATGTCAACCGCTCAGTTCTGCCACCAGCCACTGTGGTGTGAAAGCAGCCACACACAACAGGCCTGTTGCTGACCCTGCTCTAAAGGGCTGGGCAGCTGGTAGAGAGGCTGGTTGTGCAGGGCCTTATACATCATGTGAAGCCCTACTGAGGGCTTTTACTTTGTGCATTATTCAGCATTCTAGAGAGAAATAGAAATGACAGAACTAGCAGTGTGTGTGTGTGTGTGTGTGTGTGTGTGTGTGTGTGTGTGTGTGTAGAGAGAGAGAGAGAGAGAAAGAGAGAGAGAGAGAGAGAGAGAGAGAGAGAGAGAGAGATGATAAGGAATTGGCACATGTGATTGTACAGACTAAGTGCCCAGACCTGCAGTTGGCAAGCTGCACACCCAGGAGACCAGTGGTGCAGGAAGAGCCAACATTTCGGTCTGAATGTAAAGGCAGGGAAGAGCCTGAGGTCTCACTCAGTCCGAAGGCAGTCCTGCAGGAGGACGTCTCTGTGATTCAGGGAAGGTCAGCTCTTTTGTTCTATTGAGGCCTCCAATGGATTGGATGAGGACCCTTCCTTGAGGGCTGAAAACCCACTTTACTCAGTCCACCAATACTAATGTTAACCCTACTCAAAAAATACCCACAGAAGCATACCTAATTATGTCTGACCAAATACCTGGGCACCCTGTGACCCAGTTGACAAATAATATTAACCATCCTACTTTGCATGGTGGAGGGCTACTGAAGACTTTTAGCTCTGAAATGACATAACCTGATTTACATGCTGGCCATTTCATCCTAGTGTGTTGAGGCAGCCACAAGGAAACATGCTATGAGGCTATTTTTTTCATTCCAGGCAATGATGGTTCCGACAAAGGTGGTCTCAGTGGAGGTGGTGTGAAATAATCAGATTCTGATTATTCTGGGAAGTAATCTGGTTGGCTTCTGACAGTAGAATGGACTGTCAAAATATGTCTTGATTACGTGACATTAGTGTGGGAGAAAGGTTACACCCAGCCCTTTTACTTAGAGTGTACTCTAAGACTTTGTCCTGAGCAATTCAGAGGATCAAGTTGCCCACTGCTGATATAGGAAATCTTTCAGTAGTGAGGAAAGCTAGTTTGGGGGAAGATTCTGAATTCAGTTCTAGATAGGTGATGTTAAAATGCTTATTAGATATCCGAGTAGCAAAGTAGATGCTGAATGTTTGTGCCCCCCCTCCATATTTCTATGTTGAGATCTGAACCCCCAATGTGATGGTGTTAGGAGGCAAGGCCTCTGGGTGGTGCTTAGTTCATGAGGGTGGAGCCCTCTTGAATGGAATTAGGACCCTTTAAAATATTTTTTTAATTTTTATTTATTGATTGATTTGAAAGAGAGGGAGGGAGGAAAGGAGGGAGAGAGAGAGATCATTCCACTTATGTATGCATTCACTGGTTGTTTCCCATATATGCCCTGACAGGATATGGAACCCGCAATCTTGGCATACTGGATTGATGCTCTAACCAGCTGTGCTTCTTGGCCAGGACCCGGAATTAGAACCCTTTAAAGGAAACTCCACAGAGTTCTCTCACCCCTTCCACCATGGGGAGGCGCCAGTTATGAACCAGGAAGAGCGCTCTCACCAAAAAGTAATCAATACTGGCACCTTGATCTTCCAACCTCCAGAACTGTAAGAACTGTTGCTGTTTATAAGAAACTCAGTCTGTGTGGAATCTAATGAACAAAGTAAACTTATAAATAAAATAGAAACAGAGTCATGGATACATGGAACAGACTGACAGCTGTCAGAGGGGAGAGGGTTGGGGACTGGATCAAAGAAGGTGAAGGGAATAGCCAAAAAGTATCCTATATGATAAAAGGCTAATATGCAAATTGTCACCTTGACCAGGAGTTCAACCAGGAGTGTGACCAGGAGGTGGGGCCAGCCGACCAACCACCCACCACCCCTCCCCCTGGCCGGCCCCGCCCCCAGTCAGTCCCCGACACCCCGATTGGGGTGAGGGGGCTGGACCCCACACCACACTATAACTGTGATGATATTATAAAAAAATTCATTTTCTAAGCTGTTTGAATTTTTTAAGCGGAAAAACTATGAAAATTAGAATTACACAAAAGCAAAAATAACTCACTCCAGTCTGTGATATTTTGGTATAGCAGCCTGAATGGACTAAGACAGTAGAGCAAGCAGTTGCATCTTCTTGTTGGAAGTTCAAACTAAAGGATCACCCTTTACCTAAATTCATAAGATAATGCAAGCGATCCAATTCAAAACTTTCAACATTTACTATATTCCCTTTCCTTTTCTCTCCACAAACTTGAAATTCCTTGGAGCTCTCATTTGCCTACTATCCACCCTCTCCCTACCTTCTGCACACCCAGCCTTCCATCTTCCCACATGGCTTCATTGTGGAGGTTCACTGAGCCTCTCACCAAGTCCTAGTCCTCCACCTGTGCTCATCGGGTCTGCTCTGCTCTGTCCTTTACCAGATCTGCATCCCAGGTCTCCTGGCTGGGGCAGGACAAAGCAAGGAGTACCCTTTCCCACCAGCCTGATCACCCCCAACTGCCCCCCTGCTGGCCTGCTCACTCCAAACTGCCTCCCTGCTGTCCTGATCACCTCCAATTGATGCCCACTGAGGCCTGCTTGCCCCCAATGGCCCCGTCCCCCACCAGCCTGATCACCCACAACTGCCATCCCATCCTGGCCTGATCACCCACAACTTACCTCCTCTCTTGGCTTCTAACTGCCTCTACCTCGGCCCCACCACCATGGCTTTGTCCAGAAGAATGTCCGGAAGGTCTCCTGGAAGGTCTCCCAGTCTAATTAGCATATTACCCTTTTATTAGTATAGATAGAGGCCTGGTGCACAGGTGGGGCCGGCTGGTTTGCCCTGAAGGGTGTCCTGGATCAGGGTGGGGGTCCTGCTGGGGTGTCTGGCCAGCCTGGGTGAGGGGCTGATGGCTGTTTGCAGGCTGACCATGACCCCTGGCAACCCAAACTCCCAGCCCCTCCTTTTTTTCTTTTTCTTTTTTTCAGCGCCTCCTTGAGCGGAGGCCAGGGCTGGCTGGAAGCAGGTATCTGGGATTTATTTATCTTCTATAATTGAAACTTTGTAGCCTTGAGTGGAGGCCAGGGCTAGCCAGGGCGGGCAGGAAGCTTGGCTTCCTCCATCACCGGGGGCAACCCAAGCCTCCTGCTCGCTCCAGTTTCATGGCTGCCGCCATCTTGGTTGGGTTAATTTGCATACTCGCTCCTGATTGGCTGGTGGGTGTAGCAGAGGTATGGTCAATTTGCATGTTTCTCTTTTATTAGATAGGATAGTTGTCATTTTATTTAATTCTCACAACTCTATAAGGTAGTTAAATTAGCCCAGTTTTACAAGTGAGTATTCAGAGTTCAGAGAGGTTAAGTGCTTGCCCTGGGTTATCCAGCTAGAAAATGACCTAGCCAAAACTAGAAACTTGTCAAAGTCCAATCCCTGTCCCAGCACAGAGTTTCCTCTCAATCATAAAGTACAGTGTGTGTTGGAGTGAGGGTGATCAGTAAGGTTGATTCACATTAGATGATAATTTGTCCTCTCTGAATCTGTTTTGATCTGCTAAGGACACATTTGGTTTTCCAGAGATTGAATGGCATACTTCATAAGCTCTAACTTTCTCTGGATGATGTCACTTTATTCTTTTGTTTGCAAAAATTTGCATGTTCTGTAGGTGGGAGTGATGGTGGGTAGAAAATGGATAAAGTACCCATCTTATTCTAAAAGGAGAACATGTGAGCTCTATTTGCTCAAAGTATCGCAACACAAAAGTCAATTACAAACATAAATTTGACATGAGCAAGTGTTACAAGCTTGTGATAAGCAAACATACTATAGACAGTAATTGTTGCCTACTGTCAACTCACTGTGCTTAATCAAGAAAAGGCGCAAACATGCCATGGTCTATCCCTCTTACCAAGTATTGGGTTTCACTTTCCAGCCATGTAATTTCTCCAGAGTGAAATCTAAAGTATCCTCCCACAGAGGAGGATTCTAAAGAAGTTTTACTTTGATTCAATTGTTGATAGATATGTATTTATTGTCATTTTATTATTCATATTTTTTATCTTCTTCTTAAAGAAGACCCTTTAACATTTCATGTAATACTGGTTTAGTGGTAATGAACTCCTTAGCTTTTTCTTGTCTGGGAATTGTTTTATATGTTCCTAAATTCTAAATGATAGCTTTGCTGGGTAGAGTAATCTTGGTTGTAAGTCCTTGCTTTTTATCACTTAGAATATTTTTTTTAATCTTTATTGTTGAGAGTATTACAGATGACCCCCTTTTATCCCTATTTACCCATTCTAGCCCTCATCCACCCCCTAGAATATTTATTGCCAATTGTTTCTGACCTGCATAGTTTCTGTTGAGAAATTAGCTGACAGTCTTATGGGAGCTCCCTTGTAGGTAACTAACTGATTAGAAATTGGAAAATAAACTGACTCATAAATATAGAGAACATTTTGACAATTGCCAGATGAGAGGGGGTTAGGGGGATGAGTAAAAAATGTGAAGGGGCCCTAACCGGTTTGGCTCAGTGGATAGAGCGTCGGCCTGCGGACTGAAAGGTCCCAGGTTTGATTCCGGTCAAGGGCATGTACCTGGGTTGCTGGCACATCCCCAGTAGGGGGCGTGCAGGAGGCAGCTGATCGATGTCTCTCTCTCATCGATGTTTCTAACTTTCTATCCTTCTCTCTTCCTCTCTGTAAAAAATCAATAAAATATATATAAAAAAAATGTGAAGGGATTAAGATGTACAAATTGGAAGCTACAGAGCAGTCACAGGGATGTAAAGTACAGCATAGGGGATATAGTCAATAATATTGTAGTAACAATGTACGATATCAAATGGGTACTAAATTTATTGGGGTGATCACTTAGTAAATTATATAATGTCTAATCACTGGGTTGTACACCTAAAACTAATATATGTTAACTGTACTTGAAAAATAAAAAAAATAATAATTCAAAATTTAAAAAAAGTCTTACTTTGCCCTGGCTGGTGTGGTGGATAGAGGATCAGCGCACACACAGAAGGGTTATCAGTTCAATTTCCAGTCAAGGGCACGTACCTGGATTGCAGGTTCCATCCTGAGCCCTCAGCCCAGTCAGGGCACATGTGGGAGGCAACCAATGTGTCTCACATTGATGTTTCTTTCTTTTCTCTCTCTCTCCTCCTCCCTCTCTCCCTTCTACTCTCTAAAAAACAATGTGGAAAATATCCTTGGGTGAGGATTAATAAAACAACAACAAAAAATCTTACTTCTCCCTACAAAAGAGAATTTTCTAGAAGGGAAAGAAGGAGAGGTAATTGAGCTGCCCAGAGAAATAAACTTTTATTTTTAATTTAACAGATGCTAAATTCATGTTTTCATTCATTGCTCCTTCTGTCTTATGGGCTCTACTTTAAAAATCCTTCTGCCTTGGATGGTGTAGTACAGTTGGTTGAGCATTATCCTGTGCACCAAAAGTTCATGAGTTCCATTCCCCGTCAGGGCACAGGCCCTGGTGGAGGCTCTAACCCCAGGAGGGGACCTGCAAAGACAGCTGATTGATGACATTGACGTTTCTCTACCTCTACCTTCCTCTCTCTCTAAAAGTTGAATTTTTTAAAAAGAAATTACTTTAAAAAATAACAATAAAAATTCTTTCTCCTTTGTCAAATATATCTCATTGTTCAAATTCAATAAAAATTTGTGCAAACAGAAAGCAGTCTTAGAATCAGCCTGATAGTTTCATTTTTGTTGGAACAGTGTATGGCATCCATGGATTGTGTCCCCACCTTTCCTAATTTTCACTCAGGTTTGGTTAAAGAGTCAAGATGACACATATTAACTTCTGGAAATAGACCAGGGTTTCTCAGCCTAAACACTGTTGACATTTTCAACCAGATAATTCTTTGCTGGGTGTGTGGAGGGGAAGCTGCTCTGTGCATCACAAGTTGTTTAGCAGCTTCCCCCAGCTTCTACCCACTACATGCCCTCCCCGAGTCATGACAAAAATATTTCCAGAAAAATGGTTGCATCTATGGCTGGGGAGGTAACACACAAGATGAGTCTAGGGCAACACTTACTATAAAAAAAGGGAAGTTATCAAAATACACACACACACACACACACACATCAAAATAGTGGGATGTTAAAAGGGCCAGGAGCCACTAAAGAGCTTTCCATGGTCAAAGGTGGAACAATTTGAGAAACAAAATAAAGTGGTATTGGGTTGGAACCCAAAGTATGAAATAAATACTCATGAGTCCAAGTTTATATAGATAAATAATTGAATAATTAAATAAATGGGCATAGTAGACACATCTCTTCTGCAGAATAACTCCAAGAAATGTATGTAGCTACCCAGCCCTCAAGGAAGCTTTGTAATCCCCACTCCTTGAGTCTGGGCTGTGCATAGTGACTTCCTTCCACAGAATATGGTCTGGAGAGGGGGGTAGGAAGAGTGACCTTACAGTGGAGAAACCTGACAAACACTGCCCAGCCAGGTGGCAGAGGTCAGCATCCACAGCAATGAGTCATGTAGACAGTACGTGCCCTGAGACAGTGTGATGAGAATGACACTTGCCCTTCATGATCTTCTTTCCAAAACCCACAACCCCAGTCCAATCATGAGAAAAACATAAACAAATCCAAACTTAGGAATGTTCTACAAAATGTCTGACCAGCACTCCTCAAAACTGTGAAGGTCATCAAAAAAAGGGAAGTGTGAGAAACTGTCCCAAAAAGAGGGGCTTAAGGAGATGGAGAAGTGAATGCATTATGACGTCCTGAGACAGAAAAGTAATATCAGAGTGAAACAAAGGACAAGTGAGTAAAGTATGTAATTTAATAATGATGTGTTGATATTGGCTCATTAATTGTTACAAATGTACCATACTAATTACTAAGATGAGAGTTGTCATTAATAGGAGGAACTGGACATGAATATATGGAAACTCTCTCAGTATCTTTGAAATCTATAAATATGAAACTTTTCTAAAATAAAAAGCTAATCTTGTTCCGAATATTGCCAAGTGTCCCCTGGGAAACAAAACTGTCCCAGCTGAGACCCACTGCTGAGGTCCTACCTCTACCACTTTCCAGCTGTGTGTTCTTGGGAAAATGCCTCCCACCTTCGAGTCTCTGGAAAATGGGGATAATAATAATCTACATTGGGAGACTGAAGTGAGGATGAAGTGAGGTGATATAAAGCACACACTTCATTTAATGAGCACTTGGCAGAGGTCGGCAGTGATTATTATCAATTCACCTTGCCTGAGTGGTGGGCTCCTGACACAATCCTGTTTGTTCCTAGCTCATCAGGCTACAGACAGACTATCTCAAGGGCTATCTGGGTTCAGACAAATCCCCCTTCCTGCCTTGAGAAACAGACTGTGCCTTTTAGAAAATGCCAGACGTCCTCTGAACCTGCAGCCTTTCTCAGCAAAAGCCCAGCAGTGATGGACAGCGGCGTCCCTGGCCTGGGACTGAGCCAGCATGGCGGCCGCCTCTGACCTACTTTGCTTAGACTCGTTGGTTGAAACTGGGGTGAGACAGGTGCCGGGGCCAGATGTGGAGAAGAAGCCATCGACTGAGGGGACAGCATAGGGGAGTGAGAACATTTCCAAATGACCATCTGACTATGCGATAGTAGGTGGGGCTTGTTCATCATCTAAAGCCCACTTCACAGTGTCCTGGCCTCAAAACTAGTTAGATATAATACTGTGCTATTAGGGAGCTTATGGCTAAAGAAAAAGGCAGAGATACCTGTGATGATGGTGTTAAAAGGACAGACTGAAGCAGGCTAGAGGCCACCCTCTGCCCCTGGGTGCACCTGGGGCTGGAGTGAAGAGCTCAGCACCAGGCAGTGTGCAGCAGCTCATGGATGTGTCCACGTGGAGAAGGATGATCCTTGATGTCAGATGGGCTTGCATTCAAATTCCTCCAGTGCCGCTTCTGGGCGGGGTGACCCTGGGCCAGCCTCTCCCACCTCTCTGGGCCTCCATGTTTTCTCTCTGTAAAATGGGGGTGATTGTAAGGATTTTATAAAAGGACACTGAAAGGCTCAGAATGGTAGCAGTGGTCAGAGAGAAGACGATGATGGTGCGTGCACTGATTCAAAGAATGACTCAGGAGCAACGCTGTATCACCCAGAGGCTCAGTTCTCTCCAGCCAGGGTCAGCTGGATACTATCTCCTTTGACCTGTGGTCAGGAGAGGTCTATGTTGTTGAATCTGTTCCAGCATACCCCTGTGTTCAATTAGGGATCAATAATTTGAAAGGCCAAGGGATGGAAATAGTCCCATCCAAGCCGTCTTGTGGGGAGGAGACACTGGAGAGCAGGATAGCTTTAAAAGAGAGTTTGGGAATGAGATACAGGACCCCAACTCCAAGCAGAATGGGTATAGAGGCCTCAGGGGATCCACTGTGTGCTGTTGTATTAATTAACCTTCAGCTTCTTATACCTTGCCCCTCCTCTTAGACTCTGACCTCTGAAATCCTGATTGGAACCCATTTTCCAGGACTTGTCTTAATTGACTCAAGATATAATTTAGGGCCTACTGTGTGTCTAGGCCACAGAGACAGTGGTGAAAACAAGCAAGGTGTCAGTTGGTTTCTAAAGGTGGAAAACAAACAATACACAAGGAAGGAAATGAATGAGTAATCAGGACAGCCTAGCTCAGCCGTGGGCAAACTACGGCCCACGGGCCGGATCCGGCCCGTTCAGCTGTTTTATCCGGCCCGCGGAGCCGAAAGAGCGGAGGGTTCTCTTGCTCTCCCCTCCGCTCCTTCACCAGCAGCAGTGTTAACATGGCAACGTCGGGAAACACAGCCTCAGCTCCTTCTTCTGAGTGGGCGGATTTATATCCGCCCATTCAGTAGAAGGAACAACCTCTCAATCTTCCAGAGGCTCCTTGTAATGCCCGCGGACACATCTCCAGACATCACCCTGGGAATGCGTAGACACATTATCGTGGTGATGTAGGGAGACACGCCCCTGGAGAGCACAGTATCAGAGCCTTTCTGAGGTAAGATTAAGAGCTCTACTCAAACACAATTTTTTCCTGTTCCCACATTCTGTACATCACAATGACTTGTTAATAAAACAACAAAGACTTTCAGCTTTAGGGCTTGTATCCACTGCAGTTTTTTTTCCCACTGCGGACGTGCGCAGCAGGGAAAATGATACACAGAGGACATGTCACACTAGCCATGCTGCGGCTGCATTTTTGCTGATACAGATGCGGTATCAGTAACGCTACCATGGCCACTAACCGCATGTGTTAGCAGCAAAACAAATGCATTTTGCACTGCATTTGCTTCTCCCCCTTGCTCCTGTAAAACTGCGTGCTACAGGGCATTTGTGTTAACATGCACCACTGCACATTAGCATCAACGCAAACATGATGGAAACCTGTGTACCCTGCATTAACCCTAGCTGCGCTGCATTGCAGTACTACACCACACTTCAACGGCAGCATGGCTAGTGTGAACGAACCCTAATTCAGTGGGTTGAACAAAAAGATTGTATAGAAATGTGATGAACTAAAGATTTTATTACAAAATCGCTTAATTTCAGGGTTTCAGAAGTAATTGGACAAATGAAAAACTGAAAATCAAATGTTCATATCTAATACTTGGATGAAGCCCTTTCCTGGTAATGACAGCCTGAAGTCTTGTACTTATGGACATCACCAGATGCTGGGTTTTCTCTTTTGTAATGCTCTGCCAGGCTGTCACAGTAGGGGTATATATATAAATATCCTGCCATTTCCAGCTTTTAATAAGAAAAACTGTTGCAATTGGCATTTAAAAGTGGCACTTGGTTGTTTTTATAGAGTCCAGTGGATGCAATCTGACATTGATAATGGGCTCTTTCACACTATGTGCACTGCGGCTCTTTTTTGCCAGTAACGGAAGTGCTAGTGGTAACTACTGGTTACGCATGTTTTGCACTGCCCTAGCACCTCCCATACAAGTGTGTCTGAAGACACAGCAATGTGCAGCTATGTGTGTTACCATAAACAAAGGGCCTGTGTGAAAGATACACAGGTTTCCTATGGAGGAAAGGGGTTGTTCTCTATGGTCAGGGTGTGCCTCTGTCCCATGTCTGAACTTTTTCAGATGATTTTGTTATATATATATATTTTTAGAAGACCAAAAATGTTATAGTAGAGCAAATTTAATCACTTGTTTTTATACTTTACTGTCTTATTTTAGTAAAGAATTTAATAAGAGAACGGTACTGTTGGTTTTAGTCCAATATTAAACATGAGTGGACCAAAGAAAAGGAAAGTGGACAGTGAATGCCGAGTGTTTAAGAGGGAGTGGACAACAAAATATTTTTTCACCGAAGTCCAATCAATGCCGGTATGTCTGATATGCCAGGAAACACTTGCAGTCTTCAAAGAGTACAATCTCAGCTGTCACTTTGCCACAAAGCATGGCAACTATGCTAGTAAGCAGTCACCTCAAGAACGGGAGGCTACTGCACAGAGGTTGATGGCTAAATTACAGGCTCAGCAAAATGTCTTTCACAGACAAACTGCAATTCAAGAGACAACTACCAAAGCAAGTTTTATGCTATCATTCAAATTAGCAAAAGCTAGCAAACCTCTCTCTGAAGGTGAGTTTTTGAAAGAATGTATGATAGAGACAGCAGGTCTCTTGTGTCCAGAGAGCAAAGGCAAGTTTGAAAAACTCAGCTTATCGCGCAGGACAGTGACTCGTTGAATGGAACTGATTGATGAAGACTTGGCAAGCAAGTTAAATAGTAAGGCAGAGTTCTTTAAGTTTTATTCACTAGCATTGGATGAAAGAAATGACGTAAAGGACACTGCTCAGCTCTTAATTTTTATCTGAGGGATTAGTGACAATTTTGAAATTACGGAGGAGTTTTTAGCCATGGAGCCACTGAAAGGAAAAACACGGGGAGAGGACTTGTATGACCGGGTGTCTACTGTCATCAAGAAAATGAAGCTATCATGGAGTAAACTTGCTAATGTCATGACAGATGGATCTCCAAATTTAACTGGAAAAAATGCTGGACTGCTAAAAAGAATTCAGGATAAAGTGAAAGAGGAGAACCCTAACCAAGATGTTATTTTTCTTCACTGTATTATTCACCAGGAATCATTGTGCAAGTCTATATTACAACTTAATCATGTTGTTAATCCAGTCGTAAAGCTTGTTAATATCATTCGAGCAAAGGGACTTCAGCACTGTCAGTTTATTAAGTTTCTGGAGGAAACTGATGCAGATCACCACGACTTACTTTACCATTCTCGTGTCCGCTAGTTGAGTTTGGGCAAAGTTTTCCAATGAGTGTGGGAGCTCAAAGAAGAGATTGGTGCATTTTTGAAATTAAAGGGGAAGTCTGACGAATTTACTGAGCTGAGTGACAAGAATTGGCTGTGTGACTTTGCATTTGCTGTAGATATATTTTCACATTTGAATGAGCTAAATGTGAAGCTACAGGGAAAAGATCAGTATGTACATGACATGTACACTAATGTGAAAGTCTTTAAATCGAAGCTGATTTTCTTTTCCAGACAAATTTCAGACAAAGTCTTCACTCATTTTGCCACACTAGCCACACAGAAGGAGACCATCCAAAACGTGGAGAAATACAGCAAATCACTGGATGACCTGCATGCAGAATTCTGTCGTTGGTTTTCTGATGTTGAAAAAATTGACCAGTCACTTCAACTGGTGGCCTGTCCTTTGTCACAAAACCCTGAAACAGCACCAGAAGAGGTGCAACTGGAACTCATCGATCTCCAGTCTGACTTTGTCCTAAAGGAAAAATTCAGCTCTCTTGAACTAAGAGACTTTTATGCTTCACTTAATGAAGCCACTTTTCCAAACATCCAGAGGATGGCACAGAAGATACTGGTGCTGTTTGGGTCAACCTATGTTTGTGAGCAGACATTTAGCGTCATGAACATCAACAAAGCCCCTCACAGATCCAGCTTAACTGATGAACACCTCAGATCTATCCTGAGAACAGCCACAACAAAACTAACTCCAGACTTTGATGCATTAGCTAAAAAAAGGAGACCAACAACACTGTTCCCACTGAAGTTGATGTTTTAAAGGCCAAAAACCTTTCAACCCAGTCTACATTGCCATCTACATCTACGTCCCGGGCATAATTTGGAAGTTGCACTAAAGAAAACGTTTCATTTACTGTTTACACATTTTGTTCTTTTCTGTTTGTTTTAGTTTTAAATTATTTTATTATATTTAAGTTTAATTTGAAAGGCTTTTGTACCTTTCCTTTGTTAGGCAATTTTATTTTGCCTTTGCCATCTTCAATATAAGGTATGTTATTGTGCTATGATTCCTCCATTTTTTGAAGTTTCAAATTATAATAATTATTGTTTACATTCTTCTTGTTAAAATGTTTGAAATGAATAAAAGTATTGAAATAAAAAAAAAAGACTGTACCCTTTTATGTAATGATGTTTACTTTGAATTTATATTAGTTCACACAAACACTCCATCCATGCTTTTGTTCCGGCCCTCCGGTCCAGTTTAAGAACCCATTGTGGCCCTCGAGTCAAAAAGTTTGCCCACCCCTGGCCTAGCTCATGAGTTCTATATACACTAATAAAAGAGAAACATGCAAATTGACGGTCACTTCACTACACCCACCAGCCAATCAGGAGTGAGTATGCAAATTAACCTGACCAAGATGGTGGCAGCCCCACCCCCCAGCCACTCTGGGCCTCTGGGCAGTATGCATTCAGGCATGGAGCAGCTGGGCAGGGCAGGACGCCTGCTATTAGGGGGAGAGAAAGGGGTGGAGGGAGCTATAGGAGTGGCACTCCGCCTGGAGTGAAGACTGAAGGCTCTGGCAGGAGCGAAGACCGGGGTCCTGGGTGCTGAAGGAAAACTGGTGCCAGCAGCCAGGGGAAGGAAAGCCTATTGCATGAATCTTCATGCAACGAGCCTCTAGTAAAAAATAAATCAGGATGAGGGGACAAAAAGTGACCAGATATGAGGCAAACTCTAGGCAGGGTTGAGAAAAGCAGCTCTGAGGAAGTGGGCATTGGAGATGAACTCTAAAGGGAAAAAATGAGCCAAATATGCAAAGATTTGTAGAATTACTGAGGCAGAGACAATAACCTGAACTAACAGTATTTTTGTTGCTTCTTGCTTTTGACCTTTATGTGCCTCAAAACTGATCATCTAACTTCTTCTTACAGAGGAGAGTATTTTAGACTGCTTGTGTGAGCCATTTGCTTGTTTGTTCATTCATTCACTTATGCTACCAATTATGTATCAAACACCTAATGCTTGCCATATGCTAGGAATAACTTGGTAAATAAAATAGACATGAGTATCCTCATGGGCATTAAGATGGCCCTCAGAGTATGTTGATGCCCACTGCACCAAGCAGTAGTCCCTGAGAAGGATACTGCAGGCCATACCTCAGTAATGGCTTCTCTATTCAGGGAGCCAGCCCATTGCTGGTTGATAGGATCCCAGAACTTGATTGCAAATGGATGTCAGGAAAATACTGGACTTCAAAGTCAGCAAGAACTTGGCTTCAAGTCTTAAGTGCTGCTCCTGCCAGCAGTCAGATGTGGGCAAAAGCACTCAGCTGTCTCTTTTCTTAAAGGTCTTGACTTTGTGAGACTTCCCTATAATACCTAGTGCAGGACCCAGAACATGGCAGACTCATCATAAATGATTAAGGTGAAATTTTGGTCCATTTTTGCTGTCTTTTTGATTAAGTAAACTATAGTTGTTTTCCTGGAAGAGTAAACTACGTAATCTACATCAGGAAGAAACAGAGCTTTGTAATTAATATAGTTTAATCTGATTTATACAAAGAGAATATCATATCTCCTAAAATCTAAAGAGGATATTTTGCCCAAAGTTACTCATTCCACTTTCTAAATTGGCACATTCATTCTCAACAGAAATCTGGATTCTCCAGTTGCTTATGCAATAACGTTAGGTAAATAATGATCTCTAACATTTGCTTGGATGAGTGTAGAAAAAAGCTATTCTTCCCATGCTTTGGATGTGACAACAATGGATTATTGAAGTCAAGTCCATGCAAATATCCTGAAAAAGTAAAATAAAAGCTATGCCTTATCCTTTGGCAGTAACCAGCTCACCTGGGAAAATGGAAGTGATAAGGGTGAATTATGCCTTACCCAATATGCTCTACCCAATATGGAAACCAGAAACTACTGTATAATGTTACCCTGCAGCATTAAATGACTTCTCACAGCTGTCTAGCTCTAATTATAAAAGGAAACAGATGTTTCCAGTTCCCATCTGTCACACATCCTACCTCTGCCAAGACCCTCCCCTCCATGGGCTACAGGGGCAGACCCTCTGGGAAGAGTTAACTGTTGGGTTTCCCAATCACCTCTGGAATAAGGATCAGTGGTAGAAGTGGAGAGGTGTGTATGAAGGTCAGTTTCCAGCTACATCATACACAGCCCAGCACTGGCAGCAGGGAGCAACACTGATGATTTGTACCACAGCCCTGGGAGTTACTCAGCTGTATTAAACCATCAGGAGGAAGAATGAGCATTGAAATAGATCACATCCATTTAAGGTGGGCTACTCGAAATGCATTTAGTGGGAGTGTTAAATTCAATGTAAATGACAAAGTCAGATGAGACCGAATCACACTTCATTAGATTTACTTCTAACCCAAAACAATAACTGTTAAATCCCAAACTACATCTGAATCTTGGAGATCGTGCTGCAGAGATACATTAACCTTGGGGTGAGTAGCTGAATGGGAATTGATTTGTCATCTTCTAAAACTTTAGAAGTGGGTTTACAAGTTGACACTCAGAAGACACATTCTGAATTCTGTGGTAGCTTGAACTTAGCTAGAGACTGCATAGTTCTGTGTCTGGTCAAAATTTCTGCAGCCCTTTAAGATATTTTATTGGCATCACACTCCAAATAAGATATTGCCCTTGCTATGAAAGGTTGTTTACATGAAAATTATGTCTGCCTTGTGACCCTGTGGCCAAATTTGTCATTAGCTAACTTTGACCAAAATCCATTTTTACCAGCACCATTTTGAGATCATGAAGTTTAACCCGACCAGCAGGAATATAACCACAAATTTTCAGCCCTTTCAATTCTGTTTCAACGTCATCTTTTCGCTCTCTTATTCTTACAGGCTGGGGTGTTATGTTCCTTGATCAATCTTATGCTTTCTTAAAGTAACAACATTTTATTTTTCACCTCCCTAACCCTTCAAAGTATAATCTATCTTTTAGACAGAAGAAATATTTTTAGGATTACAACCAGCACGCAGTCTTTGCTTCAGGGGATGAATTCATTTTTTTAAAAATTCGTTGAGTTCCTACTATGTGTCAGGCATTATTTTAGAACCTAGGGCTACAGTGATAAAACTGAGGGAATCTAAAGCTCTCATACTACTGGGAGAGAGAAACAATAAACAAGTGAACAAAACACCAAATTTCATATAGTGACTAACACTAAGGCAAGGAAATAAAACATACAATTAGATATGGTGTCCACTAAATGCCTTTATAAGAGGTGGCATTTGTGCATAAAATTGGAAAGATTTGGGCATAGAATATTTTAGACAGATGGCACAGCAAATGCAAGCATGGGCAGGAACAGGCTTGGTTGGTTAGAAAAACAGGAAGAGGCCAAAGCAAAAGAAGATAAGGACCCAGAGGTGGGCAGGGGCCAGATCATGTGGAACTTTCTTGGCCCTGCTCAGTAGTTTGGATATTATTATCTGAGTGATGAGAAAACCATCTTAGGACTTTAGTGGTAGAATGGCATGACCAGGTTTAACTTTTTCAAAGGTTTAATTTTGGCTTGATAGGATAGGTTTTGATGATTGGGTATAATTTACTATCTTACCTTGAACAAGTTACTTAATTTCTGGCTTTATATCCTTAAGGGCAAAATGGCCATAATAATACCTGCTTTCTTAAATAAGATTATATACATGTATGATACATAATAAATCCACAATATATGGTAAGGGTTATTCATTGACTAATTCATTCATTTGTTTATCTATTCAACAAATATGTGTTCAACCACTGGTACTCTACCCCTCAAATCTGTGTGTAGCAATTTTGTATTAGCTGCATATTATTCTTTGTTATTTTAGGGCATTTGATTTCTTATCACTTTTTAATATAAGGAAGTTTCAAACTTGCCACTATTCAGATATTTTTGTGCTTCATCAAACTGCAAAGCTCTCCCATTCCATATGTAAGCACATAGGTCCTAGATTCCCATTCACGGGGTAAATACTGAGTTTATTTCCCTACAACATTTAAAACACCAAGTTTTGTGATGCTAACGTAGTGATTCACAACCTTTAAAGTATCAGAAATTTTAGCCACATGAAAGCAATTAAGAGATTCAAAGCAACATTAGATAAGCCTGTAATAACGAGCACAATTTTATTAAAATAGGATAATGCTTCACAGTGTCTACAGAAATATCATTGGTTGCTCTTCAATCCCATGCCGACTGGTTTAGAACAGTTTACTTCCCTGACTATGGTCGCAAATCATCCACAGGGCAAAGTTCTTGAGTCGAGGAGACCACGCTTTTCCTTGACGCTGACTTGCCACCATGATCAGCCTCTCCTCACTGTCAGCAGGTTTCCTCTGCTCCCCAGGCTCTTCTCTAAGTCTCAGTCAGCACAGCCTCGCCTCACATCTGGCAGAAATCACCATCATGTCATGGACCTGCATCTGTGGCAACAATTAATCGTACACACTGACCAAAATGTGAAGGGAAACGTGTGAAGAACTCACAGTACACTAGGAATATTGTGACATCCCTTTTGAGAACTGCTGAAATAAAGAGTGTCACTGGCTTGTTTTTATTCCCAATAGCAGTAATTGCTTCTGGGACAATACCACCTGGGCGTTGATATTGTCATGTACAAAACTCCCCGCCTAGCATTTGATCAAAATTTCACAGTCAAAGAAAGCTCTGATAGTTCCTGAGAGCTAACTTATTGCATCCAGACAGGTTTAGGACTCACAAAAAGATTTCCCGGAATGATACTTCTTACCAATCCAGACTAATGAGCACATCCAGGTCCTCGTGCTTGGAGCATGGCCAAGTCAAGTATGAGCTGAGAGGTCCTGTGAACAGAACTTCCGGAAGGCACTTTGTTCCTCCAGTGACACCGTGATGGCCCATTCAATGTTTCTTAAAGTGACCGTGAGACCAACATGTGACCAAACAGTGCACAGCAGAATTGAGGAGCAGCCACAATTAACTGAGCCCCTGTAGTTTGATATCATTTTGTTCTATTTTCAAACAATATCACTTAAAAGCACCATTCAAGTTGTATCAACTTGAGAACTTGATACAACCTGCTCTGAGGCGCCCTCTTTTGTCCATCTGGAGCAGGCGTCCTCAAACTATGGCCCGCGGGCCACATGCGGCCCACCGAGGACATTTATCCAGCCCGCCAGGTGCCGCTGCCTGTCCTGCTTAGCAGCCGACTCGTCCTGGGCCCGCAGTGCGCATAGAATTTGTTCATAGTTTTTTTTTTTTAAACTATAGTTCAGCCCTCCAACGGTCTGAGGGACAGTGAACTGGCCCCCTGTTTAAAAGGTTTGAGGACCCCTGATCTGGAGGATAATTGTTCTAACATGAGTAGCAAGAAAAGCATTTATTGAGAAATTATTGTAACAAGTGCTTTACTTGCATCATCTTATTATTTCTTCTCAACAATCATATTAAGTAGGTGCCATTATCATACCTGTTTCCTAGTTTTATATCTTTCTGTTACATAACTTTGAGTAAATCACTTAACGTCTCTTTAACTCCACTTCCTCACCTGTGATAATTGCACGTGGTTTTGGTAAGCAATAAGCAAGTTGATGTATATGACTGACCTTCTCTAGTAGCCGACACCTAGTAGGCACTCAGTTAAATGGTAGTCACTTTGTTATTGGCGTTGCTTCTATTTTTGCTGCTGTTCTTACTAATAAAATATCTGGTCCTACTGCTCCCTGATAAAATACTAGTTGTTATTTCCATGTCCCTTTACACAGCACCTTTCCCTTCTCTCATTTCCAGCCCACTCCGTGAGGCAACCAGCAAATTTCCTGGTGCAATATAGAAATAGTGACTATTGGAACCAGAGTGTTACTTAGCTTAGCCTTTGTTCCAGCTTTTCCACTGGCCTGCATTCTAGATGGATGAACTGGAGCAGAAATAGGAGGCATTTTTTTTTCATTATATCACTTGCCTAAGGATTTTTTAGTCTTTTGAGAACATTGAAACCCACCTCAAACTCAAAGTAATTCTCAATGAGAGAAATCATTCATGGAAAACATGGGAATTGTATGGATTATCAAACCAAATCAAACTATGGTGGGTCCCCCTACAACTCTTTCGAGAATGGGAAAGCAAAAGTTGAAAAACTAGAGTGCTGGGATAGGGGTGGGGACCAAAGCAAACCACCACCCTGGTATTTAAATAATAATAATAATAATAATAATAATAATATTGGCAGGTTGAAACCAAGCCACCATTTTATAGAAATTCCAACCTAAGACAAATACTCTGCAACAGAGGCAACTTTTCATATTTTAAACTACTTGTCATTCTCATATCAAACCTGCAAGTCCATGTTAGGATGCTGTTGCCTGGAAATTGGAAATGTTAAAGATGATGAATAAAGTTACCTTACAGGGAAGTCTGAGCCAACGCTGGCTTTGTTTCTGTTTAGTTTATCTTGCAGGCGTGTTAAGAATGGATTGCTGGCCGAAACCGGTTTGGCTCAGTGGATAGAGCGTCGGCCTGCGGACTGAAGGGTCCCGGGTTCGATTCCGGTCAAGGGCATGTACCTTGGTTGCGGGCACATCCCCAGTGGGGGGCGTGCAGGAGGCAGCTGATCGATGTTTCTCTCTCATCGATGTTTCTAGCTCTCTATCCCTCTCTCTTCCTCTCTGTAAAATATCAATAAAATATATTTAAAAAAAAAAAAGAATGGATTGCTGGCTCTTAAATGTAGCTTATTATTTGGCTGGTTATGCAGAAGTTGCTATTTTGGACTCCCTCTGAGTTTCTGGGTTTCTGATGGGAAGTTTAATAGCTCATTAACTGGCATACCCACTCATTTTTTCTAGCCTTACTTTCTGTGGTTGTAATGCATGCTGAGGAATTTGGAGACATACTCTCATTTTAACAAATAATGCTGGATAAAGAGCCATACTTAGCCCACAACACAAGAAAGCTCTTATATAATAACGAGATAATATGCAAATTCACCCTCACGCCCTTGCACAAGATGGCCGCCCCCATGTGGTCAAAGATGGCTGCCACAAGATGGCCAGCAGGGGAGGGTAGTTGTGGGTGATTGGGCCAGCAGGGGAGGGCAGTTAGGGATGACCAGGCCAGCAGGGGAGGGCAGTTGGGGGCGACCGGGCCAGCAGGGGAGGGCAATTGAGGGCAACTGGGCCTGCAGGGGAGGGAGGGAAGTTGGGGGGTGACCGGGCCTACAGGGGAGGGCAGTTGGGGGCAACCGGGCCGGCAGGGGTGGGCAGTTAGGGGTGACCAGGCCGGCAGGGGAGGGCAGTTGGGGGCAATCGGGCCAGCAGGGGAGCAGTTAGGCATTGATCAGGCTGGCAGGGGAGTGGTTAGGGGGTGATCAGGCTGGCAGGCAGGCGAGCGATTGGGAGCCAGCAGTCTAAGATTGTGAAAGGGATGTCCAACTGCTGGCAGTTGGACATCCCCCGAGGGGCCCCAGATTGGAGAGGGTACAGACTGGGCTGAGGGACACCCCCCCTCAGTGCATGAATTTTGTGCACCAGGCCTCTAGTATATATACACACATATATATATTATATATATATTAATTTAAGTTCATAATAAGTATATGAACTATTACTGAAGCAGTGCTATATAGTTTCCAAATTTCTTATGCCTGATCTCATTTAATTTTCACAAGATAGAAAGTAGTCATCCATTGAAAAAATAGCTTTTAATTCTTCCTGAATTACAGGCATTGTGCTAAAATTGTGTTAGGTCTGCAATTCTAGAGAGCATCACTTATCTCTGAGTTTTCAGATGAGGAAACTGGTCACAGGTTAGTGAGCAGAAGTATCAGGTCCTCTGATTCCAAATCCCATGTTGATTTCCACAGAAGAAACTTACAGGTGAGTGGGGCTTTGGATATTACACAATTCAATGTTTTTACCTTATACATGAGAAAAATAAGCATGCTACCCAAGGTTACAATTTACAAATAGTGAATGGGAATGGGAACTCAAATCCCCCAACACCTAGTGTGTTGCCCTTGTCCAAAAGGATAACAAGATTTATTGCATAAATTTAGGTCATTTCTAAACCCCATGCTCTTCACTGGAGGACATGCTTTAAAATTCGTTCTCCAACTCACATCCCCTCAGAAGACCTGATTGTAGAGCACGGAGGAAAGCAGGGAATTGGTAATAATTAATAATAATAATAAACATTTATAGGAAGTAACATTTATACCCCAGTGTAGTTGTTAATGACTAATGGATTTGATTCACCATGGGTTTGTATAGTTAAGAAATCTCCATGCAAAGAAGTATTCACAAGTTCTTAATAGGCTGTGTAGCACACAGAACTGCTTAACATTCTAGGGAAAGAGCGAGGGAGGAAAGGAAGGAAGGAAGGAAGGAAGGAAGGAAGGAAGGAAGGAAGGAAGGAAGGAAGGAAATGAGGGAAGAGGCTAGAAATTTTTGTCTGTTTTATTCACATCTGTTTCCTTGGTGCCCAGCATATGAGATACTTAGTACATAACTAGAGGCCTGCATGGATTCATGCACCGGTGGGGCCCCTTTTCCTGGCTTGCAGGGATTGTGCCAAAACTGGCTCTCCAACATCCCCCAAGGAGTCCCAGATTGCAAGAGGGCACAGGCCAGGCCAAGGGACTCCACCGGTGCACAATTGGGGCCAGGAGGGACCGCAGGAGGTCTCCAGGGCGTGTCCGGCCCAACTTGCCCAGTCCCAATTGGCCAGATCCCAGCAGGAAGCTAACCTACTGGTTGGAGCGTCTGCCCCCTAATGGTCAGTTTGCGTCATAGCTACCAGTCGAACTGTCAAATGGTTGCTTAGGCTTTTATATAGAGAGATTATCAAATGAATGAATGAAACATTCTGACCACACTTGTGTCCAAGTTGACTTGTAGCACTTCAGTGTTGAAACTTCTTGAAGAAGATGGACATGACCCTGTTGACAACTCCTCAGCCTTGCCTCTCTCCTGTCTGTGGTCACAGTCAGCATCTTCAGATGCAGAATGGATCGTGTGGTTCTCCACTGCACCTAGAAGAAAGTGCAGACTCATATAAGGTTCTACAGGCACTGGATGCAAGCTGCCTCTGCCTATTTGCCCAGCCTCGCCTCGCTGCTCTCTTCCTCTCCCTCGCAGCCCCTGGTCCACTGGCCTGCCTTCAGTTCTAAGATGAGACAGGTGTGCTCCTGCCTGGGGGCCTCAGTACCTTCTCTCCTTTCTTCCTGGACTGCTCTTGCTCTCTCTTTGCCTAGCAAACCCCTCACCCTGCAGTGTCCGGAGAAAGAAGTGTCCCTTCCTCAGAGCAGCTCCCTGTGCCCCATTTCTCTTTTTTCTTCCTTGCTGCCCATCTACCTTCATGACATGTGAATTTGCCATCACATGTTTATTCCTGTGATTGGTTATCTAATAAGCTCAACTGAAGGGGGGGACTATATTTATTGTTTTCACAATTTTAGCTTGGCACATGGTAGTGGCTTAATAAATACTTATTAGATGAATACATTAAAGGCCAACTAAATTGTTTAAAATCTCGTCGCATTAATGAGTTAATTCTGGCCTGCCCTAGATCTCTGGAAAGTAGGCACTTGTCTTATTTATCTTTGTTACTTCCCGTAGGGTCTCTGACATGAAGCAACTCTTCAGTAATGTTTATGGAAGAACTATCCTGTAATGGAACAGAACTCAGTATTATTACTGATATCAAAGAACAGGTACTCAAGAGAGGCTGCTAACATCCTCAGCCCAAGAGAAATAATCCTCCATCGCCCTGCTTGCCTGAGTAAGCAGGCGAATGTGCCTCTGTAGTTTTGCTGAGTTCCCACTTGTATTTAAAGCTGTGTTTGTGAGTGTTATTCTAATTCAGGTGCCATTAGTTTGAAAAAGCTCTTATTAGTCTCTGCACAGGAAGCTCCAAAAATATCAGCAACTCAATGATAATGGCTTCCATGGAGACTGGATGTCTTCAGAAACTTAAACATAACTCAAGAAAAATAAGAAAAATAAGAAAAGTTATAGTGACACCTTTCTGGCCACTGGCCATAATCCTCTGGATAGTAAGTACTGAGGTTTTAAATCTAGAATATCAAATGGAATAGTGGAATACAAGAATAGTGGTAACATCCGAAGGTATCAATGTGCTATTTACAAGGAGACCCTACCTACCTTTCCAATCAACCCTCCCCAAAAAGAGCTTAAGGGAGTTATACATACAAAAGATGGAAGCGGAAGAAAGCAAAACATCAATTGGCTGTTAGGTGGATCTGTGCCTGAGCTCCTGGCAAGGACTGCACCCTTGGGGACTGAGCTGAACCCCAGGGCTGCCTGTGTGGGGGCCACAGACGTGAGATCCAGTGAGAAACACAGATTCTCTGTCTCCCAAAAAAACTACTGAGTGAGAATATACATTTTAACAGATTCCTCCAGTGATGATGTGTGCTTATCTTGGAAGTAAGATGAAGAAGAAAAGCAGAGAGAGAACCGCACCCAACTGTTATGGCTAATGAAACGCATGTGCCCCCCTCTCCTAGTCAGTGTCCTTCAGGAAGAGGCCACTTGGGGGAGGGGAGAGGGAGAACTTGGCATTTTCTCTTCTCATGTGGCACAGCCCATGTCATCGAGTCCCAATTGCAGTCCAACTCAGAGAGAAGGGCTTTCACAAGGGTTTTATAACTTTGTATTTTAGACCTTTTCACCTATACCCTGCTTCCTGAGGGCTGTAACTGATGCTTGAAACTCAAAGTATGAACAAAGGAGAAACTCAAACCCAGCATGGGCGGGGGGGGGGGGGGGTGTGAACCAATAGAATGTATTATGCCATCATCTGACTAGTAGAGGGAACCTAGTTTTATAGACACAAGACAGATATTAGAGGGCAATTCTAGAGTTCTAGAGTAAGAATCTGCTTTAGTTCAAAGTCCATTTTAACATTAAACTTCCTGAGCTGGATACTGTACTCAATAACCTGTGTATAACCTCTGAATTCACAGTAGCTCCATCCACTGGTAAATTTGTCCTAAAGTATCCTAGGATCTGACAATAAAATTATTGTTCCTTTTTCTCAGGAGGAGCAACAAAAAGGGTGATAAAGAGGGATGGGGAGCTCTGTCTGACATGCAGGGCCATGCCCATGCAGGCACGCTTAAAGGAGAAATGTGTCCCAAAGGGCATTGCAGAGGTGTGTGTGTGTTTGTGTGTGTGTGTGTTTGTGTGTGTGTGTGTGTGTGTGCGCGCGTGCGCGCGCGCACGCGCTCACACACACGTGAAAAGAAAGAGTGACACAGAGACCGAAGGGTAGGGGACTGTCTCTTGATATCAGTCCCTGATAAATCCTTCAGAGTCCTCAGCACAGCTTTCCATCTTCCCCAAGCAGAGGAGAAAGCCTTTATCACTTTCACGGTGCATTCTTCACTCCCACCTGAAGGTGGAGCTGTCCCAGGAAGCCTTTTCTCTTCCCCAGGATCCTTACACTGAGATACATAAATCCCCATTATTTTAATTAGCATGGTTTCACTTTCACTTTCTAGTAAGGTTTTCAAGGCAGGATCTTAAATGCTGACTTGAGAAGTAGCCACATTAAACATGGAGTCATTTTTCCTCTCAATTCACCTTAAAAAAAGTAAAAAAAGAACTTTTATAAATTTTATTCTCATAGTATTGCCAGTACATAGGTAACCAGAAATAAGAAAATGACTTATTTAAAAGAATTCTGATTTGTGGTCAATTTAAATACCCTCTGCCCACACAATTACAGTTGTCTAATGAGCTGGTTGGTAAGTCCATGCTGGGCTTTATAGGATCGAGATTGTTTTTACAAAAGTTATGGAATTTTGTTACTTTTTCAAAAAAAAGTTAAAACTATGTTTATACAGTAATCATATATAATATGCTTATTATATTACTAGGGTCTCAGTGCACAAATTTGTGCACCTTGAAAGGAACTGTGGGCCACAAAGCTGCAGTGGGCACAGGGGTGGGTCTTGGCCCATCCTCCGTGCCCCTGCCTGGCCTCTCCCACCACGGACCCTGTCCCCTGTCTGCCGGTAACCCCACTCCCATTGCCACTGCTCCCACACACTGATGGTGCTGGCCCTGCTCGCACCGCTGATAGCACAGAGCGATTGGGGCGGAGCAATTGGGGCCAGCACCATCAATGGGTGTGAGCGGCAACTGCTGCCCCAATCACCCCTCAGGAGCAGGGGAAGGTGGAGAAGTCCTCAGGGGCGATCAGGGCTGGCAGCCACTGCTCGCACCCACTGATGGTGCTGAGCGATCTGGACCAGTGCTGGGCACCAGCAGCGGGTGCAAGCAGTGGCTCCGGTACCGGCAGTGGGTGCGGGTGGGACTGGCACCAGCAGTAGGTGTGAGCATGGGGCAGGGCCAGGGCATGCGGGAGCAAAGAATTTTCAGTAACTACCAGAGGCTTGCCCCGGCACCCCCACTCACCTGTTCCACCATCCCGCCGCAGCCAACGCCCACCATGTTCCGCGCTCTGCTGCCTGCTGCTGCTGCCTGCCATGTTCCTGCACACCCCCTGGTGGTCAGCGCACATCATAGCAGCCAGTTGTTTGGTTGTTTGGTTGTTCCACCATTCGTTCTATTTGCATATTAGGGTTTTATATATATATATATAGACTGCCAGAATAACCCTCCAAAGTAGGTAAAGAAAGTATGATTGTTTTACACATGAGGAAACTGAGCCCAGTGAGTGACATTGACTGTACAGAACAGCATAACTGGGATTACAACCCCGATCTCCTGACTCAGACTCCTGTGTGATTTCAGTTCTACAAAGCTGCCTCCTCTGCTGTGTGGAGAGGGCGTTTCTCTGAATTCCATGTCAGGTGTTGATGTGAGCTGTGGCAGCCAAAGCATTGCTCAGTGCATCTGATATTTTCAGTGGGTAAAAATCCCCAGCCATGTACATTATCTCTAATATTTTACCTGTACCTTCTTAGTAACAAGTGAGACCGTTTTTTAGAAGGGCATACAAAGTTGTCAAAGGGACGAAGCCCAGGCTCACACATGGTGAGGTTCTTAGCAGGCCTGGCCGCTCTCCGTGGTGCTAATCCGGGTGCTTGTTGATGTCCACAGAGCTGCTCTGGCTCCTATTTGTTCTAGCGCAGTGGTCAGCGAACTCATTAGTCAACAGAGCCAAATATCAACAGTACAACAATTGAAATTTCTTTTGAGAGCCAAATTTTTTAAACTTAAACTATATAGGTAGGTACATTGTTATTAACTTAATTAGGGTACTTAAGCTGGCCTTTGCTAAAAAAAAAAACGTCCTCAATGTGATTGAGGTACATTTGCTGAGGTCGACCCCTTCCAACTCTCCCATCCACACTCGTCTTGTATACTTGTTTCGTCTATCTCCTTTCGTTCCTCTCTATATGTCCAAACCATCTCAACATACCTTTCTCAATCCTCGACACTACATCTTCTTTCACTCCACAACGTTCCCTAAAATTAACTTAATAAACTTTACTTAAAGTTTTAAGTCTTAGTTAAATTATAGGTATGTTGAATAAAACTTGATATCATACTTAATAACGATATTATTTATTGATAAAATTAAATTCCTTACAATTTACCTTACAATATCCATAAAATTAAATCATGACAATGACTGACAAAACTAATGTGAACAATGGCCTTGCATCTCCTTGGAAAGTTTGGGTAAGTCAGGTTTGTATGTTGTTGTTTTTAATTTTAGGCACGATTCCAGGTTCTCATCAATAAGACGACTTCTCAATTTACTCTTGATAAGGTTCATGCTTGAAAATGATTGTTCACATAAATATGTAGACCCAAATAAGGAAAGAACAGCAAACGCTAGTTTTTTCAGTTGATTATATGAGTCAGGAACACTATTCCAGGTGTTAAAAATCAACATATCTTCCTTCTCCAGGTCTTTCAAAGCAGACCACTTGTGCTGTGAACTAAGTTCACATTTGTTTTTCTCCAATATTTCTATATCAGCACAAAGACGTTCAAATTTTGAGCTCCACAATTCTTTGTTTTTTAAATCCAGCAATTGCATTTCAAAGTTGCCAATGCCAATATTAAAGGGAGAAAAATTTAATTCTGTTACAGTAGCATCAAGAGGTTTTTTAACAAAGGCTAACGTCTCTTTGCTGTTTCTGAATTCCTGAAACCTGTTGAGAAAAGCTTCCCTTATATTTAAAAGTGTTGTTTTGAAATAGCAAATGTCAATATCAGAATTATTTTCTTGGTGATGTTTCAACAGGCTTGGAAAGTGAATCAAAGTTTCTCTTTCAAAATCTTGAGCAAAAAGAGATAATTTGTTTTAGAATGAAATAACTTATTCTAACATTGAAAAAAATTGTTTCCTTTCCCCTGTAGTTTACGATTAAGCTGATTTAGATGAGATGTAACGTCTACCATGAAATAAAATTTTTGGATCCACTGATCGTTCATTAGTTCTGGATAGTGAACACCCTTCTCAAGGAGAAATGCTTTAATTTCTGTTAATAAGAAAGCGAAATATTTCAAAACGTTTCCTCTTGATAACCAATGTACCTTGTTATGCAGCAGAAGATCTGCGTAATCACTCTCCATTTTAACTAAAAATTCTTTAAATTGGTGATGATTAAGAGCTTTAGCTATAATGGAGTTGATAATGTTAATCACCAATTCCATAACTTTGCAAATTTCTTCTGGAAATGTCTGCTCACAAAGCGCTTCTTGATGAATGATGCAATGGTAAGTATCTCGTGATTATTTTTTTCTTTCAAAATAGCAACAAACCCGTTTCTTATGCTGGTCATACTTTTTGCCCCGTCTGTTGAAATTGAGATAATTTTATCGAGTGGAATATGATGTTTTTCAATGCACTCAATTACAGCATTTGCTATATCCTCTCCACGTGTTTGACCTTTGAGTGGCAATAATCCTAAAAGTTCTTCTTTAGGACCTGTAGATGAAATAAAGCGTACAAAAAGTGAAACTTGCGCTGTAACATTTATGTCACAAGACTCGTCAACTGCTATTGATAAAGCTGAAACCAATTTAAGATCTTGGACTTGCTGGTCAGTTATATTTGAAGACATTTTGACTGTTTTATCTTACACTGTTTTAGCAGACAATGGTAACTCTTTAATTTTTTTTAGAATATATGCTTTGTTCTTAAAATCCCGAAATAGCTCTTCAGGTGCATTTATAAAACAACTTTTATGTATTCACCATCTGTATATGGTTTTCCTCTCTTAGCAATCTCTTGACTAACTACAAAACTTGCAATATTAACATTGTTGGAAGATTGCATCCAGTAATTAAATACAGAACTTGTTTTTTCTTGACTCTTCTGAAGTTCCTCAACTGCTTTCTTCCTTGCATCACCGACAGGATATTTAGTACTAAATGACAGGTGTTTAGTTGTAAAGTGTCTCTCCAAATTTGATTTCTTGTTATGTGCCAATTTTTCCTGACAAATAAGACAGGTCGGAAGGCCATTTAAGTTTTGAATAAACGTGAAAGTCTCGGTCTGTTCAACTTTAAATTCGCGGTTTTCATCTTCCGTTTTTCTTTGCTTCTTCTTTGTAGCCATGTCAAACAGGGCACCTAAAAAAAAGGTCTCATTTTATAATAATAAAGGCACCAACACAAAATAATTACAATTCTTAAATTGATGACAAAAAATACCTGTAGGATTTGCAGCCGGTTGGAAAAATACAGGTAACTTTATGCTTCGAGTAGGTACTTTTGTCACCCGCGCGCGATTTGCAGACGCGACTAGCACTAACCATTGCACAATGAGACTGCTGACTGACTGGCTTACTCAACTCATGCATGAATTGCTCGCGCCTCCCCCCGCGCTGCGTATCCCATGGCCCACCTGCGCTGTGTCTCCCGTCGCCTGACCGACCCACTCCCCCACTTCTTCTAATGCCACTTCTTCAAAATAGGCTCGCCCAGGCCAAAAACCAACTTCTGCGCATGGGCCACAAAGTTTCAATCGCACTGTACCTGCACGCCCACACGTGGTATTTTGTGGAAGAGCTACACTCAAGGGGCCAAAGAGCCACATGTGGCTCGCGAGCCGCGGTTTGCCCACCACTGTTCTAGCGCATAAGGTTGCAATCTACTTTCATAAATTTATTTTAAAGCCATGTTCTAGGTGTATACTGTGCATCATAGCAGTAAATTAGAAAGAACCCTGGCTCCCAATGACATGTATAAAGAGGTAAGTACCTAATTTCTTGAGTAAAAATAGGATGGCTTCAAAGGAAAGAAGAACTTGTGCAGGTGTTGAAAAATATGTAGGATTCGAATTAAATATCCATGCAAAGCATGGAGAGGAAGACTATTCAGCTAGAGAGGTAAATAAAATAGAACACATGGTTTCAACAAAGAAGTATGAAACTATTACATAGTAGAATTTATCCAGAACTTCTTTTGAAACTTTTTTCCAGTAATGGCGTTATTATACAATGAGTTTCACAATGTGCTATATTCTGTGTAACAACTTATTACTTTGAGGTGCTATAAATTTACTCCTCTCATGCTGCCAGCGGGGCAGTGGGGTGTAGTGACAAGGACTTGGGAAGAGAAAGAGCCAGGCTCACACTATGGCTCTGTCATTTCCAATTGTTTGAGTTTGCACAAGTTATCTAAATTCACTACTAATGTTTCCCAACTGGTAAAAATAAAATTATAATAATTAATTCGTTATATTAACCTTCTGATGCTTTTCAACATATTGGGATAATATTACCTGCCTAATGAGGTTGTAATGAGAATTACACTAGAAATGTGCCTAAGGCACCTTGCCCACACATTGCCAATATTCAATGTATGTAAGTGTCTGCACTTCCCTGAATTCCAGAGAAATCGCCTATCTGCGCCCAGGACTTTCCCTTTGCATACTACATCACTAATAATTGTATACATCTTAATTTTGGTTATTCGCAATGACTTTAGTTTACAGTGTGAGTTCTCTTTAGCCCATCAATTTGGTTTACCCGATTTCAGTATTCTTTAATCCCAATATTTAAGAAAACCTATACAAGCAAATGATAAAGATGAAACTGATACCTCAGCCCTCCTCACTTCTCCTGCCCTGACCCAAGATAGAAGACCCTCAAAGTAGACAAGGCTCTGAGGCTCCTTCCCACAGGGCTTGGTTTGACCTATGGAGAATGCTATGTTCATTGCACTCTCTGAACCACTTGGGCCCCCATCTTTTCCATCCAGGGAGAGCCAAAGAGGTAACTTTGGTTCTTAGATCCTTGCTCTAATGGCAGGTTAGACTGGCAAACATGCAGCCACAGTCTATTCCAAAGCTCAGAACATTTAGGGTATCTCTTTCTACTTCTTTCTATAAGAAAAGAACGAGCTTTTTCAAGTCCCTTTCCCAAGGCAATGTATTGGAATGGAGGTAAGGAAGGCTTATCTCTCACAGGGTTTCTTCTTAAGACTCAGGCAGCAGACAGGGAAAATTCTAATGCATCCACTATTTTATCTTAAAGATACACATTTAATAAATCATAAAATTCATCCTGGCCAGTATTGTTAAATGGTTAGAGTGTCAGCCCATGCACCAAAGGGTTATGGGTTCAATTGCATATCCGATCCCTACCTGGTTGGATGCGGGAGGCAACCTATCTATGTGAGACACATAGATGTTTCTCTTTCTCACTCTCCCCTCTCCACTCCTCTCTAAAAATCAATGGGGGAAAAATATCCTTGGGTGAGAATTAACTAAATAAATACATAAATAAATAATTCACAAAATTCACCTGGCTGTTTTCTTGACCAGTACAAAGTTGTAGACTGATGTGCAATATTGAGCTAAAACACACGTGCTGCCTCAATGCTGCACATTGGCACCCAGTAGGTTATTTTCCAGCTGTCAGGTCCGATCCTCACAAACAACTGGAGGAGTTACCTGCTGCGCACCTTTCACCTGGTTAAGACCAGCTGCTTTCCAGTGAGCTTTGCAGAGATGTCCTGGTCCTGCGCGGGGACAATGGAACCCATTGCCAAGGCACATTCTTTGTTTATGAAATTACCCACTGTGTGGCACAAATGGCTTCTCTGTCACTCATTTAACAAACATGTGTTGTGTGACTGCTCTCTACCAGGCACTGTTTCAGGATAAAGCAATAAACAACAAAAAAATAAATAAAATAATATCGTTATTGGGGGTGCTTACAGCCTAGCTAGAGAGAGAGATGAATATATCAATGTTCGTTGTTATATTGGGTAAGAACAATGACAATTTAAATAAATACAGTAGTAAATGGAAGAGAGAGGTGTTGAGGAGTGAGGTAGGCAGTTTCAATATTATATATGGTGGTGACCACAGAAGGCCAAACAAACAGGGGAACCTGAATATAGACCTCAAGGAAGTGGGGAATGAACCAGGGAGATATCCCAGGGACGAGCAATAGGGTAGAGTTGTGAAGTGCAAAGGTCCTGTAGCAGAAGCAAGTTTGGTGAGTTTGAGAAACAGGGGGAAGACTGTGAGGCTGGGGAAGATTGAATGATTTGTAGAGTAAGAGAAGATAGATGACTTTTGAGTGGGAGTTCAGGGTCAGACTATGTTGGGCTTTGAAAATCATCAAAGGGAGTTTGAATTTATCTCTGGCTTAAGTGGGAGCAGAGGGGTGATATAAGAGGTCTTACATTTTAAGAAGTTAACTCTGGCTCTGTGTGTCCATTTATCACTTAGGAACAATATGCTCCAGTATCAAGCTTGAGGCAAGTATTGGGAACACAAAGTTGAATAGAATCTGGTCCCTTCTTTCAGTGCACAGACTGTGCAGTAGCTATTTATACAGGTTGCTATGAAAATGCATACATGTCTTATTTAATTCAGACCATGGGCAACGACCATGGGTGGTAAGTGAGGCTGTAATTTTGTTCCACTGCTGAGTGCCTCTACCATTCCTATATATCATTGCCTTGTGTTTGCTTGGTGGCAAGCAAGTCTTATTTTTCAGTCTTATCCATTACTTTCCCTAATCTGACTAATAACTCCTTTCTTATGGCTGAGTCAAGGCTGGTATATATTCAACTAAAAGTGTGCTGTGGCAAGATACATTTAATCAGATCTTCAAAAGTCAGTTTCTCTCTAAAGAAAAATGCAAATTATCCAAAGGAGCTATACCACTACTTGCAACTATAGGTTGCTTTATTGATAAGCGAGCATGTAAGGAGAACAAAAATCACTTCCTCTGCCCCCAACCTCCAAGTTGGCAGAATAAGTGTTCTCAGGACAATCTTGGGGTAAATTATCTGGCACAGGAGCCAAAATCCAGCCTCCCTAATAACTTCCAGGACACAAAGTCACTACTTATTGTTTCTGTGTCTTTGACATAGTTTACAAATTCCCTTTCTCCAAAAGTAAAACAAGTGGATGATGTTTCGTACCTGATGTATTAGTCAGCCTTAGCTGCATAACAAGCTACCATAAATTCTCAGTGACACACAAGAATCAGCATCACCTCTTCTTCAAGTTTCTATAGATCAGCTGTTGTGCTCTTATTCATGCTGTGAGTTTTGCCCACGTATATCAGCATTACCGCTTGTTCAAGTTTCTGTAGATCAGCTGGTGTGCTCTATTTATGCTCTGAGTTGTGCCCATGTATGAAGAACAGGGCACATGCTTCTCATCAGAAGCTCCCAGAATATGGTGAGTTGAATATGACCCCCAACCCCAAATGACATGTGCATGCCCTAACTCCCTGAACCTATGAAAGTGACCTTATTTGGAAAAAGGGTCTTTGCTGATATAATTAAGGAGATCCAGATGAGGTTATGATTTGTAGTCCTGAAGTGCCTTAAACCCAGTGACCAAAAGTCTATAATTATGAGACAGAGGAGAAGAAGACACATAGAGGACGAGGCCATGTGCAGGTGAGAGAGATTAGGGTGATGCAGCTGCAAGTCAAGGAACACCAGGGCCACAAGACTGGGAGAGGCAGGAAGGGTTCTCCCTTTGAAACTCGAGAGGGAGCACAGCCCTGCTGACAACACCTTGATTTCAGACTTCTGGCCTCTGGAACGGGGAAAGGAAATGTTGTTGTTTTAAGCCATTCATTTTGTGGTAATTTGTTACAGCAACCACAGAAAACCAATCATGGAGTGGTAAGTAGGAACATACAGAATCTGAGGGTATAGGCTTAGAATTCACATGCTGACACATCTACACACCTTACATAAGCTAAAGAAGGTCACCAGGTCAAACCCAACATTTACATGGCTGGAAAATATACTATTTCCAAGGAGGGGTGAAAACAAGTGATTTTTACTTAATAATATTCTAATCTACCACACTCTGTTTTGTTTCTTTGCTAGCATTTGCAGACTAGATTACAAGATTAGAGTCCTTCTAATTCCAGAATTCCAAGAGACAACTCAGTACTCACCTGTGGATTACTGGATAGAGCAAACTCTGTTCCAAGATACAAAGGACTATGAATTAATCATAGAACATTCAGTGGATCTGAGCTAGGCTCTAAGGGAGGAGATGGTAAAGATCTCTAAGTCTCAACTAGCCTCCCATCACTACACAGGTTTCCAGTGCTGGAGATACAAAAGATACGCCATGGGAATGCATCTCTTTATTGTTACCTCTGGAGTTTGCACTAAATCCGAATGCTTTCTGGTTCAGGAGAGTTCAGCTGAGATGTGCTGAGAGGCCTGATTTTTAACTTTTTTCCTTTCACTCCATCTTTTTTAGAATGGGCCTTGGACCACTTGTATCAGAATCCCTTAGTATGCTTACTACATCTGCAGATTCTTGGGTCTCACCTCTCACCCACTGAGACAGAATCTCTGGGCATTTCAGCACACATTGCAGAAAAAATTTTATGTCCAGTTAACCGTAAGCAGAACTATTGCTTCTCCACTTATATGAAATTGCACCCTTCGACACCATCCATCAGCAGCCATGAGCAGTCCTCTTCCAGGTCAAAGCCAGATCAGGGGACATGGGCACATCATTCTAAGCCTTCATGGCAGGACATTTCTTTGAACTCTAGTGTTTTCTTTCTAAAATTTATGAATAGTTAAATTCTATGTATTCTATTCCACAATACATTTGATCCTGTGAGGACAAATATTGTCCCCTAGTCTTTCAGTGAAATTGACAATTCTCTGCTGTGCTGAGCCACAGCTATGTGCCTGTTTACCACCCCAGACCTCACAGGCCTCTTGCTCTTCACCTTGATAACTGAAGATGGGATGGGAGGTGGAGGGAGTTTATCACATTCTCCTTTCTAGAGAAATCTAAGATATGTTTGTGCTGAAAGTATTTGGCCTTCACAACCCTCATGAAGACTTTTGCAGGCTCCTGGTCTAAAGCTTACAACATAGTAGATAAATGATTCATTTCTATAATAAAAACAACAATAACAGTGGCAACAACTAACCTTTTTCTGAGTACTTGCCACATGCCAGGCCGTGAGCTACACTTCTTATCTGCCTTATCTCATTTTACTCTTGAACAGACCTGAGGATTAGATAATGTTATTGTCCCCTTTTTTGCAGCTGAGAAACATGGGCCTATAAGATTATGTAGCTCATCCCAGATCAATAACTTCAGGGCTCATTCTCCAAAGCCACATGCTCATTTTGCTCAGACCTCCCAGAATTCCCCTTGCTGAGGACCAAGGTAAAGTTACCTGGCTTATTGTCAGACCACAAAGATCACCAGAGTTTTCCTGCTGGGAAGAGGAGACTTTGGAGACATAGTAAGACTCATTCCCTTGGCCCTTGGGCATCCCATTGCTTTGTCTTACCTGTGCATTTTCCTCACATTATTTACCCATCCATTATATTGACACAAACTTGAGTTCCTGGAATCCAGTGGGGGAGCTCAACAGTATATAACATGCTGGTGGTGGTAAAATAATGAGGAAAGTTAAGTAGAATGAGAGTGGTGTTCATCAACTGTAATTGAAAAATTAAAGAATATAAAATTAATTGTTAAAAATGGGGGGAAGGGGGAGAGATCAACCAAAGGACTTGTATGCATGCATATAAGCATAACCAATGGAGACAGACACTAGGGGAGTAAGGGCACGAGCGGGGAGGGGGGGCGGAATAGGGGGATAAGGACACATATGTAATGCCTTAATCAATAAAGAAAAAAATGGGGTTGGAGATGTTATTTTAAATAAGGTAGTCAGGGAAGGAACCCCTGATAAAGATATAGTTGAGCAAAGACCTGAAGGAAGTAGGAAGGGAGTCATGAAAATAACCAGGAGACAAGTTTCCACCCCAAGGAAAGAGCCAGCACAAAGCAGAACCGAGAGATCTGTGTGAAAATCTCAGAAACTGCTGCTGAAAACACACACACATACACACACACACATATATATAACATATATATATATACACATATATATATAACATATATATATATATATATATCTCACATATATAGACATATATATGTGTGTGTGTGTGTATACATATCCTATATCATAAAACCCTCATATGCAAATTGAACGAACAGCAGAACGAATGGTCGCTATGATGCCCACTGACCACCAGGGGGTAGACGCTCAATCAGGAGATTCCCCTGGTGGACAGTGTGCTCCCACAGTGGGAGTGCTGCTCAGCCAGAAGCCAGGTTTGCTGCTCCTTAGTGCTGCCTCAGAGGCAGGAGAGGTTCCTGCCACCACCTCTGCGCTCACCACAAATGGCGGGCTCACAGCTGGCGGGCTCACAGCTGGCGAGCACAGCAGTGACGGCAAGAGCCTCTCCTGCCTTCGTGGCAGCACTAAGGATCCCTCAAGGGATGTCTGACTGCAGGGAGCGGGCCTAAGCCAGCAGGTGGTCATTCCCCGAGGGGTCCTGGTCTGTGAGAGGGCACAGGCCGGGCTGAGGGGCCACCCCCCGCCCCCTAGTGCATGAATCATGCACTGGGCCTCTAATATATATGTATATGACATTAAATAACTGAATCTCTTGGGATCCACTCTAATTTCAAAGATGTAGTGAGCACAAAGATTATTTCAAGATATTTTCAACATCTGTAATGTGTGAAAAGTTCTGTGATTTTTGTTGGGAACAAGTTACAGATTCTGCCTGAAGTATTGTGGTTTGCTACATACAGACATAATTGAAAGAAATGATCAAGTTTAATTAAAGGTTAGTAAAAATTGTCCATCCAGTGTGGCTCAGAGGTTGAGTGACAATCCATGAACCAAGAAGTCCTCAGTTCGATTCATTGATGTTGTCATCTCTGTCCCTCTCCCTTCCTCTCTCTTAAAAACAATAAAAACATATTGTGTGGTTTTTTTATATAAAAAGTGAGTAAAAGTGAAGGTGTATATTTTTCCATCAAAGTTTATGGACGACCCCCTTCACCTCCACCGCTGATTTCTATGCACGCACCCACGTTAGGAATCCATGAGTTAGGATGCTATTTCCTCATCCAGGTAGAAGATGATGATGGCCTAGATGACAGTAGGATTAGGGACACAATGAGGAAAATTCAAGTAATTCTGATGTAATCTAGCTACTTTTTTAAACCAAAATCCCAGGGCATAGCCTGTCTGTCCAAATCTTATTTGTTCCTACAATTCACTGAGCATCTTTAAGTCATGAACTAGGCACTGCCCTCTAAAAGGCAGGAGATCTGGTCTAGTGAGCTAATTGAGCACTGGGGTACTAACTTGATCTTCCTCACCATCTCCACAGTGCCTAGGACAGTTTTGAAACTGATTTGAAGTAGAATTTAGACCTTGCTTCCAGTCCTGGTCATGTAACTTTAAAAAAAAAAAAAAATGGCTTGCCCTTCCTATAAAATAGAAGTAGCTGAGTGCATCCTCAAAGAACATCAAAGAACATCAATGCAAGACAACTAACAAGGGGTGCTTATGTTTTGACCAAGCCAAGTTCAGCAGCAAAGAGGGGCACTGCGGTTGACTAATGCTGCCTATAGGAGCACCATTTTCCCATCCTAATAATAGGCAGCTCAGGGTGTTGGTAAAGGGGATGTTAGGAAATTCTCCTTAGAGAGAGTTTAAAGGGTAGATCTGACTCTGACATGGACAATGATCGCTAAAAATGTGCAAAGGGTGCTGAGAGAGTAAGCTTGCTCAGGATCTTATTTGTGCATTCATCTTACCTTAAATCTTGTAGAAAAACATATTGTATCATTCTCCTTGGTAATAAATTATCTTGCTTTTATTTTGAGAAAATATATGCTTAGTCCAACTCCTTTGCCTCCAAACTTTGTGTGCCTGGGAATTTATACATGACTAGGGAGAGGACAATTTTCTTTGCTATCTACTGAGACATTGGTAATTTTTTTTTTATAAAATGTCATTCTTATCACCAAGTTTGCACTTATTATAATTTAAAATGGGCAAGTCATCCACACTCAGGAAGGAAAAAGGATAAAATCTATTGGAAAAGCTGATAGACCCTTAACAATAGCATTGCTGCCAGACATTAGTGCTGTAGTTTATAAATAATTCATCAATCACATTGCCTTGAATAGTTCTATCAAACTCCACTAGAAGAGGTGGCAAATTATTCTTCAGCACAATCATTTGTTTCCTCCATGGAAAAGAATATGCATCAGTACCATGGCAAATAAGAATTGAAACTACAGCCAGGCAATCTGTTAGCGAAGTTTTGTAGATCAAAATCTATAGCATACTTTGTGAAATTGCCTCTTATGCCACCACTGCATAGAGGCACTGTCCTTGTTAATTTTTTAATCTGTAGGTTTGGCAGTGAAGCACAGAAGTGGTTATGAAATTCTGCATCAGACTCAATAAAATGTTTTAACAAAAGCCTAACAAAAACATAGTTGAATCAGCCCTTGCTAATTTGGCTCAGTGGATAGAGCATCGGCCTGCAGACTGAAGTGTCCTGGGTTTGATTCTGGTCAAGGTAATGTACCTCAGTTGCAGGCTTCTCCCCAGCCCAGGCCCTGGTGAGGGTTCGAGTAGGAGGCAACAAATCGATGTGTTTCTCTCACATAGATATTTCTCTTTGTCTTTCCCTATCTCTTCCACTCTCTAAAAAAATCAATGGAAAAACATCCTCGGGTGAGGATTTTTTAAAAAATGTAGTTGAATCAAAGTGCACAGAAAGTCAATTATCTGTATATATAAAAGGCTAATATGCAAAGTGTCTCCTCAGGAGTTCGACCAGGAGACCAGAAGTTTGATTGCTCACTATGATGTGCACTGACCACCAGGGGGCGGCATGGAACATGGCAGAAGACCAGCGGCAGCAGTGGGGCGCTGAGGGAGTGAGGGAAAGAGGAGGCGGGAAGGCAGGAAGGTGGCAGGTGGGGGAAGCCACATGGTGGTGGCGCACGGGTGGCAAGAGAAGGAAGAGGCAGGGAGGAAACTGATTGGCCCTGATCGCCAGCCAGGCCTAGGGACCCTACCCATGCATGAATTTCATGCATTGGCCCTCTAGTCTATCCTATCTAATAAATAGGGAATATGCAAATTGACCATCACACCTTCACAAAGATGGCAGTGCCCATAGCCACAAGATGGTGGCGCTCAGTCCCCTAAGCCCCTCTGGAGTCCACCAGTCCTTTCAGCCCTGCCAGGAGGGTGGCAGGCATGTGGTACGGCCAGACCCACCCTCAGCCCCCCAGCCACCCTGGGCCAGCCCGAGGTGCAGGCAAGCCTTGGATGGTGGCTGCCCAGCCAATACCTGAAACACAGGCAAGCCTTAGATGGTGGCTGCCCTGCTGACGCCCGAGATGCAGGCAAGCCTCAGATGGCAACTGCCCAGCTGCCCAGGGTGGGCCTGAGGTGCAGGCAAGCCTCTGATGGTGGCTGCCCTGCCACCCAGGGCTGCCTGAGGCTCAGGTAACCAGGGCCAGCTGAAGCTTGCACTGCCGGCAGTGGCAGCAGCAGAGGTGTGATGGGGGCATCGCCTTTCCCTGATCGCCGGGTCGTCTCCCGCCCCTGAGGGCTCCCGGACTGTGAGAGGGGGCAGGCTGGGCTGAGGAACACCCACTCCAGTGCATGAATTTTCATGCACTGGGCCTCTAGTATATATACAAAAGGCTAATATGCAAAGTGTCCCCTCATGAGTTCTACCAGGAGACTGGGAGTTCAATCACTCACTATGACGTGCGCTGACCACCAGGGGGTGGCGTGGAAGGAAGGAACGCCTGGCTGGCATCCGGAAGGCCCCAATCAGCCCTGATCACTGGCCAGGCCTAGTTAAGTCTATGAGACAAGCAATTCTTTTACCACACTTGGTTTAGTGTATGAATCTGTTTTCTTACCTGGCCATTACAGAAATGATAGACTGATGATAGATAGATAGATAGATAGATAGATAGATAGATAGATAGATAGATAATTATATAGAGAAGTGATGAAGCTTGGAGGGAGAAAATGTTCTATTTATCCTTGAAAAACTAGCATTAAGATGTGACATGCAAAATATGTCAAGAATTCATGTTAGTGACTATTGGTCTATCTTTCTAAACAGATATGATGGGTAGAGTTAGAGTCAAGCCCTAGAAGATGAAATAAGTAAAATGGATTCTCTCTTAGTCATTCTCAAACATCCACAATGACACCAAGTCAATAAAGCATTTCATATGGGCATCATTGAAAGGTGCCAATTTAGCCTGACAGCAGTGAATGAAAAGCAGCTGGAAAGTAACTGGAACTAAGTGTCTGCATGTACATAACACTATTACAATTTCAAGTCAGGTTTTGTTGAATCAAAGCCCGTGTGAGCGATGAGTCCCTTATTTCCTAGAAACCTAATTACATTGGAGGCAGCATCATAATGTACCTGAACCATTGAACTTAAATGAGAAGGATCCAGGCCATGATCCTGGTCAACTATTCTGTAAACTCAGATGTGTCACTCTGCCTCCCTGGTCAGCCATTGTGTTATCCTGAAAATGAGGTGCCAGGAAGAGTGAATCTGATGGGTGTATTTTAGCTCTGAAACATGCAGAAGTCAAGAGTGTAAATTTGGCAGCTAGACCAAGCCTTCCACTTAAATAGCTTTGTCTATGAAATTCCTTAACTTCCTTAAGCCTCATTTCTTTATCTTGAAGATAGGCTTAATTATAGTATCCACTTCACAGAAGTTAATTTAGATACAGTACCCTGAAGCATAATATGTAGTCAATAAATAGTTCATGTTCTTTGGGTTGTTTTATAATAATGACGGGGGCAGGGGAGAGGCTAGTTTTTTAGCCAAAAGATGTTAAGGAAGAGCAATAAAGTGGGGAACAAGTCATGTGACAGGAGGCTGTGTGGTGGTGAGCCCAGCATGCCACGTGGTGGTCCATGTGCTGGGCCACGGGATCAGGCCATCCTGGGAGATCCTGGCAGAAAGATGAACTATATCCTACCAGTTCCCATTTGTGATGCTACTTTCATTTAACGCTCAGGAGGAGGCAGCAGAGTGAACCTAGGGAAAGAGCAGGAAGGAAGCAGAAAACAATATCACGTTTGATACAAAGCTTTAAATGGTATAAAATGGCTTAAAATTTTTCATTTGTTGAACTTTTAAAAAATAAAACTTACTAATTGGGATAATGCCTACTCAAATGTGCACCTCTCAATTCTATATTCATATGTTCCTGAGGGTCTGACAAATTATGAGGTACCAGGATGCGGTGGCAGAAATATCCATAACTTCCCCGGGAATGCAAGCCCGGAATAGAGGAGAACAGGCCAAGTTTTGTAAGAGCAGGCAGTAAAATGTGAAACTGGTGATGTGGGCCCACATACTGTAGAACCCTCAAGTCTGTGCCTTGAAAAAGGGTCTGTCACTTATTCCACAAGGTACTTGTTTTCAAGGGGAACTTTATGTGGAAAATGAAATAGAGCTGAAACAGGAATGCAGGATTTTCTCAAGATGTGCTGCTTTGAAGCAAAGTGGTTTGTTGTTTGGGCCTGAGAGGAATTGCAGTCAGTATACAGAGTAGGGTTTCCTTCAACCGCTGTGACGGATCTTATCTGGTTTGACATAGTCTTAAATAACATGTGCCTGAATATAAGGCAGGTATTTTTCTCAAAACTCAGCATTCCGAAAATAAGGAATCTCCTAATATACATGTTCTTACAAGTTTCTTAATTACTTTATTTTGAACAACCAAGTATAATTTGGGGAAAACCTAACCTGAAAGATCCTCAATCAATTCTAGTTTGTACTTGTAAAGGCCCCTGTACAGAATTAATATCTTACATTTAATGTCCACTTGCCTTTATACACAGATTGTTTATTTCTGGACGTATGACCCCTACACCTGCAAAGCTTCTGTGTCATAAATGGGCCTTTAAAAATATCTTCAGAATAAAGTAGAGTAGATAGTGGCAGTGGGGAGATCACAAACACAACCAGTGCAGAGTGAGTGGAGAAAATAGTGTCCTAATGTTATACAAAGAACACTTGTAGCCTGGGTTAAAGTATCCAAAATTAGCAAAATGCCTGGACTCCCAGTGGGCTGTATTAAGCTCAGACACAAAGGCGACATACTCTAGAAAACTGTCTGGTGACGCAAAGTGGTTCTAGGGATGACAAAGGTGCTGCGTCCGAGGTGCACCATGCTTTAGTGGTTTGCTCAGCCACAGACAGCTGTCTCCTCCAAGAGTGCACCCTTCTGCAATGGCCCAAATCCAGTGACTGATAAAGGCCGGGCCCAAAGTGGGGCAACTCTAATGGGTCATGTGCATTCCAGAACTCCCCAAGGGGTGTTCTCAATCCTGTTTCTTACTGCACTGCCCCTTCCCATCAACAGAGGTTGATCCCCAATAAACCCCCTGCTCCCCAAACTCCAGCTCAACATTTACTTCCAGAGGAACCAGCCTGCATGAGCAGGTTTGAGGGCAGAGGCAGGGGGTGGGGGGAGGGGAGAGGGAATTAAGGGTTCTGTTGTAGACAGGTTGTGGGCAAGGTATATGTTAGAGAGCCAAAGGGAGATGTCAAGGAAGTGATTCTATGTATGAAACTAGAGCTCGGGGGAAAGCTCAAGGCTAGAGATGCAAATTTGGGAGAAAACAACTTGCAGATGGAATTTAAAGCCATGGGACTAGATGAGAGCCCAAAGGGGCAAAGCATGAAAGTGAAGAGGAACATTTTAAGGCTTAAGCCTTATTTTTTCAAGGTCAGAGGAAAGGGATTGAAAAGGAGATTGAAAAGAAGCAGCCAGTGCACAGAAGAAAAACCAGGGAAGTTGGGTGTTCTGGAAACCCAGCAGAGAAAGTGTTTCACAGAAGTGATCAGTCATGGCAATGTGCTGAGAGGTTGAGCAAGATGAAGACAGAGAAGAAATTGTTAGATTTGGCAAGACAGAGTATTGCCAGCTTGACAGGGGTAATTTGGTGGAATGGTCTGGATCAAAAGCCAGAACCAGACTGTTTTCAAGATAGATTGGACATAAGGAAATGGGAAAAGGGAGCATGAAGAATTCTTGTGCTAAAGGGGGAAAAGAGAAATGGGGTTCTGGCTAGGGGAGGGAGAGGGCTGAGGGAAAACATTTTAAGGATGACAATATTTCAGTATGGTTATAATCTCATTGGTGTGATCCTGTAGAGAGTAAATAATCCTATATAATAAAAGCTTACTATGCTAAGTGTCCAGTCGTCCAGTCAGCCATTCAACCAATCAAAGTGTAATATGCTAATGATATGCTAAGGCCACTCAACTGCTCTCTATGATGTGCACTGAGCACCAGGGGGCGACACTCCCACGGGTAGGTTAGCTTGCTGCTGGGGTCCAGCCAATCGGGACTGGGCGAGAGGGCCGGACCCACCCTGGAGCCCCCCCACGGTCCCTCCCCAGCTAGCCAGCCTCCTGTGTCCCTCCCTGGCCCCAATCGTTCACTGGTGGGGTCCCTCAGCCTGGCCTGCACCCTCTCGCATTCGGGGCTGAGGGACCCCTCCCCCCCAAGTGCATGAATTTTGTGCACGGGGCCTCTAGTAATAATAATGACACAAAATGGAAGGAGGAAGGTGACAGGAGGAGAACCCCGGAGTGGGAGTGGGTGAGAAGGAAGGCCTCTGGGGCAGATGGAGGGACCACATGTGAGAGGGGATGGCTCCTCCCCCACATCAGGAGAAAAGGAAAAAACAATGGGTGAGTTGCAGGCAAGGGTAGCTCTGGGCTGAGACAGGATGGTGTTGTTTTCTGGTTGCTCCCAGATTCTCAATGAAATAAGCAGCAAGGTCAACATCTGAGAGCAGGAAACTGATCTTGACTTTCTAACACCAACAGCATAATCATTTATTCCTTTGCCATCATCCCCATGTCACTCTCTCTGAAGAGTGAACTTTGAAATGCTTCTCTCTGGCCACATCTCACTCTCCTTCCCTTTCCCCGCAGGGTCTCCCTGATTCCTTTTGTGTTGTTCATTTTTTAAAATGAGCTCCCTCTCTGGGCGACGTGGTGTGACTCACAATCGTGCCATTTCTTCACAGCTGAGTCCTTTTCTCTTCAGTTCTCACGGTCCAGTTATTTAGCTCCTTCTTCCATTTGCTGGGGCCAGTTTTATTCTTAGGTTTATGACAGGCTGTATTTGTCACTAACCAATGTGCCCCCCTGTTCAGAGCTCAAATCCAAATGGGAATATCTAGATATTAAAAAAACTTGTTCAGCTCTCTAAATGTTTGCCCACTGGAGGCCACTGAGAAATTAGTTTCCCAGGGCACATGCCACGCTTGAATCCTAACATACTCTCATGTTTGTCCTTTGACAAGTCTGCAGTCATTTCCCACTGAGCAGTCATCCTATGACTCTTCTGCACACAAAACCCTGCCCTTACCTTGGAAGATCACAGAAACCCCTGGGGCCCCCTGACATGCAGGATAGGCTAAACTTCCAGGCTTTGAGTCTTGGCTTCATCACTCCTCACCAGTTATGTACGTCATCCAACCATTTTATGCCTCAGTTTCATCTCTCAAGTGGGGAGAGCAATAGTCCTAATTCATAGAGTTGCTGTGTCAGTTGAGTTAATGAGCCTAACTTTTTCGACATACCTTCTGGGAAGAGTCAGTTGGAGCTAATTTTATGTCAAAAGCCCTAAGAAATGTTATAGAGATTAATTTTTAACTTTGTTACTTTTTTTGTTAGTTATTTGGCCATAATTTTTTTTTTAACTTAATGCATGTTAAAATGTTTTTTAATGGGATCCACTGTTGGTATACGTGTTGGTTTGCTAGAAATCTAGTGACAAAGTATCACAAACTGGTGTCAAAACAACAGAAATTTATTCTCTATGGTTCCAGAAGCTGGAAATGTGGTATCTAGGTGTTGGCAGGACTCCTTCTGGAGGCTCTAAAGGAGGAGGGCCTTGCCTGCCCCTTCCTGGCCTCTGGAGGTTCTCTGTCTTGCAGCTCTTAACTCCCATTTCCGTCTTCTTCGGCCTTCTTCAGGTCATCTCTCTCTCTCTCTCTCTCTCTCTCTCTCTCTCTCTCTCTCTCTCTCTCTTTATGGGGACATAGGTCATTGGATTTAGGGCTCACTCTAATCCAGTATGACCTCATCTTAACTTGATTACATCTGAGAGGAGACCCTATTTCCAAATAAGGTCATAGTCACAGGCACCAGGGGGTAGGACTTGAACATATCTTTCCAGGGATATAATTCAACCCAAAATGTGTCCCCAGTATATATGAGACAAAGAGGTCCACCCATACTTTATTTGGCCCAAACCCTACCCACCCATTTTCTGTGATCTAGCTCAATATCATTCAATGTCTGGCACGGTGACTGATGTCTTTCGTGAACTGTCTGACCAGGTCTGGGCCATGATCAGTACAGAAGTAGCAAGTATGCTTTCAGAAACTTCAAGAGCAATTTGACATTGCCATAACATCTCAGCAGGTGTTCACTGGACTTACCTTGTTCTAAAGGAAACAGGTGGGATTGAATGCTGTCTAACTTATATGGTGAGTCACATGTGGCATGAGCTATATATTGGCCACAGCATGGGTAAGAAAGTTTTAAAAGCTTTGCTCACTACAGATCATTTGAGATGCACTGATGTGGCTAAAAGGCTGGTCACAAATGGGGGAAAAAAGTTGACCATCTTCCACTTTTCCCCATGCATTTTATGTGAACCCCAATCACCACTCCAATCCTTGGCTCCTAAACACAGAATTGTTGTCTAGAACTAGTTGTTCTAGAAATTTAAATTTTTTCTCTTTTTCTTTTTTTAAATTTATTTTTATTGATTTCAGAGAGGAATGGAGAGGGAGAGGGAGAAACATCAGCTGCCTCCTATATGGCTCCTCTGGAGATTAAGCCCACAACCTGGCATGTGCCCTGACCAGGAATCAAACCATGACCTTCTGGTTCATAGGTCGACCCTCAATAACTGAGCCACACCAACTGGGCAAAATTTTCCCTTTTTTCTTTTGAATAACACAATCTACATAAAACTCCCAGTAAAACTTTGCAGGAAACAGAGTGTGTTCATTGCTTGCAAACAACTTTGTGATTTTGTAGACATGGACTGCTTTGTTTCAAGACACAAGCATATCAATTAGGATCATTTTAAATGGCTTTGGTGACATAAAAGAATGTTTTCTAAAAGTGAGATATGAAGTTTGTTAAGTTCCTTTGTTATTTCCGCCTGCTGGACACATTTGCTATTGATGATGCTATGGATTTTCCTGCATTTCCAACTTCTACTTCCAAATATTTGTGCATTACAGCAAATACAATAACTCCAAGGAAGTTGTCACTTTGAAAAACTGCTTTTTACATAGAAAAATCATACTAGTTAACTCATGGTGAGTTATTAGTCTGAGGGGGAAAAAGAATAACATCAAAATCTAATATTAGCTTGCTTTTTTAAGAATGGTTGTATGTTGGACTTAGGTTTGAATAGCAATTTTTGTTTGCTTTGTTATTTTATTCTGGTACTGTTTGGCTTTTTAACAAAAATGTTTTCATTAAACTTTGGCCACAAATAAATATATAGGTCAAACTGTGCAAAATGATATAAAAGATAATAATCTTCTACCGCGCACCCCTAGTCCCCTAACAGCGACTCCAGAGACAGTTTGCTAGGTGTCCTTTCAGAAAGAGCCTCGAGGCGCGTGTGTGAGTCCGGGCTTTATGTATATATCGCCCACACCACAACAGAGGGCAACAGACTGTGCCTGCCCTTCACACCCTACTTGCTCCGAGTTTATCTTGGAGATCGTTTCATGCCAGTGGTGGCACTCTTCTAAGGTGACCCCAGTGAACCCTCCTAGTGCAGCCCCTCTCACATTGAGTAGGGCTGTCCTGTATGCCAACAAGACATTGCAGAAATTAAGTATGATTTCCAAGACTAGCTCATAAAAGCATTGTGGTTTCTTCCTTGATATTTCTCATATCACTCACCTTAGGAGAAGCCAGCTGCCATATTGGGAGGGCACTCAAGTAGCCCTAAGAAGAGGCAAGGAATGGAAATATCCTGCCCATCACTATATGAGTGAGTCATTTTGGAAAGGGATCTTTCAGTCCCAAGAAGGTCTTCAGATAACTGCAGCCCCAGTCAACATCGTATCTACATCCTCATGAGAGACTTTGAGTCAGAACCATCCAGCTAAGCTACTCCCAAACTCTGACCACAGATAATGTAAGATAATAAATTACTCCTAGCTTTAAGTCACTACATTTGGGTAATTTTAGGTAACTAATATATACCATAATATGTCATTTTTGTTAGTGATTGCAAAGGCTGGTAACAACAACAACAACAAAACTATCCTAAAGCACAATGACTTAAATAAAGATTGTTTTCCTCCCATAAAATTGTTAGCGATGTGAGGCCCAGGCAGCAGTAAAGCTCTGCGCCACATTCTTTCAGGTGCAGGTTCCTCTGTCTGTTGTGCCCTCCCCTGGGTACTGTCATCCTCTGTAAGAACAAAGCCAGCTGCTATCCTGTCTATAGCCCAGCTCACAGAAAGGGGAAAACAAGGACGTTCAAGGCAAGCAAGCTTCTTCAGAGGAAAATAACAGGAAAGCTGCACTCATCTCATCTGGGAAGCAGTTCATCACATGGCCACCACACAAGCTGCAAAGAAAGCTGGGAAATTATTTTTTTTAATATATTTTTTATTGTTGATAGTATTACAGATAACTTCCATTTTCTCCACCTTTCCCCTCCTCATCCTAGCTGCTAACCCCGCCCTGGCAGGTCTTTATAACCCTATTGCCTATGTCCATGGGCTATGCATATCTATACTAATAAAAGGGTAATGTGCTAATTAGACCAGACGTCTTCCGGACGTCCTTCCTGACAAAACTGGGCCTGGAAGAAGCCGCCAGCCCGCAGTCCCAGGTGCCTGTGGCTGCAACTGCAGCCCCGGCAAAGCCGCCCACTCCAGTCCCAGGTGCCTACAGCTTCCACCTGGGCAAAGCCGCCCGCCCCCAGTCCTGGGCGCCGGTGGCCAGCCCGGGCAAAGCCACCCAGGTCCCAGGTGCCTGTGACCAGCTGGAGGAGGGAAGCCTGGGTCCTGTGTGCAGGGCTGAGGCAGAGGCGGTTAGAGGCAATCAGGCAGGCAGAGTTGGTTAGGGGCGATCAGGCAGGCAGGAAGAGGGGTTAGGGGCGATCAGGCAGGCAGTCCGTCAAGTGGTTAGGAGCCAGCAGTCCTGGATTCCAAGAGGCATGTCCAACTGCCAGTTTAGGCCCAATTCCACAGGGACCCTCCCCGCCCATGCACGAATTTCATGCTCCGGGCCTCTAATCTATATATATAGACTTCTGGTGTTCGGTCAAGCCTTCAGTCGTTTTGGATGTTACGGACCCTGGCTCTTATATATATAAAGAGCCAGGGTCCGTAACATCCAAAACAACTGAAGGCTTGACCGAACACCAGAAGTCAGTTCTGCAGTCAGTGCTGGGTTGCCCAGCACTGACTGCCGCACTGCAGGTGCCTCAGCAACCCAGCACTGACTGCTGAGGGGGCTGCGATCAGACCCGGACAGAGGCCAGGAGAGAAAAGCAGGTCTGATTGCAGCCCCCATGGCAGTCAGTGCTGGGTCAGTGTGGCGGAAGTCAGCCCTGCAGTCAGTGAACATAGGGTCAATTACTGTCTCTTTGAGAGTTGAGAATATAAAGTATAGTGTAGAGAAATCACTTATATTATTTCACATAAAACTCTTTTCAGCTAAGACATTTTCCTTTATTTAAAATGTATCTTTATTGTTGAAAGTATTACAGATGTCCCTTTGTTTTAGTTTTTTTCCCCCATTGATCTCATCCACCCTGCACCCACCCCTTCCAGGCCTTTGCCAGACTATTGTCTGTGTCCATTTGTTATTCCTATCTAATACATAAAAATCTAGAAAGATTTAGAGAAAAGAAAATAAAATATATGCCAGGTAAATATTGAACAGAAGAGCTGAAGTTGCTGCATGAATACTGGATACAGGCTTGAAGACAAAACACAACTCATGAGATAAAGTTAGTCATTGTAACATAACAAAATGTTTCTTTCACTAAAGAGATAAGATGGTTCCCAATACTTATACACATAATAGAACAGTGAGGGGGTTCAGAATGAGCCTCACCAGGATGTGCCTCAGTGGTATGCAGATTTTTGAGCTAAAGGAAATTTTAGCTTCAGGCTCAAGTGAAAATTCTGCCCCTCCCTTTAACTACCTAAGAAAAAATTGAATTAGAGGCCTTGCCCATAATAAGACATTATCCTATATAATAAAAGGCTAATATGCAAATCGACCAAACAGCAGAACGACCAGTCACTATGACACGCACTGACCACCAGGGGACAGATGCTCAATGCAGGAGCTGTCCCCTGGTGGTCAGTGTGCTCCCACAGGGGGAGTGCCACTCATCCAGAAGCCGGGCTCATGGCTGGCTAGTGCAGCAGTGGTGGTAGGAGCCTCTCCCACCTCCGTGGCAGCAATAAGGATGTTCGACTGATAGGGAGTGAGCCTAAGCCCTCAGTCGGACATCCCCTGAGGGCTCCTGAACTGCAAGAGAGTTCATTCTGGGCTGAAGGACCCCCCTCCGAGTGCACGAATTTCATGCACTGGGCCTCTAGTCTATATAATAAAAGCCTAAGCAACCATTATGGTGGAATGACCAGAACGACTGGTCACTATGATGTGCACTGACCACCAGGGGGTACTCAACACAGGAGCTATCCCCTGGTGGTCAGTGCACTTCACTCAGCCAGAAACCAGTCTCCCACCTCCATGACAGCACTAAGGAGCAGCAAGCTGAGTGGTAAGGAACAGCTTATGGGTGGTAAGGAGCAAGGGGTCCCGGACTACAAGAGGGATGTCCGACTGCTGGCTGGGGGGAGTGGGCCTAAGCCGGCAGTTGGACATCCCCCAAGGGGTCCTGGACTGTGAGAGGGCACAGGCCAGGCTGAGGGACACACCCCTCCAGTGCACAAATTTCAGGCCTATAGTAAGTATATAAGTTCTTTGGTGTATCTCTTCCCCCCCCCCGCCCGCAACCTCATATCAAGGTATGTCAGTCCTCCCTGCTTCAGGTCTTATTTTGTTGGTCAATTCCTTTTGTTCATTAGGTTCCACAAATAAGTGAGATCATGTGATATTTTTCTTTCTCAGTTTAGCTTATTTCATTGGCATAATATTTTCCAGGTCCATCGGGCTGTCCCAAAGGGTAAGAGATCCCTCTTTTTTACAGTTGCATAGTATTCCATAGTGTACATGTCCCACAGCTTTTTTATCCATTCATCTACCGATGGACACTTGGGTTGTTTCCAAATCTTAGCTATTGTAAATAATGCTGCCATTAACAGAAGGGTGCATGTATTCTTTCTGTTTGGTGTTTTGGGATTTTTAGGATATATTCCCAGAAGTGGGATCACTGGGTCAAACAGAAGTTCCACTTTTAATTTTGTGAGAAAACTGCACACTGTTTTGCATAGTGGCTGCACAAATCTGCATTCCCACCAGCAGTAAACTAGTGTTCCCTTTTCTCCACATCCTCACCAGCATTTGTTGTCGATGTTTTGATGATAGCCATTCTGACTATTCTGACTATTTATGTGAGGTGATATCTCATTGTGATTTTAGTTTGTATTTCTCTGATGATTAGTGACTTTGAGCATTTTTTTATGGATCTCTTGGCCATTTGTCTGTCCTTTTTGGAGAAATGTCTACTCAGGTCTTCTGCTCATTTTTTAATTGGATTGTTTTCTTCCTTTTGTTGAGTTGTACAATCACTTTATATATTTTGGATATTAACCCCTTATCAGATATATCACTGGAAAATATGTTCTCTCATATAGTGGGTTCCATTTTCAATTTGATTGTGGTTTCTTTTGCTGTGCAGAAGCTTTTTATTTTGATGTAGTCCCATTTTTTATTTTCTCTTTAGTTTCCTTTGCCCTAGGAGATGTATCCATAAACATATTACTACATGAGATGCCTGAGATTTTACTGCCTATGTTTTCTTCTAAGATTTTAATGGTTTCATGCCTTACATTTAAATCATTTGCCCACCTTGATTTTATTCTTGTTTATGGTGTAAGTTGGTGGTCTAGTTTCATCTTTTTTCATGTACCTGTCCAGTTTTCCCAGCAGCATTTGTTGAAGAGACTGTCTTTACTCCATTGTGTGTTCTTGCTTCCTTTTTCAAATATTAATTGACCATAATGTTATGGGTCGATTTCTGGGGTCTCTGTTCTGATCCATTGGTCTATATGCCTGTTCTTATACCAGTACCAGACTGTTTTGGTTATAATGGCTTTGTATTATAGTTTGATATCCAGTATTGTGATCCCTCCTACTTTGTCCTTCTTTCTCAAGATTGCTGCAGCTATTCAGGGTCTTCAATAGTTCCATATACATATTCAGAGTACTTGTTTAGTGCTGTGAAGTATGCCATTGGTATTTTAATAGGGATTGTATTGAATCTATGGATTGCTTTGGGTAGTATAGACATTTTAATGATGTTAATTCTTCCAATCCATGAACATGGTATACTCTCCCATTTGTTTGTATCTTCCTCTATTGATTTTTTCAATGTTCTATAGTTTTCCAAGTACAGGTTGTTTACCTCCTTGGTTAAGTTTATTCCTAGGTATCTTATTTTTTTTGTTTCAATGGTAAATGGTATTGCTTTTTTAGTTTCTCTTTCTGAGAGTTCATTATTGGTGTATAAAAATGCCATCAGTTTGTGAATGTTGATTTTGATCCTGCTACATTTCTGAATTCATTTACTAATTCTAGTAGTTTCCTGGTGGAGTCTTTAGGGTTTTCTATGGACAGTATCATGTCATCTGTGAATAATGACAGTTTTACTTTCTCCTTTCCAATTTGGATGCCTTTTATCTCTTCTAGTCTGATTGCTGTGGCTAGGATTTCCATTACTTTGTTGAATAAGAGTGGTGAAAGTAGACATCCTTGTCTTGTTCCTGTTCTTAAAGGAAATGCTTTTAGTTTTTGCTCATTGAGTATGATGTTGGCTGTAGGTTTGTCATATATGGCCTTTATTGTGTTGAGGTATGATTCTTACTTTACTGAGAGTTTTTATCAAAAAAAAAGGGTGCTGGATTTTGTCAAATGCTTTTTCTGCATCTATTGATATGATCATGTGGTTTTTATCTTTCAATTTGTTTTTGTGATATATCACATTTATTCATTTGTGAATATTGTACCAGCCTAACATCCCTTAAATTAATCCCACCTGATCATGGTGTATGATCTTTTTAATATATTGCTGGATCTGATTTCCTAATATTTTGTTGAGGATTTTAGCATCTGTGTTCATCAGGGATATTGACCTGTCATTTTATTTTTTTGTAGTATCTTTATCTGGTTTTGGAGTTAGGATAATGCTGGCTTTCTAAAAAGAGCTTGGAAGTGTTCCTTTATCTTGAATTTTTTGGAATAATTTGAGGAGGGTAGGTGTTAGTTCTTCTTTGAATGTTTGGTAAAAGTCACCTGTAAATCCATCTGGTCCAGGACTTTTATTTGCTGGAAGTTTTTTAATTACTGCTTCAATTTCATTAGTTGTCATTAGCCTACTCATGTTTTCTGGTTCTTCCTGATAGAGTTTTGGAAGATTGTATGTTTCTAGGAATTTGTCCATTTTACCCAAGTCGTCCAGTTTGTTGGCATATAATTGTTCATAGTATTTGCTTATAATCCATTGTATTTCTGTGGTGTCCATTGTTATTAATTCCTAATTTTGTTTATTTGGGTACTCTTTGTTTGTTTCTTGGTGAGTCTGGATAGGGGTTCATAAATCTTGTTTATCTTTTCAAAGAACCAGCTCTTAAATTTATTGATCTTTTGTACTTTTTTTAGTCTCTATGTCATTTATTTCTCCTCTAATGTTTATTATTTCCTTTCTTCTACTTCCTCTGAGCTCTTCCTGCTGTTCTCCTTCTAGTTCATTTAGTTTTAGGGTTAGATAATTTATTAGTCCTTTTTCTTATTTCTTAATTTATGCCTGTAGTACCATGAACTTCCCTCTCAGGACTGCTTTCGCCATGTCCCATAGGTTTTGGGTGGTTGTGTGTTCATTTTCATTTGTTTCCAGGAAGGTTTTAATTTCTCCCTTGAACTCATAGGTAACCCATCCATCTATATTAATAAAAGGGTAATATGCTAATTAGACTGGATGTCCTTCCTGACAAAGCTGGGGCCCGGCCCGGGGAAAGCCTCCTGTGGTCCCGGGTGCCTGCAGCTGGCCCAGGGGAAGCCAGCCCCAGGTCCTGGTTGCCTGCAGCCAGCCAGAGGGAGGGAAGCTTGGGTCCTGAGTGCGGGGGTCAAGGCAGAGGCACTTAGGGGTGATCAGGCAGGCAGGCGAGCAGTTATGGGTGATCAGGCAGGCAGGCGAGTGGTTAGGGCAATCAGGCAGGCAGGTAGAGTGGTTAGGGGTGATCAGGCAGGCAGGCAGGTGAACAGTTAGGAGCCAGTAGTCCCAAATTGCAAGAGGGATGTCCAACTGCCAGTTTAGGCCTGATCCGGCAGTTGGACATCCCCCAAAGGATCCTTGCTTGTAAGAGGGTGCAGGCTGGGCTCTGGGATCCCCGCTCCCGTGCATCGAA